>NC_034189.2:29543533-30256033 GCF_002021735.2 Oncorhynchus kisutch
AGAGGTGAGGTGGGGTGTATGGCAGGGGAGAGGTGAGTTGGGGTGTATAGAAGGGGAGAGGTGAGGTGGGGTGTATGGCAGGGGAGAGGTGAGGTGGGGTGTATGGCAGGGGAAAGGTGAGGTGGGGTGTATAGCAGGGGAGAGGTGAGGTGGGGTGTATAGCAGGGGAGAGGTGAGGTGGGGTGTATAGAAGGGGAGAGGTGAGGTGGGGTGTATGGCAGGGGAGAGGTGAGGTGGGGTGTATGGCAGGGGAGAGGTGAGGTGGGGTGTATGGCAGGGGAGAGGTGAGGTGGGGTGTATAGCAGGGGAGAGGTGAGGTGGGGTGTATAGAAGGGGAGAGGTGAGGTGGGGTGTATGGCAGGGGAGAGGTGAGGTGGGGTGTATAGCAGGGGAGAGGTGAGGTGGGGTGTATAGCAGGGGAGAGGTGAGGTGGGGTGTATAGCAGGGGAGAGGTGAGGTGGGGTGTATGGCAGGGGAGAGGTAAAGTAAGTCTGAATTTACTTCTTCAGAAAACAAACCTTTTTCATTGGCTGTTTTATTCAACAGCTATTGAGTAAAAAGCAAATACTTGCTCTACAATTAAAGGGATATTGGGTGTTGAGATTGTTAATACAATACTATTGAGTGACAAAAGTTTAGTGGGCTACACTGACAATGTACTTCATTTTTTTATGAAATGGAATACCATTCATGTGTATGGATCTGTGAGGAATATTTATGAGTAGGTAGCTTGATTTGACTGGGGGACCTGATTGGAGTTGTGACTGATTTGGACAATATATAATAAATGGAATATTTATTGATTTCTAAGTCAGTTTGGGTGAATTATCACTAGGGCTTTATGTAGGCCTATGGTGTCTGGGCTAAACTGTGTTATAGGAGGGATGGAAGGCATAAAGAACAAAGGAAAGACAGGGTAGTGGCGTGGAGGTGAGGATGGGTAGGAGTGTGGGGGGTTAGAAAGGGGGGGATGTATTTTAGCCCAGTCAAGTTGAAGAAGGTGTGAAGACAGAGTGGAAGAGGGTAGGGGAGAGGTAAGGGAGGTGGTCTTCATTTTCAGCGGAGCGTTGACATCGGTAGCTAGCAGCCTCCACCCCAAATCAGGTCGTACACCCACTGTTTGATCTGTAGACAAGGAGAGAGCACAGCCAGGGTAGGATGAGAGCACGTTTAACACACTTACTTCTCTACGCCAGTAATGAATTTGTGTTTTTCTCTCTTTCTCTCACGCTCTATTTCTATTTCGACACACATCTCTGTCTCTGTTCTGCCACAACTCTATAGTTCTCACTCTCTTTTCTTCCCTAATTGGTAGAGGGGCACTCAGACGATGACGAGACTTCTAACCAGCCAAGATGTATTCATACTCACTCTCCACTGTCATTTTAAGGTCAATGACCTCTGATATATCACAGGGTCTCTCTCTCTCGATCTCCCTCTTTTTTTCTCTCTCTCTCTGCCTCTGTCTTCCCCACTGTCTTCCCCCGCCTATTAGTGCACAGATGGCCTTGGTGACATTTTTCACTGCATATCTCCTCCTGTTCATCTCCCAGTTCTTCCCAGTAATGCTTCAACATGTGATGCGCAGAGCAGCTCTCAACTGAGATGGAGACATTTGGTTAAATCATTTCTCCTTCTGTGAGGATAGAATGTGAGAATGTGATTGACAGCTGTGAGAACATATGGCTGCTCAGTACTGTGAAACGGGGGAGGGATTGATAACTTTTCATCCAATGGGGGGAACTCATTGACGTCCCCAGGGCTGACAGAGTTCCGATCTAACCAATAGCAACAGTTACCCAGCATGTTGCAGTTCTCACACGTGGCACCCCGCTAACAAACCATCTGTCCAATCAGAAAGGACTTAATCTCTCATGCCTGTTAGAGTTCTGTTTTTCGATATAATGTCATATCGGGATTGAACTGACATTCCTTATAACCGAGAAAGAACAGTCTGATAGCCCTCATTGATAGAATCTGATGTTTGTGATTGCCATGCATGTCTAGGAAATGGACGGAGGTGACATTGACAATCACACGCATTCCTCCCCAACACCAATCACAGTGGGTCTACTTACAGCCGCTTGAGCCCTGCTTGTTTGAGTGACAGCAGCCAGAATACATTTCTCCCTTCAACATGTCCTCAAAAGATCAGCACTCCCACTCTGAGACGCTTTATGAGTATGGGTCCTGTGCTTCACCATGGCAGTATTAGTCATGTCAGCACTAATGCAGGCCCTTAATAACATGTGCAGCATCAGATTAGCGACACATATAATAGCACATTATCCGAACAGGTTGTCATGGAAGCCTTTAGCCTATTGTATTTACTTTACACAAAGTAACCAGTAAATTCAGAAAGCACCCGGATAAATGACACAGTTAATAAACACTACAGGAAACCCCTACAGTAGGTCTTTAGCCTGTAAAAGAATGTGTGCCTCTTTGAGCTGACATTGTGAATCTTCAGACAGTCACAAATTTGATAGGCCTACAATGCAGTTCGGGAAGTATTCAGCCCCATCGACTTCTTCCACATTTTGTTACGTTACAGCCTTATTCTAAAATGGATTCAAAATATATTTTTCCTCATCAATCTATACGTAATACCCCAAAATGACAAAGCAATAACAGGCTTTTAGAAATGTTTGCAAAAAAAAAAAAATGGAAATATCACATTTGCATAAGTATTCAGACCCTTTGTTGAAGCACCTTTGACAGCGATTACGGTCTCGAGTCTTCTTGGGTATGTCTCTACAAGATTGGCACGCCTGTATTTGGGGAGTTTCTCCCATTTTTCTCTGCAGATCCTATCAATCTATGTCAGGTTGGATGGGGAGCGTTGCTGCACAGCTATTTTCAGGTCCCTCCAGAGATGTTTGATCAGGTTCATGTCCAGGCTCTGGCTGGGCCACCCAAGGACATACAGAGACTTGTCCCTTTTGGCTGTGTGCTTAGGCTCGTTGTCCTGTTGGAAGGTGAACCTTCACCCCAGTCTGAGGTCCTGAGCACTCTGGAGCAGGTTTTCATCAGGGATCTCTCTGTACTTTGCTCCTTTCATCTCACCCTTGATCATAACTAGTCTCCCAATCCCTGCCGCTGAAAAACATCCCCCCCAGCATGATGCTGCTACCACCATGCTTCACCGTAGGGATAGTGCCAGGTTTCCTCCAGATGTAACGCTTGGCATTCAGTCCAAAGAGTTCAAACTGCAAGCGCACTGTCATGTGCCTTTTACTGAGAAGTGGCTTCCATCTGGCCACTACCATAAAGGCCTGATTGGTTGAGTGCTGCAGAGACGGTTGTTATTCTGGAAGGTTCTCCCATCTCCACAGAGGAACTTTGGAGCTCTGTTAGAGTGACCATCGGGTTCTTGGTCACCATCCTGACCAAGACTCTTCTCTCCCGATTGCTCAGTTTGGCCGGGCGGCCAGCTCTAGAAAGAGGAGGCCACTGTGTTCTTGGGGACCTTTAATGCTGCAGACATTTTTTGGTTCCCTTCCCCAGATCTGTACCCCGACATAATCCTGTCTCAGAGCTCTACGGACAATTCCTTCGACCTCATGGCTTGGTTTTTGCTCTGACATGCACTGTCAACTGTGGGACCTTATATAGACAGCTGTGTGCCTTTCCAAATCATGTCCAATCAATTTAATTTACCACAGGTGGACTCCAATCAAATTGTAGAAACATCTCAAGGATGATCAATGGAAACAGGATGCACCTGAGCTCAATTACAAGCCTCATAGCAAAGGGTCTGAATACCTATGTAAATAAGGTATTTATGTTTTTTAAAATATTTAACAAATCTGCAAAAATTTCAAAAAATCTGTTTTCACTTTGTCCTTATGAGTGTGCTCTGTGTGCCCTGAGTGTGCTCTGTGCGCCCTGAGTGTGCTCTGTGCGCCCTGAGTGTGCTCTGTGCGCCCTGAGTGTGCTCTGTGCGCCCTGAGTGTGCTCTGTGCGCCCTGAGTGTGCTCTGTGCGCCCTGAGTGTGCTCTGTGCGCCCTGAGTGTGCTCTGTGCGCCCTGAGTGTGCTCTGTGAGCCCTGAGTGTGCTCTGTGCGCCCTGAGTGTGCATGAAGTCTGTTACCAATTATATCTTCTCCTGTCCCAGAGCCTAGGCTGTTTTCCAATTCGGTCCTAATCCTATTGAAACCCCAAATCCTGACTCCTGCCACTTGACAATTCCTAACTTTATTCTGTAATCCATAGGTTGCATTGTCAAAGCATATCCCTCGCCTATGCACGTTAAAATACCGCAATCTAACATTTCCCCCCACTTCTCTGCACTGTCTCGTACATGCTGCCCATATGAGAGCTTCGGTAGAGAATGTGATCAACAAACCGTATGAGAGGAAATATTTGTATTTTTGGTCCACCGTAAGATATGTTGATATTTAAACTATTTCCACTCTTCAGCTCCCCATTATTCATGAGCTGATCTGCTGCCTGCATAATCATCAACAAAATGTTGCCAAAAATAGGAGGTCATTCATTCTGTCATTTGTTCTGAGGTTATCTAACAGGCTTAGTAACGTTGGTAATTTGTTTTGTTACAAAAGTTTGAATGATTTGTCAACACTACTCGGATTGTGCTCTGTGCGTCCTGAGTGTGTTCTGTGCGCCCTGAGTGTGCTCTGTGCGTCCTGAGTGTGCTCTGTGCGTCCTGAGTGTGCTCTGTGCGCCCCGAGTGTGCTCTGTGCGCCCCGAGTGTGCTCTGTGCGCCCCGAGTGTGCTCTGTGCGCCCCGAGTGTGCTCTGTGCGCCCCGAGTGTGCTCTGTGCGCCCCGAGTGTGCTCTGTGCGCCCCGAGTGTGCTCTGTGCGCCCCGAGTGTGCTCTGTGCGCCCCGAGTGTGCTCTGTGCGCCCCGAGTGTGCTCTGTGCGCCCCGAGTGTGCTCTGTGCGCCCTGAGTGTGCTCTGTGTCGAGATTGCCTCCTGCTGAAATGCGCTGGCAATCAAAGATAGTTACTCGATCATTACCAAATATCAGTTTAACTTGAATTGTTTACATAGTGGCACAGCCAAGCCGACAAGGTGGCGCAGAGCCCCTGTTATTTGGGGAGAACCCAACCCTGGCATAGTGACTATGTCCTGGTTTTAAACACTTTAAATGGGAACTTTTCCCAGGATTTCCCGGGATTGGAATTTGGTAGATTGTTGGGGAAATATGAATCCGTAGTCAGTGGCTATGACCTTCGTAATGACCAAAGGCTAAACTCCCTGCTTTCATTTCCTGTCCTCCATGCCTTTAGAACAGCTTGGCTTAGACTTCATCACTGAATAACCTTTATGTAGAGCCCTTTATAGAAGCCTAGGAATAGGCGACAGATCAGGACAGAGGGGCACTCCCAGATATGTGGCCTACTAGAATGGCAACCAAATCTATTCTATTATGTTTAATTTATTTTCTATTGTTTTCTATTGCATTCTATTCTATTCCAATAGAGTCAACTCCACTAGATACACAAAAGTATGTGGACACCCCTTCCAATGATTGGATTTGGCTATTTCAGCCACACCCATTGCTGACAGGTGTATAAAATAATGGCCTTACTGAAGAGCTCAGTGACTTTCAACGTGGCACCGTCATAGGATACCACCTTTGGCCACACAAGCTCACAGAACAGGACCGGAATTGTGCTGAATTGCATAGCATCCTTGGTTGCAACACTCACTACCGAGTTCCAAACTGCCTCTGGAAGCAACATCAGCACAATAACTGTTTGTCAGGAGCATCATGAAATTACTTTCTATGGCCGAGCAGCCGCACACAAACCTAAGATTACCATGCTCAATGCCAAGTGTCGGCTGGAGTAGTGTCAAGCTCGCTGCAATTGGATTCTGGAGCAGTGGAAACACGTTCTCTGGAATTCTCTTAGTTCCAGGGATGGGAAATCTTAACGCTACAGCATACAATGACATTCTAGATTATTCTGTGCTTCCAATTTTGTGGCAACAGTTTGGGGAAGGCCCTTTCCTGTTTCAGTATGACAATGCCCCAAAGGCTTTTGACCTTTGTCTCTCCCGAGCCCGTACGGGAGTTGTAGCGACAAGACAAGATAGTAACTACTAACAATTGGATACCACAAAAAGGGGGTCAAAATAAATAAATATATAAAAAAAACACTTTTGGTCATGTAGTGTATATTATATTATATTAAACATCAATATGTCCCCTGTTCCCCTCTCTCTTCCTCTTTGTGAGCTGCTGTTGTTGTGCTGAGTGTCTGTCGGAGGCTGCTCTCCTATGTTGTTCGCCTGTGGTCGTCCCTATGCAGTGCAAAGGGGTTATTCTGCAAAGATGTGAGCCGCTGTTTTCAAAGGCCATTAGCCTGTCAGGGGGGGGGGGGGGGGCTCAGCTAGGGACAACAAACACTGCTGTACAGAGTGGAGAGACACCGCTTTGTGTTGAGGTCTGTGTGAACCTCTGTGTGATGTCCCGGGGTCTGTGTCTCTCTCCTGTGTAGCAGGGTGGAAAGAGGATCACAGATGTGTCTGTATAGCATCTTTCTCTCTCTCTTTCACTCTCTCTCCTCCCCCCCATCTCGATGCAGAGTAAGTGTGTTTATTTTGTCTTCATCTCTCCACTCTGATCCTCCTAGACATTTTTTAAGGACTGATGATGAGTGCAGTGGTTTAAAGTACTTAAGTAAAAATACTTTAAAGTACTACTTAAGTGTTTTTTGGGGGGTATCTGGACTTTACTATTTATATTTTTGACGACTTTTACTTTTTACTTCACTAGATTTACTTCACTACAAAATAAATGTACTTTTTACTTCATACATTTTCCCTGACACCCAAAAGTACTCGTTACATTTCGAAAGCTTAGCAGGACAGGAAAATGGTCTAATTCACACACTTATCAAGATAACATCCCTACTGCCTCTGATCTGGCGGACTCACTGAACCCAAATGCTTTGCTTGTACGTTATGTCTAAAAGTTGGAGTGTGCCCCTGGCTATTTTAAATTAAAAATGGAAATTGTGTCTTCTAGTTTGCTTTATGTATGGATTGTGAAATAATATATACTTTTATTTTTGATACTTAGGTATATAGCAATTACATTTTCTTTTGATACTTAAGTACGGTATATTTAAAACCGAATACTTTTAGAATTACTCAAGTAATATTTTACTGAGTCACTTTTACTTTCATCATTTTCAATTAAGTTATCGTTACTTTTACTCAAGTATGACATTGTTGTAGATCACCCGCCACCACTCGGTCTGACGGGCAGTGTTACGTCCCCACCATGTGTCACCATGCAGGCCTTCACCTCCGGCTGTGTCCCTCTGGGCTGGAGCCTCTCTCCAGGGCTGTCTGTCTGACTTTAGCCAATCCACAGGACACAATCAGCCTGCTCTCGCTCTCTTTCTGCCTTTCCTCCTCCTTCTCTCCCGATCCCTTTTTTTCAGATTTCCATCTATCACTTCATCTCTCTTTCTTTTTCTGACCCATCTCCCTCTATCACTGGCCTCCTACCTCCATCCCTACCTCCTCTCTGTCTCTCTCTACAGAAACAGGCGTGAAGCTGTAATAGGTCCCTCACCACACTGGGGGACCCTAATCCTGTTACCCAGCACTCGCAGATACCCAGAGCCTATATTCCATTCACTCCCTGTTCACCATCTAGCGCCAGGCATCACCAGGCCCACCTCTTGTCTCCCTAATCCGATTGGCATGCTTTCCTCGTACCCCTACACACCCCCCTGGAATCCCAGAACCCCGCACCAAAATCAGCCGCAGACACACCCAGACGTAGATGTCTGGGTGGAGAATGAGATGTTAGAGTGAGACGATAGCATTTTCTCAGGGGCAATTTTTTTTTCTTCTCCATTTGAATTTGAATTTGAATTTTTTGTGCCCAAATCCCTCAGGGCTAAGGGTCAGTTGACTGGAACCTATCCCTGCGTGACACGATAAATTGGTGTCGGCGGGGTACGGGATTCGTGCCCGAATGAACGACGTCCTTGTATGACGCTCTTATCGTTACATTGCACACGCCATCCCCTCTCTGCCCTTAGAACTGGAGGAGGTTTGCTGTGTTCTGGTTTGTGGTCAACGACACAAGTGAACCGACCATTTAACTCTGTCTAACTAATTGGTCACGGTGGCGTACGCTAAAACAAAGGCCTCTTTTGTGGGGTTTGCAGATTTGACTTGTTCACCACGGGGAATTAGGCAGGGCAACAGTGGAACTGCTCTGCCATGCTGTGCTCATGTATTGCCTCAGCAATATGATTTATTCTATTTGTGTGTGGATGTCATTGGGATTTATCGCTCCATATATACTTGTGGCAATAAATAGTAGTCCTCCAACACAACATAATGACCCTCGCACCCGGATACAATGGCAACTCCTTCTATTGAGTCCTATTATTCATCTCTGTCTCCGAGGTCCGTCGTTGCTCTAGGCATGGTGTTATTCACAGATACACAGTGTGAGCATGTAGGTTAGCAAAGTCCCTATGGATTCATGGGGGAACATGATTTTGCACGAAAGGAGCCCGATGTCAGACAGAGCCCAGGGGAGTCGTGTGACCAGAGGGCAGTCACACGTACAGTAAAAAGTCCCAGGGTCCTTAGCGAGGGGCCGCCCTTGGGACCCGACCCTCGGCGAGAGTGGGTGTGTGTGCGTCAGGGGTTAAAAACGGAGGAAGTATCTGGGTGCTGGCGATGAAAGGTCGTTGCCAGACCGACAGTAGTTTAACAGAGGCTCTGTTGAAGAAGTGGCGGTTTGAATGCGTGATGTTTCACCCCACAACGAGGAAAAGGCTGTTCATTCACTAACACATAAAGACTTGTCTATGATGTAAGAAGTCGGTTCCTTTTGCTCTTTTTCGCTCTTTCTATGTCCGCCTCGATCTCTCCCTTATTAATGACGGCGGGAAAAGGGGGATAAAGAGAGAAAAGCCGAGAGAAATCGAGGAAGATGAAAATACACTGTCAACCCTGTCTTGGAGACCAACACTGTTGGTAGATGTTAGAGACCCATGTACTGTAGATATTTGGGTTGGTGCCAGTGTTGGATGTTGGATGACACTAGAGAGAGGAAGAGAGAAGAAGAGAAAGCTGTGGAAAAGGGTGAAATAGAGAGGAAGACGAAGTTACAGTCATCTCCCTCTTGGAGACCAGCAGTATGTTGGTATGTTGGTAGATGTCAGTCAGTGTTGGGAACCCATGGTAGCCGTGATGATGAGGGGGGGGGTTCTGTTTCATTGCCTCGATATTGCCTCAGTACCTCAGGGTTAGAGACAGGCTAACTGGTCTAACTATAACAGTCCATTTCCCCTGAGAATTCATTACTGCATTCATGGAAGGAGCTTTTCCATTTTCTGTAATGCTAAACATAATTTGTTTAATCAACTCAATGACTTGTCCAATGGCACTGAGATTGAATTGACGGTAGAGGAATTGTCAGAATGTCACTGTTTCAGACAAGGCCACACAGAAGCACACGACTGTGCACAACTGCATACATTACATAACCCTAGAGTCTTGGTCAATATATCCTATACTAAACCTGCTCTATCTTTCCTCTCTCCTCTCTTTTAGGTAAGTTCCACATGTTATGGAGGCCGGGACAGTCTTGAGCTAACCATGAAGGTACAGTTGTCATGACTCTCGTTGCTTTGAAACGTGTGACGCCTGCTCCTTATAGTGGCCTTTATATTTGCACTGTTTCTGGGGCCCGCGCTGAATGTGATGGGGTTCCTGTGAACACAGGATGCTTTAGTAGGCTATGTGTCTTGGATGATTTGATCACATAGCCATGCAGAGCTTTTTAGATCACGTGCAGTGAGTATGTGCCATACATAGTATGTCCCTGAATATACCCTTGAGTATATTTCCATTAGTTCTCTACTGTGAAGGATCCAGAACGGTTTCTCTAATCACCATAATACAACTACAGACCACTGCACACTCCGTGGGCTGCCCACAAGACCCACTGTAAATACTGACCCTTTTTTGACGATGGCGACGCTGAAGCGACCTTCTATCTCGACACTTGGCTGTCATCTTCGTCTCCTCCCTGCCTCTCCTTCACATGACCTCTGACCTCCCGTCACGTCCACGACTTGCAGACGTCGCCTTGAGAACGCCCCATCCCCCACGTCCATACAGCCCGCCTTCACCTGCTATATTGTAGCCTTCCATTGGCCGTGAAGCAATTTTTTTGAACCCTTTTGGTTTTGCTTCAGCCCTCTTTCTAAAGCGCAAGGGTGGAGGGGTGTCGGAGAGGGAAACGGGGTACCACGGAAAGAGGAGGGGGGGGGCGAGAAATAGGCTCATTACGTGGAGATTTGGTACATGTTAATCAAATCTCCACGTAATGAGCCTATGTTCCCCCTCCTTCACCCCGCCCCCCCTCTCCTCACCCTCAGTGTCTCTGGGCTGATGAATAACAGCCTCCCCCTCCAACTCACCACCCCCATTGGCTCTATCCATAATTCATGCCCCCCATGGAGAGTGAGTGTGTGTGTATACGTGTACATTTGTGCGCATATGTCTGTGTGCACACCTGTGTGTGTGTGTGTTTCTCACGGGGGCTTGCTATTGGTGTCTGACAAGCTAGGACGAGAGAAGAGGATCGGGTCCGGGTTGGTGGCAGGCCAGCAAATGTCAGAGCAGCGCCACGGGCCTGCTCGTTACCCTCGTTCCACAGAGGTGTAAATATTTATGACATTGCCATGCCGACCGGCACATCACGTGCCTAACCGTTCACAGAGGTGACAGTATGTATGGAGGACTTAAATGACATTTATGTAAAGACATTTAGAAATAGACAGATAACATTATTATGTGGATTTTGCTGTAGAGGGGAGGGAGTGCACTACTTTGCCTCTTTTTGGTACTATTTCTGGACTATTTCTCATCAGGACCGATGCTTTTGACAGCCGTTGCCCACAGTGATTTCATGTTATGGCACTGGTTGTACCCACCTTGAGATAATCTGTTAGAGAAAGAGAGAGATGACAAAAAAGAGAGATGCTGCTTTGGATGTTCTGAAAGTAAGGTATTCATTCTGGACGTTTTGTGTTCCTCCACATATTTATCTGGCAATTAGGGCTCAACAGACATTACAAAAAAAATACATTCAGTTAACATAATTTGAATGAACATTCCACATTACCATGGACGTTATTGTATCTCAGTACCAAGCAACCATTGTGTTCCATTCATTATATTTCTATGTGTGCTGCCGCAGGGAGGAGGTGTTACCTAGGCAACCCGAAGACTCGTTTGCTTCGACACCTTGCTTGTTATGACGGTTATTCTATTTTCATGAAGGTCTTCATTCATAAAGGTGGGTGACACAGTTATACGGTTATACGGTAATTGTGACAGCCCTACTGGCAATGAGTCACAAACGACTTCTAGCGAGGTCACTCTGAATGTGTGAAGCTTCTCTTTGTTTTTCCCTTGGTCCATGAAGCACATTGGAAGCCCCAATAATGTCAGGTCAGGAATGGAGGATGTGCCCTCTGTGTCCCCTGTAGTATGTCACCCCCGTCCTCTGTCCCTTGTGTTTCCTGTAGTATGCCACTCTGTCCCCAATGTGTCACTAGGGCCTCTTTCTATCAGTAATAATGTCCCATGAGTCACAGGCCACCCGAGCCAGCTCTCCCCCCTGAGAGTCCTCTTTCCCCCCCTGTGTGTCCTAAACCAGACCCCTCTATAGGACAGAGCTCCATTCTCACTCTTTGTGTTCAGCCTGGTGAGGCTTTGTAGAGCTCCGGTGTCGTAGCTCTCTGCTCTCTGTCTCCATAAGGTCAGTGACAGCAGTGTCCATTGTAGGAAAGGCACCCTGCTCCTGTGGCTCGTTCATCTTTGTCAGCCCTGGTTCCCGTTTGCTCGTTAGGTAGCGAGAAGTGACGATGATCGAAAAGGTCACAGTCTTCCTTTGTTCGCACATATCTTTGATTTCACACAAATGGCCCAGCCAAGCTTTTTAATTTCAATTTAATTGAATAAACGTTCGTCATTTCTCCTTCTCCGTCCTCAAAGGTTGTTGTTCAGATTCACGTATGACAGCTGTGTAGGATCATGTGTTTTTTTTTTACAGTAAAACGATCTGTTGTCCACCACTCAACAGAACCTTCTCCTCCGGCTCAGCTCCTGCTGCTGAGTATGGCATTTTACTGCTATAGAGTAACCTCTCTCTTCTCTCTCTCTCTCTTTCTCTCTCTCTCTCTCTCTCTTCTCTCTCTCTCGGGGAGAGAAAGGACAGTGAGATAATGAAAGTGTAAACTCACATCTCCTCTCGCTATCTGTGTGAGTTCACCTTTAGCATATGAGAAGACCAGGGGCAAACCCACTACACTATGAAGGTTATCTGTGCTGTTTCAGCCTATATTGTCTTGTGTCTAAGACAGCTATCACCATAATCTCACAAGCTTCTGTATGCATGAGAGCGAGAGAGCGAATCCCGAATGATGAAATACCATGGTTGAACATTCCCAATGGTACAACTTCCTGGGACTAAAGATCAGGGCCTCTGGTGGATTTGGTCTGGCAGTGAAAACACTAAAAGAAAAAGCCCGCAAAGCATTTTACTCCGTAAAAAGACAATTCTCAAAAAGAAATATTCCTATCCAAATCTGGGCAAAACATTCAATAGTGTAATTTCACCCATTGCACTATATGGAAGTGAGGTTTAGGGTGCAGCCGCTATTTACGATTATAAGCTTTGGAAGAAAAACCCAATAGAAAATCGAAATACAGAATTCTGCAGCATTATCCTAATATCCAATAGAAAGTACCAGGTAATGCATGCAGAACAGAACTCGGACAACTCCCTTTAATTGTAAATAGAAAGAAAAGGACACAAGAATTTGGGTACCATTTGAAATTTAGCCCCAAAAACATCCTTACAATTCAAAGCACTGTATTTCATTATCCTCATTGCATTGTACTATATTTACTGAAATGCTCAACCACTATACTGCTTTGGCAATATCTACAAATTGTATTTCATGCCAATAAAGCAATTTGAATTTGAGAGAGAGAGAGAGAGAGAGAGAGAGTGAGAAATCCCCAAAACTAATCAAGCTTCAATCAATAGGCTATATTAATTGATCTAATTTATCTCCTAAACTCAAGAGACCAATGTCATTTCAAAGGGATTGCTTGCTTCCCTATGTTGTGCCAGACCACAGGCTTAACCAAGGGAAATGGCTCCATTCAAAATAAATGTATTCAGGGAGAGAGAGGTAGCCATAGCAGAAAGCTGAGTTGAAGGCTTTATCCTGACGCCAATGTAAATCGAGGACCGCGAGTGCAGGCGCCAGTCCGATTGCGTAACAGGCCTGCCGGATCCATGCATTCTCATAGGACCTCAGGCCATTATTGATCCTGCGCCCGGTCACAAAGCCAAACGAACGTAGCCCCCGGATAAAATTCCTATCTGCTGGCTGTGACGTGTCACTGTATATTGGCTTGTTGTTTACGGTTGTTTACGGCGGGGCTAGAAGGGGTCACAACCCCGAGAGGGTACTGCTCCCTGTCACCACTACCCTATCTGTCTTGACTTGTTTATGTAGCATGCTGAATACGTTAAAAACATATTTTTTAAGGGTTTGTTTATCAAATCAAATGTATTTATATAGCCCTTCGTACATCAGCTGATATCTCAAAGTGCTGTACAGAAACCCAGCCTAAAACCCCAAACAGCAAGCAATGCAGGTTTAGAAGCACGGTGGCTAGGAAAAACTCCCTAGAAAGGCCAAAACCTAGGAAGAAACCTAGAGAGAAACCAGGCTATGTGGGTGGCCAGTCCTCTTCTGGCTGTGCCAGGTGGAGATTATAACAGAACATGGCCAAGATGTTCAAATGTTCATAAATGACCAGCATGGTCGAATAATAATAAGGCAGAACAGTTGAAACTGGAGCAGCAGCACGGCCAGGTGGACTGGGGACAGCAAGGAGTCATGTCAGGTAGTCCTGGGGCATGGTCCTAGGGCTCAGGTTCTCCGAGAGAGAGAAAGAAAGAGAGAAGGAGAGAATTAGAGAACGCACACTGAGATTCACACAGGACACCGAATAGGACAGGAGAAGTACTCCAGATATAACAAACTGACCCTAGCCCCCCGACACAAACTACTGCAGCATAAATACTGGAGGCTGAGACAGGAGGGGTCAGTTTATGACAGTTTGCGTGTACTTTCGGAATTGTCTGGCTAGGTTGACGTGTTGGAGGACCCTTGCAGTAGCGTTATGTCCCCGCCAGCTCGTGGTTTATGTACGAACGCTGCGCTCGTTCTAAGAACGCCTTCCGATTGACCTCTACAGGCTCAACACGGTGGCATGGCAGCTATTACAGCAGAGACCCACGAGATGAGAGGACGCTGTCCTCACAAGGACTTCACAGGGACTTCCAGTGGCAACGACTCACTGCTGGGAAAAAAACACAGATGAGCTCAAGAAGAACACATGCACGAACAGCAATCTCAACACACAACGCGCGCACACACACACACACACACACACATCTGAGATGATGAGATGATCTGGGATCTGAGATGATCTGAGATGATGAGATCTGAGATGATGGATCGCTGGGTTTAGTTGGCCAGATGTTCTATCTTTATGTAAGGATTTACCCTACATAAGACGTACTGTGTATACCTCATTCTCCTCTCTTCTCCGTCGTCCTTCCTCCTTTCCTCTTTTACTCCCCTCCGTCTCATTTCACCTCGAGCCATGTCACGAGAATGCATTTTGTGCACGTCAAGAGGGTGACATTTCTCTGGCAAACAGTGACTTTGATTACTGTGTGGGCTTCGATGCGCCGCCGCACGTAAACCACATACATCCACGGGGAAAGGATCTGTCATTTCTGATGAACAGGTTGGCTCAAGTTAATCTGTCCCGGAGATATGAAAAGGGAACGAGAATTCGACCCTCCTCCTTCATAGGCTGCGGAAAATATGTTCTCAATCTCTGTTGTAAGTTTAGCTACCTGACCGTGCAATAACTGCTGCCCCATCTTTGTCTGTTTGGGGAAGTGTGTGTGTGTGTGTGTGTGTTGGAGGGTGTATGGGACGTCCCTATTGTAGAGGTGGTGACGAAGAAGCATGTGTGTATATATGTGTGTGTGTGTGTCACGCCTTGGTCCCAGTCAGGTCTGATTCTAGGTCAGCTGAGAAGACTCCTCTATTTCTGTCTTGCTAATCCCCCTGTGTGTGTGTGTGTGTGTCTGTGTGTATGTGTGTGTGTGTGTGTCTCAAACACAATGTGCTAATACCTCCAGCACGGTACTCACTAATCCACTCACAGTAGTCGACTGCACTGTCCTGCACACTGGAGCCTCTTCCCCCCCGCCCCCTCACACACTCCCCCCCTGTGTGGACCCTCTAGCTATCCCTCCTCACACCCTCTGGATATTCCCTGGGGGTTGGAACTGGGACCACCCACGACGGAGCACCCATGAGCGCAGGCATGGTCGTGGGAGCCACAGGCCAGGTAAGGCAGCTACTGTAGACTAGGTAGACAGCGGTCCTAACCTCCCAGAGACCCGTACATCTCTCTCCCTATGCCTTTAGTCCTCCAACCTCCTTACTGCTAAGCTAACCTAGGCTAGGCTAACTTTAAATGATCTGCATGGACTCTCAAGGCAACTGTAAGTTATGGGTCCAATAATGAGTTAGCTTTGCAGTCGAAATACAAGTTAAGCGGAGATGTGCTGTTTTGTGTCAGGAAAGGAGTGCTTTAGGGGACTTTAGGGTCCTTTCTCTTTTTAATTAAACACCTTGAAATGAACTGCGGGCCTAGTGGATTCTCTCTCCCACTCTATCTCGCTCTCTCTCTCTGTCTCTCAGGGGGACATTAATTTATCACCGATTTATCTTTAATCCCACCATAATGAAGCCCCCATGCTCTATCTTTTCACTGTAGATTAAAACCACTGATGGGTCATTATAGGCAGAAAAAGACATCAATTAACCTGCTCTTTCTGTGGAGACAATGCTAAAGCGCTGTCATTAGCTACAGTAGCAGGTCAGCAGATATTACTAGCTTATAACCTACTGTATACATTGATTAACCTATCTATAGGCCAGCAGATGCTAATTTACAGCCTAAAAGCCCATTAACCTACGCTTTCTATGGAGACTATGCTAAGGCGCTAGCTTTAGCTACAGTAGCTGGTCAGCAGATGCTAGCGTATAGCCTTCCGTATGCACATTGACTTCTTAAAAGAAGAAGAAGTAGAAGTGGCCTGTTGTTTTGAATCTGTATAGTTTATTGACCTGTGTGTGCTGCATTGTGTAACAGCAGTAGGAAATAAATAACCATCAGGCCTAAAGACCCAGGAGGGAGTGTGAATGTGCTGTACTGAATATACAGTATGCGGTATGCATGAGTCATATCTCCTGTGCTAACACACTAAATAGGCGTTTCTCCTAGGGGTGCTTTTGTCTTAATTGCGGAGAAGTGCTTACGTTGTGGCGTGGAAGTGAGCAGCAATATTATTGAACTTTTATTAGGACACATTGCTTTATTGTGGCTGGTGGTGTTAACATGCCAGCAGAGACAGAATTGGACCACATTAGGGTGAATCATTCTGCGTGTCTTTAGGGGGGTTGAAGATGAGTAATAAGTTGAATGTTGAGGCCAATGGGGATGGATGGTGTCATCGTGGCCCTAGGGGGAAGTCTGAGACGGCTCATTTGGGTGGGGCACTGATGAATAGTTCCTCATTCTTCCTCTTTCTTATCTACATGAATATTTCTCTCTCTCTCATAAGGCTTTGTTTCAGGAAGTTTACTGGCAGACTGTGACCCAGGATGTTGTATTTAGACATTAGTTTTATTTGTATAGTTTTTTATTGAACCTTTATTTAACTAGGCAAGTCAGTTAAGAACAAATTATTATTTTACAATGACTGCCTACCCCGGCCTAATCCTCCCCTAACCCTGACGATGCTGGGCCAACTGTGTGCCGTCCTATGGGACTCCCGATCACGGCCGGTTGTGATACAGCCCAGGATTGAACCAGGATCTGTAGTGACGCCTCTAGCACTGAGATGTAGTGCTTAGACCGCTGCGCCACTCAGGAGGGAGTGGGAAGGACTACACACACACACACACGCATGCACTCATGCACGCGCAAGTATCTACTTGAGATTATATTGTGGATCTGCATTGTGTGAGTGAGTGTGTTAGTGGTTGTGTTTACTGTATATGGGTGTTTCTATCAGTAGGTGTGCATTCTCATTAAGGGCTGTGAAGGCTCTGGTTGGCCTAATGATGCCCACAGGACTCCCATAGCACACAGGGTGGAAAGTACCACTCCCCACACCCCCCCGAAAGACCTTTCCACCTCCCGCCGTCCGCCACTGTCTCCGTTGACAACGCCCCCGGCCTTGTTACTAAGGGATGGGTTACCAGGGCGATGAAGCGTCAGTTAGCACCACTCCATGCTAGACAGGGGTTAAGCCAGCCTTGTGTGTGCTTCCTTTATGACACAACACCATAGGGTAGGGCCAGCTTGGAGGCTGCTGTGTCTCTTTTTGTCCGCTTGTTGTTTGCTGTTGACCTTGTATTCAGAGTCAATGAGCTGGAATTCCTGTTACTAGGTGAAGCACTTCCATAGAATGGGATAAAATATACGTTTAGAGGACCATGATGCATCATAAAAAAATGTGCGATAGCATCTTTATAGTATTTATAGTGATTTCTCAATGTCAACATATCAGTGTGAGATGTTTTATTCTCACCTTATTTTTTTAAATGATAGAATTTAGGCTGTGTAAAAGGACATTAACTGTGGTATACAGTGCATTTGGAAAGTATTCAGGCCCCTTGACGTTTTCTACATTTTGTTACATTACAGCCTTATTCTAAAATTTTCCCCCTCATCAATCCAAACACAATACCCCATAATGACAAAGCAAAAACAGGTTTTTAGAATTTTTTGCAAATGTATTAAAAATAAAAAACACATTCACATAAGCATTCGGATCGTTTACTCAGTACTTTGTTGAAGCACCTTCAACAGCAATTACAAACTTGAATCTTCTTGGGTATGATGCTACAAGCTTGGCACACCTATGTTTCTCCTATTCTTCTTTGCAGATCCTCTCAAGCTCTGTCAGGTTGGTTGGGGAGCATCGCTTCATAGCTATTTTCAGGTCTCTCCAGAGATGTTCGATCGGGTTCAAGACCTGCTCTGACTGGGCCACTCAAGGACATTCAGACTTGTCCCAAAGCCACTCCTGTGTTGTCTTGGCTGTGTTCTTAGGGTCATTGTCCTGATGGAAGGTGAACCTTCGCGCCAGTCTGACATCCTGAGTGCTCTGGAGCAGGTTTTCGTCAGGGATCTCTCTGTACTTTGCTCCGTTCATCTTTCCCTGGATCCTGACTAGTCTCCCAATTGCTGCCGCTGAGAAACATCCCCACAGCATGATGCTGCCACCACCATGCTTCAACGTAGGGATGGTGCCAGGTTTCCACCAGACATGACACTTGGCATACAGGCCAAATAGATCAATCTTGGTTTCATCAGACCAGAGAATCTTGTTTCTCATGGTCTGAGAGTCCTTTAGGTGCCTTTTGGCTAACTGCAAGTGTTATTATGTGTCTTTTACTGAGGACTGGCTTCCTTCTGGCTACTCTACCATAAATGCCTGATTGGTGGAGTGCTGCAGAGATGGTTGTTCTTCTGGAAGGTTCTCCCATCTCCACAGAGGAACTCTGGAGCTATGTCAGAGTGACCATTGGGTTCTTGGTCACTTCCATGATAGCTCAGTTTGGCTGGGCGGCCAGCTCTAGGAAGAATCTTGATGGTTCCAAACCTCTTCCATTTAAGAATGATGGAGGCCACTGTGTTCTTGGGGACCTTCAATGCTGCAGACATCTTTTGGTACCCTGTCCCAGATCTGTGCCCTGACACAATCCTGTCTCGGAGCTGAGCTCTACAGACAATTGCTTCAACCTCATCGAACTGTCAACTGTGGGACCTTATATTAGACAAGTGTGTGCCTTCCTAAATCATATCAAATGTATTTATATAGCCCTTCTTACATCAGCTGATATATCAAAGTGCTGTACAGAAACCCAGCCTAAAAACCCCAAAAAGCAAGCAATGCAGGTGTAGAAGCACGGTGGCTAGGAAAAACTCCATAGAAAGGCAAAAACCTAGGAAGAAACCTAGAGAGGAACCAGGCTTATGAGGGGTGGCCAGTCCTCTTCTGGCTGTTCTAAATCATGTCTAATCAATGTCATTTACCACAGGTGAACTCCAATCAAGATGTTGAAATATCTTAAGGATGATCAATGGAAACAGGATGCTCCAGAACTCAATTTTGAGTCTCATAGCGAAGGGTCTGAATATTTCGAGTACCAGTCAAAAGTTTGGACACACCTACTCATTCAATAATAGTGAAGACATCAAACCAAAGAGGTGTTAAACAAATCAAAATATATTTTATATTTGAGATTCTTCAAGGTAGCCACCCTTTGCCTGGCATTCTCTCAACCAGCTCCATGAGGTAGTCATCTGGAATGCATTTCAATTAACAGGTGTGCCTTGTTAAGCTAATTTGTGGAATTTCTTCCCTTCTTAATGCGATTGAGCCAATCAGTTGTGTTGTGACAAGGTAGGGGTGGTTTTCAGAAGATAGTCCATATTATGGCAAGAACAGCTCAAATTAGCAAAGAGAAATTACAGTCCATCCTTACTTTAAGACATGAAAGTCAGTCAATCTGGAAGATGTCAAGAACTTGAAAGTTTCTTCAAATACAGTTGCAAAATGAGTCAAATTTTGAGATTTTTGGTTCCAACCACTGCATCTTTGTGAGACGCAGAGTAGGTGAACGGATGATCTCTGCCTGTGTGGTTCCCACTATGAAGCATGGAGGAGGAGGTGTGATGGTGTGGGGGTGCTTTGCTGGTGACACTGTCAGTGATTTATTTATAATTCAAGGCATACTTAACCAGCATGGCTACCACAGCATTCTGCAGCGATACACCATCCCATCTGGTTTCACCCACCAACACACAGTGAAACCCAGGCTACCTAAATATGGTTCCCAATCAGAGACAATGACTAACACCTGCCTCTGATTGAGAACCATATCAGGCCAGACATAGAAATAGACAAACAAGACATCCAACATAGAATGCCCACTCAGATTAACCTGTTTTTGCTTTCTCATTATGGGTTATTGTGTGTAGATTGATGAGGGGGAAAAACCTATTTAATCCATTTTAGAATAAGGCTGTAAGGTAATAACATTTGGAAAAAGTCAAGGGGTCTGAATACTTTCCAAATGCACTGTATATCTACAATCACTTGTTAAATCCATAGTTATTGCAGACTCCTATCTCTCTCTCTCTCTGTCTTTCTCTCTCTCTCTCATACAAACCCAGTGTGGTTGGCAAGTATCTTAAATTGGTCAATTGTTGCCTTAAGGCATCAGAAGCATACATATCTAACCCCTGGTGACACGTATTACATTTCAATCACAACTCTATCATTTGTTTCCTATCATGGTTCAGAGGATAGCAATACATTAAAACCTCACCCCCACCTACACACACACACACACACACGCATGCTTGCACACACACATGGATGCATACATTTGCGCGCGCACACACACACACACACCTCCCCCCACCTCCACTTAATAGTGTCTGGGGACTTAATACTCGAAATACGAAATACTCAACACCACTGTACACACCCGACCAATGTAATTACATAGGAAATGCTCGGCATCTATAATTACACGCTTTGACTTTATTGTTATTAATAATGTGTTTTATACCATGGCATTATTGAATACTCGTTTCTGATTGGCTTGAAGGGAATTCTAGAGCTTGCATTATTTCCTTATAATGCCTAATTCAAAGGCTTTGAAGTTCATTCATACATGTTCTATGTTTGAGCTGCTTTTGAGAGCAAAAGTCGACTTGGAAACATTAGTTGCATTGTTGAATTCGAAAGTTCATGATAGCAGTCTAGATTGTTGATTTGGTTTGCTAAACTAGCAAGTCTGTTTGGTTACAAAGGCAACTACTGTAGCTCTCGAATAAACTTGCTAGCTAATTAATTGGATGTTGAACACATTTCTACCGGCAAAAATGAATTTAGTCTCGGACCTAACAATAACACCGGCTTCTCGGGCATGACTTATTAAGTATATGATGTGACAGTGGTGTTCTTATAGTAGGGAATGAATGGGTCGGTGCACAGTCACTATCGCCCGTTGAAATTGTGTATAAGATAAGACACAATTTTCTTTCTCAAATGGCACGGATCATTTGTGGGGTGGTTTCTCTATAAAAGTTGCTGGCCAGAAAACCAATACATGGATTAGACAGTCAAAACGTTCACTTAAATAGCAGCCAACCGTTTTTGTTTCCCTTGCTATCCGGGTCGGGATTCGTTGACGTTCGCCAACGGAAAAAGTGGTCGATTCCCTTTTTCCGTGATAGCAGCCTCCCGAGAAATCAACATCCCCAATTCCAAAATATAGATAGAAGCCTTCTGCAAATTCTTATCTAATTAATCATGTGTAGATTATACCAAGTTTTCCATGTGGCCTTTTTGTATAATGTGCGCTTAAACAGCGCATGTCAACGTGTACTGCGTTGACAACATTGTCTGTCTTCTACAAGTTGTCTGTCTTCTACAAGTTGTCCTCTACCAGTGATTATACAAATTACTCCCCGATTCCCGTGTGGTTTGTGAGCTGTCCTAGTTTTAACAGGACCTGCAGCCTGATTTCACCCCTCTCGCTCAATTAATTTCAATGTGATATCGATATGAGTGATTGACAGAACAGTGTTGCGCTTCCCTTTCTGTGTGGCGACCCCCGTATCAAAATACAACACTCTGAAATGTAGCTGACGGTCTTCTGCAGGTTGTCGTCTAACCAGTGAGGTTTAAAAAAAAATAAACGTCCCATTTCCGTGTGGCTTTTTATTTGTGTTAGTTTCAACAGGGCGTGCAACCAGATTTCCTTGCCACTGAGCAGTTTATAAAGAACTTGTTTAAAAAAAATACAAGTAATATGAATACTATTGTTGCACATTTATGTGTAGATAGTACATGTTATGTTTAGGTTTTTAATATGTCACAAACTGTTTCTGCATATTGGTTATTGACGATATACCAGAAATCACCAAATCGGGTCTGCCCTGCTGATGCATAGCAACAGAGAGAGAGAGAGGGTTAGGGTGTGGCTGTGGCTGTGGTGCCTCTTTGTCTGTATGTACAGTACACTCCTCTACAATGACAGGGATGCTCTGAGGAACACCACCTGTGTGCCTGTCTGTTATCTCTGTTTTTCTGACCGTATCTCTTTATTAATTACTTATAATCTCTTAGTTTTTTGTTTGTTGTATCTCTTTGTTTTTCTGTCTGTCTGCTTGTATCTTCAGTCTATCTCCCTGTCTTGTCTTTCAGTGTGCTACTGTCGCGGCCTTGTATGTTGTGCAGTGGCAATGAATTGTCACAATACCACTCCCCTCCCCTATTGAAGAATATAGACTAGGTCTTGAAGGAGCAGCGGTAGTCTATAGGCTAGGGAGTGTAGGTAAGGTAAAGGGCTAGACCACTCTGTGTGTCAGGGCAGACAGATGGTGCACAGGCCTAATCCATTCACACACACTTCCCTCCTCTCCCCTCTACATTGGTTTGACCAACTCACCAAGTAAATCCACTTTTCCTCTGACACACCAATAAACCATCTAGCTAATAAAAAAGTTATAGTGTGACATTGAAAGAGAATGTAAACTAACGGGTACTTTTTTCAAATGTTATTCTCACAAAAACGGATACCAAGAGTCCGAAGTGAGTTGTGTTATTAAAAACCGTGGAACGATGAAGAGATTTTGCTGATAGACTGGCCCTCGTCTGGGAGGCTTTTGGACAGAAGGAGGGATGGAGGGAGGAGGTAGGGAGGGGGAGGATGTGGGCTAAAAGCAAATCCGGTGGCTTTCCTTGAAGGAGTGTGTGTGTGTGTGTGTGTGTCACTGTGTTCTGGTGCAGATGAAAAAGAGATCAAATCCTTTTGTGCTGATCAGTGAGACAGGGATCAGGCTGATTTCAACAAAATTAGGACTTAATGAAATACTTCATTAAATATTTAGGATGAAGAAAATGGGAAGGGGATTGGGGGGGTAGAGGTTTAGGCTAATATACTGTATTTACTAATATCATTCTGTTGTGTTCATTTGGTTCTGTCTAGAAGTCAAAGTATCCTGTATTCATTTTGAAGATCTTTAAATAGACCACCCTGCCCATACATAGTACAGATTACAGGTCATGGAGATCCTATTCAATTACAGTAAGTAATTACTACAAAAGTATTCTAATTCCTAATTCTATTGCACAGGCATTCTGGTTCTTAGAGCTGTTTTTCCTTAAATTAGCCCTAGTCTTCCTCTCTGGACTACCCCACCTAGTTCATGGGGTCAGAGTTCAGATCACAGTCAGGGTCACCACCAAGCTGCCGATCAATGCTACCTGTCAATCAATGTCTATATGGAGAGTTTGTGTGTGTGTTTTCGTGTGGTTTCCGTGCCAGTAAAGAATATAGCCGTAACCTAGAGGCAGATGCTGGGTCTTTCTAATTACTGTAAGGCTAGACGACTAGATTACTGATATGTAAATAGTGGATACTCTCTCTGCTAGACAGGATTTGGGGATTACAAACCGAGGCGAGATTTAAACGCAGAATCCTTCTTACTGCTGCTAGGTAAAGGCAGAGGCCTAGAACTGACGTATCAAACACACACCAGTCTTGTGTGGCCATCCTTCTAAATCTAATTGAGTTTCCGAGGCTAAATACACACACAGCGCATAATACGTACATTACATTTTATAACAGACACTCTTGTCCAGAGCAACTTACAGTAAGTGCATACATCCACAGTACTGGTCTCCCGTGGGAATCGAAAACCCACAACCCTGCAAGTGCCATGCTCTACCCACTGAGCCACCCGGGACTACACATTACTTTCAAGTTGAAGTGTGTGCGCGCTAGCGATTGGTTTAGCATTCATGTATTTGAGTATGTATGCGTCGACATATGGAATGTCCTGTCAGCCCCCAGGAAATGGCCTTTTTATGGCCAGTATGCACCCAAGCCCAGTCTTCAGAATGGACCATGAGACATCGTCCTTCACACATCACACGGTGCTACTCTGAGAGGGTCATTTCCTGTTTCCTCATATCAAACACACAGATGCACACACACACACACACACACACACACACACACACACACACACACACACACACACACACACACACACACACACACACACACACACACCCACATCTTTACTCCCTTCCATCCTTCTTCCTGCATAATCACTAGCAACCAGGTTACGTGCAACATCACATCTGTGAAATATATGATTACATGACCATTACTCTCTTTAACATGGTAATAACATGGTAATCCTAGGCTCTGCTCTCAAGTGCCCCCTGCGGCAGGAGCTCCTCGTCAGCACAAGGGCCTGGGCAGCAAATCCCTAGAAATCAACATTTAAATGCAGTCCTGTCGAATGAACCCGTATGTACTATATACGTACATCGTAAGGGTTCTATATACATATCCGGAGGACATGCGATGAGATGAGAGTGGTGCTTCGCCAGTCCCCATGCAATTACCCAGGAACAGCTGACTACGTACATCTATTTTTGGATGAACTCAATGTAATTATATAATGGCCACCAGGGGGCACCATGGTATGGCAGCAGTAACTGTAAGAGGCCACTGCATGGGAGAAGCTGTGTAGTAAAAAAAAAACCACAACCATGATTGAACCTCAAAGTGCTACTGCTGGAAACGGTGAAAAGTGTAGTGTTGTGTGGGTTGTAAGGCAATGCACAGCAGGTGACGTCAATGAGTACGTGATCCCTTGTTTCAAATAATGGGATTCCAAACAGCAAGGGACGGGTGAGAGTGGTACTTCCAAATGTCCCGTCTGTGTATGTTTCAAGAGGGTCAAATGTGGGTGTACTCCATTCTATTGTACAACATTGTGAAGTTGCGAGTGAACTTTCCCCCATTGTTCTCTTTGCCAGCATTGCGTTCAGCACCATGGACAAGGCTTAACATTAAAATGCACACGCGATTTGACATTTAAGTCTTACACAAGTCATGTTTAAGTCAGTAGGGATACAATGCATACAGTGCTCTCCGTGGTGCTGAAATGAAGCCGGGAACATTCACTGTCAGAAAGGAGTGTTTAAACCATCATACTTCTTAACAAAACACTAGATGAAGGATAGTTTATGTACATTATGTACAATTTAGTAATGTTTTGATTCATGTTATGCTGCAGTAGATACCTACATGCCACGATCGCTACAGAGGATGAGCTAGTTGGAATGCAGTGTTACCCAGAAGGATTCTCTCTGTGAGAAAGAATATGGCGCTCACTGTTCTGTTCCTAAGAGAGGAGAGGAGGCTAATTTATCACATGGACTGAATACAATGACACTGAATAGGGATGAGGAGGAGGGTGGGTCCATTCCTCTCTCTTTCTCTCTGCCTTTCTCTTCCTTATCAATCTCTTTTCCCACCCTGTCTTTCTTCTGTTCCTTTATCTTCCTCTCCATCCCTCCATCCTTCCCTCTCATTGGATGTCCTCTCTGGTTTCACCCTCAACCTCTATATTTCACTATCACTATTTATCTTTCTCTCTCCCCTCTCTCTCTCTCTCACTCATTCTCTCTCTCTCGCTCATTCCAGTCTCTCTCTTTCCTCGCTCTCTCCCCCTCTCTTTCAAATCAAATCAAATCAAATTTATTTATATAGCCCTTCGTACATCAGCTGATATCTCAAAGTGCTGTACAGAAACCCAGCCTAAAACCCCAAACAGCAAGCAATGCAGGTGTAGAAGCACGGTGGCTAGGAAAAACTCCCTAGAAAGGCCAATACCTAGGAAGAAACCTAGAGAGGAACCAGGCTATGTGGGGTGGCCAGTCCTCTTCTGGCTGTGCCGGGTGGAGATTATAACAGAACATGGCCAAGATGTTCAAATGTTCATAAATGACCAGCATGGTCGAATAATAATAAGGCAGAACAGTTGAAACTAGAGCAGCAGCACAGTCAGGTGGAAGTTGAAACTGGAGCAGCAGCATGGCCAGGTGGACTGGGGACAGCAAGGAGTCATCATGTCAGGTAGTCCTGGGGCATGGTCCTAGGGCTTAGGTCCTCCGAGAGAGAGAAAGAAAGAGAGAAGGAGAGAATTAGAGAACGCACACTTAGATTCACACAGGACACCGAATAGGACAGGAGAAGTACTCCAGATATAACAAACTGACCCCAGCCCCCCGACACATAAACTACTGCAGCATAAATACTGGAGGCTCTTTCCCCTCTCTCTTTCCCCTCTCTCTCTCGCTCATTGTCTCTCTTTCTCTCCCCCCCTCTCTCTCGCTCATTGTCTCTCTCCCCCCTCTCTCCCCTCTCTCTCTCGCTCATTCTCTCTCGCTGTCCTGGTGAAACACTAGGTCGACTGACCATTTGCCAGCACCGCGGGTAACCTGAACCAACCGTTCTCTCTCTCTCTCTCTCTCTCTCTCTCTCTCTCTCTCTCTCTCTCTCTCTCTCTCTCTCTCTCTCTCTCAGTAAGCTGTTTTGGGTGTGAGAGTGATGTAGGAGTGGATTCCAGTGTAGTAGCACTAGCCACTAGGTCCAGCTGGGGCTGCCTGGCTGGTACAGACTTCTTTACAACCAACACACACTTTACTCCAGGCTTGTAGAGATCATCCAAACATATTGAAGCCTACATATGTGGGGAAACGACATGTAAATGCACTCATATATGTGCATAATAAATGAACTACACGTGAGATAACGTCATATTCAGTTCTTAAACCCACACATGCCATTGGTATTTTCATGTTTGGCTGGGGATTGTTGTGTTGCTATATACTATTTCTTACTTTTTAACTGTGCATTGTTGGGAAAAGGCTTGTAAGTAAACATTTCACGGTAAAGTTTATACCCGTTGTATTCGGCGCATGTGACAAATAAAATTGGATTTGATTCATGGCTCCGGGCAAAGAAATGTGTGTGTGTGACAGTAAGGGGGAAATCTGACGTGTGTGTGAGTGTGTGTGTGAGTGTGTGTGTGTGTGTGTGAGTGTGTGTGCGTGTGTGTGTGAGCTCGAGCTGTGAAATCTGCAGCAGCAGCTCACAGTCATCAAGGCAGACTTTACCATTTCCCACTAATGTAGGGGGAAGTAAGGGATTGGATGGAGATTTCCTCTCTCTCCTCTGTGTCCCCCTCTTGATTCGGCTCACATGGCTCCTTCCACCTTTCCACCCAAAGAACAGCGAGTTATGCTCTCAACCACTGTAGCCCCCTTCCCCAACCCTTTCTCTCCATCCCCTTCCTCTCTCCCTCTATCTCTCTCTCTCTCTCCCGCCCCCATTGCAATATCAGTGAGTGAAGTCTTGTTGTTGGGATGACTGACTGACAGATTCCAAACTTGAAGCTTCCCACAGCAGCTGACAGCTCCGCAATTACAGTGGGAGAGGAGGATCTCAGGCTCAGTCTCTCTCTCTCTCTCTCTCTCTCTCTCTCTCTCTCTCTCTCTCTCTCTCTCTCTCTCTCTCTCTCTCTCTCTCTCTCTCTCTCTCTCTCTCACATGCGCTGCATGTAGGGCTAGACCAGTTCATATGTGGTGGTGACGGCTGGAGGCATAGAGGACTAGCGGCTACACCTCTCGCTCTCTGCTTCTCTCTTATTTCCGTCCTCCTCCTCTGCTTTCCTGCAGAGTCGTGGTGGCGGACGACTCAGCGTGTGCGTCTGCCTGCCCTTTGGCGGAAAGTCACCCACTGGGAATCTACTGAATCAAATTATTTTCATCCCTTCGCTGGCGTTCATATCTTTGGGACTCTGGGGGGGGAGGAATTTTTAAAAGGTGATTTGGTGTCGGGTTTCTCTGGAAGTAGGAGGTAGCGGGCTGACATGGCACACGCTGCAGCCCACATTAAGAAGGCCAGGGTGGAGCTGGTGGAGCAGCAGGGACCTGACCTGAAGGCTCTGGAAAAAGCCCGCCAGAGGAGGATTCGCTCCCGCGAACGGGCAGAGCGCAAACGCAAGGTACGAGGGATAGACAGTACGATACCCATCATGCTTCGCCTTCATCTGCCCATCCTCATATCAACACCTCCTGATCATTACCTGTCGCGTATTCGCGTACCTGCTCATCCTGCCATCATCATCAACATCATCCAGGTATGAGGACGAATACCTATCTTACACCATTCCCACCCAACTTCCATATCCGAAACCAAGCTATGGCCAAGTCCACCCGGGTGTGAGGAGCCATCCTTCCGTTGTCATCTCTCCACTATGTCTCCTTTTAGATCCACCACCGCCTAGACCGTCACCTCCACTGCTTACCTGTTCATCTCACCTACCGTGACCACAATCAAGGAATGAGGAATAGCCATTCTTCGGCTGCCATCTCTCTCTCTCTCTCGTTCTCTCTCTGCCACAACCCTTGCTACTAGCCTGGTCTCTTTTCCAACCAATAGCACCACGGACCATCAACATTTGCCACTGGAATCCACCCTAACCATCACTACCTTGCAATCCCCACTCCAGTAACACATTTGAGTCTTCTGACGTCACCAGTTCCTGTCACCATTCATCATCCTCTGTCATCGTCAGTGTCACCTTCTCATCATTCACCAACCACTCCCCTGTCACAATGTCCCCCATGCTCCAACCGGAATCCAGGGGTGTCACCCTCCCCACATCCGTGCATGGAAAGGTGTCCATCTCTGCCTATGGACAGGCATCCTCCCTGGGCATCCTCCTTTGACACCAGTCCCTATCTCCGTGTGCCTGTGCTGCAGTCTCCCGGTGCGGTATCAGTGGGTGCACAGTACCTTTCGACCCTGTTCCCCAAGCTGATTTGAAGTATAAATGCGGTGTCTCATTCTACTGTATTTCATGTACTTCCCCTGATAGTAGTTGCACAGTTTGTGTACTATATTGCACTGGTTCTGTATATTGAGGTGATCCATGATCAATCCTGCCTCGACCATGGCGTCGGAGGAGGCAAAAGCACAAACAGATCTGGGACCAGGCTGTGTTCAATGTGTGTTGACCAATCAAAGTGAGGTGTGTTCACGACCGCCACTCTACATCTCTGTTCTCTAAGGAAGGGGCAGACGTGCAGGTGTGTGTGGGGGGAGGAGGATAGGGCGGGTTGGGGACTAATGTGTGCCAGTACATGGTGTGCTTACCGTATTGACTGGGACGTGCCGCACGTAAAGTGACACCCCCGGGTCCAGGTATAGACCGAGTGTGTGTGTGTGTGCTTGCTATTTTTCAGTTTCTTCCCAAGCACACAGTGTCCATAGACAGATGAATGTCTTGGCTGTTTCTTAGGAGATTGATGCAGCAGAATTGGAAAATATCACTTTCTCACGTTGCAATTCGTGACTTATTTTGAGCCTGTACTACCTTGGCCACTGCCACGGTGTGACGTTTGTGTGTTCATTGAAGCATCACTCAGTCCATATTTTGTGCCGTGTGTATTTTTTTCGGAGTGTGTGTGTGGTTGTTTTTCCATCTGTCCAATTGATAATGCCAACAGAATAGAAGAAGCAGCAACATTCATTGATAGGCTATCCACCCAGAATAGACTAGTCGGATTCAGATAACACACCTTACATGGCAAAACTAACCCCGAGGCTACTGTGTTCTAAATACTAAATACACGATTTTATCTGTGTTGTTTTTGTATATTTGCCTGTCTCCCCTCTGTTGGCTACTGTTGTTATTGACTGCAGTCAGAGGAGATTATGAGTGGGATTATTGGTCTGCTCTCTCTTAGAGGAGGACTCTAGCTCTAATGGCCGATGTGGTGAACACTAGGGTCCTAAACACGTATCATAAATTCAATTTGGGGGTTGGGTAATGATCGGCAAGTTATTGAAGCAAGCGTCCACCCACTTGCCCAGATTCCAGGGCCTTCATTCCAAGTCGTGCGCTAGTATGGACATTGGGGCGTGTCTGTATTTGGAGCGGTTCCAAATACAGACACAGATACATTCCTCCTCATCTGTAGTCTCCACCGTAATGTCCCCCTGTGGCAGGGTTATGTAACGTAAAACGCCGGGAGACACGCTCAAACCGCTGTCACGGTGTAGTACCAGCGACATGAAATGCCTTCGAAAAGTATTCACAACCCCTTTTAGTTATGTTGCAGCCAAATAAAACATGTTCCTCAGCAATCTACACACAATACTCCATAATGACAAAGCGAAAACAGGTTTTTAGACATTTTTGCAAATGTATAAAAAAATGTAAAACAGAAATACCTTATTTACATAAGTCTTCAGACCCTTTCCCCTTTTAGACTATATATGAGCTCAGGTGCATCCTGTTTCCATTGATCATCCTTGAGATGTTCCTACAACTTGATTGGAGTCCACCTAAGGTAAATTCAGTTGATTGGTCATGATTTGGAAAGCCACACACCTGTCTGTACAAGGTCACCAAGACTCTTCTTAGAGCTGGCCGCCCGGCCAAACTCAGCAATCAGGGGAGAAGGGACTTTGGTCAACCAGAGACATTCAATCGGGTTCAAGTCCGAGCTCTGGCTGGGATGGTGCCAGGTTTCCTCCAGATGTGACGCTTGGCATTCAGGCCAAGTGCTCCATTTTGGTTTCATCAGACCAGAGAATATTGTTTCTCAGGGTCTGAGAATATTTCGGTGCCTTTTGGTAAACCCCAAGCGAGCTGTAGCCAGGCAGAGGCTCTTTATGCGCCCAGTCATTCGCCCATACGACCCCATCCAGACCCAGATTGCTCCACAGTTGCCCCGGTGCCTTTGATCGTTTGCAGATGAACTGCCCCTGTTGTTGTTGCATTTGTGTTCAGTGGCAGGACGGCAAAGCAACGAGATGCAGTATAATTCTCCTTCTTGGATGGAGATATGATCACTGGCAGATCAGTTATCCCCCTCTCTCCTCCTCCCCCACCTTTGGTGGAACATCCCATTCACTAGTGGTCCTATGTGTCTCAGTCGATAGAGAATGCCGCTTACAATGCCAATGGTCTTGGGTTCGATTCCCACTGAGGCCACCCATCGCCCAAAATAAAAGCACGCATTAAATAAGTCACTTTGGATAGATTGCACATACTGTATTATAATAATTGATTATATATTTATGGTGACCGTGAGAGGTGAATGTGAGGTAAATGTCACTATTAAATCAAATCTACTACTTTGAGTAGTCTACCATTACGAGTTCATTGTTGACCAGGCTCTGTACTGTAGTAACCAGGATTTTTTTTACTGACTACAGTAGAGGCATTACGTCCGACAGTGGCCTACCACATTATGCAGTACAGTATGAAGAAGAGACACAAGTGTAAATACCGATCAATATTCCTGTTGCTGTGTCGTGTCAGAGTGGCGATGGAGAGGAGGAGCAGAGGAGAGGAGCAACAGGAGAGCAGTAGGCAGCAGGTGTCTCCCTGCACTGCGGACACCGGTCAACTCTCTCTCCCTATATCCCCTCTCCCTCTCTCATTCTCGCTCTCTCTCTCTCTTTCTCATTCTCTCTCTCTCTCCCTATATCCCCTCTCCCTCTCTCTCTCTCTTTCTCATTCTCTCTCTCTCTCCCTATATCCCCTCTCATTCTCTCTCTCTCTCTCCTTCTCTCTCTCTCTTTCTCTCTCTCTCTCTCGCTGTCTCTTTCTCATTCTCTCTCTCTCTCCCTATATCCCCTCTCCCTCTCATTCTCTCTCTCTCTCTCTCTCTCTCTCACTTTCTCTCTCTCTCTCGCTCTCTCTCTTTCTCTTTCTCTCTCTCGCTCTCTTTCTTGTTCTCTCTCTCTCTTCTTCTCTCCCTCCTTCTATCCCTCTCCCTACATAAACTGGTGTCCGTCAGGGAAATGACTGACTTCGTGCATCACTAGCCTCTAAGCAGATGTTTTCCTCTGAGTATAATATCCTAATAGAGCTTCTCATCATCCTCGTCTGTGTTACCAAATAGCACAAAGAACAGATGTTGTCATTGTGAGAGCCATGGCTATCATTTCATTAATTCAACTTTGTGTCCAGACTCAACTACTGGTTTGGAGATCAGAGTCTGTGCGTGTGCGTGTGTGTGTGTGTGCACGCTTGTACGTGCGCGTGTTTGCGTGTGCCCGTAACACTCCTCCATCTCCTCAATGGCCTGTGCTGGCAGCAGAGTGTCAAACCCAGTCCTCTCTCTCTCTCTCTCTCTCTCTCTCTCCTCTCTTCTCTCTTCTCTCTCTCGATTCACCAGCGTAAACACTAGCCAGTAAACACTACCCTGTCCAACAGAGGGAAGGAAAGATCGATTCAGTGGGAAAACGTCCCGTGTCTCCCACCAGGAGGCCCGGTCCTCGCCCATCATGCCAGTGTAGCTCTGTAGCGTCCTCTATGTGTTGGTGATGTATTACCACTGTCCTGTGGCAAAGGAAAATGATAGGAAGCTCTGGTTCTACCTGCAACTACGAAGGGTTCTTCAAAAGGGTTCTCCTATTGGGACAGCCAAAGAACCCTTTTAGGTTCTAGATTGCACCTTGTGAAAGCTGTGCTGATGAATAATTGCTGCCACATACAGTCGATACAGTAACGCACACGTACCAACTTAGTACACACACACATAGAGACACACACACACACACACACACACACACACATAGAGACACACACACACATAGAGACACACACACACATAGAGACACACACACACATAGAGACACACACACACATAGAGACACATACACACACATAGAGACACACACACACATAGAGACACACACACACATAGAGACACACACACACATAGAGACACACACACACACGCACACACATATGTGCGCATGCATACTGGGGCATGCAGACTGGCACACACACTGGCACATACACCCACACACACACCGTCTATCCATATTACCTGTATATTACGTAATAATCATGATATTGGCACAGGTTACAGAGTGCCTCAGTCCGTTCTCACCAGCCTTGAGAAAATGCGGGCTCCCTGCACTGCGGAGTATTACTTTGTGGAATCCCAAAACGCTGCTTATATATTGTCAGCGTCAGACAATCGATCTCTGTGTTCTGAATAGCTTGTTCCTCAGACAGACGTTACCTTCACACATATTCTCTAAAGATGTTCTCATGCTACCCGAATCACACGTTGTCTTCTTATGCTTTGTTCCCCGTCCTGGCAAATATAACCGAGCCGAGTTATGGAGCTGTTTAGGAGTTGCGAAGTGAGATGGATAGATTGATGATTGCATCAACTGTCCCCACATAAAGTATTGTAGTACGGTGTCATCTGAAGTAGTCAGAAGTGTGCGTGCGCACGCATATGTGTGTGTCTCCTAAGGATAGACATGTAGTGTAACTTGTGTAATCTGCCTCTTGGACCCCTGGGCAGTTCAATACTAATCTCTCCGCTTTGTCTGTTCGATGGTCTTTTGTGTCCGTTATATTCTGCATAGTGCTTCTCAGAGCTGATCTCTGTACGGCAATGTGCTGGAGTGACGGAGGTACACAGATCTGGAGTTCGACTGTCAATTCCAGTACATGTATGTTGCTGTGCGTTATTACATCATGCAGGAATGTGTGTCGTAGCACACCCACGTACAGAAGTATAGGTTATCGCTGAAGGAAGAGGTATGATATGTAGGCTTGTACAAGACTAAGGCTCGACAGGTTGTAAAAAAAAATGAAATGAAATGAAATAGCCAGAGCTGCTAGAGCGAGAGAATATATCATATAATTCAGAGGGTGGTATTTGAGATGGATACCAGGCAGGTGTTGACCTGCCTGCATGTGGGTGTGTGTGAGTCACAGGAGAGATACACCTGTTGTCTACCACAGTACATTATCCTGCTCCAGTATTCCTCCTGTCTCTCTTTGCTGGCGGTCATGATGGTGTTAGTACTTTCTGTGAAGAGTGCTGACCTATAGTTTCGTCTCTCCCGAGCCCGTACGGGAGTTATAGCGATGAGACAAGATAGTAGCTACTACAACAATTGGATACCACGAAATTGGGGTTAAAATAAAAAATGTAAACAAAACAAAAATTGTCTGGATGTATTTTGTGTGGTGGACCATTCTTGGTACTGTGTACACGTGGGAAACTGTTGACTGTGAAACACCCAGCAGCGTTGCAGTTCTTGACACAAACCGGTGCGAATGTTCAAAGGTACCTAACATCTTTTGTCTTACCCGTTCACCCTCTGAATGGCACACACACACAATCCATGTCTCAACTGTCTCAAGGCTTAAAAATCCTCCTCTAAACCTGTCCCCTCCACTAACAAGTGACATCAATAAGGGATCATACCTTTCACCTGGATACACCTGGTCAGTCTGTGTCATGTTTTGTATACTCAGTATATTTACAAGCCTGTAGAACATGCTAACAATCATCAAGATACTTCAAGTTGGTCTGCATTGCTTCAATAACATCTTAACTAACAATGGGGAACAGCTGTGAGTGGAATAACAAGCTCTGAACACGGTTTGATTGTAAATTGCTAACTTTATTTGTGCATGCTCGGGTAGACTTTCCCAAGGAGTCGCCCTTATAAAATACCCACACACACACACACACACGCACACACACACCCCCTAACAGCAACTTTCATTTCCGATTGGTTCAGAGATGCACCAACGTGCACATGTTGCATTTTGCATTACAATATTTATTTGGCACAGAGTATCCTATCCATTTGATCTGCTTGTCTGCAGAGAGACTCCTTTCTGAAACAATTTAGGGCGAATTGTTTATGCCGAATGATCTAGACCACACTTTCTCTCTCTACTCTCTCCCTCTCACCATCCTGCCCTCTCCTCCCTCCTCCATTTCAGGTCCTGTAGATTAGTACGTGTGGATCTACCGTGTGTAGTACAAAGTGTCCCGGCCTGCATTGCATGTGTTGTACAGCATGCTTGTATAAGTAGGCTGAACATCTGCTATCTGTCTGAACTAGTGGACTGTGCTGTTGCATTTGTTTTGAACTTGTTTGACAGCCTAAATAAAATGATTTGTGTGTATCTGGTGAGTTTTAAATACGGTAATATTGTCATGTATTGTCATCACTGTGCAATGTCAAATTGTACGGAAAATAAATGATACAAATCGAGAATGTATGCCCTGTCTAGCGGTCGTAGTAATCTGACGTTTCCTTTTTCACAGTCAGTTTTCTGTCTAGATGGGGTATTATCGCTGAGGAGACTAGTTTATGGCTGTACTGTATCCCCTGTTTGGCACTAAACTGGGATTGGAGAAATCCAGGATTACTGTCTAATCTCATTGCCATGCTACTATGTAAAACGGTAGCTCAGGGCCAGTCAAATAACCATGGTAACCCAAAGGGAATCACGTAGGGATGTCACAGACGAAGATGAACGAAAGATGAACGTATTGCCTTTTTGAAATCATGATCTGAATCCGAACTCGAGTCTTCTACAGAGTGGACATGAATTCATTTGAAATGACAACAATGCAACACTCGCCACCATTTTGGCACGCCTCGTTACATTCTAGCTCATTTAGTTGAGTGTAAGGATCTTCCGAAGGAGCTTAACTACCAAATATTCCTCCAGTACACCCTCTCCATTTAGTGTCAGCTCCAACTAAACCACCATTACAAATCCCTTTGCCAGATGTGAGTCTTGGGCAAATTGGTTCATCTCACTCCATTGGTCACATGAGCTACTACATACAGTACCAAATGCGGTTCCTCTGGATGTTAGAAGGGCATAACTTAAAAGTGTGTCAGTACTCTGGGATTCCCAATTCGCCAGGGAAGTCCTTCCCTGTTTCTGTGCCAAGCAGTCTGCTTTCCATCAGCATTGTGGAGAGAAAGAGAGCCTATCAATAATTAAATGGTGAGAGAGCCTAGAGCCTAGAGAGAAATGTGAGGGCGTTGTTAATTGGAATTTTACTGTCAGGGTCCAAACTGTAGCTTTCGAGCCACAGGTAGAGTGAGCTAGCTCTGAAATGTGTGATATTGGCGCTTGCTGCTTCTCCCAACCAGCAGAATATCAATGTGTTCAAATGAGTCATCGGTTTATCTTTGTCCATTTAGAATCACTGAATATTTATGTTTCTACAAGCGTTCATCCATACCATCCATCTGTGCAAGAACATCGGTACTTACAACAAAGTCTCCACTTGGTCCTCCTGACAGGTTTGTGAAGATCTACAGTAGGTTACTGCTATGTGGGCGCCCGGACAGTTATTTCCAGCTAGGTTCAGCATCTCAACACACCCTGTAGTCTGTTCTAGTGCCTCTCCAGTTTCCAGTGTGTTGGGTTGGTAAAGTGTTGTGATAAACTGTGTGCCCGAGATATCAGTTGAGATTAGAGTCTCGCCAATTAAAGTCACCAATTGCTTTAGTGTCTGTTTAATTATTCCCTTGCTGGTCCCAGTCCAGGTCCTAGGGCTGTTTTTGTGACAAACACCGGGTCCCTGTCAATACTATTGGTCCACACACCAGGGATATCATCGCACGGTTGGACAGCACACTGTGTTTAGCTTCAGAGACCTTGGGTTCGGAAGGAAGGGTAGCTCTTGTGGGGGGATTCGGGAAGTGAGGTGTGTTCAGGTGAAGGAGATGCAGACTTCATTGCTGACGGTTGATTCAGGGTTCGTGGCTTTTGGGACCATGAGAAAAGTAAGTGATTTTTCCTCCGTGTTTAAATACTCTTCCTCATTGACGATTTTATGATGAGTGATTGGGTCTCACATTTTTTGGGGTCAGGAAAATCCTTCAAGTTTTGTTTGGACTGAATTGGGTATTTGAGGCGTTGAGTTCAGCACATTTAATGCATATCAGGGTTAGCCTGAATCAGTTTCCTTTGCCCATCTCCCTGGCTCCCTGGTTGACCCTGGCTGTACAAACTTCGCTGCCCCAGTTTATTTCTGGAAGAATTATTCACAGTTGGAGCAGCTGAAGGACAACCTCACAGAAGAGCCTGTGGCCTTTCAAACTCTCTCCGTCTGTCTCCTCTCTCTCCCTTCGATCTTTTTTATTTTTGGGGGTGGATGTAGTACTGCTGGATTCTGCATTTTACATGAGAGGTTCCAGGAGTACTGTGGTGAATGTGATACAGAGAGATGAACAGAGAGATAGAGGGGGAGGCACACTTGAATTATGCCAGTTTCTGAAATCTCTCTGAGGTATCCCACCTTCACAAATGTAGCTTTCTGCCTCATCGCTGTGTTAGTCATATCCTGGTGTTACTTTTGTCTGTCCTCTGAGAGTTAAAACCGTTCCTCCAGTTCTTTCTCTCTTTGTACCAGGGTTTGAAACCGGTTCAGGAAACAGAACTGCAAAAACAGGAAAATAATGACATTTTTCGAGGAACAGAATCAGAAACGGGAACAAAAGTGATCTATACTGTTCTGGAACAGAACCGTTATTTTTGAAAGCACGGGAACCGGTTAATAACGTTATTTTACGTTCGGGGCATTTTCTTTTCTTCACAAAAAAGTGCAAAAAGGTACCTATGCCAAAGCCCTCACTCTGTCACTCAGAAACATATTCCCGTGTCTACTTGCCAGCTGAAAATCTCTTCCTGTTTGTGCGTGTGTAGGCAACTTGCCCCTCTAGCTCAGAATCTTAGACTTCTGTACCCTACTGACGTTACAAGTGTGATTCCGAAATTAGGGAAGGATTTTTAATTCGAGAAGAACGGATTCACTTTTTCAGTGCTAGTTATGGTTAATATAGTTATCACGTTTCACATTGGATTTATTAACTACAAAAATGTAAGTGTTCTTCATTCTGGTGCTGCTCTGCACACACAAGCATGTTTGCTAGCTAGCTTACACAGCTCTGGTCCAACTTTCTGAGGTTCAAAGACATTCAAAGTTCCGCTATAGAAGCCACTTCTCCATATGTATAATTCTAATTCAGGAAATTCATGTCATAACAAGACGCCTTCTCCTCTACCCTCATGCTCTTTCTCACCACCTACAAAATGTCACGTCTCGTGCCCCAAACTTGGTTGTCCGTCGCGCATGTAAACAACTATAGTCTAGGCAGCTGATAACGTCGATGCCTAGGCTAAAACAACTATAGCTTGCCTGCTCCATCCGCACTGATTTGAGAAGTAATTTAAAGTTGAGCTAATTTAAAAAAAAAATATTTGACCTTTATTTAACTAGGCAAGTCAGTTAAGAGCAAATTCTTATTTTCAATGACAGCGGGTTAACTGCCTTGTTCAGGGGCAGAACAACAGATTTTGTACCTTGGGGATTTGATCTTGCAACCATTTGGTTACTAGTCCAACACTCTAACCACTAGGCTATGCTGCCGCCCCAATCTGAAATCTGTTTCAGAGGTTTGAAAAGGATCATGAAGGAACACTATAAACCTGTACTTTTTTGTGGCTTCAAACCGGTTCAGAACTTTATTTTGCTGATCGGAACAAAAAAAAAAGATGGTTCTGTTCAGAACGAAATGATTGGAAAATAATTTTGTTTTGTAATGTCAAAGCCTTTTGAACCGATACGAGGGAACTGTGACAAAAAAAAAGTTTGAATGGCTCATCTGGTGCGGCTCTGTCGCTATAATCCATAGAGATGAAAGGGAATGCACACATTAGATACGCTTGTTAGAGATCGTCTTGTGTGATGTAGACAGACTGGCTATTGACATTAGCATCGGCCAGCCATATTGGCTACTACTATTCTCTGGCCCAATTCTCCCTCTTTCTTGTATATTTGTTTTTCATGAGTGTTTTGGCGGTCAACTGATGGTGAAGCTATGGTCAAAGCCAGATGAGTGACCGTAGATGAACGTCTGGGCTGGGTAAGTCTGGTGTAGCCAGGCTGTCGCACAGTGGGGGCTTGGATAGTTGAAAGGGTTCTCGGTGAAGGGGGATGGGTTGGTTGAGCCGCTGAACCAAATCGACCCTAAATCCCCAACATCTGGCCCAGCCTCTGGCCATTCAGAATGGCTACGATCTGGCCACCATGGTTACGGCAGTACAATACGTTAAACTCTATACTGTATGGCACTGTGCACTTCAACACGTTGCCTAGACTAGATCACTCCAGGCAACACTGTAGGTCTGTTGTCAATCTTTGTGTCAGAAACACATAACATGTCATTTGAGCATTTCCAATAGAAATGGCACCTATCAAAGATGCAGTGTATCTATGGTTTTATGGTTTTAGAGGAAAAATGTCCTCGCATCAACTGAGCAACAAGAATGCCTGTGTTTCCATGGCAACGTGGACCACCGACTTCTGTTATTCATTTGATTTTCATAGTCTTTTGCAATTACATTACCCTATAAAGTAGGGAAGCCTGATTTGGATTTTTGATCCCAGGGCAGGGAAGTGAATATGTACAGTACTAGACAAAAGTTTGGACACCCCTACTCATTCAAGGGTTTTTCTTTATTTTTACTATTTTCTACATTGTAGAATAATAGTGAAGACATCAAAACTATGAAATAACACATATGGAATCATGTAGTAACCAAAAAAGTTTAAATCAAATCAAAATATATGTTATATTTGAGATTCTTCAAAGTAGCCACTCTTTGCCTTGATGACAGCTTTGCACACTCTTGGCATTCTCTCAACCAGCTTCATGAGATAGTCATCTGGAATACATTTCAATTAACATATGTGCATTGTTAAAAGTTAATTTGTGGAATGTCTTTCTTTAATGAGGTTGAGCCAATCAGTTGTGTTGTGACAAGGTAAGGCTGGTATACAGAAGATAGTTAGGGGCAGTAGGGGCAGTAGGTATCCTATTGGTTAGAGTGTTGATCTAGTGACCAGAAGGTTGCAAGATCGAATCCCCGAGCTGACAAGGTAAAAATCTGTCGTTCTGCCCCTGAACAAGGCAGTTAACCCACTGTTCCTAGGCCGTAAGAATTTGTTCTTAACTGATTTGCCTAGTAAAATAAATAGCCCTATTTGGTAAAATACCAAGTCCGTATTATGGCATGAACAGCTCAAATAAGCAAAGCGAAATGACAGTCCATCATTACTTTAAGACATGTAGGTCAGTCAATCAGGAAAATGTCATGAAAGTTTCTTCAAGTGCAGTTGCAAAAACCATCATTATGAAGAAACTGGCTCTCATGAGGACCGCAACAGGAAAGGAAGACTGTTACAGGAAAGGAAGACCCAGAGTTACCTCTGCTGCAGAGGATAAGTTCATTAGAGTTACCAGCCTCAGAAATTGCAGCTCAAATAAATGCTTCAGAGTTCAAGTAACAGCCACATCTCAACATCAACTGTTCAGAGGAGACTGTGTGAATCAGGCCTTCGTGGTCGAATTGCTGCAAAGAAACCACTACTAAAGGACAACAATAAGAAGCAGGGACTTTCTGGGGCCAAGAAACACAAGCAATGGACATCCGACCGGTGGAAATCTGTCCATTGGTCTGATGAGTCCAAATTTGCTGCCGTGTCTTTGTGAGATACAGAGTATGCAGACGGATGATCTGCGCATGTGTAGTTTCCACCGTGAAGTATGGAGGGGGAGGGGTGATGGTGTGGGGGTGCTTTGCTGGTGACATTATCTGTGATTTAGTTAGAATTCAAGGTACACTTAACCAGCATGGCTACCACAGCATTCTGGAGTGATACGCCATCGCATCTGGTTTGCGCTTAGTGGGGCTATCATTTGTTTTTCAACAGGACAATGACCCATTACACCTCCAGGCTGCGTAAGGGCTATTTGACCAAGAAGGAAAGTGATGGTGTGCTTCATCAGATGACCTGGCCTCCAAAATCACCCGACCTCAACCCAATTGAGATGGTTTGGGATGAGTTGGACTGCAGAGTGAAGGAAAAGCAACCAACAAGTTCTCAGCATATATGGGAACTCCAAGCATTCCAGGTGAAGCTGGTTGAGAGAATGCCAATAATGTGCAAAGCTTTCATCAAGGCATAGGGTGGCTAATTTGAATAATCTAAAATATATTTTGATTTAACACTTTTTTGGTTACTACATGATTCCATATGTGTTATTTCATAGTTTTGAGGTCTTCACTAATATTCTACAATGTAGAATATAGTAAAATAAAGAAAACCCTTGAGTAGGTGTGTCCAAACTTTTGACTGGTACTGTATGGCAAGTGTGTCTAAGTGGTACTTATTGATACACAGCCATGTGGAAACATACCACATACAACATGTTGAATACCGTATTACATCAGTGTCCTCCACAGGGCATCAGAGTGCACTACTCCACACTGTGCAGCATCTCCCGTTTGACAAGCAGTTTGGCATGTGAATGAGAATCCTAATTGCGTTCATCTTGCCCATCCCCTTCTAGCTAAACTGGAAGAGGCCCTTTTTCCCGAGCTAGCCCACCCCGACCACACCCACCCATCTGCTAATGCGACTCTAATTGGGTGATAAGATTTTTGGTCAGAGTGCAACCCCTAGCCCAGAGCCCTACCCCCCTATTTTTAACAAGTTTTCTCCTCGTCTCTGTTGGTCAAATCAAATCAAATGTTATTTGTCACATGCTTACTTACAAGCCCTTAACCAACAATGCAGTTTTAAGATAAATACACCCCCAAAATAAATAAAAGTAACAAATAATTAAAGAGCAGCAGTAAAATAACAATAGCGAGGCTATATGCAGGGGGTACCGGTACAGAGTCAATGTGTGGTTAGTGGAGGTAATTGAGGTAATATGTACATGTAGGTAGAGTTATTACAGTGACTATGCATAGATAATAACAGAGAGTAGCAGCATTATAAAAGGGGTAGGGGCAATGCAAATAGTCTGGGTAGCCATTTGATTAGATGTTCAAGAGGCTTATGGCTTGGGGGTAGAAGCTGTTTAGAAGCCTCTTGGACCTAGACTTGGGTCTCCGATACCACTTTTTGTGCGGTAGCAGAGAGAACAGTCTATGACTAGGGTGGCAGAAGTCTTTGACAATTTTTAAGGCCTTCTTCTGACACCACCTGGTATAGAGGTCCTGGGTGGCAGGAAGCTTAGCCCCAGTGATGTACTGGTCCGTACGCACTACCCTCTGTAGTGACTTGCGGTCGGAGGCCGAGCAGTTGCCATACCAGGTAGTGATGCAACCCGTCAGGATGCTCTCGATGGTGCAGCTGTAGAACCTTTTGAGGATCTGAGGACCCATGCCAAATATTTTCAGTCTCCTGAGGGGGAATAGGTTTTGTCTTGCCCTCTTCACGACTGTCTTCTTGTGCTTGGACCATGATAGTTTGTTGGTGATGTGGACACCAAGGAACTTGAAGCTCTCAACCTGTTCCACCAAAGCCCCGTCGATGAGAATGGGGACGTGCTTAGTCCTCCTTTTCCTGTAGTCCACAATCATCTCCTTTGTTTTGATCACGTTGAGGGAGAGGTTTTTGTCCTGGCACCACACGGCCAGCTCTCTGACCTCCTCCCTATAGGCTGTCTCATTGTTGTCAGTGATCAGGCCTACCACTATTGTGTCATCGGCAAACTTAATGATGGGGTTGGAGTCGTGCCTGGCTGTGCAGGCATGAGTGAACAGGGAGTACAGGAGGAGACTGAGCAAGCACCCCTGAGGAGCTCCAGTGTTGAGGATCAGCATGGCGGATGTGTTGTTACCTACCCTTACCACCTGGGGGCGACCGGTCCGGAAGTCCAGGATCCAGTTGCAGAGGGAGGTGTTTAGCCCCAGGGCCCTTAACTTAGTAATGAGCTTTGAGGGCACTATGGTGTTGAACACTGAGCTGTAGTCAAAGAATAGCATTCTCACATAGGTGTTCCTTTTGTCAAGGTGGGAAAGGGCAGTGTGGAGTGCAATAGAGATTGCATCATCTGTGGATCTGTTGGGGCGGTATGCAAATTCTAGTGTGTCTAGGGTTTTTGGGATAATGGTGTTAATGTGAGCCATGACCAGCCTTTCAAAGCAATTCATGGCTACAGACGTGAGTGCTACGGTCGTAGTAATTTAGGAAGGTTACCTTAGTGTTCTTGTGCACATGGACTATGGTGATTTGCTTGAAACATGTTGGTATTACAGATTCAGACAGGGAGAGGTTGAAAATGTCAGTAAAGACACTTGCCAGTTGGTCAGCGCATGCTCGGAGTCCACGTCCTGGTAAGCCCGCCGGCCTTGTGAATGTTGACCTGTTTTAAAGGTCTTACTCACATTGGCTGCGGAGAGCATGATCACACAGCTGATGCTCTCATGCATGTTTCAGTGTTACTTGTTACTTATTAAGTATCAGCTAGTTTGACCACCTTTTTTTAACATTGGTTGTACTAGAAAATATAAAACCTTTTTTTTGTAAGGACAGGGTATACGGGATTGATTTTAAGAAATGTAGCTTAATTTGATTAATAATGTGATGTTTCTATTCCAAGAAAAACGAAACCCTCTAACGGAAACCACGGCATTGTACAACATGTACAACAGTACTAAACAGTACTAAAAGCAAAATAATCCTAACCTTTCAACACCGTAATTGTAGTCTAACCAACACCCAAACAAATATTCAGTGAAAATAAAACTCATTTATTTATCAAGACCAGTCAAGAGGTCCTCAACCAGTCAAGTTGATTTGATTTGACCACAGATTTAAGCTGGTTGTTGTCTGCGCCACCCACAGGATTACATCTCAGCTGTAGTACTGAGGGAAATTGAAACAAAATATCCTTTAGATGGAGGCACCAGTGGTGGAATTGGATGGGTTGGGAATTAGGGGTTGGGGGGGGGTTTGATATTGAGTAGTGGGAGGGGTTAAACATGGTAGGAAGTGATTGGGTTAGTGGGGGAGTGGGGGAAGGGGTTGTTTAGTTGCTATCGCTTGTGATGCATGTGCTTAGGGGCGGGGTCTGGATCTCTGATACACCATATTAACATTGCTTCCCATTGGGCAAACTAAGAGAATGTGTTTATTGGCAGATAATACAGGCATGCAAGCATTAAAAACACAATGGAAGGAGACATGAGTAAATTACATGGAGGATAAGGTTAATAGGGCTAATTCATTGTTATTTGATTATACTTGCCTTTTTTAATGGAAGGTCTCGTCTCCACATGATTTGTGTCTGGTCTATAGTGATGGGTCTAACCTATAGTCAAGTGTGTGTGATGGGGTTGTGTGTGTGTGTGAGGGGGTGAGGGGGTGGGAGAAGGCTTAGAGAGGGATATTAATGGTCCGATCATGTAAATGTTTTATAGACGATGGGGGTGACTCTGCAGAAATAGACTTTGATGAAGCTCTGAAGGAGTCTGTACTTCTGGTTTGAGTAACTCATTTGTATGGCTCGTTTAACGCTCTCTGCAGTTGGATGCTTCTCCTCAGTTAGTTGGAAGTGGTTGAAACAATTTAATTGCCCTCTCTTCACATGTTTACACAATAAGCCTCCAGACTTTTGAGTCTTATAATTGCCCTGCAGTAAAAGGTCTGAAATTGCTTCATTTTTTTTGTTAATTTATTCTTAGAGAATAGTTTAACCATGGTTGTGTGGTTCTTTACAATGAAGTGTGTTTACTCCCTGCATGGGCTAACATATTCCAGTGAATGAGAAATATTGGCCGACATTTTGAAACAGGGTGGGCATTGTTAGTACCGTCACAATGCCAAGTCACATGTTCACACCAGAGAGAACGGGCACATTTACCTCACATTTACAGAACACATACAGGATCACTGACACACACACACACACACACACACACACACACACACACACACACACACACACACACACACACACACACACACACACACACACACACACACACACACACACACACACACATCTTGAAATGCAGCTGAGTAGCATCTCACAAGCTCACAAAAGATCTGACAAACACCTAGTTAGGCCTCTCTCAGCTGAGATCAATCACTATGGTGGATCTGGGGGTGAATGAATTACAAATCCTGAACCCTGAGAGCGAGATCAATTCAATAAAAAGATCTGGCTCTGCCTTTAATTTGCCGCCCAGCTTCACCCAATCAATAATCAGTGCTGTAGGCTTCACTGTGACACACAGAGGACAAGATTCACACAACACAATACATTTAAATAGCTATTGTGTGACTGATGAAGTTCATACTAGCTCTCCGACTGGAGAAGTTGAGAGTTATAACCTTTCCCCACTCCCCTTCATCACATCAGGTTAAGTCAGCACCACGCACTAAGTCATGGTCACCCTCTATGTGATAACAGCCCTCATCGCCAGGGGTAGCCTCTGACCCTCATGAGAGAGCATTCCAGAGCAACCAGGGGGCTACTGTACCTCCCCCTCCCCCGCATCTGTTTTGGCACGCCACCCTCCCGCCGGTCGGTCGGACCACCCTCGTTCCCATGCATATCTAGGCTGGTGGGTGTAAATATAGCTGGAATTAGCAATGGGCCAGTGTTAGCGCTTAGCGGCAGTAGTAGATTGTGCTCCTAGAGGGGGACAAGGAAAGCTGGCGAGGCTGACAGGCAGAGTGGGTTTGCTGGGCAAAAGGTAGCATCTTAGCCCACCTGTGGATGTAGCCTCTAGCCGTTAGCGCTCTAGGGGTGGATGGGGGAAAAAAGATACAGGACTGGATTTTTTTTGTGGATTTACTAGAGCAACTTTACCTGCTTTTGTTGGTTTGTTTACATTTGATGACGCCTGGCTTCGCAGACACTGGGATTGTGACTAGCGGTTGCCATGGGCAACGCAGCAATGTGTAAGGTGTGTGAGGCTGAAAAGGGTTTGAAAGCCAATGGGAGTCAACCCAAGATGGACCACATTCTACCAGAGTCAGACTACTACTGCTTTGAACAACATCCTGATCCTGAGCCAGAACCCCAAATACTGGTAAGACTTGGGGCATAACATAGGCATAACATTTCTGAGGTGTGTTAGAAGAATTGTGTGAAATTCCATGCCACTCCTGCCTTGGGTCTCCAGTCTCTTGCTTATTTTCTTTGTACTGTAGCTCTTTAAAAATATCTCTTGTATCTTTTTCCCACCTCGGGTAAACCCATTGACTAACCTTGTTGTGTTTTTTATAGTAATATTCTCCCCTCCATTACACTGATGCGGGGAATAGTGTGGTGTACTTGTTTACAGTGTTTACACCAAAGAAGAAAGTTATTTCAACTCACCTTCCCCCAGGGGGGATAAAAAATCTGACCAATCCTGCTATGCTCAAAGGCTTTGCCACATCAAAGAGGTGTGGACAGAGTTACCGACCAACCAAGCGATGGGATACAAAAATAAAGCCAGTCGAGTGCCAGGCCAGATACGTCTAGGCAGCTGTGTCATACAGAGTGGAGTGAGAGAGCAGTACCATAGCGATCTGTAATTGGACAGAGCTGCCTGTGAGGACGTTGTGACTCAGATGACCTAGCGACCCATAGTGACTCTTCTACCAGCAGAGAATCATTGCCTGGTAAGAGAGAAAGGGAGAGAGATAGAGAATCGAGAGAGCCCTGAACATCTATACCTGGGTAAGAGAGGATGAAGCTGTGAGAGAGAAAAAACATAATTCTGAAAGGGGGTTATCGACCCCTCCACGCCATGTTTTCTGACTCAGCACTATTTTCTTCAAAACAATTATAGTGCGTGAAAGTAGGATAAATAAATTGCTTTGGAGAATGTGAGAATTCATTGTGTCCAGTATGTAATTAATGATAAATAGGAGGATTGTGGGTGAGAGGGAGGGAGGGAGAGAGAGAGCGCTATTTGTGCTAAAGGTATGCAAAACTGTTAAAGGCAGTTCTTAATGTACAATTTATTTGTTTGTGAGCCTTGCATTTAATTGTGAGATTTAGTATTTCAATAATTGATATTGATTTCCATCCATCCCTCCCTACAGTACAGTATAATGTACTGCTCTGTGCTAGCTGCAGTTGTGTTGTGTTCAATGTCCCACTCATTTCCAGAGCAATGACCAGTACATTCCAATTCCCCTGGAGTGTCTCCTCCTATCACCTCACATCACACTCCACACTCATACCATGCCTGCTGAGATCAAGGACATGATGTGACTTAGAGGAGTACTGTAAGAGTTAGGGGTGTGCCGACATGGCCATACTCGTATTTTGTCATCGTAGCCGTAAGTTGACAGTTGATTGTCGAATCGGATGATACTTGTAATTGGAATAGACAGAAGTGTTTTAATATGCCTAAATAGATGTTGGCAAAATAAACTATATACACAAAAGTATGTGGACACCCCTTCAAATTAGTTGATTCATCTATTTCAGCCACACCCGTTGCTGAATGGTGTATAAAATCGAGCACACAGCCATGCGATCTCCATAGACAAACATGGCAGTAAAATGGCCTTAATGAAGAGCTCAGTGATTTTCAACGTGGCACCATCATAGGATGCCACCTTTCCAACATTTCAATTTGTCAAATTTATGCCCTGCAGGAGCTGCTCTGGGTCAGCTGTAAGTGCTGGTATTGTGAAGTGGAAACGTCTAGGAGCAACAACGGTTCAGCCGTGACGTGGTAGGCCACACAAGCTCACGGAACGGGACCACTTGGTGCTGATGCACGTAGCGCGTAACAATCGTCTGTCCTCAGTTGCAACACTCACTCCCGAGTTGCAACACTCACTCCCGAGTTCCAAACTGCCTCTGGTATTAACGTCAGCACAATAACTGTTCGTCGGGAGCTTCATAAAATGGGTTCCCATGGCCGAGCAGCCGCACACAAGATCACCATGTGCAATGCCAAGCGTCAGCTGGAGTGGTGTAAAGCTTGCCGCAATTGGAGTCTGGATCAGTGGAAATGCGTTTTCTGGAGTGATGAATCACACTTCACCATCTGGCAGTCTGACGGATAAATCTGGGTTTGGCGGATGCCAGGAGAACGCTACCCGCCCCAATGCATTGTGTCTGTGCCTGTGTGTCCTCAACTTGCAGTGGGCAGTTTGCTGTCACTCACTCAGAACGCACATTAGCATTTCATATTTTTCCCTACCACACTTGTTAGATATAATGCACATTGATAGCTTGATAGCAAACGTCCTCGACATGTGATTTATTATAGTAGCAGGCAGTAGCAATCTAAATGATCAGACTGAAAACATGCGAGAAAAAGTGAACGGGTGAAATTAGGAGAAATAAAGCTTCACTCTATCCAGTCAGAGCAACAGGATCAACGTACAGCCCACCATTTTTCTTTACAGACAGGCAAACTAGCCAGTTAAGGTATTTAGACCACTCACATGACTGACTGACCGTATGGTTTAGAAACTCTGTCACTGACTGACATGAGAAAGATGCTTGGATCATAATTGTATCCAGAAAATTGCCCATATCCGTTACGATACTTGTTTTGACCGACTACTCGGCACAACCCTCGTAAGAGTGTAGCCTGGCGTATTTGTGCACGTTTGTGTATAGTACGCACATTGTGTGTGTTTTATCAGGGGCCCTAATCTCCAGAGGGCCCAGTTATCATCCCCTGGGGCCACTTTCATTAGCGGCCATTTTTAACACTGCATTGGAATACAAATTCATTTTAAACGCCCAGAAAGGCAGTGATGTGTGTGTAGTATGTCTGTGTTTGGCGTGTGTGAGTGTGTGTTTGTACTCCTTCAGAGTGTTCCTGTTATAGTTAACCACTCTGCTCTCTCTGAGGACGCCTACTGTTTTTGAGAACATGGACTATTTTAAACAGTGGCTGGTGTTAGCTAAGAGCAGGGTCGTGTTGCTAGCACATGCCAGATCTTACAATGCCTGGATAGGTATTTTATGTATCAGCTAACCACATCATATGTTATAGCAATCTGGTGCCCGACGGCACAGTTGATGACATGGCACACAACCATTGGTTGATGCATGCAACGTCTGCGCAGGGGGACACGACCTATGCCTTCAACTTGACCCCTGACCTTTCACCCCTGACAGTTAGCTCTCGCGCAGAATCTCTAGTACACATTCTGATGTTTTTTTCCTGCATTTCACACCATCTGTACAAAGTGTTGAAATAGCTAGCAATGTAACATTTTAAATCAGAAGATGTGGTTTATTTGTTATCCTTCAGTGGCGTATAGCAAGGTTTTGTTAGCCCTGCAAGGACAATACAGCATCCTTGTGCTTTCAATAAAATATTGTATGTTGTTTACCCTCCCCTACAATGTTTTTTATGGTGTTCTCGGTCAGCAACACACACTATCTTGCCTCAATCTGTCATGCCTCAGTGAAAGCATTAGCCTCTACTGGTGAATTTAGAGTAGGTCTAAATTTAGTGTCCCTAACGAAGCTAGGCCTAGTGCTGATTTACTATATGCGAATGAGTCCTCAGGGAGAGCCGTGGTTGGCCAGGATGCTCTGGCGGCCAGCTATATCCTGTTTTGGCATTGGCCCAGAAATGTTGGGGCCAGCTGATGTTGATGACACTGATTGCTAATGAGGGGGGCTCCCAGGATGAACCAATCACGAGGAGGTAACATCTCACAGCATGCATAAACAATTACAGAAGAGAGGAGATCCTAGCCAATACATCAAACCGCATGCTTCCATTATTTAACCTTGATCTTGAAGCCTTTGAAAATGTGGTGAGTTCATGTTATCATAATCTACAGCTTCCTATTGAATGTTTCCTTGTTTTTCATTGAGTCGAATGACGTTCGATAGAATTCCATTTGGAAGCCTCATGTGTGATGAAGTCCGATGGTTTCTGTTACTGTAATTGAATTATTCCAATATGTTTTCATTAATTGAATTCCCTTCATATTTTATGAGAATTTGTAAGATTCTTGTTTGCATAAAATAGACGGAGACAAGTCTTATCAATAATAGGTAACAGAATTTATTCTCGGAGCGCCCTGCCACGTTACCATGAGCAACAGTTAATATACAATAACGTGACGTAATTTCATTGCTTCTAGAATGAGTCCCCTCCTCCCGACTTAGAATTAAGTGAGTTTAGAAGTTCATTCCAACTCACTAACACACTCACAGGTCACACAACATAACTGAATTAACTTTTGACCCCTCACCATTATCGATCACCACTTAGCTGACAGTTCTAATTAACAGAAAAGGCAGTGAGTGCATTCCTAGGTTATCTAAAACACCCCAGAGCTAAGTTTAGTCGGTTCAACCATAGGTTAACGACCCTATCTGCTTACTTAACCCACTCCTCTCCAGACTAGTTTGGAATCGTGTTCGTTATATTTAATTACTCCTTGTCCGTGTCACACAATCCCTTCTTATGAACTCATATTGTTAATCAGATATAATAAAGCAGAGTATAAGTTTACTTAGTTACAGTTCCATTTAAAATGAGAATATTGTTTAGTCATTTAATCATAATATTCCTAACAGTTTCCGATAATCATAGGGTATTAAAAGCTGAACTCGGGGTATGTGGTGGTAACGTTCAAGGTTCCATGGATACTGCAGTCCAGTTGAATGTGATGACATAGTAATCATCACATACTGTAATTACAGTATGTCTGCGCATATAGTGGCTGTGCATGCCAGGCAGCCCAAATGAGGGTTTAATCTAAAATACACACACACATGCATGCCCACATGAACACACACAAGGCGCACACACACACACACACACAGTTGGCGAACCTGGCGTTAATGAAGGAAATGTTAACATTGACGCCCGTCTCTTAGTCCTAGGTACCAGTGGTGTGACATGGTTGCTGTGTACAACAGATACCCAGTAAACACTGTTGTCTGTTGATATGATAGGCTGTCATGATGTCCAAGAATAGAAGGTGTTCTTCCAATGGAGTGTGGGATTTTGTACACCAGCAAAAGACAAGGGTACAGTTGCCTTATCTGTGAATAAGCGCGTGTCACAGTGTGTGTGCGTGTTTGTGTATGTGCGTGCATGCGTGCGTGTGTGTGGTGTGTGTGTTTCATGTTAGGAGGGTTTTTTAAGGGCGACAACTTAATCACGCTAGGCTGTGGTGGTTGTGGCTTAGGGCAGTGTGGTGACCCACACACACGGCTGAGATGTTCTATCTTTGGTAGAGGGGACCAGGTTAGGTTAGTGCCTAGGTACATCTGTATCACACATGAGGTTGCTGAGTGTGTTACAAGCATGTACTTCTCCTATCAGCACTGGTGTAATGTTGAGTGAGTTTGCCACATTACAAGTCTGAAAAATGGCTCTTATGGTAAAATAAAGTAGTTAAATGAGCTATGTGTGAACTCTTAGGTTCCACCGCACCCCAGAGAGAGAAATAGAGAGAGAAAAAACTGTTGTCATGGTTACCAAGAGAGGCAGGGCCGCTTGTCTCCATGGTAACTGGGAGGGCCGAGCATGTTTCCAACGGCATTGGTCGTTGGACGGTCGTCGTGGGATACAATATTTACTTTATTTATAATGTAAATTATCCACACACATTCTACTCTGTGTAAATTATTGTTTTATGCAATCTCAGTTTAGGGAGGCTTTTGAAGCTGAAATGACATGGTCAGTAATGTGATGTCACGCTTCATGGGTTCGGTTGAAATTCCCAGTGATATACAGTACCAGTCAAAAGTTTGACCACAACTGGAGTTTGTCTTTATTTGTACTATTTTCTACATTGTAGAATAACAGTGAAGACTTCAAAACTATGAAATAACACACATGAAATCATGCAGTAACCAAAAAAGGGTTAGATAAATCAATATATATTTTATATTTGAGATTCTTTAAAGTAGCCAACCTTTGCCTTGATGACAGCTTTGCACACTCTTGGCATTCTCTCCACCAGCTTCATGAGGTAGTCACGTGGAATGCATTTCAAATAACAGGTGTGCCTTGTTCAAAGTTAATTTGTTGAATATAATTCCTTCTTAATGTGTTTGAACCAATCAGTTGTGTTGTGACAAGGTAGGGGTGGTATACAGAAGATAGGCCTATTTGGTAAAAGACAAAGTCCATATTATGGCAAGAACAGCTCAAATAATCAAAGAGCAACGACAGTCCATCATTACTTTAAGACATGAAGGTCAGTCAATACAGAACATTTCAAGAACCTTGAAAGTTTCTTCAAGTGCAGTCGCAAAAACCATCAAGCGCTATGATGAAACTGTCTCTCATGGGGGACCGCCACAGGAAAGGAAGACGCAGAGTTACCTCTGCTGTAGAGGATAAGTTCATTAGAGTTACCAGCTTCAGAAACTGCAGCCCAAAAATATGCTTCACTGATTTTATGTAACAGACACATCTCAACATCAACTGTTCAGAGGAGACTGCGTGAATCAGGCCTTGATTCAGGTCAAATTGCTGTAAAGAAACCACTACTAAAGAACACCAATAAGAAGCAGAGACTTGCTTGGGCCAAGAAACACAAGCAATTAGACTGTTGTAAATCTGTCTCTACTGGTCTGATGAGTCCAAATGTGAGATTTTTGGTTCCAACCGCCGTGTCTTTGTGAGACACAGAGTAGGTGAACGGATGATCTCCGCATGTGTGGTTCCCACCGTGAATCATGGAGGAGGTGTGGGGGTGCTTTGCAGGTGACACTGTCAGTGATTTATTTAAAATTCAAGGCATACTTAACCAGCATCCTTGGGATGCCCCTACCCTAACCCTAAACGTAACCCATACCTTAACCCATTTTTAAATGTCAACTTCAATTGGGGTGACTTCAGAGTTTAACGTCTCAAGGATTCCGGATAGCAAGGACCATCAAAGAATGTGTGTGCAACCTGGTGAACTAATATACCTCCATATTAAGGTAGTGTGATGAATCTAATTGGAGGCAATATTAGCTGATATGACACTCGTGTTTCCTGTATTCACCTGCTGTACTTGATTTATTAATGAAGGGTAACACAGTAAGAAGTGTTAATTTTGTCTCTGTAAAGAATGGCTTATGAATGAACACATTACCAAAGACCTTCATATCTGATTGAGTAACATACCTCCTTCCCACTCTCTGTTTTTCCAATCTCTCTCTCACTCGCTCTCTCTCTCTTCTCTCTCTCTACTCTCTCTCTACTCTCTACCTCTCCTTAATATCACGACTCCACGTAGGAGTGTTCATTCACCCGCAAAGCCATAAAACACCCTCTCTTTTCTTAATTCATTCTCATCTCTCCACCCTCTCTGCCTTTGCATAATGTGACTCGGCAGCTAGGAATCTGACTGGGGATTTGATCTGTCTTTTCTACTCCTCTGTCCTGTGGGCCTAATGGTACCATTGTATAATGTAGCTGAGTACAATTCTGACACTGTCTTCCAGTCAGTGTACACGGGCACAGTGACCTATTGCGGCTTTGAGATGACCACACTTCCCTTCTCTGATATCCATATGTGGTTTGTACAGAGAGACAGTGAGAAACATTACTCAGCAAGAAATGGTAATATGATTCATAAAAACAAAATGGCTGCTACTCATTAACTTCTTACATGTTGAAGTGGTTCCCTTAGGTGAGCTGTAAATGCTGCTCTTTAACATGCAAGGTGCAGAGGATTGATACTAAAGGGAATTTGGTTGGTGTAACAATACCATCCTACCCCTGTGGGCTGGCTGGACAACCCACAAGCTGTTCCTCTGGACCTCTCCTTCTGTCAGATATATAGAGCAGAGATATCCCTCCCTAGAGAAATCATCTGAGCACGTCTCCAGGAGATCTCAGGAGACACCCCCCCCTCCCTCAGTCTGGGATAAGGCATCAGTCTCATTGGAGGTGTGAGACACACTTACAGACAGTGCAGTCGGCTTGTATCACTATATACAGTACCAGTCAAATGTTTGGCCACATCTACTCCTTCCAGGGTTTTTTCCTCATTTTTTAAACTATTTTCTACATTGTAGAATGATAGTGAAGACATCAAAACTATGAAATAACACATATGGAATCATATAGTAACCAAAAAAGTGTTAAACAAATCAAAAAATAGATGTTTATATTTGAGATTCTTCAAAGTAGCCACCCTTTGCCTTGATGACAGCTTTGCACACTCTTGGCATTCTGTCAACCAGCTTCATGAGGTAGTCACCTGGAAAACATTTCAATTAACAGGTGTGCCTTGTTCAAAGTTAATTTGTGGAATTTCGTTTGAGCCAATCAGTTGTGTTGTGACAAGGTAGGGTGGTATGGTGGTATACAGAAGATAGGCCTATTTGGTCAAAGAAAAAGTCCATATTAAGTGTAGCACAAATAAGCAAAGAGAAACGACAGTCCATTATTACTTTAGGACATGAAGGTCAGTCAATATGGAAAATTCAAAGTGCAGTTGCAAAAACCATCAAGTGCAGTCCATGAAACTGTCTCTCATGAGGACCGCCACAGGAAAGGAAGACCCAGAGTTACCTCTGCTGAAGAGGATGAGTTCATTAGAGTTACCAGCCTCAGAAATTGCAGCCCAAATAAATGCTTCACAGAGTTCAAGTAACAGCCACATCTCAACATCAACTGTTAGGAGGAGACTGCATGAATCAGGCCTTCGTGGTCGAATTGCTGCTGCCTTTGTGAGACACAGAGTAGGTGAATGAATGATCTCCGCATGTGTGGTTCTCACCATGAAGTATGGAGGAAGAGGTGTGATGGTGTGTGGGTGCTTTGCTGGTGACACTGGCTACCACAGCATTCTGGAGTGATACGCCATTGCATCTGGTTTGCGCTTAGTCGGACTATAATTTGGTTTTCAACAGGACAATGACCAAAAACACACATCCAGGCTGTGTAAGGGCTATTTGACCAAGAACGAGAGTGATGGAGTGCTTCATCAGATGACCTGGCCTCCACAATCACCAGACCTCAACCCCATTAATGATTTAGGATGAGTTGGACCGTAGAGTGAAGGAAAAGCAGCCAACAAGTGCCCAGCATATGTGGGAACTCCTTCAAGACTGTAGGAAAAGCATTCCAGGTGAAGCTGGTTGAGGGAGTACCAAGAGTGTGCAAAGCTGTCATCAAGGCAAAACGTGGCTTGTTTGAAGAATATCAAATATAAAATATATTTAGATTTGTTTAATACTTTTTTACTTACTACAAGATTCAATTTGTGTTATTTCATCATTTTGAAGTCTTCACTCTTATTCTACAATGTAGAAAATAGTAAAAGTGAAGAAAAACCTTTGAATGAGTAGGTGTGTCCAAACTTTTGACTAGTATGTATATATATATATATATATATATATATGTATTCACTCAGCTAACAGAGCTCAACTCGCCATCCTGCTGCTCAGTCTCACAATTTAGCTCCTGTTTGGTTGTGCTGCGTATTGTTGTGTCCGGTCTGAATGATGCAGTGCAGTTCTCTGCAGCATCCACACACAGAACCGCTGCTGCAGGTTAAATCAGAACAAATCATCACAATGTGTCTCTCATTACTGCCCTTAGATACGTTGTAGAGCATTGATCAGTAACTGGGGGCACGGGAATTCTTCATATGTATGCATTCACTTCTGCAGTTCGGTATAACATAGTACTCCCCACATTTATAGATCTGAGTGTGTTTTTTAAACCATGAACAAGCTCAGAGTTTGTGTTACAGTCCAGAGTATGTATTAACTCTGGGTCCAGAGTCTCTGTACTGCAGTGTAAGTGAATGAGTGACAGATTGGGTCAGAGGAGTGGGCATATCCTCGGTCTGGGTTTGGGCTGAGCTGTGCTGTGTGCTGGAACTATCTCTGGCCCTGTCTCCCTCGCTGAGTGTCTCTGGGAGATAGCTAGCCTTGCTAGCCAGAACGCTACTTCAATCAGGTTCCCCGTTACCAGCACAGGCTGGTTGTCAGGGAGCAGGACTACTTTAGGGAGTACATTCTACCCCCTACTCACAGAGGAGAGAGGAAGCTGTGGTTCTGCAGTTCTGTGTCTGTATGTGTGTGCCAGGGTGTGTTTTGGGGACGAGAGGGGAAACGCTGACTTACTGCCTCTACGATCGAAAGTTTAGGTCCGTCTCCAGCTTAGTCTGCCTCAGTGAATAAAAGTAGAGGACAAGCCCTCAGTTGTATTCCTGTGTGTAACATTATACACTATTTCACTCAGATTGGAAAATGCTGATTCAGTGCAGGTGTTGATGACTGCAGAAAATTAATGACACTGCCACCAGGCTCCGTAGGGACTTCTAATTAGTGTTTTGTCTTTGAGTCTCAGGGGCTGTTTTGCCTGTGCAGGTTGGCATAATTGGCATTAAAGTGTGTCTCACCACTCAAACAAGTGGTAGAGTGCCGTATGCTAAGCAGTAACTCAAACTCTATTCTAGAAGTAATAAAAACGGACCTATTTCAAAGCAGTTCAAAACAGCGGTTAAGTTGGGCCAACGTTGTTCTAAATGGGTCCTAACATTGTTCTAACGTATTTATTCTGTTTGTTCTTCTCCAGTCGGACAGCAACACCAGCTTCTTACGAGCGGCAAGGGCGGGGAACATCGACAAGGTTCTGGAGTACCTGAAGGGGGGAGTGGACATAGGCACCTGTAATCAGGTAAGAGACTAGTGGACATGCACACACGCATGCGCACATGTGTACACGGGCGCCATGAATAAAAAGAAAAAGATTCGTGATAACTCAGAACCCGATTTACGGTAGACAGGACACGTCATTTGTTTGTCTTGATTGTGCCGTTCATTGGTCTCTGTGGCTGTGGGTCTCTGTGGAGCCAAAATGGTGGCCAGTTCTCTCTCTCTCAGTCACCCAGGCGATCAATCTTACACCTTCTGTTCAATAACTCATTTAGCTCTTGGGATCTCTCCTTTGATCATCAGTCCTAATGCCAATCTGTCTATGGTGTGAGGGTTGCCGTTCTATCTCTGTCCATTGGGAGGAATGAGGCTTACTGTACTGTACCGATGTGTACTACCAAAACATAACATTGATTCAACTCTCTATAGCAAAAATAACTTCAAATAAATAACTAATCTCTGGGAGCTATGGTAACCACATAATGTGATCAGTGTGGGTTGGCCTGTTAGTGATTAAACACAAAACATTTGACTGTTTGGCTGTATTCCTAATCACTACACTCGAGTCTCTACAATTAACACTGTTCTCAGATTAAGAGAGGGATGGGCCCAGTCTCCTTGAGCGCTGTGTATTTGCCGTTCTCTCTAAAATGCAATCATTGTCATCTTGAAGGAGGCTGTCTGCGTGATTACATTAGGAGTAAAGATCCTCTGTCATTCAGGGTTCATTATTAAACAGGCGCTTTTGCAAGGCAATACTTTTACGTAACACGGCCATGTCTGACAATAGCTTTCACTGAGCAAATCTAGGACAGGGAATGGCAATGTGCTTCCCTTTTATAAAACAGAAAATCAAAGTTTGGATTTGTCTTGTTTTCTTGTATGTTTCTGTCAGTAAGATCAACACCAAAACTGTGTATTTTAAATACTGCCAATATTAACATTGAAAAATCAATGAATCAATAACATCTAAATCCGTCACTCTGAATCTATAACCCTGACCTCTCGTAAATCCACCATGCGTCTCCTTTAGGTAAAAATAAACAGAATGTTAAGTATATAGATGGAAGGAGGGATAAAACAAGAGGGGAAGAGGTAAGGGTGAGGAGTGTATTGAAAATGAAAGTCAATGAACTAAGTAGACCAGACCCCGCTTCTATTGCATTGGTGTATATGAGAGAGACCCAGTTAAGTAGAACGGAATTGATGTTTATTTTGCGATAGAGTACCACAGCAGTCAAACAAGGCAATGGTTCCAAAGGTTTTTTTTTTTGTTTTTTTGCCATACATTTTTCCCATAGAGGATTTTTAGAAACACTTAAAAAAAAGGGCTGTGTTTCCTATAGGCCTACCCTGGCATGATAACCATGTAAATCTCTCTAGGACAAGGTGAATTTGATCAATATATTTGCCTGTATTTACCCCCCAAAAATGAAATGATAATTAGCTGCTAATGTGGCTATCGTAAAGAACTCAAATATTTTTTCACTGGCTACGGCTAGAGATTCAGGTGTCATTTGGTTAGCTAGCAAGAAATGTGAATCGCTTTGCTAGCTAGCTAGCTATGCTGTATTTGAATGACTGTTATCCACAGTTAGTCTCTTAGCTGTCAATTAAATGTATTTGGCATCAATCAAATGGGTGGGCAGGCAGGCAAATTCCCATTCATTTGTCAACACGTGGGTTGGGACAAGCATACATTGGCAGGCAAGATGCAGAAGGACGAGCAGGCTACTATTCCCCATCATTTCAGCGCAATTTTGACGGCCAACTAGTTTGACGGCCAACTCGCTCTGGCTAGCATTAGTTGTTGATCTTGTTATTGTTGATGTGCATTGGCATCCGAGGGAGGGAAAGTCTACCTTTCCATGGTTGTTTGATCAATAGGACTGTGAAGTTCCCAAATGTAAGAGGACTCCCGTGGTATTTACATATTTGCAGAAATCGATTCAGGTGTATTTTGTGGCTTTTGGGAAAAGCGTTCTAATGATCTAAAGTCACGCTGTTGCTACTGCTTGTAAACACACAGTCCAGTTCAAAGTGAATGAAGGCAGGCCCGTGTGGCAAATGGATTATTTGCATATAGGCCTACTGTAGCTCTGATTGGCTATGTCGTACCAGTCAGCGTAGATTCCGGTCTTGGACAAGACGGATGTTTTTATTAGGTTTTATTTCCTGCAGTGTCTATTAATTGTCCAAACGCATGGCCTCTTTCCCACTCTATATCTATAAATGCCTCACTATATGTAATTCCCAAACATTCTATGAATTAACGAAAACGTGAAGATGACCATATCTTAAGTGCTCGCTTGTCAGGAAATGTAATAAAAGAAGGTGTCATATTCTTCCTGGGGGTCTATATGAACAGATTTGAATAAGATTTCATGTTGCTAAAACGCTGTTAGTTCCACTTTAATTACTGGCCACTGGCAGGAGGGGATGGATCAGTGAGTTTAGGGTCATTGGTGTTTCCTTCTGTCATTTTTCTTCTTCTCTCTCTCTCTCTCTCCCTCCCTCTCTCTCTCTCTCTCTCTCTCTCTCTCTCTCTCTCTCTCTCAATATCCTGCCTCTATTCCTAATTAAACCTGTGGGATGTGACAAAGTCTACTATATCCCATTGTAGAAATTACATTTGCATAGATTTACTGCTATTGACCACCCCAGTGTTATACCAGATACAGTGGAAGTCGGAAGTTTACATACACTAAGGTTGGAGTCATTAAAACTCATTTTTCAACCACTCCACAAATGTCTTGTTAACAAACTATAGTTTTGGCAAGTTGGTTAGGACATCTACTTTGTGCATGACACAAATAATTAGATTATTTCACTTATAATTATTTCACCTATAATTCACTGGTTCACAATTCCAGTGGGTCAGAAGTTTACATACAGTGCCTTTAAACAGCTTGGAAATTTCCAGAAAATGATGTCATGACTTTAGAAGCTTCTAATAGGCTAATTGACATAATTTGAGTCAATTGGAGGTGTACCTGTGGATGTATTTCAAGGCCTACTTTCAAACTCAGTGTCTCCTTGCTTGACATTGTGGGAAAATCTAAAGAAATCAGCCAATATCTCAGAAAATAAATTGTAGACCTCCACAAGTCTGGTTCACCCTTGGGAAAAATGTCCAAACACCTGAAGGTACCACGTTCATCTGTACAAGCAATAGTACGCAAGTATAAACACCATGGGACCAAGCAGCCATCATATGACTCAGGAAGGAGACGCGTTCTGTCTCCTTGAGATGAACGTACTTTGTTGAGAAAAGTGCAAATCAATCCCAGAACAACAGCAAAGGACCTTGTGAAGATGCTGGAGGAAACAGGTACAAAAGTATCTATATCCACAGTAAAACAAGTCCTATATCGACATAACCTGAAAGGCCTCTCAGCAAGGAAGAAGCCACTGCTCCAAAACCGCCATAAAAAAGCCAGACTACGGTTTGCAACTGCACATGGGGACAAAGATCGTCCTTTTTGGAGAAATGTCCTCTCGTCTGATGAAACAAAATAGAACTGTTTGGCCATAATGCCCATCGTTATGTTTGGAGGAAAAAGGAGGAGGCTAGCAAGCCGAACAACACCATCCCAACCGTGAAGCACGGGGGTGGCAGCATCATGTTGTGGGGGTGCTTTGCTGCAGGAGGGACTGGTGCACACAAAATAGATGGCATCATGAGAAAGGAAAATGATGTGGATATATTGAAGCAACATCTTAACTTCTTATGGCTGCCATCTCGTTAACGGGATAATTGTCATCAACAACCGCTGAATTGCATAGCGCCACATTCAAACAATATTACAAAAAATATTTATATTCATGAAATCACAAGTGCAATATAGGAAAACACAGCTTAGCCTTTTGTTAATCCACCTGTCATGTCAGATTTAGAAAATATGCTTTACAGCGAAAGCAATCCAAGAGTTTGTGTAAGTTTATCGATCGCTCGACAAAACATTACAGTACACCTGGCATCAAGTAGCTTGGTCACGAAAATCAGAAAAGCAATCAAATTAATCGGTTAGCTTTGATGATCTTCGGATGTTTTCACTCACAAGACTCCCAGTTACAAAATAAATGTTCCTTTTGTTCCATAAAGATTATTTTTATATCCAAAATACCTCCGTTTGTTTGGCCCGTTCAGAAATCCACAGGAAAGAGCGGTCACGACAACGCAGACAAATTCCAAATAGTTTCCGTAATGTCCACAGAAACATTTTCAAAATAGAAGCCACTTCCTGGTTTGATTTTCCTCAGGGTTTCGCCTGCAATATCAGTTCTGTTATACTCACAGACAATATTTTGACAGTTTTGGAAACATTAGTGTTTTCTATCCAATACTCATAATAATATGTACATATTAGCAACTGAGACTGAGGAGCAGGCCGTTTAGTTTAGGCAACTTATTCATCCAAGCTACTCAATACTGTCCACCAGCCATAAGAAGTTAAGACATCAGTCAGGAAGTTAAAGCTTGGTCGCAAATGGGTCTTCCAAATGGACATTGACCCCAAGCATAATTCCAAAGTTGTGGCAAAATGGCTTAAGGATAACAAAGTTAAGGTATTGGAGTGGCCATCACAAAGCCCTGACCTCAGTCCTATAGAAAATGTGTGGGCAGAACTGAAAAGGCATGTGCGAGCAAGGAAGCCTTACAAACCGGACTCAGTTACACCAGCTCTGTCAGGAAGAATGGGCCAAAATTCACCCAACTTATTGTGGGAAGCTTGTGGAAGGCTACCCGAAACGTTTGACCCAAGTTAAACAATTTAAGGCAATGCTACCAAATACTAACTGAGTGTATGTAAACTTCTGACCCACGACACGCAGGTTAAAATATCAAAACAAACTCTGAACCAATTATATTAATTTGAGTACAGGTCGAAAAGCATTAAACATTTATGTCAATTTAGCTAGTTAGTTTGCACTTGCTAGCTAATTTGTCATATTTAGCTAGCTTGCTGTTGCTAGCTAATTTGTCCAGGGATATAAACATTGAGTTGTGATTTAACCTGAAATGTACAAGGTCCTCTACTCCGCCAAATAATCCACACATAAATCTGTCAACCGAATCGTTTCTAGTCATCTCTCTTCCTTCCAGGCTTTTTCTTCTCTTGACTTTATATTGCGATTGACAACTTCCATAAATTAGGTGCATTACCGCAACTGACCTTGTTCGTTTTTCAGTCACCCACGTGGGTATAAACAATGAGGAGATGGCACGTGGGTACCTGCTTCTATAAACCAATGAGGAGATGGGAGAGGCAGGACTTGCAGCGCCCTCTGCGTCAGAAATAGAACTGATTTCTATTTTAGCCCTTGGCAACGCAGACTCTCGTTGGCGCGCACGAGCAGTGTGGGTGCAATAATTGAATAACATAGATTTCTAAGTTTATTTTTCAATGCTCGTGCACGTGATGTGAGCAGTGTAGTCAGCCTGTAAGGTGTACGTAAACTCCAGATTTCAACTGTAGTTTTCCATTACATTCCCTATTTCTGGAGCATTGGAGCATACCTCTCCCCCTGAGAGGCTGGTGGGTCTTAATTTAGGAGGCGCATGACCATTATCTGTTCCTCCTCCAACCCATTAACGTTCCTCATCGCGGGGCTGGGGGGGGCACCCTGACGTGGGTCACAGACAACTGTTAGGATGTAAATAGTCCGGCCTTGACAACCACCATGGTCACGGTGGTCAAGCTGATAAACAACAGTCACATGGCCACAGGGTGTGTGTGAGCGGTTTGGGCTATGTGTCTAAACCATACCATACAGACACAGACAGGCACAAACAGTTTTCCTCACAAAGCCAAAGCAATCTAGATAGGTAAGGTGAGGGGCCAGCCACCCCCTCTCTCTCGCTCACATACAGTATACACACACTCTGTCTCTGTCTCTCTCTTTCTATTTCTCTCACATCTGACAGCACATCTGAATGCGTGTGCTTTGATGCAGTGATCTGAGCTAGTTCTCTACTGTATAATGTCAAGAACATATAGATGTTCTGCTTCATGAACCAAGTCAGATTGCTATGTCAGATAGAGTATGTTTCTAACAATGCAGATCCACTGTCACAAACACTGATTTCCTATTTCACACTAGTCCTCCTATATCTGCATTCTCTCTGGTCCTTCCCCCCCTCCCTCCCCCTCTCCTTCCATATGGTCAGGCCCCTCCCCTCCTGGAATGTAACAGTAGAACAGTGACCTTCACACAGTGACAGGGACCTGGACGAATGGGGTGTAGGGCTGTTGCGGTGACCATATTACCAGCATACCGGCAGTCACGAGTCATTCTGGTTACCTTATACATTCTGGTTACCTTATGCTACGCTCCAAAATGTCTATCCATGATGGGAGAGTGCCCTAGGCAATGCTGTTGGTTCATTGATTGTGCAGGATGACTTACAGGTAGCCTTTATAGTGCATTTGTATTTGGTTTCCCAAATGAAGCACTCGGTAGCTGCAGGAACAGAGTTGGAGAGCCCATGGCATACGGAGATTGGGCGGAATATCACCTGAGCATGCTCCTCAAACAGTGGTTGATGCGTGGAGTCAAATAAGTGTTCCTATGTTTATTTCTCAGCTGCTCATATTAAGCACAGCTCCACTATAAAACCAAAGTGGCCTTCCAGGCGTCATTGGAAAACGGACCGCGTTCGCGCGGCCTCCGTTCGCAATTCGAGTGCATACAGATGACGTGTTTTCCCCCTGCCCCTGTCCCTCCCCACTGATTTTGCGACTTAGCCTACAGCCGCATCATGTAGCCAATATATGTTTTGAAGAAGTTCTACGGTTTGTGTCATTCACAACCTATAGTTGCCAAGGAAATCTAGCATATAGGATCTGTTTCAAATGATCCCTTTTAACCTCAACATAGCCACTTCATATGCGTACACGCCCCGGAATGGGAAAAATATCCTTTCTATTTTTTTTTCAGATAAGTTCAATTCTATTCTTCTTATTATAAAATCATATATCTAATAATGGCACCGGATTTACAAGCATATCTTGTCAGCTAAATGAACAAGCCTACATATAGCCTAGGGTATGGAGCATAGCCAGATAACATACAGTAGGCCAACTCATATTCTGTTATTCTGAAATACATTTTCTTCATATCATGTTTCGTTAGACCCGACTAAAATAAATAAAGCTTTATTGTGATGGTGCATATTAAATTGATTTATTAGACTTTCTTAAAAGGTAGAGATGTTCCAAAGGCGCGCATCAGCGGCTGGTATGCAGCTCATATGCGCGGAGGCTTGGAGATGCTATATGTGAAACGGTCAAATACCGTGAGACTGGGAGTCTTTTGCATAGGGCCGGGCGATTTATCGAATTAATGAATTAATTTTTTCCCCCCGCGATATTCCAAATGCCTGTATCTCAAGAATCGAGGTTTTGTCATTTTTTTACATCATTTTTTGAAGCATTTATTTCCACCTGTTCTCGTGTTCTATTTTTGGTCTCGTCTCTTTCGCTCCTTCTGTGCTGTGTGCACCTCCAAATGTACACCAGAGATCTGTATATTATGAAGAGATGCACGTCTCCACCCTAGCAAAGGCAGGCGACAAGCTTAGGTCCAAAATAAGCCCATATTAACGCATTTGGTTGATTTTTGGACCGATTTTAGCGAGAGTGAAACCTCTCGCTTCGCCTCTTCCTCTACGGTTTACACACACCAAGCCCTGCCTCTCACGCCAACGAAGTCCTCTCTGACAAGCGGTTTCAAAACGCTATATGCTTTTGAGGTTTGGTCCAACATAATCAATCATATGGACACCAAAGCCCATTGAGACGATATTTTACTGTTGTAGAGAAGAAGATAGCTTTTCTAACGAAACCCTGGCTTGAAATATAAACTTGAAATATAAAGATTAGCTTGCGTGTGTTCATCTTCTATAGTGCCTGCTACAAGAAGTTAGTCATTATTAGTGAATGTGCATGGTTCTAGTTACATTTGTAACGACAAAATGACATTTTCATAGACAGACTTGAAAGCCAGATCAGTGATTATTGAGAGAGAAAAAAAGCAGGTTAAACTATTTTGATTAAATAATTGAATTATTAATGGGTCTTATGGTTGTGGAAGGCTTATATTTATCCTAGGTATAACTTCACAAGCCCTGAATTCATTAGACTGTTTGAAATGCAGTGTATTTGACCTTTTACCTGTTCAACAATGCTTGCATTTAGAAATGTTTGCTAATTTATAAAATAAAAAATAATACATGAATAATGATAAATACATTTACACACAGTGCCTTTGGAAATGATTCAAGTCCTTTGACTTTTTCCACATTTTGTTGTTGTTACATTACAGCCTTATTTTTTCCCCCTCATCAATCTACACACAATACCCCATAATGAAAAAGCAGAAACAGGTTTTTAGAAATGTTTACAAATGTATAAAAAATTTAAAACTGAAATATTACATTCACATAAGTATTCAGATTCTTTACTCTGTACTTTGTTGATGCACCTTTGGCAGCGATTACAGCCTGGAGGCTACAAGCTTGGCACACCTGTATTTGGGGAGTTTCTCCCATTCTTCTCTGCAGATACTCTCAAGTTCTGTCAGGTTGGATGGGGAGCGTTGCTGCACAGCTATTTTCAGGTCTCCAGAGATGTCCGATTGGGTTCAAGTCTTGGCTGTGAGCTTAGGGTTGTAGTCCTGTTGGAAGGTGAACCTTCACCCCGAGTCTGAGGTCATGAGCGTTCTGGAGCAGGTTTTCATCAAGGATCTCTCTGTACTTTGCTCTATTCATCTTTGCCTTGATCCTGACTAGTCTCCCAGTCCATGCCAGTGAATAACATCCCCACCCCATAGCATGATGCTGCCACCTCCATGCTTCACCGTAGGAATGGTGCCAGGTTTCCTCCAGACATGACGCTTGGCATGCAGGCCAATCTTGATTTCATCAGACCAGAGAATCTTGTTTCTCATGGTCTGAGAGTCTTTAGGTGCCTTTTGGCAAACTCCAAGCGGGCTGTCGTATGCCTTTTAGTGAGGAGTGGCTTCCATCTGGTCACTCTACCATAAAGGCCTAATTGGTGGAGTGCTGCAGAGATGGTTGTCCTTCTGTAATGTTCTCCCATTTCCACAGAGGAACTCTGGAGCTCTGTCACAGTGACCACCGGGTTCTTGGTCACTTCACTGACCACGACCCTTCTCACCCGATTTTTCAGTTTGGCCGGACGGCCAGCTTTAGGAAGAGTGTTGTTGGTTCCAAACTTCTTCCATTTAAGTATGATGGAGGCAACTGTGTTCTTGGCAACCTTTAATGCTCCAGACATCTTTTGGTACCCGTCCCCAGATCTGTGGATGGACACAATCCTGTCTTGGAGCTCTACGGACAATACCTTCGACCTCATAGCTTGGTTTTTGTGGTACATTATATAAACAGGTTTGGGCCTTTTCAAATCATGTCCAATCAATTGAATTTACAACAGGTGGACTTCAATCAAGTTGTAGAAACATCTCAAGCATGATCAATCGCAACAGGATGCACCTGAGCTCAATATCGAGTTCATAGCAAAGGGTCTGAATACCACCACAGCTCTATGTGGGTGTCAGGCAGAGTCAGAGATGGATGAGAGGGGAGGAGACAGGACCCTAGTCACTAACATCTCCTGCCGGTTCATATACCATATGACAGGTATAATCGATGGATTGATGAGTGTGCTTGTGGAATCGGATGGTCCAGTGATCGGATATTAGTTATTGAGCTGGAACAATCTCAAGGTGTTCTGTATTGTTACACCCTTGAGTGGCTGATATGGGCATGTGTCAGCAATGCAATTTTGCAAAGTGGATCACAGTGAAACTGTCCGTCATCCTAGCAACCAGCAAGCATAAGGAACTATGTCAGTCATCCTTAGTAACGAGCCGACACCCCACACTACAGGCATACAAATGGCTTTGACAGCACTTGCAATACCAGGGTTGTGGGTTCGATTCCCACTGGAGACCAGTATGAAGATGTATGCGTATGCACTACTTTATAAGTCTCTCTGGATAAGAGCGTCTGCTAGAATGACTGAAATGTAAAAATGTAATTGACATAGATAATGATAACAGCCATTTACTGTTTGTCAGGTATTATATTTGACAGCTGCCAGTTAGATTGTGATTGTTAGTGTTGCCGCGTCGGGCTGAAACCATCTGCTCTTCCATCCTCATCCCCATGACCTTCATCTGTCTCCCAGGCCTCTTCACTCAACCAGACTACTACACGACTGGGATCTTAATTTGAACCAGTTATCTACAGCAGGAAAATAATACTGCGGCAACAGGAAATGTGAATCATTACGGTGATTTATAACTAATGGACATTTTTTGTAGGGGTTGATACATTTTTCATTAGGGCAAATAAAGTCTGACATTTTAAAGTGGAAATTACATTATTTAGAAGCATTTTTCTACCTCGAATACACTATTTGCATATCCAAATTCTCAGCAACAAGAGTGATCAGATTAAGATCCTACATCTATCTGTAACCAAGCCTTGTTCACAGAGCATCTTGCTCTGTAACAAATAGCAATGTTTCTCCCTGTCTTTAAGGCTGATGTATTCCCAGTTTGTCCCTGGCATAATTTCCTCTGCACAGTCATGGGAGATATAAGCTTGATGGTGGTACTGCATTTAAAGTAGCACTTATACATTATAAATGCATTGTAGGTGCCACATTAGATGGATGTCTTTCCATCAAGTCTCTGCCCGTGCCACTAGTGATGGAATACTCCACCTATGACCGTGAGAGCTCCTTGTGGTTCATCCAACACAGTCTGGATACCCAATCAATCAACCACACAGACTCACACAGCAGCTCTGAACCCCCAATTCAAACTAAACTCTGTAAACCATCATTTCTGCATTAAGACCTTGTTTGTATGATGAAGTGGTCATTATGATTCTACTATAGAAGTTGAAAAAAATGTTAAGGGACAACCCTTAGTGGAACACAGTAGCTCTTTTCAACTTAATGCAGGAGGTGGAGTTGACATTCTCTTAGTGAAAGTTATTTGGTCTACTCTACTCTACTAGAAATGTATTCCTTTGTGGACTATTCAAATATAATTTACCTGTCACTTTTATTATTGTGTTATTGTTTGGTTCTTGATATGTTCCTTCAAGTTGACCTTTTTGAACTGAAAACGCTCTTCTCAAAAGTGTACTTAATTACATTTTTCCCTTTCCTGTTACCCCTACGGACTGTAAACTTTTAACTGCCTTTCGATGAGTAATGCATTCCATTTATTATAGCACCATAGTTCATAATGATAATAACTCATAATCTGCATGTTAATTAGTTGCTATTTATGCTGGTTATGACTGCTGCAATGCCCCATGGGAGTCGTCTGCTCTATCCACCGCTGCTTATGAATTAGATTTCCACCACATTACATCTGCATATAATAGAACAATAACAAGCGGGAACATTAGGGTGAATGTTATATTATGTGATTAGAACGTTTTCATAAGTGTCTGTGGCCAGGCTGATGTAATGACTGTGATTGAGTGACTGTGGTGGTCAGTAGGTAAGTTGGGGAACTGTGTGACAGAGCGATATGCCTGCAGACTCTAAAGGATGGATGAATGGGGGGTACACTCATACAGTATGGGGTTGTTGTAAGCAGAGATAGATGGAACTGTATGGGAGCGCCACGGGCGGAGGTGTTTCTTTGAGATTGTGGGGGGATCGGAATGGGAGTGTGGGGAGAAGGATCCCTGCCCCGAAGGAGTGAATACAGATTGTCCCTGCAGTTAACCAACCAACCTCACTTCCTCCATCCCTACCAACTTCCATGGGGACAGGGGCAGCCATTCATCTATAAAGTCGAAATAGGGACAGAAATGGCTACTCCATTCTGCTCTGGTAGTGACAGGTGTTATGGTGCTATAGCATCCTATCTTTCTGACCTTGAGTTATTCCCAATGCCATCTCTGAGGGTGAAGTGTGTTACCAAGGACAGGTTAACAGAGGTTCATTCTACAGGGAGTTTGTAAGGTGTTTGTTTACACCTTCAGTACAACGTTGGAGCCAGGCCCTACAATTACACAATAGAAATATAGCTTTTTGACAGTGCTAAGGGATGTGAGGACAAGCTAAGTGAGAAGAGAGCAGATGGTGCACCCTTCTGAGTCAAATGCAGCATGTCTTTTAAAAAATATGCTTCTTGTTCTCCTTCAGGGCAGTGCAGACTGCAGAATATGTAACTCTTTTTTTAATAGACAGGGGTTGATTGGACACTAAACACTGTAGGGTGCCTTGCTGTAACTACAGGGGTCCAGTTTGGTCTGAACAGGGGCCGCATGACATAGTCTGTTTGGGGCTGCCCTGGCTATAGAGGAAATTACACATCGACCGAGCGGCCCTTTTTAAATAGCAGACAAACGCTCCCTGAATTAGTGCTGGGTCACTGAGACGCCCCAAACTAGGTGAAAAATCTGTTGATGTGCCCTTGAGCAAGGCATTTAACTCCAATTGCTCCTGTAAATCGCTCTGGATTAGTTTTAGGAATGAGAGAGGGTTGCTCCTCAGAATCCAAATGTTGTGTCATGTTGTTGGCATCTGGGGTTGGATATTGAAGTTACTTGGGCCCCTCATGATGTGGTGTTTTGGGAATGAACTGGCAAATGCAAATGCTTGGATTCTTTAATCCTCGGGGTAATCCGCCCAGAGTGATATTGAAATGTAATCGTAATTTCTCTCCCTCTAAAGCTTTTAGGATCTATTTATTGCCCCAACAACAGGACGTAAACATCAATCTCCTATTAGGAACATATTGGCTCTTATGGAGGGATATAAACTAGTGTTTAGCAAAATTGAACTGGGACCAGTTTGGTACAGTTGAAGTCGGAAGTTTACATACACCTTAGTCAAAAAACATTTAAACACAGTCTTTCACAATTCCTGACATTTAGTCTTGGTAAAAATTCCCTGTCATAGGTCAGTTAGGATCAGTAGAGAGAGTGATGTATTTCAGCTTTTATTTCTTTCATCACATTCCCAGTGGGTCAGAAGTTTACATACACTCAATTAGTATTTGGCCTTAAATTATTGAACTTGGGTCAAACATTTTGGGGTAGCCTTCCACAAGCTTCCCACAATAAGTTGGGTGAATTTTGGCCTATTCCTCCTGACAGAGCTGGTGTAACTGAGTCAGGTTTGTAGGCCTCCTTGCTCGCACACGCTTTTTCAGTTCTGCCCACACATTTTCTATAGGATTGAGGTCAGGGCTTTGTGATGGCCACTCCAATACCTTGACATTGTTGTCCTTAAGCCATTTTGCCACAACTTTGGAAGTGTGCTTGGCGTCATTATCCATTTGGAAGACCCATTTGCGACCAAGCTTTCTGACTGATGTCTTGAGATGTTGCATCATTATATCCACATAATTTTTCTTTCTCATGATGCCATCTATTTTGTGAAGTGCACCAGTCCCTCCTGCAGCAAAGCACCCCCACAACGTGATGCTGCCACCCCGTGCTTCACGGTTGGGATGGTGTTCTTCGGCTTGCAAGCTTCCCCCTTTTTCCTCCAAACATAACGATGGTCATTATGGCCAAAGAGTTTTATTTTTGTTTCATCAGACCAGAGGACATTTCTCCAAGAAGTACGATCTTTGTCCCCATGTGCATTTGCAAACCGTAGTCTGGCATTTTAATGGCGGTTTTGGAGCAGTGGCTTCTTCCTTGCTGAGCGGCCTTTCAGGTTATGTCGATATCGGACTCATTTTACTGTGGATATAGAAACTTTTGTACCTGTTTCCTCCAGCATCTTCACAAGGTCCTTTGCTGTTGTTCTGGAATTGATTTGCACTTTTCGCACCAAAGTACTTTCATCTCTAGGAGACAGAACGCATCTCCTTCCTGAGTGGTATGATGGCTGCGTGGTCCCATGGTGTTTATACTTGCGTACTATTATTTGTACAGATGAACGTGGTACCTTCAGGCATTTGGAAATTTCTCCCAAGGATGAACCAGAGGTCTTGGCTGATTTCTTTTGATTTTCCTATGATGTCAAGCAAAGAGGCACTGAGTTTGAAGGTAAGCCTTGAAATACATCCACAGGTACACCTCCAATTGACTCAAAATGTCAATTAGGCTCTCAGAAGCTGCTAAAGCCATGACATCATTGTCTGGAATTTTCCAAGCTGTTTAAAGGCACAGTCAACTTAGTGTATGTAAGCTTCTGCCCCACTGGAACTGTGATACAGTGAATTATAAGTGAAATAATCTGTTTGTAAATAATTGTTGGAAAAATGACTTGTGTCATGCACAGAGTAGATGTCCTAACTGACTTGCCAAAACTATAGTTTGTTAACAAGACATTTGTGGAGTGGTTGAAAAATGAGATTTAATGACTCCAAGCTAAGTGTTTGTAAACTTCCAACTTCTTGAGTCTTGATATATCTGAGTTAGTCTTGAACGGATGTTCTGATCTAAAGTCAAGCCTTATGGGTGTCTGGAAAGACAGGTAGCTAGCAATAAATGACAGCATAGCGGTCAAGTCGCATTCAAGGAACAGAATCACACACCAGTGACCCCTGTGACAAACACCAGATAGCCACACACACATACACGCGCACACACATACTGCTTGACTTTATTAATACCACCAGGCCTACATAGTGGATCCTGGACTGGCCCTAGTCCACAACCATCGTGACACGGCACAAATTCTGACATCCAGTACTGCCTTTGGTATTTCAGTCTGTACCTCCCTCGAGAGTGTGTGCGTGTGTGTGTATATTTGTGAGAGAGGAGAACACGGTTTCACAGCCAAGACAAGGAGAGGGAGATTGGGAGAGGGGAAAGGGACCCTGTGAGGTTATGGACCTGGAGGTACACCCAGTCCCTTCTCTTTCCTTTATCTCTAGCGTTTCGATCCTCCATTTTGTTTTGAGGCTGACCTATCTTCTTATACGTGTCTACTTCTCTTCTTCCTCAGAATGGGCTCAACGCGTTGCACCTGGCAGCTAAGGAGGGCCACGTGGAGCTGGTCCAGGAGCTGCTGGAGAGAGGCTCAGCTGTGGACTCGGCCACAAAGGTGGGTTCCCTTACCGCACTACCGTATGTGGCGCTAGCACAGTGTGATAGAATCAAATTAGGAAGAGCTACAGCACATGAGCTACATCCGTCCACGTCCGCTGTAGGTAGACTACTCATTTTATCCACAACTGGGTGGAGGCTTGTTAGGAGGCTTGTTAGGAGCTTGTTAGGAGGCTTGTTAGGAGGCTTGTTAGGAGCTTGCAAGGCTGGTCAAGTGTTAAGATTATATTTCTCTTAGCTGCTTTGGACTTTTGGATTACAAATAAAAATAGCTAGAAATATCATCATCAAATGAGCTGTCAAAAGAAAGTGTTCCAAAGATCATGGACGATAACACATTTAGTTTTTCTTCCGTTGTGAAATCTGATGCGCTGTTTTACACTGAAAAGCAATTGTGCTTTGGTTTGGTTTGTTTTGGCTTGATGTTGTACTTTACAACGGAGGTAAAACATTTTAAACGACACAAAAACGGGATGCATTTCTCTGAAAAGTCTGCTCGTTCAAGGTATCAGTCTCCAAAATAAGGGCCCTAAACGTGGTTCAAGTGTCACACACACGGGGGTTAACCAGGTCAGTGTCGTCAAACAACTCTTGCCCTACATTAACCTGACTCTTAACCTTTCCAACAGTGAGATAACACAACCATACCCAGGGCAGACAGCCATATCCCTAACCAGCACCCAATGGACTGCACTGCACTGCAACCTATCACCGTCACATGACTGTGCAGTCTAGCTTCAGAGCACTAGTGTGTAGCAGGCAGGAAAAGGGATGCAGCTAGTTTCATTGAACATATGGAGGCAGTTATGCCAAGCTGTGAACATGGAGAAGGTCTATTCCTTCTGAGCAGCATGTTTAGGGTGTCGTGTGACTTGTTACAGATGTAGGACCTTAATTTGATCACTCGGTTGCAGGTGAACTTTCCTGCAATGCGGGAAATTTCAAACGTGTAGTGTATTTTGAGGTTTAAAATAATTTACTGTCTTGTGTTTTATAGCATATTTAATTGTGTTCACTGTACATGATTTAAATGTGTATTTTGACAACAGAACATCCCAAACTTTTTTTAAACAGATTTCCACTCTGAAACAGGAGCCTCTTGACTTGATTTCTTGTTCAACATGGCCTAATTAAAAGCATTGAGGGTTTAAGGCTCTCAATGAGTGATAAAGCTTCATTATTTCTAGCTGTCTGTGTCACAGCATCATTAGGAGTGCACCTCAGAAAGGCCCCCTTATCTCCATCACTGAGCCATAGGTGTCTGTGGATATGCCTGTTTGAGGTGTCACGTCTTTAATCGGTGATGGAGAGAATTAATGAAGAGAAAAAAATGATGAATAGGAGTGCCTGTAGACAATGAGATGGCGGTGATGACTGTGTGTGTGTGTGTGTGTGTGTGTCAAACATTTGATACTACTGTAATAGTAATACAATTTGTATGCTTTTTTTGTCCAAGCTGAAATACAGGACAAAGTCGTTTTTGTCATTTCTATTTATGTCAGAAATGACAGTTTATGTCATTACTGTATGTTATCCATCCTCTTTGTAAGACAGAGTTGAAAGTCAACCCCTTGTTTTGTGTATTGATTGACACAGTTCGAATTGTTCTCTATAATGGTGTAATATGTGTCTCTCTGTGTTCTTCCATCCCAGAAAGGGAACACAGCCCTCCACATTGCCTCTCTGGCCGGACAGGCCGAGGTGGTGAAGATACTGGTGAAGCGCGGCGCAGAAATCAACTCTCAGTCTCAGGTAAGAGATTTGTATTTTACCTGTATTTGCCTAGGCAAGTCAGTTAAGAACACATTCTTATATACAATTATGACCTACCCCGGCCAAACCCCAACCCGGACGACGCTGGGCCAATTGTGTGCCACCCTATGGGACTCCCAATCAAGGCCGGTTGTGATACAGCCTGGAATCGAACCAGGGTCTGTAGTGATGCCTCTAGCACTGAGATGCAGTGCCTTAGCCCGTTGCACCACTCGGGAGCCCTCAACAGTAGCATGGCAGCAGCCATCTTGCTTTCATCTCCTTTCTCTAATGTTGTACTGTTGTGTCTCCAGAATGGCTTCACCCCTCTGTACATGGCTGCTCAGGAGAACCATATGGACGTGGTGCGTTACCTACTGGAGAATGGAGGTAACCAGAGCACCGCTACAGAGGTAGGGAGTGTGTATGTGTGTGTGTGTATCTTCGTACATGTTTTCAGCAAATGGTTTGAAGTTTTCAGTCTGTGTGAGGATGTGTGCGAACATTGTGTTTCACCAGGCATAGTCCTGACGAAATAAAGCTTGGTCTGTTTTATACCTCGTTGGTCTGTGGCTATGGATAACCTCCTACCTCCCCTCTCTCCTGCCCTCCACCAGGATGGCTTCACCCCACTGGCCATCGCGCTGCAGCAGGGCCACAACCAGGTGGTGTCTGTCCTGCTGGAGAACGACACCAAGGGCAAGGTGCGGCTGCCCGCCCTGCACATCGCCGCCCGCAAGGACGACACCAAGTCTGCCGCGCTGCTCCTCCAGAACGACCACAACGCCGACGTGCAGTCCAAGGTACGGCCGGAGGGAAGGGATTATGGGTTAGAACGCGCATCGGCGTTATTGGGTTAGCATTTCTCTGTGGTGCTACGACCATGGGTTGTCAGTGGGTCAAGCCCGACGTGCAGTAGGACTGCAAGGAAATAGAATACAGGGTACTTGTTCCAGTTTTGTTTGTCAGTTCTTTGTGGTGTATTTCTAGTATCAATACGAACAAGTTTCAATGAAAAAAGGGTGTAATGAGAGTGTGTCGACGTACATTAGCCCTTGTTCATCTGTCTCTGGTGTGTACCTGTAGCTGTCTCTCTCGGTCTGTCCATCGCTCTCTCCTTCTGTGTCTGTGCACCTGCCACTAGTTCATTGGTCCTGCCACTAACCGGGTCTCTCTCTCTCTTCCTGTCTTGTCTGTTTATCTGATCCACTCACCCCCCCCCCCCCCCCTCCCCCCTCCCCCCATCACTTTCAACCGCATCCCCGGTGTTTATGTGTAGCACTGTCCACTGCATGGAGTGTGTGGAATATGCTATTGTCCACAGGTCGTATTGTTGAATGTTGCAATTTGAGCAGTTGCATGCATCCTTGGGTTTCAGGAAAAATTGGTTTTTAAGGGGTGTGTGGGCGAGGGGTAAAGGGGATGGGCAGTGGTTAGAGTGAAGTGCAGGTTCTCTTATTTTGAAGGACAGTAGCCTATACTGAAATAATATTCCATAGTACACCAGGGCTATTCAATGAACTGTCCTCAAGGTTTTCACTGTAGCACTGCTGGGTTCTGCAGTTGGTTGAACAGCTATTGTCGTTGATTGGCCAGAGTCCACTCATGTCTGAATCAGTCCTTTTTGATTGATTGATTTGATTTGATTTTTGGGTCAAGCAAATTTCCACCGTTTAAAAACAAATGAAAGATACAAAGAACCCCAGAGGACAACACATGAAAGCATTTTAAACAGGTTTTTCTAATGTGGTCCTCGGTGTAGGACGATAACAGGAAACAGAATGAGTGAAAACCAGCAGTGCTGCTGTTGTCCACCAGGCATTGAACAGCCCTGCACTGCAAACACTATGGCAGACCAGTTATCATCGGTGTTGTCACTGAACATAACTTTGTCCTCGTGTCAGGCCTCATGTTAATGATATTACATAATATAATACAGTGTATGCCAGCATTTCCCAAACCCGGTCCCCAGGAACCCGAGGGGTACACGTTTATTTTTTTTTGCCCTAACACGACACAGCTGAATCAAATTAGCAAAGCTTGATGATTAGTTGATCATTTGAATCAGCTTTGTAGTGCTAGGGCAACAAAAACTAAACGTGTACCCCCCGGGGGCCCGGGTTTGGGAAACCCTGGTGTGTGCCGACATGAAATGCTGTTTACGGCTGTTTCCATGAAGTACTCTTCACCATGACTCACCAGGGAAACCCAGAGGAGGGTGGATGAAGACTGCAGCATGAAAACACACTCTCACGCACACTTACATGTAGATGTTAAACACAGAGCACTCTCACCAAATACCTCTGAAACGCAGTCCTCTTGACGATTACCTGAATGACTTTGGCAATATCCACCGTCTCAAAAGCATACTTTATAATGTGAAAAAGACTATAAATAGGACGGCTCTCTAGTGAGTTTGGCCTCGTGGTACAACATGGCTGCCATACATCACTGGTGCGTGTGTTGTATTAGAGTCAGTCCGGCCTATGTACAGTATACATGTATGTCTATGGACTTGCTACTCTCATTGTAAAACATCTCAAGGTCTTTGGATAAAAGATGTGATAAAGCATACGACGAGTTTATTTCCAAATCCCTATATGTCATCAGAAATTGCTTAATTTCACGTGTGTGTAAAATATTACTGTTCTCAGATTTTTTTTGATTCCCCGATTTGAGATGTTTTTTTGTTGTTGTTTGCAAAATGCTAAATATCCATTGTTTAGCCGTAGTGGAATGTTCGTATCCTGTATATTTGACCGTGATATATGGTTCTTGCCTGCCCATCTTAACACCAATGCACTTACTGTAAGTCACTCTGGATAACAGCATTTGCTAAATGACTACAGATCTACAGATATCACATTGCTGTATTGATTTTTATTAGAATTTTTTCCCCCTGTTTTAAAATTGATGTCACAAATGTATCGTTTGTACAGTTCTTTATTAAAAATGTAGTTATTTGTTACATTTGACTGTGTAAAACCTGGCAGTACTTATTTATCTGAAAGTGAGGCGGATATATAGCATTTTGCAATTTATTTTTTATTTTTACATTGAACAACCCCATGATGTGTTTATATAGTGAAAAAACACACCAGTCTCTTTCATAATTTCTTTAAACAATAAAAGCTCATTTCAGAAAATGTATATATGGCATTTTGGAATTAAACTCTTCATATACAGTCTAGCGATAAAGCTGTTTTTGAAGAGAATCATACCACTCTAGCTACGTTGCCCGTATTTCTTTGTACTGCACAGTCTACCCTGAACTTTGAGCCTCTGTATGACTGAGTGTAAAATAACTAAGGTCTTTCCCTTCCTCATCTCTACTGCTTCAGATGATGGTCAATAGGACTACGGAGGTATAACCACTATGTCTAGCACTGAAACCTTCATCATAACCCCATCACTTTTATTGTTTGTCTTTGTGTTGTTTCAGCACTTTATTTCCCTTACTTCTATAGCATTGGATGGTGGAAATAGCCCCCGAGTCTTTCAGCCCTTCACAATCTCTTTGTTTTTTTGTTATGTTAATCATGCATGGTGATATCTCGAAATGCCACCTCTCTCAAGTAGCTTTTTTCCGCACATCATGTGCCTTAGCAGTTTGTCTTTCAGTTTGAGAACTGTTATCGTCTCATTTATTTTACTTTCGTTTTCATTGGTTGAGTTTCTGGAGTTGTATTGATGCTAACCCCAAACTCAGAGAGATGATTTATGGTCTTACTGATAATCTCATAATCACCTATACATTTCACACTAAGATGATATATAGATTTTACATAACGATGGATCATAATTTTTTACAGTTTTAAAGGGATACGTCGGGATTTTGGCAGTGAGGCCCTTTATCTACTTCCCCAGAGTCAGATGAACTCGTGGACACCATTTTTACATCTCTTACGTGCAGTTTGAAGGAAGTTTCTCACTCGCGCTAGCACAATTGCTAACTAGCATTAGCGTAACGACTGGAAGTCATATTTATGCCTCTTCCAGTCATTGTGCTAACACTAGTTAGCATTGGCTCGCAAAACTACCTCTAACTTCCTTCTTACTGGAAAACAGAGACATAACAATGGTACCCACGAGTTCATCTGACTCTGGGGAAGTAGATAAAGCGCCTCATTGCCAAAATCCTGAAGTATCCCTTTAATGGTTATATATAGAATGTATATATGTTGTGTTGCACGCCATTCATTTGTATTGTAGATGCACTATGAACTAAATTGATACTATTTGACGAAGCATAAAACAATGTTATTGATATGAGGTCGGAATTAACACATCTTTACAATTACAAAGGGCTTGAGATCAGATAAAGAAATAGTAATATTATAAGAAATGTATCAATGCAAATATATGTACATTATTCGTGCAAACAAGCATGTGTTTATATAGTATAGTATACTACTGTATTGGCATGATAGAGTATCAATCAAAAAGTATCCAGGTGTTTTGCAGATAATTTTCTTGAAGAACAAAAGCACTATATAGCATGATGCATCCCGTCTATATTCATTTGCATCATTATCAACTTTAAATGTGTCATTTTGAATCATTGCGTAGTCACTACAGTTCTTCACACTTCTGTAAATAATGTTTTCACGTTAAATCGCCCCATTACTTTCAGAATGGAAAGGTAAGGCAAGAATTTCACAATACTCCAACCGCAACGGCTCTCTCTCTCTAATTTCTTATGATTCCTAACATGACAAAATGGCGTACAGTGACATAGTGCAGTTTGGTGTTGATAAAAAAAAGAATACCGTCATGGTTTTTTGATTTGGTGTCTTTTTTCTCTGTCCTTTAACTGTATGGTTAACTAATACTGTGTGTCAATAGTTTGGTTGATATTAACAGTCTGTGTGAACTGTACGTCCACTTGTTTTTTAATTCCTTCATTTATTTCTTTATTTTTTAAGTAAATGGAGAAACTATACAGTTGATTTGGTTCTGACTGTAGGATTACAAGTTGCATGGTAGTGATCTTTCTGCATGGTCTTTCTGAGTGTGTTTGTGTGTATGCCCACAGTACGTAATTTGCGTGTATGTGTAATTGAGTCATAATTTTCTGAAACTGAATTTTAAGATTTCTTTCCCTTCATCTCTTTGGTTTCCTCCCTCTTCTGAGTTTGGAGCGTTGCTCTTTCACATTTACTAATTTAATTTTCTTTTTTCCCTTTGATGGTGGTTAATGCGACTGCTGCATGCTGGGATAGTGGAGGTCAAGGGTCAGGGGTCAGGCTTTGGGGGTCATGAATGAGGCTAGTATCTAACCCACTGTCTCTCTCTCCCACCCTCTCGCTATGTTCACCCCTGTGTTACAGAGTGGATTCACGCCACTTCATATTGCTGCCCACTATGGAAACGTGAACGTGGCCACACTACTGCTAAATCGTGGGGCAGCTGTGGACTTTACAGCTAGGGTAGGTACCAAAGCCCAGGCTGAAACTATTACAACAACCTTCTGATCTGCAGTCAGGTGCGCTATTGTTGTGCAGTGTTGGATTCTGGGTTAAACTTGGAACATTGCTATCCTAGAGACTGGTTTTTACATCAGAAGTTAATGCTTATCTGTAGGAGCCAGATGTCTTTGGAATGTTCTGGGTGGATGGGAGGAAGTCACAGGATTGCTATAGGGGATACGGGTGGACATTTTTGGATTAGGCAAATGAGGGATTGAGGTCAAGTCAGATCCCCTTAAGGGAGAAATGTCGGTTTATTACCCTATTACTTCTTCTTCCTGTTGAACCACAATAGATGAAAGGATTGGAGGGAAGAAGGAGGGCCTAAATTGGAGTATATATACTTGTGGTGGTAGAAACATGTTTTGTCTAATGCAGCTGTATTGATCCTCTGGGAAGAATAAACTTGGTTCACCTCTCTAGGGTATGTGGAACGCTAGCATCCCACCTGGTCAACATCCAGTGAGATTGCAGAGTGCCAAATTCAAATACAGAAATACTCATTAACTATTTTACATAGGTTTAAAGATTAACTTCTTGTGAATCCAACCACGGTGTCGCATACCTTACAATTATTTGAGAACATAGCCCAGCAGACAAATCATTACAAACAGTAACCAGCCAAGTGGAAGAGTTACACAAGTCAGAAATAGAGATAAAATTAATCACTTACCTTTAATGATCTTCATATGTTTGCACTCAGAAGACATTCATTTTTTCAATAAATGTTCATTTTGTTCGCTAAAGTCTCTCTTTATATCCAAAAAACACAGTTTTGTTCGCGCGTTTTCTTCAGTAATCCACAGGCTCAAACGCAGTCACAACAGGCAGACAAACAATCCAAATTGTATCCGTAAAGTTCATAGAAACATGTCAAACAATGTTTATATTCAACCCTCAGGTTGTTTTTAGCCTAAACAATCAATAATATTTAAACCGGACAATAACGTCGTCAATATAAAAGGCACTTTCTCGGTCGTGCGCATGAAAAAGTTCTGTGACACGGCAGGGTCCACTCATTCAGACTGCTCTTACTCCCTCATTTATCAGAATACAAGCCTGAAACAATTTCTAAAGACTGTTGACATCTAGTGGAAGGCATAGGAACTGCAATTTGAGTCCTAAGTCAATGGATACTGTAATGGCATTAAATAGAAAACTACAACAACAACAAAACAATTCCTACTTCCTGAATGGATTTTTCTCAGGTTTTCGCCTGCCAAATCAGTTCTGTTATACTCACAGACAGTTTTGGAAACTTTAGAGTGTTTTCTATCCAAATCTACTAATTATATGCATATCCTATCTTCTGGGCCTGAGTAGAAAGGAAGTTTAATTTGGGCATGCTTTTCATTCAAAATTCAAAATGCTGCCCCCTACCATAGAGAAGTTAAGCTTTCATAATGTCCGTAGAGGTTTTTACTCTGAGAATTAGAACCTAACAGCAGCGAGGTCTTGGGATCCATCACGATACCCTCCTTTGTGTTCTTTCCTTTACTGGAAATAGTGCAAAGATTGTAGGTTATAGGAAGGGCTGCCCACACACACTGTGCCAACACAGCACTGAGTCCAAGAACCATAAAACACAGGAGACTTTAGAGCCCATACGCGTACACACACACACACACATTTTAAGCGAGTAGAGTGAAATGCCCTTTAGGAACCCACAGTCAGCGATTGGGTTGCTTTCTAGGACAATGATACCCTCCGCCTCAGCACTTCCCTTTTCTCGGAATCCTCATGTCCATCTGTGTGGTCCCCATCAGCCACACACAGAGAGAGGAATGAGTCTTAGGAGAATGCCAGTCCTTTTCTTGAAAACAGAACTCAAGGCGAGAGATGGAGAGAGTTGCCTGGCCAAGCTGAAAGATTACTTGAAGGTCACAGACTCAATGCAGTCCTGTTCTGACTGAGCCCTTAGTGTCGACAACTTAAGCACAAATCTACTAACTCAGCAAGGGACTCCACAGTCAGAAACCGTACCTTTTATTTGCAGAAAGGTAACACTCAAAACCACTGTAATTTCTGCTGTGTCATACTTTCTCAGGCACTTTTTCCAGTCACAGTCAACATAACAAGCTGTGTGTCCTGCAGTGCTCTGGACCAGGCTGAGGAAAAAATGCTCAGCTTTCACATTGTCAGGATTTCACAGAAATCAGAGGAGTGGCCGAACGCCAACATAACATGACACATCCTAACAGAAAGAATGAACAGGAGCCATTCATCAGCAGTTCCATTCAATTCAAGCTCTGTTGTCCCAGCATGGAAATTCATTGAGGTATATTAGAAAGCATGACATCAGTCACCGGACGCCTTGTCCTGAACTACCCCCACTGTCTGTGGAACAACATTGCACGTAATAGAAACTGGTCAAAAGTGGTGCACTGTGTAGGGAATAGGGTGCCATTTGGTCCGCTGACTAGGTTTTAACACAGCTCTGTTATTGCCACAGAGTGTGGCACAGTGTGGGTCCGGGTATCAGTTATCATGATTATAACTCTATTATTCTAGTAAAGCAGTCTGTCTAATCAGGAAAACATCTGTACCCGGCTGGCAGATTTGATCAAATAATTTAGCCCTGCGTGTGTTTATAAGTAAACAGGCTCCACAACAACAACAACAATAATGCCATAGAAAGCCCTAACCTAAGAAAACCCTAACCTAAGAGATCCCTAACCTAAGAGATCCCTAACCTGAGAAAACCCTAACCTAAGAGATTCCTAACCTAAGAGATCCCTAACCTGAGAAAACCCTAACCTAAGAAATCCTTAACCTAAGAGAACCTAAACCTAAGAAAACGCTAACCTAAGATTTGAGGTAAACAGGGGATACTGTATGTAGCAACATTACTCGTAATAGAAACGGTATACTGGCCTTGTAACAGCACATGTGTATACAGTAGGATAGGTAGTTATATACCATTAGTTCATTGGTTTATTTCGTTTTAAATGTGTCTTCCATTGTGTTCTATGTATTTCAGAATGGGATCACGCCCCTCCACGTGGCCTCTAAGCGTGGCAACGCTAACATGGTGCGCCTCCTACTGGACAGGGGGTCTCAGATCGACGCCAAGACTAGAGTGAGTCCACACAAACACACATACATACAACACACACACACACACACACACACACACACACACCGTTTGACCCCCTCACTGTGCACAAGTGTGTGACGCAGTGTTCTTTCTACCAAACTGTCATTGTCCAGTGGAAGTGCTGCAGTCACTTTCCACCAGACTCAGCCGTGTATATCTCCTTCAGCTGCAGCAATGTATCATTGTCTCATTCACAGACAGTGTGGACGCATTGGGTCACTGTGTGCTATGTGTGTGTGTGCCTGTGTGTGTGTGTGTGTTTTAAGTTGATGTACTCTATAAGTAGGTGTACTTACTGTTCATATTGTATGTAGGTGTGGGTGTGTTGATAAGTGTGAGATAGGGAGTGTGTGTGTGTGTGTACTGCATAGCTGTTGGATGTGTGTGTGAGTGAGAGCTGCAGCACTATGTATTTACGGCTAGCTCACTAGAGAACAACTTGTTGAGTCTAAAAGCCCTCCATTTTGACACGCTGTTATTCTTGTGTCCTTGGCCGTTTTGCTGCTCAATCAGCTTACTGCATTAACTTAGGGCAAAAAAATCCCTTCTGACGCAACCACTCTCCCTGCTCTCTCAAATCACTCCGTTACCATACCTCCCTCCTCCCTGAGCCTGACAATCTATCCCTCTTTCATAACAGAAAACATCCTGTTTTTAGTTACGCGGTAGATGTTTATGCGTCCATTGCCAAGGTATTGCATCCTAATATCCTTTTAAAGAGTTAAACGAAACATTGTATAAATAAAGATGATGTGATTAGACCCTAACGTAACGAAAACGTCCACTCGGCGTTAGATAACGGTACAGTTCCTGGTCAGGGCAGGACAGTGCCTGTTTAGACTGTTACCATTCTATTAGCTGTGTGTTATATCCATATCATTTGTATTGTCCAGAGTTAATGTTGATATAATATAATATAGGTGGCTACGTCTCAATTCTGCAATGGCACCCTATTCCCTATATAAGTGCACTACTTGTGACCAGTGGCCGATAGTGCACAATTTATTTATATTTTTTTACCAGAACCCTATGTAGGGAAATAGGGTGCCATTTGGTACGCTGACTAGTTTATAACACAGCTCTGTTATTGCCACAGACGGGTCAGTGTGGGTCCGGGTATCAGTTATCACGATTATAACTCTATTAGTCTAGTAAAGCAGTCTGTCTAATCAGGAAAACATCTGTACCGGCTGGCAGATTTGATAAAAATAATAAAGCCCTGCGTGTGTTTAGTGGGAAACGAGCTCCACAACGAAAACAACACGAGTGTCCTAGAAAACCCTAACAGCGGGGCCATCCTTATGTTTTCTTTGTGCATTTTATTACACAAGCAGAGTTACTATATTTTTTGTTTTGTCTGTGTCAGTTTGATCTCTGCTGTGTGTGTGTGTGTGTGTGTGTGTGTGTGTGTGTGTGTGTGTGTGTGTGTGTGTGTGTGTGTGTGTGTGTGTGTGTGTGTGTGTGTGTGTGTGTGTGCGTCCTTCCATGTGCGTGTGTCCCTGCCTTTGTGCGCAGAGAGTGGTGAGGTTAACATGCCACTGAAGCAAAGGTCAAGGAAATTTCAGCCGCCATGTTTCAATACGTGTATTTGAGGTGTGTGTTCTCTGCAGGACGGCCTCACACCTCTACACTGCGCGGCCAGGAGTGGACATGACCCTGCAGTGGAGCTACTGCTGGAGAGAGGAGCACCCATGCTGGCCAGGACCAAGGTACACACACACACACACACACACACACACACACACACACACACACACACACACTCATAACACCCAGTCCCCCATGGTTATATCCGCGGGTTGAATAAATAGAAAACAATGCATTAAAAAAGTATCATTCTTGTGTAATTCATATCTATAGGCTACATTGAGGTTTTTCTTTCATCATTTTGATCTGCCTTTAGTTCGTAGCCTAAACCTAAACCTAAGCAGAAACAGTTCATGTCGATCCACTGAGGCAAAAAAAAGGACAATGTCAGAGTTGAATTCAATAAGAGAAGAACTGTGAATGAATAGAAGGAGGGCCAGAACAGTATTCTAATGTTTGGGAAAAGATTTGCTGAAGTGTTAAAAGAGGATGATAGCAGTGGCTATATGTTATGTGTTATGATTGTGAGGCGATATACAAATTTGACAGACAACAAGACGGGGACTTCAAAACTGTACTATTCAGATGGGTTATATGGACTAGTAACCTAACTGCATTTCTTGCAGTAAAATTATACATAAAATGTACATTTTTACCCCGGGGACAGGAGTGGCGAAATATTATTGATTTCTTTCAGCATCTTGAGAGAATGAATGACTGAATTAACCATCTGTAAAGGTGGTGGTGGTCTCTTTATCAGCATCATTAAAGCTGATAGTATTTCAACCACATAAAATATGCATCGTAGTCGAACTGAACTCTTATCAAAAACATGTTGGGTTGTTTTAACAGCTTTTCATTTCCTTAAAATCGGTCAAACTGATGTAATTTGGAAATGTTTCACTGAAAACCTTTCCCATTTATTTTTTGTTATTGCATTTGCGGGTCCCTGAAAGTTTTTGCTGCGTGGGCCTCCGATTTTCACTTTATCACTTCTAGTCGGGCGGTTGCGGATGAACAAACAGCTGACCCATGTATCACTAACACACACCCTCTCTCTGACCATCTTCTCTCTCTCTTTCTCTCTCTCTGTAGAACGGTCTGTCTCCTCTCCACATGTCAGCTCAAGGCGACCATGTTGAGTGCGTCAAGCACCTGCTGCAGCACAAGGCGCCTGTTGATGATGTCACACTGGACTACCTGACGGCGCTGCACGTCGCCGCCCACTGCGGTCACTACAGAGTCACCAAGCTGCTGCTGGACAAGAGGGCAAACCCCAACGCTAGAGCACTGGTAATACTCACATTCCTATTACCACTAATACAATGACTTCCAATACTCTAGGCCTCTATAAGCTATGTATACAAAAGTATGTGGACACCCCTTCAAATGAGTGGATTCGGCTATCTGACAGGTGTATAAAATCGAACACACAGCCATGCAATCTCTATAGACAAACATTGCCAGTAGAATGGCCTTTACTGAAGAGCTCAGTGACTTTCAACGTGGCACCTTCATAGGATGCCACCTTTCCAACAAGTCAGTTCATCACATTTGTGTCCTGCTAGAGCTGCCCCGGTCAGCTGTAAATGCTGTTAATGTTAAGAGGGAACGTCTAGGAGCAACAACGGCTCCGCCGCGAAGTGGTAGGCCACACAAGCTCACAGAATGGAAACGCAGAGTGCTGAAGTGCTACAGTTAGGCCCTAGCTTAGGCTACGAACTAACGGCAGATAAAAACCGTCTGTCCTCGGTTGCAACACTCACTACCGAGTTCCAAACTGACTCTGGATGCAGCGTGTGCACAAGAACTGTTCGTTGGGAGCATCATGAAATGGGGTTTCCATGGCCGAGCAGCCGCACACAAGTCTAAGATCACCATGATCAAGGCCAAGCGTCGGCTGGAGTGGTGTAAAGCTCGCCGCCATTGTAGTCTGCATCAGTGGAAATGCGTTCTCTGGAGTGATGAAACACACTTCACCATCTGGCAGTCCGACAGATAAATCTGGGTTTGGCAGATGCCAGGAGAACGCTACCTGCCCCAATGCATAGTGCCAACTGAAAGGTTTGGCGGAGTAGGAATAATGGTCTGAGGTTGTTGTTCATGGTTCAGGCTAGGCCCTTTAGTTCCTGTGAAGTGAAATCTTAATGCTACAGCATACAATCACATTCTACACGATTCTGTGCTTCCAGCTTTGTGGCAACAGTTTGGGGAAGGCCCTTTCCTGTTTCAGCATGACAATGCCCTGTGCACAAAGCGAGGTCCATACAGAAATGGTTTGCCGAGATCGGTGTGGAAGAATTTGACTGGTCTGCACAGAGCCCTGACCTCAATCCCATCGAACACCTTTGGAATTGAATTGGAACACCATCTGCGAGCCAGGCCTAATCATCCATCATCTGTGCCCAACCTCACTAATGTGTCTTGTGGCTGAATGGAAGCAGGTCCCCTCAACAATGTTCCAACATCTAGTAGAAAGCCTTCCCGGAAAGGGTGGAGACTTTTATAGAAGAAACTCCGTATTCATGCCCATGATTTTGGAATGAGTTATTAGACGAGCAGGTGTCCACATACTTTTGGTCATGTGTTGTATGTGTGGTGGCTGTTTTGCCAATTCTGTCTCAGAGACAGAACTTGGTGAAACAAAGTTTTGAGTGAAAATAAGATGGCCTCTCCTATCTGTCTCAACCATGTCAACAATGTCCCTACATGTATATGCCGCCTGTACTGTAGGTGTGTTTCATTCATTCTGTGTCTGGGGTGTGTGTGTGTCTGTCAGAATGGCTTCACCCCGCTGCACATTGCCTGTAAGAAGAACAGAGTGAAGGTGATGGAGCTGCTGGTCAAGTATGGAGCTTTCATCCAAGCCATCACAGAGGTAGGACACTAGCCTTCAAAATGTAAACAGTTACATCCTAATACACAATTACACGTGTACTTCGCCCTGTTGTAACGCGGGTCGCCAGGGCACCGGAACAGCGGAGAAGTTGAGCCTTGCGCTTCAACGCTCTTGGTTGTTGTGGAAATTGACCCACCAAGCACTATTGATTTCTGCATCTACGTCATACCGCTGAGTCTACCTTTAATATAACATCTGCCTATTTATACATTAGACTTGGTTGCACTAGTCTCATCAGCTAATATGTTTTGACCAGACCAGAAGCAGTGCAGAATGTATGCAAAGATGAAACGTTTCCTGATTTGATCTCTCTCCGTTGCCCTCTTCCTTTCTCTCTTTAAGTCTGGCCTGACTCCCATCCACGTTGCAGCCTTCATGGGTCACCTCAACATTGTCCTGCTGCTGCTACAGAACGGCGCCTCGCCGGACGTCTGCAACATTGTGAGTGACGGGGGGGGTCGGGGGTCACTGTTTGTTTTACGCAGTCGCCGGTGTGCGTCTTTCCACGCTGCCATTGGCGCGTTTGTCTGCGTTTCTGCTGACTCCTACGTGTGTGTTGTGTGCAGCGCGGGGAGACGGCCCTACACATGGCAGCCAGGGCAGGACAGGTGGAGGCGGTTCGCTGCCTGCTGAGGAACGGCGCCCTGGTGGACGCCAGAGCCAGGGTAACGCATTTAACAGCGCCATTTACCATACAGTATTAGGCTGTTATCATCCGTGTTGAACTCTTCAAAGAAACCATCCAAAAAGTACCAATTGCGTCCAGAAAAACACAATTAAACAGGGCTGTAAAATTAAACGTTGCAGCACTTGAACTCTGCCCATTCATTTTATGTACTGTCAAAGTCACATCACCCATAACCTCCGTCTCTAATAAAACTCATTCTCTGCCAACTATAACCTCCATGTCTCTACCCCTGCAGGAGGACCAGACTCCCCTCCACATCGCGTCTCGCCTGGGGAAGACTGAGATAGTTCAGCTGCTACTGCAGCATATGGCCCACCCTGACGCCTCCACGACTAACGGATACACACCCTTACACATCTCAGCCAGGGAGGGACAGGTGGACGTGGCTTCAGTACTGCTGGAGGCGGGCGCCTCACACTCGCTGGCTACCAAGGTAGGTGGGAGAGCACAACACACTCACACACGCCTACATTTCACCTGCCTACGCTCAAACACACATGCTCACATGCACAACGCACACTTGTACACCTTGGTGCTATTTTCGTGGGGATTTTTTTTTTACGGATTAAATATACTCCCTCATTTCCTTGTGGATTTTATATGAAATATCTATTGATTCACTGTATGGCATGTTTCACAGGCGCCCACTATGGGGGCCACTGTCAGTATGAACTTCTTTAATCTGGTTTAATCAATGAAGGGTTAATGATGCTTTGGAGAACATCTGGGCCCTTCTCCTAAATTTTGCAAGAGGACATTGATGTTGTCATTGAATGATGTTCAATGTGCATTGACGCAGCAACATATCAGTGCTAATTTATTCATATGCTCTGGGCTCTGAATAAAAGCAGTCAAATCCACCTCTCATGATGGAGGTGCTCTCTCTTTCTTTCTTTCTCTCTCTCTCTCCCTTCCCCCTCTTCTCCTTGTCTCGTGAGGGGAATTGGGCGAGGCACTGTTAGCGTGACAAAGAGGACAGCGGATGCTCATTGAACATCGTCCTAGCCTAGGCATGCCCCTCTCTGCCTGTCCCCAATCACGTATATTTCATTTATTGGATCACATTTTATAAATTCTAATCTTTATCTCCTGTAGATCAAGAGCCTCAAACATGACCGTCATTAGCGCCTCTCATTCTCTTCTCATCGACACATTGTGTCTACTCGGATGTGCATTACATCAGAAATGAACCAGAGTTACACAGACAAAGGATTCCCTCCCTTCATGGGCTGGGTCATAAACACTGTGGTCATGTGACATGGGAGAGCACCGTTGTCCTATCACAACAGCCCTGGCCTCCTGTCAATGTGACAATGGCTAAAGACCACCACCTGGTGGCTACATTGGGACTAGTTATTACTTGTAAGAGGGAGATGCATGTTTTGCTCTGCACATTGGATTTTGGGTATTAACTACGATTGCATCAGCAGTGTGGGTGTAGAGAGAATGGTTCTTATTGTGCATCTTATTAAATTGGGTTACGTTTGGTTCACATACATCATTTAGTTGGACATTCATTTTAGACCCATTTGGAAATGAGGCTGTTATGAAATGATTGCTTTTTTATATATTTCATGAGCATTGCGCATTTCTGAAGATCTAGTTAGTGCTTGTAACAATCATTATTAAATAGTCATCTGTATGTTGTCTCCATACAGAAAGGATTCACTCCGCTGCATGTGGCGTCCAAGTACGGAAGCCTGGATGTGACCAAACTTCTCCTGCAGAAAAGAGCCCCTCCCGATTCTGCTGGGAAGGTAAGCATCATTACCATAACTCAAACCCTAAATCATAGTATAGCTCTACATGTTATAGAGGGAAAATATAACCATACAAAAAAATACATTTCTCACCAGGTGTGTTATATTTCCACGATTTCGATTCAGATAATTCACTGACCTTGAAGGGCTGTTATGGGATAAAGAATAGTCTATATCAAAGCTTTATCTGGCAAAATATTATTTTTAAATTCTGTTTGTATTTCTGTGTTGAGGCTATGTTGTCAGCGAGACTACCGGTGAGCATAGTTTGACCAAATCAACTTTCCATTTGATTAACTACTGTTTTTTCCTCTACTTTTAGGAAAGACATAACATATATCATTTTTCTTCTTATTCTTTTTGAATAAGGACCCGCCCAGTGAGCCTCCTGCTGCTTGCTCTTTAATAGAAGTCTAATTCTCAATAACATGCTGTAATAGTACCCCGGTAACACAGCTCATCATATGTGTGTGTGTGTTGACTAGCTAGCATTAATAGCTGCTTGCTCTGCTAACCAGCCTGGTTTAATCCAATACAGAATGGCCTCACGCCTCTCCATGTCGCTGCGCATTACGATAACCAGAAGGTGGCGCTCCTGCTTTTGGACAAAGGGGCCTCGCCCCACGCCACGGCCAAGGTGAGACCTCCCGTCACTCAGACCCCCCACCCCCGGTCACTGTCCTCACAGGTGGGAGGACAGACGTCGGTCGGCCTTGGGGTGGACGGTCGAACGTCATTTTGAAGCTGTGTGTGTGCGTGTGTGTACGTGTGTGGACATCTTTTCGGAGTATCTGTACAACTGAATTGATGTACTCTCGACCTCCCTCTCTCCTCCAGAATGGCTACACTCCCCTCCACATTGCGGCGAAGAAGAACCAGATGGACATAGCGGTGGTGCTGCTGCAGTACGGGGCCGAGACCAACATCCTGACCAAGCAGGGGGTCACCCCCCTACACCTGGCCTCACAGGAGGGACACGCTGACATGGCCGCCCTGCTCATGGAGAAGGGGACTCAAGTCAACGTCCCCACCAAGGTAGGCCTACCTCTTCCCATCCCTCTCGGTTTTAAACTGCTTATGTCACGCGGCCGCGGACCTGAACTTGTTTACATACCCTACATTACTCATCTCATATGTATATACTGTACTCAATACCATCTACTCCATCTTGCCTATGCCGTTCTGTACCATCACTCATTCATATCTTTATGTACATATTCTTTATCCCTTTACACTTGTGTGTATAAGGTAGTAGTTTTGGAATTGTTAGGTTAGATTACTTGTTGGTTATTACTGCATTGTCGGAACTAGAAGCACAAGCATTTCGCTACACTCGCATTAACATCTGCTAACCATGTGTATGTGACAAATAAAATTGATTTGATTTGAACCCACTCCTCAACGACCCACACTTTAAAACTAAGATGTTAAAATTGTGCATAGGCCTTCGTACTCCAGTCACAGACACTTTTCTGAGACGTGGTGTCTCACTGCTTCTGAGGGGTTCAAAATGAACAGGGCCTCTGATGTCAGTCTTTCATTCCACTCTGTCATGTGCTCTCATTCCTTTCAAGTCTCCCTTTTAAAGTACCCAGTGAATAGAGTTACATGCGCAGGAAAGGCTTAATCCTATCAGGTGTCGTTAGCTTGGACTATATTGGATTCAACGATATCTTTGTGACATTTTGCAAGGAAATAGGAGTTACACACACAGCTCTCAAGTTAGTATCTAGCCTTCGGTTCTGATTTCAGAGCTGTAGCGTGGCATGTGTGAATGTAACAGGAATGAATTTGCGAGAAGGGGAGAGTGTAGTTTCACGGCTATTTTAGGAAGAGTGTGAGACTGCTTGTGCCCTGAGCTGTTTAGGGCCGAGTCAGAGAGCGGGAGGTGGGAGGTTGAAAAACCGCCGTGACGACCATGGATGTCTGCCCACACGTGTCACACCGAAGGCCCTGCCTGTCAGACACAGTCGTACTTAACGGTCCCTGTCTGTGGGCATGCATGCCCCTACACACACTTACAGTATACAGTACACTTTTTTTTCTTTTCAAAAAAATAATGTTGATTATTTTCCAATAAAAAAATGTTTTTTTAAAGACAGCAATACTAACAATGACATTCATTGTACTGTTGAATGGGATAGCCAATTTAGAGGACAAAACAAAACTTAACTCACACATACACAAAATAAAACTAAATCCTATTAGGTGGTACATGTATAAGAAGACAGCGTATAGTCATTACAAGCAGTGTAGTTAAGCCAAAAATAAATATGGAGTGGAGTACAGCTCAGAGTAGCAGCAGATCGTCAACCCAGTTATGAAGCGGGACTAGACCATTTATCCAGTATCAGCTGACATATTTTGTAAAACATTGGACTTCTATTGGAGGTATTGTATTGAATCTTTTCCATATGTATTACATTCCCTAAATCCCGTAACCACATTTCAAAGGTAGGTACAGTCTCCAATTTCCACAATTGCAATATGAGCCTTTTGGCTAATAGAGTACAAAGAGAGACAGATTTCCCTTCGTGGTTATTCCCATCAACTGTACCAAACAGAGCGATCAGTGGGTCTGGAGCTAGAACTCTATCAAAGGCTCTAGATAAGTCATAAAAAATGAGAGCCCAGTAAGCACGTAATTTAGGACATGTCCAGAATAAGTGGGTCAACGTCCCCTCATTCTGCTTGCACCTCTCACACAGTGGTGAGGTGTCCGGGAATATTTTATGCAGTTTTACTTTTGAGTAATGTAACCTGTGTATCACCTTAAACTGTACAAGGTTGTGTCTGGCATTCACTGAACTGTGGTTTATATTCCTGAGAGCTTCTACCCAGTCCTCATCTGAGATTTCTGACCCAAGTTCTTGTTCCCAAGCCCTTTTACTAGTGTCTGTGGATACCTCTATGTGGGCCTGTAGCACATCATACAGTCTAGAGACCGACCCTTTTTGAACGGGGTTTGACAAGGATCAAGCTAATGTAGGACTATTTGGCTTAATGCCATACTGTGGGATATGTGTCCTTACGAAATTCCTGATTTGGAGGTATCTGAAAAAATGTGTTGTTGGCATGTTGATCTTTCCCTGTAATTGTTGAAATGAAGCTAACAGACCATCTATGTATAGATTATCAATTGTTGTGAGCCCCCTTCTCCCTCCACTGTGAAAATACCACATCATCCAATGCAGGGTGGAAAGCATGATTCAGACAAATTGGGCTGTCTGTGTAAACAGTGGGTATGTTAAGAAAATACCTCATCTGTTTCCAGATCCTAAGCGTATGACAAATGACTGGATTAGAGTCATAAGTGTCTTTTTTCACATATGATAGGCTCGTACACTCTTAGAAAAAAGGGTTCTTCGGCTGTCCACATAGGATAACCTCGCCTGTCACTCAAAAACTCCTCCCATTTTGGTTCCAGGTACAACCCTTTTTGTTTCCAGGTAGAACCCTTTTGGGTTCCATATAGAATCCCCTGTGGAGAGGGTTCTACATGGAAGCCAAAACAGTTCTACTTGGAACCAAAAGGGTTCTACCTGGAACCAAAACGGTTCTCCTATGGATTCTAGATAGCACCTTTTTTTCTAAGTGTGTAGGCATGCACATACTATAAATACATACGCATATGAATACAGTTCATGCACACAATTGCATGTACACACATGCGTGCGCACACACGCACTTTACAGTCCCCCACACACTTTGTCTTTTAAATTTAGAGCAGGATAGCAAGGCCACAGGGCTTCATCTCCAGCCAAGCAGAAACCCAGATATATTCCTCCTTTAAACTTTTTACAAACCACTCAGTCTTCACCCAGCTCCATCAGTCAACCCCAGACAGACCTCCCACTGGGCACGCACTGGTTGAATCAACGTTGTTTCCATTTCATTTCAATGGAAGGACGTTGAACCAATGTGGAATAGACGTCGAATTGACGTGGTTGAAGATATATCACTGTTTTCCATGACCTTGTCTGCCTTGTCTCCGGGGTGCAAGAACATGCACTCTGCATGAGAAGACCCTAAATACCCAGTCACATCTGCCCCCCCCCCCCCCCCCCTGTCAACACATTATTTCCTGTCCTGTAAAAGTCGCATGTCACTCAAAAACCTCCTCCATTAATATTTAGGGGAAACCACATGACCTGCCCAGGTGAAACTACTGTCCATAGGTACACAGTAGGCTGATTCATTCATGGAGAGAGGTGGTGAGTAACAAACATATTGTTGTTTGTGTTCCTTCAGAGTGGCCTCACCCCACTCCATCTGGCTGCCCAGGAGGACAAGGTGGCTGTGGGTGAGATACTGGCTAAACATGGAGCCAACCTGGACCAGCAAACTAAGGTATGGCGTATATTCATTTCATTTGAGCATTGACTGACGATTGTACTGAAATACTGATAATATACAGTATGTCTCCCATATACTGTACTTCAATATGCTAATGAATATCTGTTTCTCTTTTCATGATGTTCGTAGTAGATGTTTTGATACTATGATTGACCATTATCGTTCCAGTTGGGTTACACTCCTCTGATCGTAGCGTGTCACTATGGCAATGCCAAGATGGTCAACTTCCTCTTACAGAATGGTGCTAGTGTCAATGCCAAAACCAAGGTAACACACCATGCACAAAACTACCACAGTACACTCTTAGAAAAAAAGGGTTTCAAAAAGGGTTCTTCGACTGTCCCAATAGGAGAACCCGTTTTGGTATCAAGTAGAAACCTTTTTGAGTTCCATGTAGAACCCTCTGTGGGAAAAACTATTTTAGGTTCTAGATAGCACCTTTTTTTTAAAGAGATACTTCTGGATTTTGAGAATGAGGCCCTTTATACAGTATACTTCCCCAGTCAGATTTCTATGCCTCTGTGGGCAGGTTTAAGGAAGTTGCTAACTAGCGCTAGTGCCATGATTGGAAGTCAATGGTAACTGCTAGCATGCTAGTAGATACCATAGACTTCCAGTCATTATGCTAACTCTAGTTAGCATTGGCTCGCAAAACTACCTCTGACTTCCTTCATACTGGAAAACAGAGACATAACATTGGTATCCACGAGTTCATCTGACTGGGGAAGTAGATAAAGGACCTCCTACGTAAATTCCCAAAGTTTCCCTTTAACTGTGTTATGAATGTTCAATAATGCATTATTTCCTTTGACAGAAAAGATCAAATGCTATCGTAAGGGTTCATACATAATTTCTAAAATGTTCAGGCCTTGCCAGACAGTCATTACTCTGTTTGACATTCTCTTCTCAGAATGGATACACTCCCCTCCACCAAGCAGCACAGCAAGGAAACACACACATCATCAATCTACTGCTGCAGAATGGAGCTAAGCCCAACAACATCACTGCGGTGTGTGGACTAGCTTCTGAACACACACACACACACACACACACACACACACACACACACACACACACACACACACACACACACACACACACACACACACATTCACACACACAGACACACACACACGCATGCGCACACACACGCATGCACAAGAACATATGCACACAGGCACTAACACACACACACGCATGCACACACACACACACACAAACACACACATTCACACACACAGACACACACACACACACGCGCACACACACGCATGCACAAGAACATATGCACACAGGCACTAACACACACACACACACACGCATGCACAAGCACACATGCACACAGGCACTAGCACACACACACTTATGTCTTTCTCCCATCCTCTAGAATGGTAACACAGCTCTGGCCATCGCCCGACGACTTGGCTACATCTCGGTGGTGGACACACTCAAGGTTGTCACCGAGGAGATCATTACCTCGACAACCGTGAGTCACACAACTATCACACAACTATCTCACACCACTATCCCTAAAATAAACAATTCACACATGATTTCGCCTATAAAGTTGGAATGATCTTGTTCATGTTGTTTAGACGGTGACAGAGAAACACAAGTTGAACGTCCCTGAGACTATGACTGAAGTCCTAGATGTCTCTGATGAGGAGGGTGAGTTTGCCACTTGATCCAGTCAGTAGGCTACTGTATATGACCACAACCATGTATAGAGACGGTCATGCTAAACCTCAGTCCATTTATGTTTGCCCTACAAGAACTTCAGCTAACCCGACTTCATGTTAAAATCCTGCCCCAGTTTTCTGTAGACACTGATTGACTAATAGGCTATCTCAGTAAGCCTTCCCCAAATCCCTCCCTTTTCCCCATTGCCCAATCCTACACAAAAAAAAATTGTATAGAACCTAAAAGGGTTCTTCGGCTGTCCCCATAGGAGAACCCTTTGAAGAATCCTTTTTGGTTTCCGCAGAGGGTTCTGCCTGGAACCAAAAAGGTTATTTACCTGGAACCAAAAAGGGTTCTCATATGGGGACAGCCAAAGAACCCTTTTGGAACCCTTTTTTCGGGGAGAGTCTAGTGTGTGTTGTAGTAGACTAGTTTTCTCACTGTACGGTGTACTGTATAGGCCTACATACTGTACCCACAGTGCTGAAAGAGAGTGAGGATGATGTTCTGTCCGATGACTCCATGGATTTAGAAGGTACACCGTGCCAAGGTCGCCGTGGCGACTACTATTGAAGAGGGTGTGACGGTGTGTTGTGGTCGTGGCAATTCGCATGGCGTGAGATTCCTCTGCGAGGGTTGTGTAAAACGACCTGTCATGGATGAGTGGTTGAGAGGACATACTTGAACCTGCACTAAACTCACTTACTGATAGGGTTTGGATTCAAACATAGTGTGGTGAAACCAAGCTTGTGATATGCACATTTAGGCCCACTTCTCTAAATGTGGAATACTGGTTATCATTGCTGAAAGCATTAGTGCTGTCAACAAGCCTTTACGTTGACACTAGTGGTGGCTGTGCCCTCTTTTAATGTCAATGCAGAGAATGGTTTTGTTTTGTCACACTTCTTAAAATATCAGCTAAGGGGAAAGGGTGGATTTTAAAAGCATTTTTAATAGCATATTAGCATATTCACATGTTCTGAGGACTGTTGCCCCTGGGACTAGAGAGTGCCATTCAACTTCCAGCGAAAAGACACCAAAGACACCAATTAAAGCAGCAAAAGCTTGTCTGTACAGAACTCCCGGACGATAGTTTCACCCTGAGTGTTGTCAGTTCAAAGCGGATTTCAAATCCCCACTCAGAAATGCTGTCCTATCACATGCCGTAGCCGGGAAAGCCTGAATATGTAAGAATGTGTAAGCTACTTTTGAAGTGCTGCTTAAAGGGCTAACTTAACTTGAGCCTCCTTTAAAACACATTGCCAATGCTTTGCTGATTCATTCTGTATGGTTAATATTTATTAGCGTTGGTGGGAATACTTGTTAAAGGCAGTTAGTTCCACTCTTCCAGGCCCTCTGTCATGGCTCATAAAGTTTGTGCATTTTAGGGCCAATCTGTGTTTATGTGAACGGTCACCTCATTGACGTGGCAGTGCATTACGGATATGGACGATTTTTCTTTTTCCTGGCTCTTCCGGTTGCGCAGTGACTTCACTTTACTTCTCGAAGGAAACTTGGATCATAAGGGTGGAGTGGTTGGCAGTGATTTGGGTGGAAAAAGGACACACCCTGTCAATAGTTGTGTTTTGGAAGCTGTCAGAAGAGGATTGGGTTTGGTTGTGCAGACGGTGTGGCTGTTCTAACCGACGTTTATTGCTATTGGATGTGTTGTGAATGACATTGCTTTGTGAGTATTCCTTCTCAACCTGCATCTTATAGCTTACTTTACTCTTGCAGTTGTGGTGCTACTGTGCACATTACTAATTGTCGTGATAATGTGATTATATTGTACCTGTTCTCCCTTTTCTTTTGTTTCTAACTTTTCATTCTCCAGGCAGTGGTTATGCTATTGACACAGGAACATCTCTATCAGCCTACAGTATGTTTCTCACTTGTTCTGCCAGCACATCCTACAGTATGCTACCTGCTCCCATTATGCACTTTTCACACAATGGTGCCAACCCGAACTGTACTGTACTGGTTGAGATAGTTTTCTTTCACACTGTCCTTTCCAGTTGGGTTCCGCTAATTTTGGTGGGGTAAGGTGGATGCGTAACCGGGCCAGCACAGTACAGCTCGACTCAGTTTGGTTCAGCTCTGTCGTGGGCGAAAGGGTATTAGTGACTCTGCCCCCTGCTGTCCAGTAGTGGTAATAGCAGTAGTAGAGCTTTATGACGTGGTGGAGACTTGGCAGAGATGAGCTGTGTCTCTCAGCTCATCTGTAGTGCTTCAGTAACTGTAAGTATCTGATGTGTGTGTGTGAGTGTGTGTGTCACTAAGCCTCACGTTGACACACACCCTAGGTAAGGGCTGGCCCCTGCGTATATGTTTGCTTGCTAACTGTAGTCGCGTCACATCACAATGTCCCCTTCCCCCCGAGAAATACCCGTATTCTCGTCCATGTATCTCACCTGCCTCCCTCTCCCCTCCAGGTGACGACACGATGACAGGGGACGGAGGGGAGTACTTGAGGGCAGAGGACCTGAGGGAACTGGGAGATGACTCCTTGCCTGGACAGTACATGGATGGGATGAACTACCTGCGCTTCAGTCTGGAGGGGGGACGCTCTGACAGGTAGAGTCTACACACCGGATGAAGGAGACGTGTGTGTGTGTGTGTGTGTGTGTGTGTGTCTGTGAGATGATCTAATGATCTCATTTGTGGTGAATGCACAAATGTTTGTGATGTCTCTGATGAATGTCAACTAATTTCTCTTCCTCCTTTCCATGCTTACTGTACCTAGTCGAATGCAAAGGTATGTTGATATAAATGCTATTGTTTCTCTATGATTGAGTTGGTCCACATCCGTTGTAGAACTACTGTAGTAGATTTGAAGGAGTTTTTGTCGCTCTACTCCGACTCTGGCCTTCCATTTGTCCTTGATTTTACACTAGTTCACTTGTGCCATGTCTCATGGACAGACTTGCGCCATATTGGGTGGTGAACACTGTTTTAGCTGTGTGTGTGTGTGATGTTTCCATGGCTACCGACGTCACCTTTTTCCTCCTCTCCTCAGTTTGGACAGGTCCTACACTCCCAGTCACCACGGTTACTACTCTCCAAAACACGAAAGCATGATAGAGGAGATGCTCACCAGCCACAACGTAAGTAAAGAGCTTAACCTTTCCCATCCACCACTGTAAAGGGATGAACCAGGCCTTGAGACTTAATCATCTATTGAAACATATTGTGCATGCTATGCATTGCTGAAAGCAGTTGCTCTGCTCAATACAGAAAATATATGACTTTGATTCATAGGGTCGTAATGTCTTGACATTGACTAACTCCTGTATCGGAATGTAAGCGAGTGCTCTTAGAAATGTACTTTATTTGACTGTAGATCATTCAAAGTGTAAGTTTGAGTTGAGATGAACGTTGCCGTCTATCTAGAGACGGGTACCGTAAAGTAGCGCAAGCTAACGTGTTATGGTGCAATGCATCTTACCAGTTGTAAATTGCAATGTGTCAATGTTATTGCGTCTGTCCCTACTCCAAAAAACTTTTTTAAGAAAAGTTAAATAAAGTTGAGGTGCAATGTTTGTGTGTGTGTAAATGACTGTTGGCTGTGGCATGTCCTTAACAAGTGGCTCTTTGTTGGTTGCCAGGTGTCGTCTCTTGCCAGGGAAAATGAAAAGGACTCGTATCGTCTGAGCTGGGGCACAGAAAATCTGGACAATGTGGCACTGTCCTCCAGCCCCATCCACTCTGGGTAGGTACAGCGGGCACAGCGAGTACACAGAAGGGTTGGGCTTTAACTATCATATTTTTTATAAAAAATTTAAAAACAGATTTTGGTACAAAAGCTGCAACCGTTATCTGGTCGAACCCATCCTGAATGCAGGTTTCCCCTTGAGCCTAATGCGTTCAGCCCTGTTCAACAGGCACGAGAGCAATGGGGGGTCCAGGCAACTCATGTATTATTTATTTTTGTTCTGCGAACAGAATCACGATCTTTTGTAGTCCTACTCCGAGGCCCATCTGTTAAGCGGCTTTTGGGGGATAACACTACGGAGAGCAGTAATGAATAATGTTAGCGCTCATTATAGACATATTAGTCCAATGCATTGTGATATGAAGATCCGCTGTCATCCTCTAGTTTAACTCTCTCTGCCATGCTAATTGGTAACAATGACGGAAGATAATCCCCCTCTTAGTTATAATGACACAAGTCCTGAATCGGTAATGTAATGCTACTGAGAGTGTCTCGAAGTACTGGTTTAGGACAAGCAGTACGACAAAACAATTTGAAACATTGATCGTTGTCCAAAGGCACTGATGATTCTGGTCCACAGGGATGGGGAGTATGGTTTCTTTTCTTCTCTTTCAGCCCTAGAGACGTTTTCTTTTATATCCCTATCTATCTTTCTATCTACGGTGCCTTCGGAAAGTATTCAGACCCCTTGACTTTTTACCACATTTTGTTACGTTACAGCCTAATTCTAAAATGGATTAAAACATTTTTTTAAAGTCCTCCTCAATCTACACACAATGCCCCATAATGACAAAGCAAAAACTGTTTTTTTTCTCCATTTTTGCAAATGTATAAAATATTATAAAGACAAATATTTTATTTACATAAGTATTCAGACCCTTTTGTTATGAGACTCGAAATTGAGTTCAGGTGCATCCTGTTTCCTTTTATCATCCTTGAGATGTTTCTACAACTTGATTGGAGTCCACCTGTGGAAAATTCTATTGATTGGACATGATTTGGAAAGGCACACACCTGTCTATATAAGGTCCCCCAGTTGACAGTGCATGTCAGAGCAAAAACCAAGCCATGAGGTCGAAGGAATTGTCCGTAGAGCTCTGAGACACAATTGTGTTGTGGCCCAAATCTGGGGAAGACTACCAAAAAAGGTCTGCAGCATTGAAGGTTCCCAAGAACACTGTGGCCTCCATCATTCTTAAATGGAAGAAGTTTGGAACCACCAAGAGTCTTCCGAGAGCTGTCCTCCCGGCCAAACTGAGCAATCGGGGGAGAAGGGTCTTGGACAGGGAGGTGATCAAATACCCGATGGTCACTCTGACAGAGCTCCAGAGTTCCTCTGTGGAGATGGGTGAACCTTCCAAAAGGACAACCATCTCTGCAGCCCTCTACCAATCAGGCCTTTATGGTAGAGTGGCCAGAAGGAAGCCAGTCCAGTCCTGTAAAAGGCACATAAAGGACTCTCAGACCATGAGAAACAAGATTCCATGGTCTGATGAAACCAAGGTTGAACTATTTGGCCTCATTACCAAGCGTCACGTCTGGAGGAAACCTTGCACCATCCCTACGGTGAAGAATGGTGGTTGCAGCATCATGCTGTGGGGGTGTTTTTCAGCAGCAGGGCCTGGGAGACTAGTCAGAATCGAGGGAAAGATGAACGGAGCAATGTACAGAGAGATCCTTAATAAAAACCTGCTCCAGAGCCCTAAGTACCTCAGACTGGGGCGAAGGTTCTACTTCCAACAGGACAACGATCCTAAGCACACAGCCAAGGCTTTGGCACAAGTCTCTGTATGTCGTTGAGTGGCGCAGCAAGAGCCTGGACTTACACCCCCACAGCATGATGCTGCAACCACCATTCATCTCTGGAGAGACCTGAAAATAGCTGTGCAGCGACGCTCCCCATCCAACCTGACGGAACTTGCAGAGAAGCATGGGAGAAACTCCCCAAATACAGGTGTGCCAAGCTTTTAGCCTCATACCCAAGAAGATTCGAGGCTGTAATCGCTGCCAAAGGTGCTTCAACAAAGTAATGAGTACCTCTGTAAATGTGATATTTCATTTTTAGTTTGTTTTATAAATGTGTCATTATGGGGTTATTGTGTGTAGATTGAGGGGCAAAAAACTATTTAATCAATTTTAGAATATGGCTGTAACATAACAAAATGTAGAAAAAGTCACGGGGTCTGAATACTTTCCGAATGCACTGTATATTTCTTTATTTCTCTCTCTCTCTCTCTCTCTCTCTCATGGGGTCTCTGTTCTGTTTTCAGCCATTCCTCTCCGTGCCATGATCATGGCGACAGCAGGTGATCTACTGCACCTTGGTTTCCTCCTCTTCATCCTCCTCTTTGCACTCCTCCTCCTCTCTTTCACAGTGTGCTCTCCTTCTAGAGAGATGTGTTTGTTTGTGTTGTTGTTTCACAAATGCCTGTCTTGTGAGTGCAGCACTACTAACAGATGTTTCCAATGTTTTAGCTTTTGATCACTTGGACATTTGTCAACTTTAATATACATTTTTACACAGGCCTCTTTGTAAAGGGACACAATTTGCTCCTAGTGCTGCATCAAAGAGTCACACACATTACCTCATCATCATAGGTCAGCCATTGTGTCCATCTCGGTTGAATCCTGTTGACCTCATGGTGGCCATTTTGTTTGTTGTTTAATTGTGTTTGGTCGATTCACAACTGCAAGGGCTAGGGCTCTGTTCAATCAGATCTGCTTCAGCCGACATCAGTATAGCGGTTGTTTTGGTGGTGCCGAGCTTTAGGTGGTACTGCGTCAGAGTCGTCAAGTCCACAAGCGGCTCCTGGCATTATAGCCTACCTGAAGTGGACATTGCCGTTGGCTGCACAGAGTTGCGTTAAAGAGAAATCCCCATGCAGCCTTGTTAACAAGTTTGAATGCTGGAATGTGCGATGTAATCTTCACCTCAATTAGGCTGATACAATCCTCATTATTCAGTTGAATGTTTTTCAAATCGAGTGTCATCATTTTTATGCAGCCTATATTTTTTCTCATTCTGGAATTCTAACGCGAGTGTGGGATGGGGTGTTGCTTGGTGACACTGCCAAAACATCAGTGGGATATCGCCGGTTAACTCTTGATCCGATTGAAACCAGGCCCCTTGTGTTTGATATAACCAGTCTCCATGTTTACCGTTGTGCTGTATTGTTCCGTCTGCGTGTTGGAGTGTTTTTCTAACGGTTTGTTTGCTTTACCATAACATACTGGTGTCACCGGTGAAGTGCGTTTGAAGCTCCTTCACATTAGCCGTAAGAGTATGTGGTGTCACACCCATTCACCTCTCACTCACAGTCTGGTGTTTGTGCATGTAGGTATGCAGTGAAACCGTCATTCTTATGTTTGTGTGTTTTAACATGGATTCATATTTGTCTGTATATTTTCACCCCCCCAAATGTGTTTATTTTACTGAAAGTTATGTAGGTTATCTGTGTAAAGGGAAGTACAAAGATATACTGTATTTGTCACAATGCTTAAACATATATTTCTCTTCATTTTGTAAACATCACATCTGCCCCCCGCCCATTCCCGTAACAGCTTCCTGGTTAGCTTCATGGTGGATGCCAGGGGAGGAGCCATGCGGGGTTGCCGTCACAACGGCCTGCGCATCATTATCCCGCCGCGGAAGTGCAGCGCGCCCACGCGGGTGACCTGCCGCCTGGTGAAGAGGCACCGCCTGGCCACCATGCCCCCCATGGTGGAAGGAGAGGGCCTGGCCAGCAGGCTGATCGAGGTGGGGCCCGTCGGAGCCCAGTTCCTCGGGTAAGAAAATATGGGATGGAGGGAGGGAGGGAGGGAGGGAGGGAGGGAGTAAAAGTGTGAAAGAGAGAGGAAGTTGTATAGAGGGGCATGATGTCAGAGAGGGAGAATGACAGAGAGCGATGAGATGTCAGAGATTATGATCTATGCTGTGAGAGTCCAAGACTCAAGAGTGAGTGAGGTGAGAACGCTACGAGGGAAAGCGACAGCGACAGCGTGCGTCAAAAGACACTATAGGCCTACTGTATGAATCACAACCTGAGAATGTTGCTGCCCCTCTTCCTTTTCTCAGATTCATTTCACCCTGCCTCTGCCTTACTAAAACGGGCTATGCTCTTTGCTTCTTCCCAGTGGCAGGGGCCCTGCTTGTTTTCTTTTTAAACCGCATTCTAGCTGTAACTCAACCATTTTTTTTTTAGGAAGCTAACTGTTTCTATAAGACACATGGAAACAAAAAACTCTGAAAGGAAGCAGAAAACTGTGAAAGAACATTGCTCCATGATTGATTTGATATGTAGGTTGCCACTAAGAGTGGCTGTCTACTGATAATATACTGCCCCCTGATGGTGAAGTGTATAATAACTTACACTTTGAAAGCTCTGTGTATTTAAAGCCCGATGTATTTACCATGATGTCCTGATGACGGCCTCCACTCCACTCAGCCAAAAGGCTTTCACAAATCCCAACTAGTCACCCATTATTCTGACTACTTCCGCTCTCTCTCCCACTGCTGCTAACGGACGGTTGGTCTCACAGTAAACTGCACCTTCCCACTGCCCCACCCCCTCTTAACGAGGGTGAGAGCCTCGTTAGCCGCATCCTGCAGCTCGGGCCACCCGGGACAAAATTCCTTGGGTAGGGGACAACAAAACATATGAAACAATCCATGGATGCTACTGGTTCCATTTTATAGCCTCCTCCTTTTATGTTTAGACTCTCTGTGATATGTTGTGTCTGTGGCCTCACCTGTAATGCTATGTGTGCTAGTGTCGTGCTGGGCCAGGTTTCCCAAAGGTTCATCGTTGGGGAGCATTGTTAACCTTCGTAGGAGCGTCGTTAAATCCCCGAGCTGTTTCCCAAAACCAGCGTTATTGACGTTTGCACTTGAAAAACGCTCGTAACCTAACGCCTGGCTCAAACCACTCTTAGAACAGCTAAGTGTGTCTTTAGAATCGCATGGTTTATCCGTCTCACTGACCGCCGGTAACTTCAGAAAAGTTACAAAAAGCTGAACAATGTTTTTGCAATTGATACAAACAAGTGACGTATGAAAACACACCTTTAAATGAAAACTGAGATGACTTCCTTAAAATATAAATACAGTATGTTCAATCAATTGACTTCTATTTTGCTACTAGTAGGCTGCTGTCTGTAATTTGTCCCGATGTGTATTTCATGATGTGTAGCCTAACATGGGCGCAATGGCGTTGCGAAACGTGCGATTTAGTGCATTTTTATTGGATAAAGCATTTGAATAAAGCCACCTCAATATTTGCGGCCGTAGGTGGTAATATCTCTCTAGTAGCTGATCCGTCATCAGTTTTGTGAAATAATGATCATGTTAAGGTAAGATTTAAATGGAGAAAGCTGATCCGAGAGCAGCGCCTCCTTTCTTTCGATCCTATCAGTACCGACACATGCTCCAACGACGCACTTAGCGACCGTGGTGTTTTGGGATACGCATGTCACGTCTTCGGCCGTTGTAGGAAAGATGCATCGATAAAACACTTGTAAGCTTGAGTTCCATCGCTATTGGGAAACTGGGCCCTGGTGTCTTGCCCCACTTGTGCTCTCTGTCGTAGCATCCCAGACACTCCATTGTATGTTTGTTTTGTTCCTAGTTACTTTTCGGCTCCTTACCTTGTGCTTGGCTTTCTATGTTTAGTGCTGTCTGTCTGCCTGTTCAACCTCATGGTTTTATTGGTTCATTTGGTATCTTGGTGGATGTTTAGCATGACTGTCCCATAAGCATTTGTAGTTGACACTGTACTGTGCTCATCAGGTGAGTTGTTAGAAATGTGGTTGCTTACACACACACTTTACACACACCCACCTACATACATAACCCCCCCCCCCCCCATCTCCACCCACAAACACACGCACTCACCGTGCTCCCTGTCCCTGGTCGCAGGCCTGTAGTCGTGGAGATCCCTCACTTCGCTGCCCTGAGGGGGAAGGAGAGGGAGCTGGTGATCATGAGGAGTGAGACAGGAGAGAGCTGGAAGGAGCACCACTGTGAACACACCGAGGAGGAGCTCAACCAGATCCTCAACGGCATGGACGAGGGTGAGTGTGATGTCCTCAACGCGAGACAACACTTAGTGATCGTCATCGCTAGAGGCCATTGCCAAGAGGCCCTGCTCAAATATTTTGGAGAAGCATTCCCTCCCGCCTCCCTTTCGTGGAGTATTCCCTGATCTAAAAAGGCTGGATAGGTGAAAGTGAGGATTACACCAACCCAGTCCTGAGCAGTGATTACTCCAAGGAGGGGAGGAAGGAAGAAATCATCGTCAAAGTATTTCAACAGAGCCAGAGTCAAATGAACCACCATTCCTTCTGTCCTCCTCTCCAGAACTGGACCCTCCAGAGGAGCTGGAGAAGAAGCGTATCTGCCGCATCATCACCAGAGACTTCCCCCAGTACTTTGCGGTGGTGTCCCGGGTCAAACAGGACAGTAACCTGATCGGTCCAGACGGGGGCATCCTCAGCAGCACGGTGGTGCCTACGGTCCAGGCAGTCTTCCCAGAGGGAGCCCTCACCAAGAGGATCAAAGTGGGACTACAGGTAATTTACTTCAAATATTATCTTCAGAGAGTGAAAACACCATTTCATTTGAGTGTCTGTTAAATGTTCTCGACTTATTTTCCCAATTAATGGGTCCCTATGGCATGAGCGGCAGTCAGGAGAAGTTATAATCAAAAAGAATGGCACGTTGCTTGATTCTGAGGCAGAGCTTTAATGGAGCAAAAGTTAAATACGTTGAGTATTTTATGATTACTACACTGTCATCATGTTTTATCAACATCATAATCCATTTTTTTTAACGCCAAAGCCGATTCAAGGTATCTCTAATGTCAGTCTACTTCTAAAGCCATTACCTGTGATTTCCAGGCTCAGCCAATGAACGTGGACGTGGTGAAGAAGCTCCTGGGGAACAAGGCTACATTCAGCCCCATCGTGACCCTGGAGCCCCGGAGGAGGAAGTTCCATAAACCCATAACCATGACCATCCCCATCCCCAAGAGTAACACTGACCCAGTGGTCAACGGCTTCGGAGGGGACCAGCCCACCCTGCGCCTGCTCTGTAGTATTACAGGTTAGAGAGAAGGGTGGATTCAACGCACACACACATATACACAGATATATACAGAACCAATCAAATGTTTAGACAGCTACTCATTCAAGGGTTTTTCTTTCTGTTTACTGTTTTCTACACTATAGAATAATAGTGAAGACATCAAAACTATGAAATAACACGTATGGAATCATGTAGCAACCAAAAAATTGTTCAACAAATCAAAATAGATTTTAGATTTTAGATTCTTCAAAGTAGCCACCCTTTGCCTTGATGACTGCTTTGCACACTCTTGGAATTCTCTCAACCAGCTCCACCTGGAATGCTTTTCAACAGTCTTGAAGGAGTTTCCACATATGCTGAGCATGTGCTTTTCCTTCACTCTGCGGTCCAACTCATCCCAAACCATCTCAATTGGGTTGAGGTCGGGTGATTGTGGATGCTTTAGTATTCGGAAGTGTTACATTTCTAACTCAAAACCGCAGTATAGTATTTCTTCATCAACTTCTTTATGTTTTCGTTAATAATATAATTATAAAAATACTCTTTCAAAATGCGGATGTTTATTTAGTTATTCTAAATTAAAACCAAAAGCCACTTCATGGCAACAATTTGACTTAATCTCTGTTTGGGTATTGGTTAGACTAGAATAAAAAAAATAAGGGTGCAGAAATGTTATGCTCTTAGTGTAACTTTTATTTAACTAGGCCAGTCAGTTAAGAACAAATAATTTTATTTTCAAGGACAGTGTCACGTTCTGACCATAGTTCTGTTATTTTATTCTTTGTTTTAGTATGGTCAGGGTGTGAGTTGGGGTGGGCAGTCTATGTTGGTTTTTCTATGTTGGTTTTTGTGTTCGGCGTTCTCTGCGTTTTGTGTATGGTTCTCAATCAGAGGCAGGTGTCATTAGTTGTCTCTGATTGAGAATCATACTTAGGTAGCCTTTTTCCACCTGGGTTTTGTGGGTGTTTATTTCCTGTTTAGTGTTTTGTCATTCACCTTACGGGACTGTTTGTTTGTTGTTTATTGTTTTTGTTCAGTGTTCATTTTGCTTAATTAAATTATGGACACTTACCACGCTGCGTTTTGGTCGCTACTCCTGCTCAGAAGAGGAGGACGAGATCCCTTACAGACAGCCTACTCCTTTCTCCCCGTCGGGATATTGAAACCCAGTCTCACGCATTCCCTGCCCGCACGACTTGGGGATTCTTCAGCTAAATAGCCCAGTGCTGTACTCCCGACCGTCACATTGTACAGCGCCAAATTTTCCACTCCATCCTAACGGAAACTCAGATGGTTTTTCGTTTTTCTTGGAATAAAAACACCATAATATTAAGTACCAATCAAAAGTTTGGACACACCTACTCATTCCAGAATTTCTTTATTTTTTACTATTTTCTACATTGTAGAATAATAGTGAAGACATCACAACCATGAAATAACACATATGGAATCAGTTAAGAACAAATTCTTATTTACAAGGACAGCCTACTCCTTCCTCCCAGTCGGGGAATTGAACCCCAGTCTCCCGCTTGCCCGTCACTGAGAAAGTCTGGACATGGCCTGCTCTCCCTTATGTAAGGAATTAGGCACTTTCCCATGTTTACTACAGTATGTATTGTAGGCTATGTTTACTTGTCAGACTGCACAGGCTTATATCTTCAAAATGTTTTAAATGCTTAATTATCCAAATGTAAAAGCATATACTGTACAGTACTATATTTCTTCGGCAACATCTTTATGCTTTCGTTAATAAAATAATGATAAAAATCTTCTTTCAAAATGCAGATGTTGATTTAGTTATGAATCCATAACGAATTACTACGGGAATAAATAGCACTGATTTCCAGAAATATTTGAACAAAGTTGACTAATGAAGGCAAACAAATTGTTGCTTACTGGAAAATACTCTTTCAAACACACATGGTCACGTTGTGCAGCGTTATTATGGCTATTAGCAGGGCTATATTTTGGCCTTTATAAATATTTTTGGGGCCTTTATCCAGATTACAATCGCTCAATGTTGTTGTTTTTTTAACAAAATAATGTCAAAAATATCGATATATATATATAGCTGTGGACGTCTATTTCAGCACCGTTTCTCGCTGCTCTGAGACAAACATGGAGAAACAAAAATGTTCAGTTATATTCCACGATATTCTTCAGATATATGTGTTGACTGAATATAAGCAAGTGATGTCTGCTAAATAATCAAGTTAGGTTTCTCCAGAAATTAATCATTCTAAATAAAAAACTGGCTTTATTTACAAATTAGTGAGAATGTCTCACCCCATGTTCAAGAATTGCCTTTTTCTCAATCACTCTAGGTTAAGTGAAAAAGACATTTCCAAAATATCGATACTTTTTAAACAAAGCGATTATTATTAATTCATTCATTTAGAATTATATAAAAGCCCCTTAGATATTCTCACAGATCAGGTTTGCCCTAACAAAAAATGCCCCTTAGATATTAATTTAGAATCCTGTTTTTTGTTTTTCTTGGAATAGAAACACCATAATATTAATCAAATGAATTAAGCCAAATTTCTTAAAATCAATCCCATGTACTATGTTATTACAAGAAAGGTTTTAAATTCTCTAGTAATGCCAATATGGGAGACTATCAAACGCTTCTCAAAGTTGCCCTCTGGTGGTCAAACTAGCACTAACTTGCATTAACGTAAAAAATTACTGCCAATGAAATAACGTGCCATAGAATGCTGCAGCAGCCCGCAAGGTGTGCTGCAGTATGATGCAACTTTTAAAGGAGGAACCACTGTACATACATACATACGTACATACATACATGCATACATACATACATACAAACTGTACACACACACTCACACACACACTGCAGGGACACACACAAACCATGTCTGTAGCTAACCTTCTAACATTTTTCAATTGTATTCTTCTTCAAAGGTGGAACGACGCCAGCCCAATGGGAGGACATTACAGGAACCACGCCCCTAACGTTCATCAACGACTGTGTCTCCTTCACGACCAATGTATCGGCCAGGTTCTGGCTGATAGACTGTCGGCAGGTGCAGGAGTCAGTAAACTTCTCCAGCTCGGTCTACAGGGAGATCATCTGTGTTCCGTACATGGCCAAGTTCGTCATCTTCGCCAAGACCCACGACCCCATTGAAGCGCGGCTCCGCTGCTTCTGTATGACTGACGACAAGATGGACAAGACCCTCGAGCAACAGGAGAACTTCACAGAGGTGGCCAGGAGCAGAGACGTAGAGGTGGGTTTCATGGTAGAGGTGTGGTCAAGGGCTAGGAGGGATGTACCTTTAAGCTCTATCTTTATGTGCTATTCCCTTCTAAAAATATTGTATTCTCCAGTGAAAGGTGTAGTAAATTGCCAGTAAAGTGTGAAGGCTTAGTAAATCACACCGTAGATTACTAACAGGGATGGTTTGGTATGTTTCTATTCTCTTCAGGTCCTGGAGGGTAAACCCATCTATGCAGACTGCTTTGGCAATCTGGTCCCTCTCACCAAGAGTGGCCAGCACCATCTCTTCAGCTTCTTTGCCTTCAAAGAGAACAGGCTGGCACTCTTCATCAAGGTGAGTATTACTGGGGCAGCATTCATACACTCTTCCGTATCATTTACTGTATTACAAACTAGCCATGTATCGTAAACTGTATGTTAATTGATTGATTGATTGACTGACTGACGATAATGATGCCGATGATTCCACAGATCCGAGACAACACTCAGGATCCGTGTGGCCGTCTGTCCTTTATGAAAGAACCCAGGTCTTATAGAAGTCTGGCCCACAACGCCATATGCAACCTGAACATCACACTACCATCCTACTCAAAGGTAAGAACACTGTAACATTACCGCCACCTAAACCCACAGCCTAGGATTCACCTAGGACCTGGAATTGTTTCTGATCATGTGACCTGACCAGGAGAAAATCTGGTTCCTGTATAGCACACCAGCAGTTCCCATTGCATGCCTGAGTGTTCGTCATTGCTGACTTATTTAAAATAGATTGACTTGTGTATTCAAGAATAACTGAGTATTCAAGTCCTTAACTAGCATTACCCACAGGTACATTAACCTCTCTGGGGTATTCGGGACGGTAGCGTCCCACCTCAACAACAGCCAGTGAAAGTGCAGGGCGCCAAATTCAAAACAACAGAAATCCCATAGTTAAAAGTCCTCAGACATACAAGTATTTCACACCATTTTAAAGATAAACTTGTTGTAAATCCAGCCACAGTGTCCGATTTCAAAAAGGCTTTACGACGAAAGCACACCAAACGATTATGTTAGGTCAGGACCTAGTCACAGAAAAACAGCAATTTTTCCAGCCAAAGAGAGGAGTCACAAAAAGCAGAAATAGAGATAAAATGAATCACTAACCTTTGATGATCTTCATCAGATGACACTCATAGGACTTCATGTTACACAATACATGTATTGTGTTTTGTTCGATAAAGTTCATATTTATATCCCAAAATCTCAGTTTACATTGGCGCGTTACATTCAGTAGTACCAAAACATCCGGTGATTTTGCAGAGAGCGACATCAATTTACAGAAATACTCATAATAAACATTGCTAAAAGATACAAGTGTTATGCATGGAATTTTAGATCCACTTCTCCTTAATGCAACCGCTGTGTCAGATTTTTAAAAAGCTTTACCGAAAAAGCACACCATGCAATAATCTGAGTACAGTGCTCAGACAACAAAACAAGCCATACAGATATCTGCCATGTTGTGGAGTCAACAGAAGTCAGAAAGAGCATTATAAATATTCACTTACCTTTGATGATCTTCATCAGAATGCACTCCCAGGAATCCCAGTTCCACAATAAATGTTTGATTTGTTCGATAAAGTCCATCATTTATGTCCAAATACCTCCCTTTTTGTTTGCGCGTTTAGTACACAATCCAAACTCACGACGTGTGGGCAAGTACAGGCGAAAGTTCAGATGAAAAGTCATATCACAGTTCGTAGAAACATGTCAAATGAAGTATAGAATCAATTTTTAGGATGTTTTTAACATAAATGTTCAATAATGTAGAAATGCGATGGAACGCAGGTCGCTCTCACGTGAGCACGCGTGATCAGCTCATGCCTCTCTGGCAGACCTCTGACTCATTCAGCTCCCATTCCCCCCCTCCTTCACAGTAGAAACACCAAACAAGGTTCTAAAGACTGTTGACATCTAGTGGAAGCCTTAGGAAGTGCAATATGACCCCATAGACACTGTATATTCGATAGGCAATGACTTGAAAAACTACAAACCTCAGATTTCCCACTTCCTGGTTGGATTTTTTCTCAGGTTTTTGCCTGCCATATGAGTTCTATAATAATCACATACATCATTCAAACAGTTTTAGAAACTTCAGAGTGTTTTTTATCCACATCTACTAATTATATGCATTTTCTAGTTTTAAGGACTGAGCAGCAGGCAGTTTACTCTGGGCTCCTTTTTATCCAAGCTACTCAATACTGCCCCCCAGTCCCAAAGAAGTGAATACCTTCTTAACAGTGTGTTGCTTGCATACTAACATGCTAAATAATCTGCACTCGTGACATGCTCACAGCATGCTATCTTCCTTCAAATTTTAATTGGGGTTTGTATTCTCAAAATCATTTTTACACCTTTTAACTGTGATTGATTTACTATAAGCAACAAGCATTACTATATGTGAGTGCTGGTAGCTGTCTTAAAGTATAACATGAATCCCTTCTCCTTTGAGAGGTCTTTCAAGTTTACTCTGATGGTGACACCCTTCCCAAAACAACATTGATTGGCCACAAACCTTCAAGTCTGTCGCTATGGTAACATGGCTTTGCCCGTTCTCTTTTTTTCCCTCCCCCTCCTCTACCTTTCTCTATTTGTCCATCTGTCTCTTTCTGCTTCTTGCTGCTTCTTGCACCCCAAAGGAATCTGATTCAGACCAAGAGGCTGAGGAAGAGGTAATATTGTGCCCCTCTTCTCCCCCACTAACTGTTTATTTGTTCATGTTTTTTTTGGGGGGGGGCCAGAAACACGTTGCTAGACGTTCACTATTTTGTCTGTCATTTAGCTCTATGTTAGGTATTAGAAAGGAACGCATACCCCATGTTACAGCTCATCAGCGTGCTTGTCCCTTGTAGCAGAGTATCTTTAGATATTAGTCTTAATTCATCGTGATCGTAGTTCTCTGTACAATTACTTATTTTCTTCCTGTAGCAAAGGTAGCAAATGTGTACATAACATTGCCTACATTTTTTCTTACACGGTGATGGAAATGGTATTAATAGTGAGCGCTATTTTTGTATTCCTCTTTACAGATCAGCAGGAATCTCGAGAAATGTAAGTAATTTACTCTTTTTTTGATAACACTTTTAACTGCTTTTCTTCTTGCTATTTAACTTTTAACTGTTATATTATGGCTGCATTACTCAACCAGTTGAATATGACATTGCTTTGATAATTGCGCTATAGCCATACCATAGATTTAGACATTACCAATGATGTTATGCTAGTTGACTATTGCAGAGCGCAACACAGAATGATAACCTGAGCTACTGCGTAAACATTGTGCTTCCTGTCACCCTCGTTAGCTAAGCTGTAACACGTGGTTTGTCTTTGTCACAAAAACAAAACAACACAAATGTCACTCCGCCCCACCAAGGCAAGGTTATGCCAACAACTTCATCAGGCATAAACTTCTTCGGTATCTCAATTGACACATCGCTGCTACGCACATTAATCAAACTCTCATTCGTACTGTGGTGATGTTTATGTGACAACGGAATAGTACCCCCCCCCCCCCCCCCCCAAGTTACTGTAGTACCTGAATGGCAAAGCAAACTGTAGTCTAGCTTTCTACTCCTCCCGATCCCCTCGTTCATACCCTGTCCATGTGGTGTTTTATATTTTCCCTTTGCCTATAGTTCATTAATGAATTTATCATGAATCATAGTCAAGTGCCACAGCATTACCATTGCTAGATATCTACATGTACTTTACACTGTGTACAATATATAGAATATGGAAAATATTGCACATACCTTCAAAACATAAATGTACAGTAATACATACATACAAACTGATGTTATTTGTTCAATTTGGCTTCGTTACATTGGACAATGTATGTGTGATGTATGTGGCAATTTGCATACACACGTAATATGGACTAATACTTTTTCTGCAGATTTAACAGTTGTAGGTTATGAGAAAATGGTAGACTACATTTCACCACACTATTGAATGGGAATACCTAAATGAACCTCTCTTGATAAAGACAAAAGGCATATGTGCTAGTGGTACATTTTTTGTTCTTTATTACCTAAATCACTTTACATTTACCCCATTCACTTTTCATAAAAGGCTGCATGTCAACTTTCCCCTTTGCTTTGCATGGAAATAACTTGGCTTACATGAGCGTGCATGTGTGTGTTCCTGTGTCTGGGTGTGTGTCAAGTGTGAGAGTTCTTTTGACTCTTTGTTTTGCTTTAACATCGATCTTTGAATTCCTTTTCACTCGCTATTTGAATTTGATTTAATACAATGTTGCTACTCTTAATATGATTGACCTTTTTCTATTCAGTTATGTTTTCAAAAAGTGTATTTAGCTAGACCAAAGTTACATACAAAGACCATACAGTCCTCTAAAAAGACCACATGCCCTTCCCTTAAATCAATTATGGTTTCCCTGTTAATTTCCTTAAATTAGTTTACCAGTTTGATGCTGGTTCAGAACCCTTTATTTTCCATAGCAGTAGAGAAACAAAAATGGTTTGTTCTGTTCAATAGCAAAGAGCACACCAAACCATCGCCTAACAGTTTGCTATCACTGGCTTTCTTCTCAGTTGTTTTTTATTTTCAGTTGTTTTTTAAATAATTGTTTTATTTTTCTGTCTGTAAACAATCTTGAGATGTCTGTCTACCTATATGTTGTTATCCCTTTGTTTGTGTCCCTGTTTCCTTATCCTTTGTTGATTTGTTGGTGTCTGTTCTTGCTCATCGTTTGTTTGATACTGTACTTATTTTAGATGTGTTCTCGCTTTTATGCTGTGAGCGTGGGTGTGCTGACTATGTGTATAAGCAAGTTATTTCCTGCTCATTCCCTTCTCATCTTTATGATTTAGTTGGCATTTTGCTTTGCTGCAGTATTTGCCTCCAAAGAAACCCAGTCGGTCCAAACCCCCTTTCTTTGACACCTTCTGTAGTTGCCGCTGTGGCCCCAGTTTACCCTTTGAACCCTGACAGTTTGTACTGTTCCTGTTCCTGTCCTGACCACATTCTCCAATGTCTGTCTCCTTTTCATTTCAATTTATTATTATTTTTGCTCCTTAATTGTCCTTTTGCCAAAATGGAAGATGACGAAGACACTACGTCGACGGAGACTACGGTCCGGAAGGGAGATTTGATCCGAGATTCTACGGCTCTGGCCAGTCCGGACCTCCTCTCCGATGTGTCTGAGATGAAACAAGACCTGATCAAAATGACCGCCATCCTAACCACGGATTCTACAGACAAATCCAGATCCATGGAAGGGAGCGGTCTGGAAAAAGGGGCTGATGAGGTTCAGGGCGAGCCGTTTGAAATCATGGAGAAGGTCAAAGAGGATTTGGAGAAAGTGGGCAAGATACTTAGGAGCGGAACATATGAGGGTGAGGTGGCAAAGGAGGCGGCAAGAGCAGCCAGAATGAAAGAAGAGTGGGTCCTCCTCTCAGACTGTGAGATAGAAGAGGCCAAACATATGGCTGCCTTGGAACCCCAGGAACCAGTACTACGTGAAGTCAGAGTCAACAGAGGGATTCCCAGACCTAAAGCAATCAAAGATGTGTCTGGGATGGTCAAACACCTGAGTGGTGAACTCAAAGAATATCTCCTGGATGTACCCGAGGGCACCAGTACAACAGCCCAGGAGAAAGAGGTCCAAGAGAAATTCACAGAGGTAGTCCTGCGCAAAGGCGCAAAAAGAACCATGACAACAACAAAAACAACAACAACAACTACAACAACAAAGAAAGACATCAAAATTCCTGCTTTTGACCTACAAAAGCCAGTCCGGAGGAAAGGAAAGGACCAGGAACAGGTGGAAAAATGTACCGATGGGGATGTTCTCCTTAGCGTACCCAAAGACCCTAAACCAGTGTCACCTGTGTCCCCAGTAGTAGAGGAGACCCCCATTGGATCCATAAAAGACAAAGTCAAAGCCCTTCAGCAGAAAGTGGAGGCTGAGCGAAAGGGCCAAAAGCCAACTAGCACCAAGCCTTCAAATGTTGCTGTGGAGAGCAAAATTCCACAAAAGGCAAAAGAATCCATCCCGAAACAAAGCCCCGCAAAACAGGGCACCGCTAAACAGGGTCCACTTAAGTCCCCCAAAACTGAGTCTGAGAAGCTGGAGGAGACCATGTCAGTAAGGGAGCTCATGCGATCCTTCCAAAAGGGGCAGGACCCCTCAAAGAGAAAGTCTGGACTTTTCGAGCTCAAAACCGTCTCTTCTGAGCATGAAACAACAGAATCAGAATCACAGCCCACTCAGTCCAAATCCACCATCAAAGCCACATCAACCTGTTACGAACGGGAAGTGTCACTGGACGCCATACCTGGCAAGCACCACACAGAGAGAGACAAGCAAATTAACCCACCCCGAAAGCACTCCAAAGATTTTGGTGTTGAAATCAAGGCAGAGCTTGAGGACAACCCAGAGTACCAACAGTTTAGGCCGATCTCTGTAGATGGTAGTCCTGCTGCTCAGTCATACTTAACTGAAACCATAGAGTTTCCGTTTTCTGCCCTCGATGATAGCTCTGATAGTTTAAAACATGAGGGCGTGGCAGACTCTCCCAGTGCCAGCCTGGGTGATTTTAGTCCTCCTCACCTGAGCTCAGAGGATAGCCTCAAACACCAGGGCTTAGCAACTCCTGGAACAAGCCCTGACAGTCTCTCTCTCTCTCCCAAAAATGCTGACCAGTCCACTAAAAACTCAACAGCTGTAACTATAGCTGTCGAAGATGACAAGAAAAGTAAGGATAAGTCTGGAGACTCCGGTGTGGGGACCATTGATGACCAGCCATCAAATGAAATAACCCTCCCTGTCTCGTCCAGCAAGGCTGCAGACGACCACACCACAAGTGAGTCCATAACTTTTCAGATGGTCGAGTCTAAGTCCTCTAAACCGAGAAAGCTTACAAAGAGAGTTTCTGAGACTTTAGAGAGCTTCCTAAGTGATGACGAGAGCCCTGATGACAAGCTAGTCTCAGCCTTAGCTGCTACAATTGCTTCTAGTGCCTGTACCGAGCATCAAGGAAGCTTAGAATTGCCTTTAAGACAGCAAGACTCGGATGCCCTCAGTCCTTTTGCCGACGACTCTTTGACCATAAGCCACAGAGACTCTCTAGACGAAGGTAGTCCCCTCATGGAAGACAACTCTTCCCATAGGACCCCAGACTCTATCGAGCCCAGCCCAACAAAGGAATCCCCTTGTCGTGACTCCTTAGAGAGCAGCCCGGTAGAGCAAAAAAACTTCCCTCCCGCTCAGCCCAGTGGGTCCTCTAGCCACCCAGAGCCCTCCAAAGCCACAGACTACCCCCCAGACGTGTTGCGTAGTAGGCTACTCAGGGACCAGGAGGCTAGTGCTAATGATGATGACAGTATCGAGCAGACATTGTCTCAGATGGAAAGCTCTGGTAAGAGTCCTCTCTCCCCCGACACCCCTAGTTCTGAAGAGGTAAGTTATGAGGTAAACCCTAAAACCCCCGACAACATGTTCCTATCTGTGGTGTCCACACCAGCTGTCATAAACGAAGACTCAGGGGAAGATGATGATGAGTCAGAAGCACAGAGGAAATTCACTCCAGAGGAGGAGATGTTTAAAATGGCAGCCAAAATAAAAACCTTTGAGGAAATGGACCAGGATGCCAGAACCAAAGAGAACTCTCGAAAATATATCAGTGCCTCAGCAGATGACGAAGCAGGGGACGATAGCTTCAAAACAGTTGAACTAGAGTCCGCAAATGAGACTGAGCTCACTGGGGCCAAAGAGACCTCAGAGTTAGCTCTTTCTGCTGAATCCCTTATTAAAGTACAACCTCCCTCTCCTTTTTCAGCAGGTGTGCATGAAGGAGTCCACCACACAGAGGCCAAGAGTGTAGCTACAACGGCAGCAGTGGAGGGAACTCAGTCTGTCTCAGAGCAACATGTCTCACAATCAGTTCCTTCGCACAAAGACACGGATGACAAAGACAGTTTAGCTCAAATGGCTACCATGTCTTCGAGCTCTGAGGGGGCTGCAAACATAACCGACGAGCAGAAGGAGGAAAGCTTGAGGAACTCGAGGGGAAGCAAGGAGGATGATGGGGGAGAGAAAGAGGCAGATACAGGCAGTCTGCAGACATCTGCTGTAAAGGCTCCCTGCCAGGTAGAGAGTAATATAACTGATGAAGTGAAAGGAGATTACAGGGGGCACTCAGGAGCCCCTGAGGCAGAAACGTCCTCGACCATCATTATCAGACAAGCAAGGGAAACGTTCAAACCTGAGATCTGTATCTATGACGACACAGAGGAAGACGATGAGGAAGAGGAACCTCCCAGAACCAAGTCGAAGGGCGTGACTGCCAGCGCGGAGGCAGACCCCTGGAGCGCCATGCGTGAGGACGACGACGCTTTCGCGGCCCGTGTCAAAGAGGAAGAGCAGAAGATCCTGGGTCTGATGGTGGACCGGCATTCCCAGGGGGAAACCCCAGACACCACCCCAGGAAGGAGCCCCACAGAGGAGAGCACGCCAACCAGCGAGCCCAATCCTTTCCTCTTCCAAGAGGGGAAGCTCTTCGAGATGACCCGGAGCGGAGCTATTGACATGACCAAACGGACCTATGAGGACGAGGGCTTTGCCTTCTTCCAGATAGGAGAGCAGCCTCTAGAGGAGGCGCTGTCTGAACAGGTCAGAGAAGAGCCAGGAGATAGAGAAGCTACATTAGAAAGTGAAGTGGGCCTCAACCTGACTCTGGAAATAAAAGTGGAGGAAGATGAGAAACAAGCAAAAGATGCTCCAGAGGACGATCAGACAGTTAGCGGGGCCGTAGCAACTTTGCCTTCTAAATCAGACGCCTCTAAATCTAGAATCCCTAGAATGGGTCTTTCCGCCTCAGCTAAGACCACTAAGAAAGACAAAGACTCAGTATCCCCAGTATCTCCTGAGGCTTTAGAAGTTAAACCAGATACAATTGTAGAGGAGACCCCCCTAGAGGTAGAAAATAGTTATTTAGACCCAATGATAGCTAATGTTGAGACAGCAGTAACAACTGTCACTCGATCGGTGTACCCTGAACAGGAGCAAGAGTCCTCGGACTCCTCTCCCGAGGAGCAGCATTCGGTTATAGAACTCCCCAAAACCATGGAAAAGATCACAACCCCAACTTCTAGTGAAAAAGTGAAAAAGATCCCAACTAAAACCCCAGCTACGGCTCCAGCCAAGGCTGGCCCCCAAAGTCGAGCTAACACTTCTTCCTCCTCTACATCCCCCTATTCAGCTACTCCTAAAAAAGAAACCCCCTCTACAGAGTCAAAATCAAGAATACCTGTCAAAGGCAAGGCTAACCCTGTCAAGCCTGAGCCATCAGTTAAACATACTGAGTCTTCCCAGGACACAAAGCTAAAGTTCCCAGTTAAAAAGGACTCGAGGAGAAAGTCTGAGACAGATGCAGGTCTCTCAGCAGTTACCAAAACCAAGACTTCGTCTTCCAAAGCCAAGAGCTTCTGTGAGGGAGACGAGACATCTGCTGAAAAGGGCCAGGTTCGTCCCATGAGCACTGATTACTCCACCAAGCCAAAGTCATGCTTCGGCTTCCAATCCAGGCTGCCAGTTAGAGGCAAGCTTGGTCAGCCATCACACACTTCCACCCCCGCCAAAAAGAAAAGCGAGCCACGCAAGAAGTCCATAGAGTTTGTTAATGAGATTAGTGACGAAGCGGCAAAGCTGGTTGAGAGATTGGCTCAGGCCGAGAAAGACAAAGAGCGTGAGGCTGCCACCGCTGCCATCTCGGATGACGAGAGCAGTGGCATAGACCCCTCCGCCATAGAGAGAGAGTCTTTTCCCGAAATGCACTTCCCTACTTCCGGAGATGTCTATCCCATTAGACCCCTGTGGGACGACCCTGTTGACACGCAGATGCAACGAATTCCCAACGATACAATCAGAAGACAAGGTACCCCTCTCCTCACTGGGCTCATTCTCTCTATATTGTTTCTCGCTAGCAAAGCTAGCCGTAAAAGGTGCCGCTTCTCTGTGTCTTGTAGCTAAGGCTCTTTGTAGGTTAACACTCTTTGTGGTTGCTTCTGTGGTGTTTAAGTGGTGTCTTGTGTTTGTATTTGTCTCTTTTCCTTCTATGTGTTCTAAAAATCTCAAGATTGACTTAAAGTCAGGGACTCAATTAAGGAATTTAGAATCAGTTTTAGCTTGAAAATGTGTCATAGGTCATAGTCAGGTTTAGTATCAAATGTGTTTGATGAACCCAATTAGGCTGTAGGAGAAAAGCTGAATTGAATACAATGAGAGATTACATTTTTCCAGAGCTGTTAAACTACTACTATCTACTTTCCATACAGTATATTTCCGTTAGTGTTTTCTTCTTCTAGAGTTGCCAAAATCGCATGATAAAAATTTATGATGGTATTGCTGCCCTATAAACCAACAGCATAAGAAGCTATACACCAAATACACGTCTGTTTCAGTTACTGCTAATTATCGACACATACCTCCAAACAGCTAACATTATAGCACTACATGGCACAAGATAGCCAGTGAAGAGTCTTTTTACTCATGTGCCCGGTTGAAGATAGCCTTTTCTTCCTCATGTGAATGTGACTTTGCCTGGCCATCCTTGTGGTGGCGTTTACAGTAGATCCCCAGGATGAAGCCGAGAGGAAAGAGGAACGATTGGAAATAATAGCCGACCACCTGGGCTTCAGTTGGACGGGTGAGTGGAACCCCAGGCATGGTGGCTTTCCTAGAGTGTCAGAGACAATAAAGGCTGAAGATAATGTTGATTTAAACACTTTCCTGTGGTTCATGAATAATGTTAACATCAACATTACGTAGTTGACAGTGAAAAGTGTCTGGTGGGTTTTCTAGAGCTGGCTCGAGAGCTGGAGTTCAGCGAGGAAAGGATCAATCTAATAAGGATTGAGAATCCGAACTCACTACAGGATCAAAGCCATGCCCTGCTGAAGCTCTGGACTAACAGGGATGGCAAACATGCTACAGGTATGCTGATATATCACTCCTTATTGTATTAGAATATTTATCGACATTTAGACTATTCTGAGTATTTATTATTGATAATTTTCATATTTTCAGAATGGCTTATTTACTGTTATGATATTGTGTTATTCTGTTGTTATTTCTTTCCACAGAAACTACATTGATCAAACGACTCACCAAGATCAACAGGATGGACATTGTTCACCTCATCGAAACCAAGATAATCAAGTCCACCCAGCAGGACACATCGTCCCACACCTATGCGGAGATTGAGAGGACCATTGCACTGGATCACAGTGAAGGTATAGTGTATTACCGAGCAAAATATAAATATCTTTATCAACCAAAATGTACTAGCTATGCCAAAGAGATCACAGGTTAATAACGGTGTCCATATCTATGCCTGTCCAGGTTTTTCTGCCCTCCATGAGGACATAGACAGTCCCCGGCCAGGCAGGCGTACAGGCGGCACCCCCAGTGGGCCAGGGTCCAGGCAGGGGCCCTTCATGGTGTCAGAGGAGGACCTCTCCTCCAGCATGTCATCACTGCACGAGACGTCAGGGCGGGTGGAGACAGACACATCAGTAACAGGCCTCCTGAGACACGCCCAGAAGGAGAAGCTACAGAAAGAGGGTGAAACAACACAGTAAGTCGTCCAGTCAGTGTAAGAGTGAAGTATTGAGTGAAAGAGAAATTGTTATGCTTAAAAAGGTCTTATGTTGTTTTCTGCTATATTCTGCTAATGTTGTATGGTTGTAGAAACAAACAGTTCAGTCAAATAATCTTGATTTGCATTGTTAAAATCGCTAGAAATAAACCGTTTTTAAGAATAACTGTATTTAATTTTTTGGGGAGACTTCACATGTTATTAGATGTTTGACTTATTTTTTGTTCCTCAGTTCTGTGGGCGGTACATCACAGAGTGGATCAGACAAGGCTGAGTCACTACACATGGGCACTTTTAAACAAGTAAGTCCCTTCTTCACCTTGTACCGCACCTCCCCCTACCAGCTCACCTCTCACGTCCTAGATCCTGCCTACAACGGGCCCACCCCTCCCTCCTCATCATCTCTATCTGTCAAGCATAAAGAGAAGGGGGCACAGCGGGGTGCAGAGTGTGGCGAGGGGTCACTCCAGCCCCCCCAGGCTGAAAGTGACAACAAATGGTTGTTGTCGCCAACGGGTCACCAAGAGTCACCCACTAAAAGTAGTAAGCGTGTCTGTGAGAGCCGTCCGTTGTCCATGACCGACTTTGGGGACAGTCTGACTGAATGTGACCAGGCCGAGCCAGACTTCAGTGAGCTGTCTGTGGAGCTACAGCAAACCTCAGAGTACTACACCTACCTCTCCACCACCTCCGTCACTAGGACTTCTCAGACAACTGAACTGATTTCTGAGAAGATCAGTATTACAGCCGAGCCTATGAATTTACCACTTCCTCAGTCTACTCAGCTTCCTCAGGCTTCTGAGGTGGTACGCCCCAAAGAGACATGTGAGATATTCTCAGAGGATCATATTGACGAGGTGTCGCACCGACTTTATAAAGTCCTGTTTGGATATGTAGAGAAATCAACTAGTGAAGAATCCAAGAAAACACCAATGGAATTGGATGAGGTACCCGGTACTTACAGAGCCAGCCGGGTTTATGAGGCAGATTCCCCTACCTCCATGCCTTTGATTGATGTAAACCAGGCTACTCTTGACCAGGAAGCTATCTCCACTGAGCTTTACCTCAGACCTGTAGATTTCAGTCCCGTGACCCCAGAGTCTATCACCTTTGGGGTGAGTAAGGAATCACAGACAATAGCTCAGACATCATCAGACGTGTCAAGAACCACTCTGATTCCGGAGTCGGTCACAGTAGAATCCATTGTCAGCACTGCATTTATCCAGATATCACATGACTCAACTGCTGAGACCCGAGCAGAGGTGTCAGCTCTTCCAGTGTCTGAGTTAGACATGTCTTTGGCTCCAGAATCTCTACGTTCCGAAACCGAAAAAAGGTCTTTATCTCCTGACTCAGCATCTGAGTATGCTAGTAAAATTGTAGTTTCAATGCATGACCAATCATCTTCACCAGAATCAGTGACATCAGATGATAGGTCTAGGTCCCAATCACCTGACTCACATATACCCGAGTATCGCCCATCAACACCTGATTCATCCATACTGTTGACTGAGAGTAGAGCCTCATCTCCAGAGTCACTGTCATCTGATACTGAACTAAGTCTTCTCTTGCCTGACTCGCCCATACCTCAGTTCAGACCCCTGTCTCCTCTACCGCCCCCTGAGGTTGAATGGGAAACTGCAGAAATACCATCTTATGCCCCAGGACAAATGTTCTTAAGTGCCCCTGGAGCTGCAAGTAGTCTACTAGCACCAGGGCTAGCAGAAGCAGAGGACAGGCCCTTGACACCTATGGTTCCTAACAGGGGAGAGTTTTCCAGAGCAATATCCCCAGGCAGTGAGTATTTAGAGAGGAGGGCATTATCACCAGACTCACCCCAGTCAATAGTATCAGATACAAGACCCCTGTCAGCTGAGTCTTTATCAGACTATAGACCCATGTCAGCTACATCACTGATGTTACTGAATGATATCAAAGCATCATCACCTGTATCTACAGGATCAGTAGATGAACACAGATCTCTGTCTCCAGATTCACCAATTACACAATTTTGGCAATCAGAACCCATTGCTTTAGTGAAGTTTTGTAGATCATCATCACCAGAATCTATATTTTCAGATATAGATTATGAAACCGCACCATTACTTTCATTACTTTATAAGGATAGACCTTCATCACCTGAATCAATAGCATCAATACATGAGTATAGAGCGCTATCACCTGACTCACCGACACCTCAGTTTTGGCACATATTACCAGACTCTATTGTTGATTATAGATCTTCTTCACCTGAATCAGTATCATCAGAAACTAAATGTGTTCCAATGTCTCTGGAGTCTATAGGTACAGAGCATAGACCAGATTCACCTGAAGCTTTAGATTTTGAAAAGGAGACTTATTCAGCATTGACTCAATCGAAATCACTATGTGTGTTACCAATAACTGTAACTGAATCAGGTATAAACATTCCTGAAAGTCCACCAATATTAACCGAGTCCGCAACTGCACCATTATTTGAATTTAGTCAACCTGAACCTCAGAAAGGACGATCAGAACCTGACGTAGCTCAACCTTCATCTGTGTCACCAATAACAGTATCTGCATCAGGTATACATTTCCCTCCATCAGCAATACTAGAGCCAGAGTACAGACTTGTGTATGATGCAGAGCTTTGGAAGCTTATCTCTCAAATAAATGACCAACAGTATGTAGGCGAAACCTACTGTAGTAAAACAGGTGTGTTTGAGTATGCTGGACAGAGAAAAGAAGAGACATCCGAACCTGAAAAAACCCTGTTATCAATAGATTCTCCGGTAGAGGAGTCAGACTTTAAGCCCGAGTCATTATCAGAGTATAGATCCATGTCATCTTCATCACTGATGTTGTTGAAGGATATTAAAACAACGTCCCCTGAATCAACAGGAACAATGGATGAACATAGATCATTGTCACCAGATTCCCCTGTCCCCAAATATTCCCCATTGTTCCGTGAAGCTGTTCCGTTTCGTCATAGATCATCATCACCTGAATCGTTAAAAGATGATGAGGTTTCTGAGATATTTGATTCGATATCTGTGGCTATTGAAGATAGACCCGTATCACCTGAGTCAGCTGGATCAGTCGGTGAGCATAGCTCACGTTCAAAAGACCAAGACGTCATAACTGAATCAGGTGTCCTTGAAAGTCCACCAATAATATTCAACTCCACAGCCCAATTATTTCCCGAATTGAGTAAACCTGAAACTCAGAAAGGACTATCAGTACCTGGTTTAGCCCAAACTCCAAAAGAACCATCTGTGTCACCAAGAATGGTATCTGATGAAGGTATACATGATCCTCCATCAGTAATACGAGTGCCAGCTTACAAACTTAAGTACGATGCAGAGCTTTGGAAGCTGGTCTCTCCAATACATGATCCCCAGTATGTCGGGGAAACCCCTAAAACAGGTATGTTTGAGTATGCTGAGGGTATCGTAGAGTATGTGCAGACGTCAGAACGAGAAAGTCCAACTTCATCAACTGAGGTTACCGAGGACAGACCCCTGTCATCTGATTCTGAGTCTGAACATAAGCCTCTCCCACCTGAGTCAGTTAAGATAATGGCTGTTTTGAGATCAGATAAGGCAGAGTCAGTGAAGTCATTGAAAGCATGTAAATCTTTGTCCCCGGATTCCCCCATACCCCAATATTCACTATTCTTTCTCGAAACTGCTCAATCTTATCATAGATCATTGTCACCCGAATCAGTATCGGATGCTGAAGTTGAAGTAGTCGACTCAAAATATTCAATAGTTCTGGGTATTGACGCTAGAACTTCCTCTCCAGAATCTATAGGATCAGTCAATGAGCATAGACCACTATCCCCTGACTCTCCCATACCTGAGTTTAGACAGGAATTACCTGAATCTGCATTCTCATCCACAAGGTTTAGGTCATCATCACCTGAATCAGTGACTTCGGGGAATTCAGAAATGGAATATATACTATCTGAGGCATTTGACTTTTGTCAGAGACCAGACTCACCTGAGTCAATAGTATCAGATACAGAGGAAAGACCCCTATCACCTGAGTCTTTATCAGAGTATTGCCCCATGTCACCTGAATCAATCATGCTACTGACAAATATCAGATCATCTTCTCTTGAATCTACAGCATCAGTGGATGAGTACAGGTGTCTGTCTCCAGACTCTCCTCTACCACAATACCTACAATATTTCCCAGAACCAACTCTGTTTATGTCAGGATACAGGTCAGTGTCACCTGAATCAATATGCTCAAATATGGAATATGAAACAGAGTTATTTTTATTTGCCTCATTGCTTTTTGAGGACAGACTCTCATCACCTGATTCAATAGCATCTATAGATGAATACAGGGCGCTGTCACCTGACTCACCCATACCTGAGTTCAGACATGCAATACCTGAATGTGTTACATCTTCTGTATATGGTTATAGATCAATATCACCTGAATCAGGGATTTCAGGGACTTCCGAAGTTGACGACATAACATCTGAGGCTTTTGCGTTTTGGCAGAGACCAGACTCACCTGAATCTACAGCATCAGTGGATGAGTATAGGTGTCTGTCTCCAGACTCTCCTCTACCACAATACTTTGATTATTTCCCAGAACCAGTTCTGTTTGTGGCAGGAAGCAGATCATCGTCACCTGCATCAGTATTGTCAGATGATGATTGTGATCTTTCTGACATCTTCTTGACACTCTTTTCAGAGAGAGGTAGACCCTCATCACCTGAATCAGTAGCTTCAGTTGATGAATACATGGCGCTTTCACCAGACTCACCCATACCTGATTTTTGGCCGTCATTACCTGAATCTATTCCACATTTTATTGGATACAGATCAACTTCACCTGAATCAGATATGGAATGTGGGACTCTGCCCTTAATGTCGTTATTCTATGAAGATAAACCCCGATCACTAACATCAGTATGGTCAGACAACGAATGTGAGCTTTCTGATATTTTTTCAACAATCTTCTCAGATAAAGATAGGCCTTCATCTGAGGCTTTTGCCTTTTGGCAGAGACCAGACTCACCGGAGTCAATCGTGTCAGATACAGAGGAAAGACCCCTATCACCGGAGTCTTTATCAGAGTATTGCCCCATGTCACCTGAATCAGTCATGCTACTGACAAACGTCAGATCATCTTCTCCTGAATCTACAGCGTCAGTGGATGAGTTCAGGTGTCTGTCTCCAGACTCTCCTCTACCACAATACCTACAACATTACCCAGAACCAACTCTGTTTATGGCAAGAAGCAGATCATCGTCACCTGTATCAGTATTGTCAGATTTGGAATATGAAACTGAGTTATTCTCATTTACCTCAATGCTTTTTGAGGACAGACCTGATTCAGTAGCATCTGTAGATGACTACAGGGCACTGTCACCTGACTCACCCATACCGGAGTTTAGACAGAATTTACTTGAATATTTTGTTGAATGTAGATCATCGTCACCTGAGTCCGTGACTTCAGATATTGAATATGCAAATTCACCATCAGAATCAGTCATGCGAGTGCCAATTTACAAATTTGTGTATGATGCAGATCGTTGGAAGCTGATCTCTCCAATACATGACCCCCAATATGTAGGAGAAACCTTTGCTAGTAAAACAGGTATGTTTGAGTATTGTGGGAGTACAATAGAGTATGTACAGAAATCAGAACTTCTAAGTCAAACGTTATCAAACGAGAGTGGGTTGAGGTCAGATTCTCCTGAGTCAGTGAAGTCAATGGATGAGCATAGGTCTTTATCTCCAGACTCACCAATTCCACAATATTTACAATATTTCCCAGAACCAGTAATGTTTATGGCCGGAAGCAGACCATCGTCACCAGATTCAGTGAATTCAGAAGAAATTGGACATATGCTATCTGAAGCTTTTTCCTTTTGGCAGAGACCAGGCTCACCAGATTCAATAGCATCTGTAGATGAATACAGGGCGCTGTCACCTGATTCACCTATACCTGAGTTTAGACAAGACTTACCTGAATCTGTTACATATTCTATTGGATATAGATCTTCATCACCTGATTCAGTGACTTCAGATATTGAATATGAACCTTTCATTTCTGAGGTATTCTTTATTGAATCAAGACCAGACTCACCTGAATCAATCGTGTCAGATACAGAGGAAAGACCCCTATCACCTGAGTCTTTATCAGAGTATTGCCCCATGTCACCTGAATCAGTCATGCTACTGACAAACGTCAGATCATCTTCTCCTGAATCTACAGCATCAGTGGATGAGTTCAGGTGTCTGTCTCCAGACTCTCCTCTACCACAATACCTACAATATTTCCCAGAACCAACCATATTTATGACAGGAAGCAGATCATCATCACCTGCATCAGTATTGTCAGATGAAGAATTTGAAAATGAGTTATTCTTGTATGCCTCAATGCTTTTCGACGACAGACCCTCATCACCTGATTCAATAGCATCTATAGATGAATACAGGACACTGTCACCTGATTCACCCATACCTGAGTTTAGACAGGCGTTACGAGAGTCTATCGTTTCAATGATTGGATATAGGTCCTCATCCCCTGAATCATTGTCAGAATATGAAACAGAGTCTGAAACAGAATTCGCTCCTCTGATTTCTGAGATTGAAGAAAGACAAGACACTCCTGATTCAACAACATCAGTAGATGAGTTCAGAGCTCTGTCACCAGACTCCCCAGTACCCCAGTACACACAGTACAAAACTACTACACTAGTGACAGGGAATAGATCAGCATCGCCTGAATCAATATGCTCAGATATGGAATCTGAAACTGACTTATTCTTACATACCTCAATGCTTTTTGAGAATAGACCCTCATCACCTGATTCAATAGCATCTATAGATGAATACAGGGCACTGTCACCTGATTCACCCATACCTGAGTTCTTACATGCAATACCTGAATGTGTTACATCTTCTGTATATGGATATAGATCATCATCACCTGAATCAGGGATTTCAGGGACTTCGGAAGTTGACGACATAACATCTGAGGCTTTTGCATTTTGGCAGAGACCAGAATCACCTGAGTCTACAGCATCAGTGGATGAGTATAGGTGTCTGTCTCCAGACTCTCCTCTACCACAATACTTGGATTATTTCCCAGAACCAGCTCTGTTTATGGCAGGAAGCAGATCATCGTCACCTGCATCAGTATTGTCAGATGATTGTGATCTTTCTGACATCTTCTTGACACTCTTTTCAGAGAGAGGTAGACCCTCATCACCTGAATCAGTAGCATCAGTTGATGAATACATGGCGCTTTCACCAGACTCACCCATACCTGATTTTAGTCCGTCACTACCTGAATCTATTCCTCATTTTATTGGATACAGATCAACTTCACCTGAGTCAATGTGCTCAGATATGGAATGTGGGACTCTGCCCTTAATGTCGTTATTCTATGAAGATAAACCCCAATCACTAACATCAGTATGGTCAGACAACGAATGTGAGCTTTCTGATATTTTTTCAACAATCTTCTCAGATAAAGATAGGCCTTCATCTGAGGCTTTTGCCTTTTGGCAGAGACCAGACTCACCGGAGTCAATCGTGTCAGATACAGAGGAAAGACCCCTATCACCGGAGTCTTTATCAGAGTATTGCCCCATGTCACCTGAATCAGTCATGCTACTGACAAACGTCAGATCATCTTCTCCTGAATCTACAGCATCAGTGGATGAGTACAGGTGTCTGTCTCCAGACTCTCCTCTACCACAATACCTACAACATTACCCAGAACCAACTCTGTTTATGGCAAGAAGCAGATCATCGTCACCTGTATCAGTATTGTCAGATTTGGAATATGAAACTGAGTTATTCTCATTTACCTCAATGCTTTTTGAGGACAGACCTGATTCAGTAGCATCTGTAGATGACTACAGGGCACTGTCACCTGACTCACCCATACCGGAGTTTAGACAGAATTTACTTGAATATTTTGTTGAATGTAGATCATCGTCACCTGATTCCGTGACTTCAGATATTGAATATGCAAATTCACCATCAGAATCAGTCATGCGAGTGCCAATTTACAAATTTGTGTATGATGCAGATCGTTGGAAGCTGATCTCTCCAATACATGACCCCCAATATGTAGGAGAAACCTTTGCTAGTAAAACAGGTATGTTTGAGTATTGTGGGAGTACAATAGAGTATGTACAGAAATCAGAACTTCTAAGTCAAACGTTATCAAACGAGAGTGGGTTAAGGTCAGATTCTCCTGAGTCAGTGAAGTCAATGGATGAGCATAGATCTTTATCTCCAGACTCACCAATTCCACAATATTTACAATATTTCCCAGAACCAGTAATGTTTATGGCCGGAAGCAGACCATCGTCACCAGATTCAGTGAGTTCAGAAGAAATTGGACATATGCTATCTGAGGCTTTTTCCTTTTGGCAGAGACCAGGCTCACCAGATTCAATAGCATCTGTAGATGAATACAGGGCGCTGTCACCTGATTCACCTATACCTGAGTTTAGACAAGACTTACCTGAATCTGTTACATATTCTATTGGATATAGATCTTCATCACCTGATTCAGTGACTTCAGATATTGAATATGAACCTTTCATTTCTGAGGTATTCTTTATTGAATCAAGACCAGACTCACCTGAATCAATCGTGTCAGATACAGAGGAAAGACCCCTATCACCGGAGTCTTTATCAGAGTATTGCCCCATGTCACCTGAATCAGTCATGCTACTGACAAACGTCAGATCATCTTCTCCTGAATCTACAGCATCAGTGGATGAGTACAGGTGTCTGTCTCCAGACTCTCCTCTACCACAATACCTACAATATTTCCCAGAACCAACCATATTTATGACAGGAAGCAGATCATCATCACCTGCATCAGTATTGTCAGATGAAGAATTTGAAAATGAGTTATTCTTGTATGCCTCAATGCTTTTCGACGACAGACCCTCATCACCTGATTCAATAGTATCTATAGATGAATACAGGACACTGTCACCTGATTCACCCATACCTGAGTTTAGACAGGCGTTACGAGAGTCTATCGTTTCAATGATTGGATATAGGTCCTCATCCCCTGAATCATTGTCAGGATATGAAACAGAGTCTGAAACAGAATCCGCTCCTCTGATTTCTGAGATTGAAGAAAGACAAGACACTCCTAATTCAACAACATCAGTAGATGAGTTCAGAGCGCTGTCACCAGACTCCCCAGTACCCCAGTACACACAGCACGAAACTACTACACTAGTGACAGGGAATAGATCAGCATCGCCTGAATCAATATGCTCAGATATGGAATCTGAAACGGACTTATTCTTACATACCTCAATGCTTTTTGAGAATAGACCCTCATCACCTGATTCAATAGCATCTATAGATGAATACAGGGCACTGTCACCTGATTCACCCATACCTGAGTTCTTACATGCAATACCTGAATGTGTTACATCTTCTGTATATGGATATAGATCATCATCACCTGAATCAGTGATTTCTGGGACTTTGGAAGTTGACGACATAACCTCTGAGGCTTTTGCATTTTGGCAGAGACCAGACTCACCTGAATCTACAGCATCAGTGGATGAGTATAGGTGTCTGTCTCCAGACTCTCCTCTACCACAATACTTTGATTATTTCCCAGAACCAGTTCTGTTTATGGCAGGAAGCAGATCATCGTCACCTGCATCAGTATTGTCAGATGATGATTATGATCTTTCTGACATCTTCTTGACACTCTTTTCAGAGAGAGGTAGACCCTCATCACCTGAATCAGTAGCTTCAGTTGATGAATACATGGCGCTTTCACCAGACTCACCCATACCTGATTTTTGGCCGTCATTACCTGAATCTATTCCTCATTTTATTGGATACAGATCAACTTCACCTGAATCAATGTGCTCAGATATGGAATGTGGGACTCTGCCCTTAATGTCGTTATTCTATGAAGATAAACCCCGATCACTAACATCAGTATGGTCAGACAACGAATGTGAGCTTTCTGATATTTTTTTAACAATCTTCTCAGATAAAGATAGGCCTTCATCTGAGGCTTTTGCCTTTTGGCAGAGACCAGACTCACCGGAGTCAATCGTGTCAGATACAGAGGAAAGACCCCTATCACCTGAGTCTTTATCAGAGTATTGCCCCATGTCACCTGAATCAGTCATGCTACTGACAAACGTCAGATCATCTTCTCCTGAATCTACAGCATCAGTGCATGAGTACAGATGTCTGTCTCCAGACTCTCCTCTACCACAATACCTACAATATTTCCCAGAACCAACCATATTTATGACAGGAAGCAGATCATCATCACCTGCATCAGTATTGTCAGATGAAGAATTTGAAAATGAGTTATTCTTGTATGCCTCAATGCTTTTCGACGACAGACCCTCATCACCTGATTCAATAGCATCTATAGATGAATACAGGACACTGTCACCTGATTCACCCATACCTGAGTTTAGACAGGCGTTACGAGAGTCTATCGTTTCAATGATTGGATATAGGTCCTCATCCCCTGAATCATTGTCAGAATATGAAACAGAGTCTGAAACAGAATTCGCTCCTCTGATATCTGAGATTGAAGATAGACAAGACACTCCTGATTCAACAACATCACTAGATGAGTTCAGAGCTCTGTCACCAGACTCCCCAGTACCCCAGTACACACAGCACGAAACTACTACACTAGTGACAGGGAATAGATCAGCATCGCCTGAATCAATATGCTCAGATATGGAATCTGAAACTGAGTTAATCTTACATGCCTCAATGCTTTCTGAGCATAGACCCTCATCACCTGATTCAATAGCATCTATAGATGAATACAGGGCACTGTCACCTGATTCACCCATACCTGAGTTTAGACAGGTATTACGAGAGTCCATGATTGGATATAGGTCCTCATCCCCTCAATCAGTGGCTTCAGATGTAGAATATGCTCCACTCATTTCAGAGTCCTCCTCTGTTGAATTGAGACCAGACTCACCTGAATCAGTAGCATCAGTGAATGGACATAGGTCTTTTTCACCTCAGTCACCAATTCCACTATTTACAGAGATCGCACTTGGGTCTAGCACAGTAGAACCAGGATATAGGTCTTCATCTCCATTATCAATAACATCAGACATGGAATTTGACTTGGTATTTTCTGACATTGAGGAAACAGTGTTGCCAACCAAAAGTCTCATTCCTGAGCATGTTTCCCCATCAGAAATATTGTCAATAGAAGCAACAGAACAGAAACCTAAGGCTGCTTCATCAGATTCACCTGTACCTGAAACAGCCATGATGGTAGAAGAATACAATCGTATGTATGATACAGAGCTTTGCAAGCTTATCTCTCAAATTCACGACGCCCAATATGTAGGAGAAACCTTGTTGAGTAAAACAGGCTTCTTGGAGTATACTGGGAGTAGCGAAGCATATGTAGAGACTTCTCCTGGTGAGGAAGACGTTGCTCAAGGTAGCACAGACGTCAGTCCAGAAGCTGTACCTGGTCCACAAGTGGAACCAGCAGCTACCACTGAAACAGCCAAGATCGATCAGGATGTAGCTTTGACTGAGAGTATAGAGTGCATACAGACTTCTCCAGAGGAGAGAGAAGTTGCTCGAGGTAGCACTGAGATCAGCACAGAAGCTCTACCAGATTGGCAAGTGGAACCTTCAGAAACTACAACTGAGAGTGTTCCAAGCGTATCTGATATAGTTTTACCTGAATCACTAGCAGCAGAAGTAGTATCGGAGTGTACATTTGAAACAGGTCACAGATCAGCTTCCCCTCACTCCAAATCAGACTCTGGAGATGAATGGGTCATAGTGTCTGTATCGGAGACTGAGGATAAGCCTCTATCACCCGAGTCATTACCTGACTGCCGACCCATATCACCTGCAACACTGGTGTTAAAGGCAGATGTTAGAACGTCATCACCTGAATCTGTGTTATTCGAGAAACAAGTTGAGAAGGATAGACCGCTATCCACTGAGTCTGTTGAATACAGAACCATGTCTCTAGAATCAACGATGTCAATGGATAAGGTTAGATCATCTTCACCTGAATCAATGCATGAGATCAATGACAATAGATCGCTTTCTCCAGACTCACCAATCCCTCAGTATACAAGATCAGGTGTATCAGGTATTGATTCATGTAATATGGAGTATGCCACCATAGAACACAGGTCATCATCACCTGAATCCATGACCTCTGGCTCTGAGTATGAGCTAATGGTCATATCATCATCAGCATTAGAGAGTCGGCCATCCTCGCCTGATTCTCTAGAGTCAGTCGGCAGGAATAGACGGCTATCGCCTGACTCACCAGTGCCTGAGTTTATGAGGATATTATCTCAGTACTTCATGGAACCCCGGGCCCTTAGTGAGAGAACGTCTTCGCCTGAGTCTGTGTCATCAGACACTGTATTCGTAGCTTTACCTGTCGATTCTTGGGCCGATGTCCACCGAAGGCAGTCGTCTCCTGAATCAGGTGCATCAGATGAAGAGTTGAGTTTAGTTATTACAGGCACAGAAACAATGACGTTTAAAGCAGGTGTGTTGAGTCATGTGACATCTGTATTAACGTCTGAGCGTGTCCCAATGTCGCCAGAAGAAAACACCGTGGGTGTTACTCTGTTGTCAGTCCCAGCTACTAAATTTGAAAAAGAGCAGGGACAAATGAGCACGACAGATCAAGAGTTACCAAGGGTCAGTGGGCTAGTAGCAGAAATGGTTATCACATCTACGGAACAGACACGGATAAAGCATGGTTCAGAGCATGCTGAAACCATCCCAACTCCCCAAGCCACTATGGGTTTGGAAAATGTCAAAAAGGTCCAGAAAGATGTCCAGGTTAAGCAACAACCAGTGAAGGTCAAGGACAGAAGTGAGGAAGAAGTAGAGGTCCTGCGCCTCAGTGCTGATTCAATAAAGACCCAGGATGCCCCACATTGGGTAAGAGAGAGAGCATGATAAAGCTGACTTTGCACGTGCTATGGATTGATGGAATAACTCCCAATTCTAATGGAGGATGACAATAACACTGTATGGTCGAAATGGGATGTCTGGATTCACCAATAGGTTTGTGCAAAATGGAGTGTATCTAAGGAATGTGTGTACGATCACAATGCACTTAGATGGTGGGTGATGTAACTAACCGGTTCTGACTCATTTGAGCTCTTAGTAACAGTTTGTGTGCAAGCATATTCCTATTACTGTGACATTTGTTGGACACTGTGATGTTGACCTTTATAATTGCTTGGTTTGCGCTCCAATGTTCTTGCAGTGATTTAAATGTGACATGGTGTTGTGGGAGAGAATTACTAACGAGACCTTAGTCAACCAAGCTCTCTCATGTTAGTGTGTTGCAGTTTATTGATGGGATGTTATTGGAGCATGCCAACTGACTTGCTGTAACAACACATTTGAAGAATACTTGTTCAAGTGATGTCAACATTTACTTCCAGGCTCCGTCTCAAACAGCCAAGGAAATACAGTTGAAGACCAGTTATGGGAAAATGCTAAGCAAATTAGAGTCTACCTTGGTAATGGAAAGTACTTTACATGAGCAAAAGGCAGTATTAGACTTGAGTCAAGAAACAAGCATATCAGGTCTGGTATCACCTAAGCAGACAAAGACAGCCACAGGCTACAAACCTCTGATATCAACCCCATTGCAGATCAGTGAACAATACCCTCTCACTACCCATAGAGCAGTGACACCTAAACTAAAGGTACTTGACTCTGCCACTCAGGAATTCTCCGACTGGAGTGAATTTACACATGAGGAATTCGAGGAGACTCATTCGGGTGAGTTATTTTCGCCGATGTCAAGCCAATTCCTGGTGCCACCAGATTACGAGGCCCTGTTTTCCGGACGCCACTCTCTGAGAGTCTCCGAGTGTAGCCAGTTGTCCCCCACTGATATGAGTCCAGTTTCTCCAGTCTTCAGCGACCCTCAGTCAGATAAGTGTCAGGTCACAACCACCACCCTGATGGGTCCTGAGTTCGCTTCAAAGTCTTCTACACCTGGATCTGCAGAAGCCTTTGAATTCTCGCCAGACTTTAAGCGAGTGATCGGCGAATTTGAGAAAACACTCTCTTCATTTGGGCCAGTTGTCCAATCAGATCCCGCCCAAGAAAATTCAGACCTGGAGTTCTTTGACTGCAAAGATGATTTCTCAGACTTCTCAGAGGCAGAGGATCTGGAGCCAGAGGAACCTGATGTCCTCTACCACATCGAGGAGCCTCCATCCCCAACCCCCTTCTGCAGCACTCTGGAAACGGGCTTCCTCAAAGGAAGCCCTGTATGCAGCGCACAGTTCCTACGGGTGGATGACCAAAATCGCTTCTCTTTGGGTAGTGAAAGTCTTGGGGACTATGGCATTTATGACGGACCAGAAAGTGAAAGTGAAACTGTACCCACGTGTGAGGAGCTACCCTCCAGGTCGCAGGCAGGGTACGATGATGATGAATACTCTCTGGAACGGGTAAGAGGTCAAGCATGACGACTGCACCCTGCCCTGGCTTGTGTCCCAGCTTCACAAGCTGATTGCAGTGTTACCACAGTCCAGAGAGGACATCAACTGACTCAAACACAGAGGCTAATACAAGAAGCTTATGAGTGGTGTGTCTGCATGTGTGCATACTTACCAAACAAAACACACCAGGTCAAAACCACTTCAAAGTGGGGTTACTGACCAACACAATGGAATAATCATGTGACCAAAGCCTGATCAATAATGATAATGCTTAATAATGATAATGCTTAATAGTGATAATGCTTAATAATGATAATGCTTAATAATGATAATGCTTAATAATGATAATGCTTAATAATGATAATGCTTAATTATGAGAATGCTTTTTTTGCTGTGTTTGCAAATTCTTCTTATATTTTCAGCTAGGTTATCTGGTGCAATGAAGAGTACATACAAATATATTCTGTAACATTTTTGTGAAATAATGACCTTCACTGTCACTGTCAGTACTTCATATTCCACATCAACATTCCATACAGACGTACTTGTCTGCAGCTTTGACCACCATTTCTTTGGATTATCTTGGCCATATCTTGCATGGCTGGTTTTGTTGGAAATTGTTGTGCAACTGTGCCTTCTCTTCATCTTCCATCTCTACCATTTTATAGAACCTCTGTCATACTGTATATTTTTTTCTTTGGATTTCTATCAGGTCTACAATAGCCTACTTTTGAATGCCTTTTCGTCATCCCTATGAGAGCAAAGTAAAGAGCCAAGAAAGAGAAAAGAAGGAACACTTGCCTGTTGTTCTGTGCCTGCAGTAAATGTGCCTGAAGTAACTGAACAAAATGTGTAACCATGTTATACTGATCTACGGTGGCCACAATGGCTGTGTGCTGTCTCTCAGGAGATAAATGAGGAGCTAGGGTTGCTGTCATCGGATAGCTCAGAGGAGGAGGTGTTGACCACCAGGGTGGTCCGACGCAGAGTTATCATCCAGGTATACGGCATTGAAGGAGCATGTGGGGAAGTGGGCCCTGCCCTAGTGTGGTGTGACGTGGCGTTGGGGTTAGATGTGGGTCGAGTTTTAGCCTTGTGGGTAGTTTTGTTCCTGTGCTGCACTTCACCTCGAATGGTTGGGTCATTTTTTCAAATTTGGATTTCTATTTCATTCTGCACCCTCATATGCCATATCGTTTTGTTGATTTAAACCGTTATGGTCTTAGATAATGATTGAAAACGGTTTCTTTCCTTTTTGAGTGGGTTTTACAATGTTTACGCCGGTTATTCTGTGTACTTGCTGTGTCATTTGTTCAGGGTCAGTTGTATGACTGTGTATCTCTTCTCTCTCTAGGCGGATGATCTGCCAGACATCCCTCCGCAAACAGTGACAGAGGAACAGTACATGGATGAGCATGGAAACCTGGTAGTCAAGAAGGTAAAGGGACATTTTGCATCTACATTCACTGTATAACAGACACTTAACTCTTGAACACACCCCAATTTACAGTAGATCTCAACTATATACTGTAACTACTATGGAACCGTGTTTGTCAATTGTAAAGTAATCCAGTCTCCTCAGGCAAATACTGTACGTGTGTTTTATATTACATGACCTAGTCATGCAGCTCAGTGCTCTACCAGTGGTAACTTTCCTCTCTTTCTGGTCTCTTTCCCCCAGATCACGCGGAAGGTGATCCGTAAGTACTTCTCTCCAGACGGCGTGGAGAGAGAGGAGGTGACGGTGGAGGGATCTCACCAGGAGATGGTCAGTGTGGAGGAAGGAGACGGCTTCTCCAAGGTAGTGAAGAGGACTGTGGTCCGGAGCGAGGGAGATCAGACCGAGGTCAGTCTGTCTGTATGTGTGTCAACCTGCTGTCTTTGTGTCTATAGACTTTGTTTGGGGTCAATATTCCAGTATTTCTGAAAACGATTGTGTATTACAGGGTTTACGTACACTGTGGATATTATGATGTCACAAGGGTGTCTGGGCCTTAATGTGGAACTGACATCGTTTGAACTACTTTGTAGATATGGACAATACAAACAGAATCATAATATCAGTTTAACATATACAACTTCCAGTTCATGCTTCAAAACCAACTTCATGAGGTTTTCAAAATTCTATGACATAATTCATTGTTGGCAAAAATAGATGGATTCCGTTCAATGCATGATTCATATAATTCCCCAATAAATGTCTTGGTAGTCTAAAAACTATTGCTATCAGGTTGTAAATCACAGCTGGCCTGGTACGTTATTTGCTGCCTCCACCAATTCGGGATGCGCAGTTTCAGTTTCCATGACTCAATATTTTGACAAAAAAAAAACGTATGACTGTAGCTAAGGCTGGGGAATGTCAATACAATCATACTAGCAAGGGCAATGATCACAAGTCGGTCATAATGTGGCTGATAGGCTTGCGCATGTGTCAAACACGGCTGAACTTGACACACAAGCGAGAAATAAATGAGTCAGTAGTTGAGTCATCTACTTTATGAAATTACAGCCTGGTGCACTCGCATCGGCGAATTCAACTTCAATTGCAAAAACAAAAACAAAAACGTGTAAGAAAACACCAGGCAAAGGAGAAACATGTAGGCCTACGACAGCAACATGGCTGCCAGATAGAACACAACACCTCCCATAACCCCCTCTGGTAGGTCACTTGGCCAATTAAGCAGATGGGTGAATGCCATCCTATTCAGCTATTTCTGTATCTATGCTATTCTATCCTGCGTATCCGACAGATATACTCAAATATTCTATCAACACACTGTCCACAATGTCTACACACCCCATCACACACAAGCATATCGCTATATCCGCAATAAGATCTGCTATATATGTGTATACGACCAATAAAATGTACTGGGGATTTGCCATAAGGAAAATAAGGAGAGAAGGAACAAGCTCTCCAAAGCTCCATGGACATTCATGTTTGATTAAAGTACATTTGACTCATTTGGTGCTTAGAATAAGTCTCATTGCTCTGACAGAGCCCTTTGACCTGAATGTATTTTTAGATTTTTCCATTAAAAGCCTTATTTTACCTTTAACCTGCTTTCTGAGCACAACACTTGGGTGCTATCTAGAACCTTTAAACATTATTTGGCTGTCCCCATAGGAGAACCCTTTGAAGAACCCTTTTTAGTTCCAGGTAGAACCCTTTTGGGTTTCATGTAGAACCCTTGGTTTTACATGGAACCCAAAAAGGTTCTACCTGGAACTAAGAAGGGTTATACCTGGAACCAAGAAGGGTTCTTCTATGGGGACAGCAGATTTTTTTCTAAGAGTGTATGTGCTGAGATCCCTTGCCTATTCATTGTCCGTGTATAGTTCGGGCTACACCACACTATATAATGTGTCCATAATGACTGTATATCCTTACAGTGTGTACTGTATAATCAAGTTTTGTAATCTTCTGTATCAGTGACCTTTGAACCCTGTGTTTGACCTCTCCAGTTGACCTTCTTGGAGCCCTTGGCCCTGGGGGCCACCACGGCCTCGGACTTCGAGTCAGAGCAGGTGCAGGGCCGAAAGGTCAGCAAGGTGGTCAAGACGACGGTGGTGAGGGGCGAGAGGATGGAGAAGCAGACGGGTGACTCAACGCTGGCCGCAGACCTCCCCTCGGCCAAGGAGGACTTTGAGAAGGTCAGTCGTCAGGGAGGGAGAGTTGTGACAATGCCAGGAGTGTCTTTTCTACCTCAGTGGCTCGAGCAGAGCAGGTTGATATTAGCAAACACTGTGCCTGGAATATAAAGCTGAATGCTTCTTGACTGTAACATGTTCTTTAGAAGCATGTCTGTTTTTAATCTGTCTTGTTAAAAACCTTATTGAGCGCCAGTTTGAAGATCAACCCTAGGACCAGAGACACTGGGTTTTGGTGTTTGAAATGTCCTTTTCCTTGTTCTGTCACTTCCAGGCGTTGAGTTATGCTGGAGGCTTTGGAAAAATCCAACTTCCTCATTTAGTAGAGAAAGAGGTTGTGAAGGACGACGGTTCTGTGGTCAAAAGGTTTGAGAACAGAATGGGAGTTCATTCATTGACACGTCCATCTTTGTTTGGACATTCCTGTTGGTTTCCTGCGTGATTTATCTGAACGCATGGTGTGAATACAGCTGTGGTTGTGCTATATGACCAACACCTATAATTGTTGTTATGCCAAACAGGCCATGGCATTGGCTATACAGCATAAACATATCAGGAAGCAGGTTAGTGAATACCTCCCCTCTATATCTTAACCATAACTCTTAAACATACCGCAGATGCTTACATTTTGACATGGTGATTTGAAAGGTAAGTTAGATGAATTTAGTTTTTTTTACAACCAGATCTCTATTTTTTGATGTAAATGGCATGTTATAGATAGGTCCAGACACTTATTGTGCGGTTGCATTTGTTTTTGTGAAATGTACCCAAACCAGGGATTCATTTCTTCATACTCGTTGTGCAGTACGGGGCTCCTCTGAAAAAGCATGAACAAATGCTCCTAAAAACGCCAAAATGCTTTATCCGCAACGTTATATTCCATTTTGTTGCGACTCGAGCGATACCTCCCTGTCCATTGTACAGTTAAACTGCCAAAACAAAGAAACTTGAGTAACACTTGAGTAAAAACGAGGGATACAAAGTATATTGAAAGCAGGTGCTTCCACACAGGAAGTTCCAGACACTTGTAGAATCTATGCCAAGGCACATTAAAGATGTTCTGGTGGCTCGTGGCGGCCCAACGCCCTATTAAGACCCTTTATGTTGGTGTTTCCTTTATTTTGGCAGTTACCTCTAGCAGCAGGCTACACGGAGAAATGAACAGCTGGATAGGGGAAATAGCTCAAGTCGTACAAATACGAATATAATGTTGCGGATAAAGTTCATAACGACATCATTTCATGTGTACAACATGTAAAGACCTGCATCCCTAAATTGGGAGCGTTTTAGTTTCTAAAAGGACGTATTTGGGTGTTTTTGGAGAATTTGTTAATGTTTTTTCAGGGCCCCCGTACTGCACAATGAAGATGAGGAAATGAATCACTGGTCAGGGTAAGTCTCTCAAAAACAAGGAAAATCGCAACAACAAAAAAAGTGTCTGGAACCTTCTATAACATGCCATTTCCATCAAACATTTAGATATGTTCGTAAAAAAAAAAGCTAACTTCTCCTTTAATCATAGGGCCTTTAGTCATGGGGCTTGTGTGATGCATTCAGATTACTCATGTGTTCCTGATGTTAGAGCGTGGTCTAACATGCATGATGTGTTTTAATTTGAAAAAATGATGGTCAACCTACAAAACTGCAAGCCTGTCAATGAAGCGCTATCAAAACTTTGACAGGTTGTATGAAAAGAATTGTCTCACCAAGCCTAATATCCTCAAATCTCCCTCCCTCCCTCCCATTCCATCTCCAGAACCCAGATGCGTAAGTCTCGTACCCAGAAGAGGACTGTGGTGAAAGACGCCCAGGGTAAGCATGTGCTCCTGGAGCGGCTGGACGACACCCCAGAGACCCTGCAACCCGATGCCCTTCGGCAACACCTGCACCTGCTGCTCCAACGCTATTGTGCCAAGGAGGAGGAGGAAGGAGAGAAAGAGGAGGAGAAGAGAAAGAAGAAGTGATGGGCTGATTTGATTTGCTGGCTGAGTTGTTCTTCTTCCCTTTTGGCCCTGCCCCCCCATGCTACATAAGCCCCCTATCCACAAAAAGCCTATGAAGTCTTGTAAGCTCACCCCTGATCTTTACCTTCCACACAGACATCTCCCGCTAAAGACACTGGGTTGCGTTTTTGTTTTGTTTTTTTGTTTTTTCCCTTTTGTGGCAAATAATGGAACACTTTTTGTTTTTGTTATTTGTGCTTTCACTTTTTTTTGGGTCGTTTTCCTTTTGACTTTTCCTGTTTTATTTGGTAATTCTGTGACCAAAGATAGTATCCCCTTTCTCGTCGGGTTACTTAGAATAATATTTGGTCGTTATCCTTTTTTGGGGGGAGGGGGGGGGGGGGGTTCTTCTAGTTTTTGGGCTGCTGTGGTACAATAAACAACTACGCAATCAAAATGCAACAAAAAGAAAACAAAAAGGGAAAACGAATAAAGAGGGGGCACCTCTGACATTCGCCTCATGCACAGGCATCTTCCTAAAGGAAGGATTGTAAACATTTGTAAATAAAGGAGAAGAAACATGCTCGGACTGGGAGAAAACGAAAACGAACAGCAATTCAAAAGCATTTATTACATCCCCCCCACGGTACATGCTGTACACGTACGTGCACCAATCAAAATCGCTCTTCTGCTCTGAGGTGAAGGGTCATAACAAAGTTGATCCTTTTCGCCCCACTAGGAGTCACTTGTCAGAAAGAGTTTTGGAAAGATACTGTAAAAATTGAGGAAATTCCATATTCTTTCATCTGAACCAACATTTTACTGAAGCAAATCACCCTCATATAACCCTGCACTACAGTTCTGTAGTGCTGCGCGATTAAACGAAATGTTGGTTATTTTTTGTATTTTAAACAACTATTTGACGGTCGGTTCAATTATTTGAATTCCATTTAGTTTGGGTTTTGTCTGAGTTCAGTGTGCACATTGCGCTGTAATTTATCTTGCAATAAATCAGATCATGCCTGAACTGTGCGATGTAGTAGGGAGTTGTAGTTTCCAACAGGCCAACCTTCTTTCTAGGTTAGCAACGAAAACGTGATAATTAACTACAATGACCATAATCCATTGCACGGCTACTTGCCCGTTTCTTCACAAGGTATCTCTACCAGAAAATACCTGATGTAAGTGATTAATACAGTAGTTGGTATTCAGCAGTCATAAAAGTATGCCTTATTTACTTTGAAGAACTACTAAAATAGTGATTTTGTCAGACAGAGAGAGAGAGAGATGATGACTTGGAATGAAATAATAAAGTCATCAAATAAAACAAATGTAATATACGCAACAAGTGAAATAGTTTATTAAAGCGTCAATCAGCAGTAGAAACAATTACAAAGTGTGTCCTCCCCAACCCTGTTTTGGTAAGAAGCTGAGGGATGGGGCTGGAAAAATGTAACCTCTCTCAAATGCATAGATAGAATTATGGATTCAATAACTGACCATCCATGATAAACACATTTTTTTTCACCATGTTTTGAGGCTATATAGTGCTTGTTTAAATTGACATTGTTTACAAACGTTGGAGTAAAACAAGCTTACATTTTGGGTTCTGACAAGGTACGACAGTTGAACTAAGCTCATGAGACATTTATAAGTTATTATTCTTCAAGAATCATTGGGTACATATCAGTGATTTATAAGTCCAAAAATGATTATTGCCCCTTTAAAAGTAAAGTAACCTGAGAAACGGATGGCTAATAAGTGATAAACTGTAATTGGCAGTCACTACCGTCACGGGACATTTTTTTATGGTTTTATTCTGTGTTGTCGCAGCATTCAAACCACATAATGCATAGTGCATTTAATGTTTCAAAATGTAAATTGATAATCGAACCGAAACGACCACAGAATGCAATAATCGCTCAGCACTCCAGTTCTGTTTTACAAAGGTAGCTCAAGCTGTTTACGTGTGCGATGTGTCTGCTTTTTTTGACCGGTCCTTTGACCACACACTTTCAGCCCCCACTCCCATGTACTGTCATTGTGTATCTTTTCCTTCACACTATATCTATCCCTCTCTGTTTCTGGCTTTCTGATGTGTTCCTTCTGAGCAGTGCATCAAGACTGCTGCCACCTCTGTGCGTGTGAACACATGCGAATGTGTGTTAGTTCATAGAATCCTCACTGACATTGCGACCGGCCATTTGCGATCCGGAATGTTTTTGTTTCTTGTCTTTCGTGTATGAGCACTTATCCGAAATGACTGCACCTATGGGTCAGAACACTAGGTACGTCTCCCCCCCCAAGCTTCAATCGTGTTTGACATCTCACCCCCTGTTCATTTTACTCCAGTGGTACATTACTCATATGAATGTCAGTAGCTTTGATTAAGCCTGTTAAGATTGTACAAGTGAGGATGGGGACAGAGAGAAACACCACAGAGACAGTGTGGTGTGGTTGTTTTGTTTTATTTGCTGTTGATTTCTTCTGTTGGTATCAAATGGTACCAAATAAATGGTGATAATCTCAAAAGATTGGCACATCTTGATTTTGACAGATTACTTTTGGTCTGATCTGTGATGGTACCGTGGAGATGGAATATCCTTTATGTAAAAAAAAAAAAATTGGCTTTGTTTAATTTTGATCAGTAGATAAACCCAATAGATATGCTCTGAATATTGCTAGAGCCTTTTCAAATGCATTATCTCACTCAGTGGAGTTTTCCTTATTTAATCTTGTCTGAGGGCAGCTATGTGATTGGTTGGAAGGCCTGGGGGAAGAGCGTGTGACAGGCGAGCGTCAAGTAAGAAAAGTTAGGGAGGTAAATCAGCGGATGGATAGATGGACGGACGTTAAACGCGGGTTGCGACACTCAAGGTCCCTGGTTTGAATCCCCATGCCTTGTTTTCTAACCTTACATTCGAAAGTTTCTAACCTTCATTTCGAAACTAACTTTCCTATTTTACTTTCTAATGTTAACTTCACATTTCTTGCCTGCTAATGTATTTTGACTGGTGAGATTGAGGGTTGGTGCCTTGGTGGCAGAGGATGTAAAAGCCTAAACTTACTTCCCTCAGAAAAAGATCCACTGTAAAATACAGTGATGTACAGAAATGCAATATCAATATGAATTTGGCTCCCCACAGACTGAACAGTTTTCTGGAGATTACATCTTTGTGTATTTTCATTTTGATTCAGACTTTGATTTCTATATTTATTTATTGACTTCCATCCGTGCTCTTCCTCTCCTCGACTTTGCGGAGCCGTGAGTGTTTTATGCGTGCGTTGGTGTGAGTGCGATTTGAAGATGCGAGTTGAGATGAAACAAGGGAATTGCAACTCTTTGACCTATAAATTGCCGGTGTACACAAGGCTTCACTTAAATTCTGAAATGGTCTGGAAACCATGACTGAAACAAATACAGAAACCTACAGAAACCAAAACAGAACCGACATGGATGTACTGTAGTCCTGGGCTGGCTGAAATCATTGTTGGTGTCATTTGCAGTACGAACTATATCTATGTAACAATATTACGGTTCCTCACTTTGTCAATTTACTTTTTGTGAGAAAAAGTGAGAAATAAATTAAACAAAAGAAATCTGTCAAACGTACCTTTGATTAGATGAATCCGCATCTTGTTTCCATGGTGATACTATTATACATATATATAAATATCTATGAGGGCATGTATTAGTTATGAAATGAATAAACAGGAAGAAAAAAACAGAATTGCTAACATGGCATAGCAGCTACAGTCTGTACGTGGCAGAAAATAAAATTGTACATGTGTCAAATGTGTATGGAGTGGTTGTCATGCTTCCTAACCAAGCTACAGAGGGCTACCTTAAGAGATTTAGAATCGACATTTTACAGTGATTCATTTTGCCTTCAAAATCGAGAGATAACGCATCACAAACAATAAACAGTCATGGAAATAAGACATTTGGAAGAAATCACACATTTTATTAGTTATTTTTTTAAACATTTAAACATCAGTCCTTTTCCCTCATAGCAACAATATACACAGTCTCCCATAGTGCAGTTCAACTTAACAAGTAATTCCCTTACATAGCCATTGGCAAAACAAACAAACCCATTTAATAAATCTCTACCAACTAGGAAAAACTGACAGAACAATGTGATTCCATACTTGAGAACAGTCTCACTTCTCCTCAGTATAAAACCATGTGTATTGCTACTTGTCAAATAGAGTAATTAACACACAGGGACACATCAGTGGTAAAAGGGGTAAGTAAAAGGCTCTTTATTTTCTTCCATGGGGGGGGGGGGGGGGGGGGTCAATCGTTCCACCGATATGCGAGGACTGGAAGAAATGATCAACAATAATCCAAGAAGGGACAACCTATCAATTCAACAATATAAAATTAAGAGAAAAAAAATCACCAATAAAATTCACATAATTATCATCATCATGATGAAGATATCATTTAACTTTAAAACAGTGTTCCATATGTCATACAATGGCCTCGAGTAATATACGTGGACATTATATCTACAGTATAGTTTTACATTCCATCATTGAGACAGTTCTCACGTGATGATGTATAGCCAAACGCATATCATAGCAAAACAAAAAGGTACAATTTTTCCCTTAACATACATTGTCAATTGAAATTCCCAGCAATCATACTTAATATTGAGCCAATTGAGAACAAGTGAACTTGGAATTGTCAACCGATTGTAAACTACGCTAATGTTTAAACAGTTTAATACTCCACAGAGTTTAAGCAAAGCTATAGCGATTCACTCAATCACGAGTCTATACATCACCACAAGAAGCAAGCTCATGTTTTGACATTCACTTATGTTCTCATAGATTTTTATAGCCATTTCTGCACAAAAAAAACTGACAAAAAAAAAGGGTTGACAAACTGCGATATGTTGGTCACTGTCCTGTAAAGCTTAACTGATATCACTTTTGTCATTGGGACCGATGTGCAATACTGAGATCATATGAATGCACTCATGAGTTTCAGTTCACCGCATATCCCAGACCCTGATAATATTGGAAAACCAAGCCGTATAGAGTGCCCTCCGTAATTACTGGGACAGTGAAGCATTTCTTCTTCTTTTGGCTCTATACTCAAAGTTTGGATTTGAAAACTAACAGTGACCTTCAAGGGCAGACTGTCATCTTTAATTTGAGGGTATTTTCATCCTAATTGGCTGAAGCATTTATGAATTACAGCACCCCCCACACACACAGATTATTTTGTGCCCAATAGAAATTAAATGGTAAATAATGTATTGTGTCATTTTGGAAAATGTTTCTAAACAATAATTATGAGTAAGGAAGCTAGACACACAATATCATACCCTCCCCCAAAATACTAACCTCCCCTGTTATTGTAATGGTGAAAGGTTAGCATGTGTTGGTATGATATTTGTGAGTCTAACTTTCTCACTCATCATTATTCACGATTCATTCAGGATCATCCGTATAAAAGTGACACAATACATGATTTACTCTTCATTTCTAATTGGGCACAAAATAATCTGAAACAACCACAATAAACAGAAAATGCATCCAAAAATGTGTAGAGCCACAAACTTAATGTAGTCATTGCGTGCTATGAATATGAGACCACAGTTAAGTTCATTCGTCTCAATACTTTTGGTCCCCTAAAATGGGGAGGACTACTGTGTACAAAAAGTGCTGTAATTTACAAACGGTTGAGCCGATATGGATGAACATACCGTCAAATTAAAGCTGTCATTCTGCACTATAAACTTCAGCCACGATTTCAAAAGAAGAAAAAAAATGCTTCACTGTCCTAATAATTACGGACGACACTGTATTACTGTATATTATTTAAGATTGAAAATCTCTCAGATATATCTCATAAACCCACAAATTGGCAAACTTCACATATCGTCAACAACTCTGGCATGTACTCTATTCATTTTCCTATGGCATTCAAACTTAAAACATGTTTAAAATTAGGAAATTATTGTATTAAAATAAAAAATATATATGTTTCAGTCATAAGTGTCCTGCGATGAGACTGAGAAGAATGGAACAATGCGATAAAACACCAACATTTTCTCTATAAAATGATATCGTCAAGATTGTTGTTTCCTTTTTATATTTTACAAGAAGAATCTTCAGTCCAGCAGCGACGATATGTAAACAACACTCAGAGGGCGAAGTTGTAGCGTTGGGATGGGATTGGGCGAGGATGTCACACACTTAGTAGGCAAATTCCGCAGGTCAGCTGACAGCTGTAGGCTAGGGGCTCCTCAACTGCGACAGAAAGATGAGGAATTGATGCATTTTACACTTGCTAATTAGTAACTTGCATTGTAAAAAATGTGTTTGAGGCCAGCTAAGGTAGAGAAAGACCAAAGCAAAACCAAAGCAGACCAAGCTAGCTACATAGCTCCAGGATGAAGCAGGTTGGGTGGACTAAGCGCACCTAGTCACCTACCTTGACTAGACTAGGGATGATCAGGGCTAAACCAGAATAAAGGCAGACCACACTACACACATTAGCAGGCTAGCAGCTACATAGTGCAGGCGGAGCGGATCAAGTTAGAGATACAGGACAGGGACCAGGTAGGGGATAGCAGGGCCAAAGCATAACCAATCTAGCTACATAGCTCCAGAATGACTGGATAAAGCAGGCCAGGCCAGCACAGGGCTATAATCCCACCTCCAGTCAACTTATTTGGCGGGCACCGTGGGCGAGCCGGAGCGGTGGAAGTGGATGTTCTGCCACTTGGCGTCGCGGCGGTGCCAGATGCGGGTCTCCTCCGACTGCATGGTGCGTGGCATGCCGCTTGCGTCCATGTACTGGGTGAGGCGGATGTAAGCGATACACGCCGCGTCGTCGCCGATCAGGTGCACGTGGGGGTTGAGCAGGATGGTGTGGACGGGCCCTTGCTTTCCCCTGGACAGAGCTGGATGAGAGAGGCGAATTGGAGGGAAATGGATAGAATCAGCACACAATCAAGGTCATTAAAGCTTCTACAGTCATTGGTGCGTAATGGAATGCAGGGGCTCTACCGTTCTCAAAGTAGAATCTGTGGAAGTCTGTTCCCTCCAATAGGTTTCCCAAAGCCTCTGGCTCAAAGGATGTAAGCCCGGGATCACAGATCTTCCTGTGAGACAGAAGTGGAACACAAACAATTAAGTTTTCAAATGGTGCAGTGTTGGCATATGGATAAATATCTAGATTGTAGGTCCTCTGTATGCAATCGCTGTAGATCACTGTAGGTAAAAATACAAGATCACTAACGTATAGGCTTCAAAGTCTCCATTGTTGATGGCCTCAATCAGCTGCTCAGTCACTTTGATGATCTCCTGCTTACGAGCTGAGAGGGGGAGCGAGAGAAGAAAATAAACACATTTCCACATGTTGCCACAAACCTAACAGTGAACTGTCCCACAACCGTAGGCGATTCGAGTAACACACCTCTGATGTGTTAAGTAATCAAGGGAGTGAATGAATCCCTTTAGAGCAGTTTGAGCGATTTACATTAACCAAAGATGCACCATTGAGAGCATCCTGTCGGGCTGTATGACCGCCTGGAACGGCAACTGCACCGCCTGCAATAGCAGGGCTCTCCAGGTGGTGCAGTCTGCCCAACGCATCATCGCGGGCACACTGCCTGCCCACCAGGACACTTACAGTACAGCATCCGATGTCACAGGAAGGCCAAAAAGATCATAAAGGACATCAACCACCTGAGCCACAGCCTCTTCATCCCGCTATCATCCAGAAAGATGCCCAGGGTCCCTACTCATCTGCGTGAACGTGGCTTAGGCATGCTGCAAGGAGGCATGAGGACTGCAGATGTGGCCAGGGCAATAAATTCCATTGTCCGTTCTGTGAGACGCCTAAGACAGCGCTACGGGGAGACAGGACGGACAGCTGATCGTCCTCGCAGTGGCAGACCACGTGTAACAACACCTGCACAGGATCGGTACATCCGAAAATCACACCTGCGGGACAGGTACAGGATGGCAACAACAACTGCCCGAGTTACATCAGGAACGCGCAATCCCTCCATCAGTGCTCGGACTGTCCGTAATAGGCTGAGAGGCTGGACTGAGGGCTTGTAGGCTTGTTGTAAGGCAGGTCGTCACCAGACATCACAGGCAACAATGTCGCCTATGGGCACAACCCATCGTCGCTGGACCAGACAGGACTGGAAACACACAACATCTGCTAAATACAGTGTATGTGACCAATACAATTTGAAGTAGTGGTGACAATATGACCCACAACACAGTCAATAGGTTCAGGGGCGAAGGTTCACCATTTACACACACACACACACACACACACACACACACACACACACACACACACAGGGGAGAGTGTGTGTTTCAACAACCTTTCCACAGATAACATGATTTCATTACCTTGCAAGTTAAGTAGCCAAGGTAAGAGGTTATGGATGTAAAAGAAAAACAAAGCAAAGGTTTTGTGGTTTAGAAAATCTGTTATTTGAGGTAGATGTCAAATGGAATGGTAGTGAACTGACTGTTAGTACTGACTGTTAGTACTGACTGTTAGTACTTTTTTTAGTGTAACATGCACTTAAACGTAGAGAATTAAAGTCCCAGGAATGAGAAAAAGATCAATGCTCTTTCGTAAACTCTTTACCTTCGACACTTTTGTCCCTTCTGACACTTCCAATCGGCGTGACTGACAGAGCACAAAGGATGCAAATTAGTAACGGTTGCCCTCAGGTTCTGTGTACTTGTCGGAACGTTGTTCACCAATGTGAGGAAGACTCCAGTGAAGAAAAAAAAAAGATTAATCGGAATTGCCGATTAATTAGGGCCGATTTCACTGTATTTTTGGGCGCCGATTTTTAATTTTTACACACCTTTATTTAACCAGGTAAGTCAGTTAAGAACACATTCTTATTTTCAATGACGGCCTAGGAACAGTGGGTTAACTGCCTTGTTCAGGGGCAGAACGACAGATTTTCAACTTGTCAGCTCGGGGCATCCATACTTGCAACCTTACAGTTAACTAGTCCAACGCAATAACGACCTGCCTCTCTCTTGTTGCACTCCACAAGGAGACTGCCTGTTACGCGAATGCAGTAAGCCAAGGTAAGTTGCCAGCTAGCATTAATCTTATCTTATAAAAAACAAATCGATCATAATCACTAGTTAACTACACATGGTTGATGATATTACTAGATATTATCTAGCATGTCCTGCGTTGCATATAATCTGACTGAGCATACAAGCATACAAGTATCTGACTGAGGCAGAAGCAGGCGCGTAAACATTCATTCAAACAGCACTTTAGTGCGTTTTGCCAGCAGCTCTTCGTTGTGCCTCAAGTATTGCGCTGTTTATGACTTCAAGCCTACCAACTCCCGAGATGAGGCTTGTGTAACCGAAATAAAATGGCTAGCTAGTTTGTGAGCGCTAATTGTTGTTGTGTTGCTGGTTCGAGCCCAGGGAGGAGCGAGGAGAGGAACGGAAGCTATACTGTTACACTGGCAATACTAAAGTGCCTATTAGAACATCCAATAGTCAAAGGTTAATGAAATACAAATGGTATAGAGGGAAATAGTCCTATAATTCCTATAATAATTACAACCTAAAACTTCTTACCTGGGAAAATTGTAGACTCATGTTAAAAGGAACCACCAGCTTACATATGTTCTCATGTTCTGAGCAAGGAACTGAAACGTTAGCTTTCTTACATAGCACATATTGTACTTTTACTTTCTTCTCCAACACTTTGTTTTTGCATTATTTAAACCAAATTGAACATGTTTCATTATTTATTTGAGGCTAAATTGATTTTATTTATGTATTATATGAAGTTAAAATAAGTGTTCATTCAGTATTGTTGTAATTGTCATTATTACAAACATTTTTTTATTATTAAATCGATTAAATCGGCAAAGGCTTTTATGGTCCTCCAATAATCGGTATCGGCGTTGAAAAATCATAATCGGTCGACCTCTAGTATCAACAATGCAGTAATACTTTTTTCCTATGCCCAACCTTGGTGTAATACATTGTAAATGCATTACTGTATACATTTCCAAAGACTTGTTATAAAAAGACAGTGATGATGAGCACAGTACTTATTATCTGGCAACCCCTGGTTAGACTGACTACTCCAATGGCAGACCATGACCTCCAGAGGGCAGCAGAGTACACACATACTGGATGGCTGTGTGGGAGACTCACGCTGCTTTGCGCCACTGAAGCAGAGTGCAACAACGTGCCAACCTACAACACACAACCTCAGAAAAGGGGTACTTTTTTAGGACCCTTCTTCACAGGGATCCATGACAAACAGTAACAGGGTGTGTGCCTCTGTTTAGTCTTTGATATCTAGTGCCATGTACAATGAGGGAATTATTTGCATGTATTTTCACTCACCACATGCACCAAATGAGCCCAAAAGTCATATCCTAAACAAATGTGGACTTCAAATGAGGCACATCTGATAGTGGTCAACAGGATATGGAGGGACGTTCAGGGAAAGTGGGGCACAGAGGGTAGTAGGTTTTGGGGGGAAATTGTTTTAAGTTTGTGCCCTCTCCCTCACTCTGGGCAAACTTACACTGCATGTCGCTGGGGCCTGGGCTAGGCAGGGGCCCAAGGGGGTCCCGAGGCTGAGGCCCCTGAGTGTGGGTGTGGTAGGGCCCACAGTGGGCGGCAGGGTGGACGGAGAATAAGACCACAAAGAAGGAGGTGAAGAGGAGGAGCAGGTAGCAGGTGACCAGGGCCCTGAGAACATAGTGGCACAACTCCTCCCTACTGGGCCAAACACTGGGAGAATACCAGCAGGAGGAAGATGAGGAAGAGGAGGAGTGGTACGAGCCTGAGTGCTCCCGCCAGAAGCAAGGGGAGCGTGGGGAGGAGGGACGGGAGACTTGGGCAAGGATGTCAGGGTGACAAGGGTTATTGGTATGAGTGGTGGGTGGATGGATGGAGGTGAGGGATTGAAAACAAAAATGTAAAATGGAGAAAAGAAATGAAAGTTTGAATGAATGAAGGATGAGTGACATTGCCTTGTCCTCAGTGGGAGATCTGGAAACAAAATGCTGAGGAGGAAAGTCATGACAAATGTTAATTTAAAAAAACAGATGAAAAATGTATACTGGGATGGTTGTAAGGCCTCCACTTTCTGGCAAGTGTTGATGTTACAGGGTGAGTGACACTTGGGCACTGATAGGTTCCTGTGTGTTGGGTTGGTGCTTCAGAATGTGCTGTGGCCAGCAACATGGTTTTGTTTATTCGGAAGAGTAGAAAATACAGGGCGAGACAATGCAAAAACCCACATCCTACAGTCTACCAACTCCTACACACGCACAACGTGATGGAACGACCACGTCAAACTGGGAAATGCAATGCCTTCATCTTTCAAACAAAGAAAAACAAAGGGAATATGAAAATGACTAGTCTCTAAACAACAGCCGCAACACAGACACGTTTGGTGGAGAAAACAGTAATGAGACGTGTCACATTGCACAAAGCCAGAACCCATCAGTAATCATCCGTCATGGAATGCAAACGTTGACAGAAAGCAACTCTCAAATGCAATGAAACAATTCTCTCCACACAAACTGCCATAGCTAGGAGTACTAGGAGCTAGGAATGACTGTTCAAAGCAGGTAGCTCATGAGATTTCCTTATTCAATTTCAAAGCAGGTAGCTCATGAGATGGACCAATGAAATTGCATCCCCGCCTCGGGCCTTTTGAAGGAGGAATGTAGAGTGAGGAGATGAATCATTGTGATTGGGGTCATCGTCACGCTCCCCAGATGCCATGACGTCATACAAGGAAATCCCCGATCACACTTGTAGGCCATGTCATAGCGACTTTAGCTAGCTAAGCTCGTGAGCAGAAACACGTAAATCGGGTCTAACGGTGGTCTCGCGCCGAACTGCGCACGCGGAGGCCGTCCAATCAAAGGCACTCCTTGTGAAAGCGTGTCGGTTTGTCACTTTCACGAGGTTGGAGTAATAACATGTTCGACTACTTAAGACATGGGCTCCAATCCAGGTCGTGCCTTCAGATTTCGAGAAAATGAACAGCGATGGAAGAATATTTCACTTCTCTCATCGACTTCTCCAACCCCAAACCCCAGCCTGGTCTGCTTTGCAAGCGTTCCCGGTAGTCTCGCAATGTTGCGCCTCTCGGTTTCGAAAAAAAAAACATCCATTTGAAGAGGGAGGTGAACAAATGCTACTAATGGCTATCTGTAATGGTGTTGCTCGTGCACACACACACACACACACACACACACTGTTCTGGCTCAGTGGACCAACAGGGCAGCAGCGAAATGGGAAATCATGCAAGGCCTGCAGCAGAGCCTGATTTGGCTCCCTAAACGACTGTAGTGTCCACGCCTCCCCCATGGCTTCTCTTTGTAGACTCAGCCTGCTCTCATTGTGTTAGTTCCCACAACCCACTGTAGACACAGTTCCAAATCACTAATGAGTCACTAACTAGCTCAGCAGAGTGGGTGTAAAATGCACCACTGACAATCAAAGTTGGGCCATAATTCACCCATTGTACGTCCAATAACATTGGTCTTGGCAGGTAGCCTCGCAGTTAAGAGCATTGGGCCAGTAACCGAAAGGTAGCTGGTTCGAATCCCCGAGCCGACTAGGTGAAACATCTGTCCATGTGCCCTTGAGCAAGGCACTTTAACCCTAATTGCTCATTGAAGTTGCTCTGAATAAGAGCGTCTGCTAAATGACTCAAATGTTAAACACAGTGAAAACAGAAGGACGACATCAATTGAACTTTCATAAAAAGAAAATGCACGGTGAGACAGATGACAGGACTGACAGTGCAAGTAAAGTCTTGCAGCTAAAATGTATTGACATAGAAAGACATTCTAGCGTTACAAGTTTGGAGGATGGCAGTGCATGATCAGATGATAGACCGATAGGGGGCCTCCCCCGAGTGGAGCTGCAGTCTAAGGCACTGCATCACAGTGCTTGAAGCGTCACTACAGACCCGGGTTTTGATCCCAGGCTGTGTCACAACCAGCTGTGATCTGGAGTCCCATAAGGCGGCGCACAATTGGCCCCAGGCGTTGTCCGGGTTAGGGGAGGGTTTGGCCGGGGGGGGCCTTTACTTGGCTCATTGTGCTCTAGCGACTCCTTGTGGCTGGCCGGGCGCCTGCAGGCTGACTTTCGGTCGTCAGTTGAACAGTGTTTCCTCCTCCTCCGATACATTAGTGCGGCCGGCTTCCGGGTTAAGCGGGCGGGTGTTAAAAAGCGCGTTTTGGCGGGTCATGTTTCGAAGGACGCATGGCTCGACCCGTTGGGGGAGTTGCAGGGAGGAGATAAGATCGCAATTGGATTCCAATGGCATATTACAAAATTGGGCAGGAAAAGGGGGTCAAATAAATAACGATGGACAGATGAAGTGGATTAATTAAAGCATATTAAATGAAAAAGCAGAATGGATGCCTGGATAAACACATGCTTACCTGATGAATTCATACAAACTAAATTATACAAAAGAAAAACAGGGATAGCAGTACATTTGGATGCAAAATCAGTAGGACAAAAATACATGCCAACACGTCAGTGCTGTGAGAATAACACATTCCCTTTCACTTAGACTGTGCACAGCCAACACCGAGCTACTTGCCTAATACAGGTGTGTGCTCCTACCTTTCACGTCCTCATCCTCCATGGTGGTGTTTGCACTCTCACTGGACTCCTGTTGGACAAGAACAAACAGCTGAGAACAATGGACACCTGTCAGCTATTGAAACTGGATAAAGCGGGAGCACAAGAGAAGTAACGCATTGTCAGATGAGTAAAATAGTTTGGGCAAAGGAAACCGATTATCTTCGGGAACCGCTGAGAGAACAGATTTGGATAACTAAACATACTCTTTTGGGCTATAGTTACACAAACAAAAATATCATCATTGACATTGTGACACAAGAGATTTGAACATAGGTCGACGTCTCATTTTGGTCACACAAGCTGTAGGGCCTAGTTTTGAACTATGTCATTTTAACAGCAAGCCACTAGCAGTGCTACTCCAAGACTCCGATAGTGAAAAAAAATCTTCACGTACGAAGCGTTATAACAACAACATATCTAAAGGAGACATATCCCTGGATCCACATTCGTCAAACCGGATCGCATTCTAGCTCGTCGGGGAACGGACTCTACAAGGTGTCGAATGCGTTCCACAGGGATGCTGGCCCATGTTGACTCCAATGCTTCCTATAGTTGTATCAAGTTGGCTGGATGTCCTTTGGGTGGTGGACCATCCAGGAAACTGTTGAGCGTGGAAAAACCCGGCAGCGTAGCAGTTCTTGACACAAACCTTTGTGCCTGGCACCCTTTTACCATACCCCGTTCAAAAGGCACTTAAATGTTTTGTCTTGGCCATTCACCCTCTGAATGGCACACATACACAATCTATGTCTCAAGGCTTAAAAATCCTTCTTACGGTGTTCTTAATGTTTTTATATACATGCACATTTGTTTAACGTGAGATAAAACATGTTGACAAAGTCCTAAGTCCGGTGTCTGTGTGAAGCGCAAATGAAACAAACATTTAGGACATACACACCAAGGCGCCATGCATGCAACGTTATACAAGGCTTTGTAAGAAACACAAACTAAAAACCAAACTAGCTTATCACTCTGCTAACTAGAGGACAACAGCAAACACCTAAATGCTTGGCACTGCTGTTCCATTTACTCACTACTTTGTTTCCATCAGTTGGGTTGTGGATGACAGTGGTTTGAGGCTCCTGGTTCACAGAGAGGAGGAGGAAGAGGGTGAAGAAGGGGTTAAATAGACAGGAAATTGGCGTGGTAAACAGTTAATAAGAAAGAGAGAAAAAAAGGGCCAAAGGAACCTCGGAGAAGGCAAGTTTGGGGGTAAAAATCAAGGACAAACGATGCACCACTGAGGCTATAGCTAAGGGCTTTAATGCAGCACGCCCAACTTTTTCCATGAAAACGAGAAATCTTTGAGTCGTCATCTTGGTGCAATATAAAAGGCATCAGAAGACAAGGCTATGATATTCATATTTAAAACAGACACACAGCAACCAAGACAGGATGGGAGGTGTACAGCAGTAGGAAGCATGCTAGTCACCAGGCCCTTCCTGGATATAAACTACAGGAAGGTATTTTACGTGTGTACAGACAAAGCAAGGCGTGCAGTTGACCCTTAGAGCTGACTCCAGACAGTGTGTGTGTGTGTGTGTGTGTGTGTGTGTGTGTGTGTGTGTGTGTGTGTGTGTGTGTGAGAGAACATCAACATGCCACATTTCTAACACCTAGAAATACATAACCCCATCACTTTAGAAGTAGTGTAAATAGCCATTGTTAAAAAGCCACGAGGTTATTACCATGTTATTATATACATAATGGGATGGAAAAACGAAGCTAATATTTTGTATGCATTTACAAATGGTGACATTATACTAGGGATGCGTCTCCGGTTCTGTCCGGGGCTGGTTAAATACAGTACAGGCCTCTTGGCTGACCTGACATGTCTAACACGCGTAGATAAAACTGCGGTAAGTCTGGGTCGATTCCCTCTGGGCAGTGCCGACAGGTGGGCTGTCATAAGGCATGCCATGGCACGGTCACGTTGAAGCTCATGTGTGGTGACAGGGTGACACGGATGGCACTAGCGGAGTAATCTTAGGATGCGTTTCACTGCTAGTGTGCGAGGTCTATTTTGGGAAGCACGCATGCGTGTTTCAACCAGCATGTCTCATTGGTTTCCTTGGTAACTTGGGAGCTTAAGTGGAGTGAAAGTAAAAACACAAACCCCGGGATGTACAGTTGTTCACACACGCAGAAGCAAAAAGTGCACATGCCAACTGCAATGACTACTGGTCCACAGTAAAAGTAAATGCCTGTGTGCGATTAAAAAAAGAAAACAAAAATGCAATATTAAAAAGAGGCATCACTGGGAACAAAACAAAGACAGACGTTGTTAGAGTGAGGCGAGCAGCCCGAGCATGGAGGATGAGACAGACCGACAGACAGGCAGGCAGACGTGCAGAAAGACAGACAGTGTACCAGAGTGGGGGGCTCTTTGGGGCTGGTGACTACATTGGTCTTGTTGTTGTTGATCTAAAAAGGTAAGTGGACAGAGACGGAGACAAGAAACAGCGATTGATATCAGGAACAAAGGACCCAGTGGTCCAAGGAGGGAGAGAGACAGGAGAGGTGTCCCGGAATACACAGCTGCGGGAGTGAAAATGTTAGGAGTTAACGAGCAAGTACTCTGCAGGGTATAAAGAGGAGTGAGAGACAGTAAGTTCATGAGACAAATCTGTGGGTTCCAAGCCTGTAGCGGTACGTCATTATTCTGGAGGATTATAAGCAGAATAAACATGCAAAGGAGTTCCTAGCTGAAACAGAACTTCATAAACATGAACTTGAAAGCGATCGGCTGTTCCACTCTACTTTTTTATGTTTTTCAGGAAGCCTAAATTGCCACTATTAACGTAGTTTATGGAGACCTTAAATCTAACAAATTAGTGCCATTGTGGCTCTAAACTAGAGATGAGAAATACAAATTCAGTAGTCATGCAATTATCCAATGCTGTTGAAATTTAAAGTCAAACGACGTTATGACAGCCCAATAGTTTTAGTTTTTTTACGGGAAGATCATCGTCTGCATCGGAAGCACGTCAGGGGAAAAAATGAAGGTCAAAAGGTGTTATGCTATTCCTTTGTGAACTGCATGCCCTGATTTTGTAGCCCAGTCATTGGGCATCCCAGCTATGGAAAACGAATTTTTTTTTAAGTACTAGGTAATATGGGGCACCTGATCATCGAACTAGGTTCTCCTCAGGGAGATATGGGGAGCTAGCCATGAAACTCAAACTACACATCAAGAGGCTTATACAATGGGTTGCTCATTAAACCAAGATACGGAGACAACTATCCTTGGCCAGGGATCTACAAATGACTGATTGAACCACCCTGAAACCAACCACTAGACAGCACTAGGGTGTTCTATAATCAACCACATAACTGGCGTGGTAGATGCAAGGTTGGACAAAAAATAGGGACAGGAATACCAGCAATATTGGCATTGGCTCAGTCTCAGACAGAACACAAAAGAGAACAAGACAAACGGGGTCCAATATCACAACCCCAAAACACAACCAGTATGTGTCAAGACTCAAGACCCTAGACTTAACAGTATACTCTGTTATAAAATAGCCTTTCTCAAAAACACATTTACATTTGAGTCATTTAGCAGACACTCTTATCCAGAGCGACTTACAGGAGCAATTAGGGTTAAGTGACTTGCTCAAGGGCACCGACAGATTTTTCACCTAGTCCAGAATAAAACCAGCGACCTTTCGGTTACTGGCCCAACGCTCTCAACCGCTAGGCTACCTGCCGCACACATTTGTAATCATTAAAGATTTAGCATACACGGAAACCAAAATTGATGGCGGGACTAAATAATGTAATGCCTGCCATTTCCCCAGTCCATTAGGTTATCTACTATTCAACACAGCCTCAGACATTTAAGAGGGTAACATGCTGGACCCCTGCGCTAAACCTGAAATAATCCTTCAAAAGCTGCCTGCTGTGCTTTCAAAACACACCGATAGCTCACACAGCTGCAGATAGACTGATTTAGAAAGAGTTTTTGGGCAAATATATCAGGTACAAATGTACCTAGATGCTAAACCTCCTACAGCTGCTTAAACCGCCTGCCATAAGCACCTTGGGTAACGGTGTTATCAAATATATTGGTTTATCCATCACCCCTCCTCGGAGGACAAAAATAACTTGGTATGTACATTTACATATTTGGCACAGTAGTTACATGTCATGTATCTCAAAAGACCAATATGTAACTACTGTGTAAAAAAAAAAGAAAAGAAGTTCCATGTATGTAAAAATGTGTTTAGAATATACATAAGTTATTTTTGTCCTCCGTACTTCTGTTTTAATCTAGAGAGGTTAGAGAAGCTATCTAGATCCTCAATGAGACTGTGCAGGGGATCCATATTACAAATTCAAGACAAGTTGAGTCATCGGCATACATTGACGCCTTTGTTTTTAAGCCCTGGATTTCTAGTCCCTTGAGATTGTTGGATCTGGAGCTAACATTTCCATGGCCCTAAAAAAAAATGGCTGTGCAGCGACGTTCCCCATCCAACCTGCCAGAGCTTGAGGGGATCTGCAAAGAAGAATGGGAGAAACTCCCCAAATACATGTGTGCTGGGGGGGGATACATTTGCAAAATGTTCAGAAAAAACACGTTTTACTTTGTCATTATGGGTTATTGTGTGTAGAATGATGAGGGGGAAAAACTATTTTAGAATAAGGCTGTAATGTAACAATCAATTACAATTACGACAAGTGGACTCCAATCAAGTTTTAGAAACATCAAGTATAACTAATGGAAACTTGCGCTCAATTTCAAATCTCAGCAAATGGTCTGAAGTATGTAAATAAGGTATGTTTTTTTTTAAAATAAAGTTGCAAAGAAATTCTAACAACCTGTTTTCGCTTTGTCATTATGGGATATTGTGTGTAGATTGATGAGGAGTGTAAGTGGATACCTGCTCATTGAACATCTCATTTCAAAATCATGGTCATTAATATAAAGTTGGTCCCCCCTTTGCTGCTTTCTGGGAAAGCTTTCCACTAGATGTTGGAACATTTCTGTGGGGAGGTTGGGCACTGATATTGGGGGATTAGGCCTGGCTCACAGTCGACATTCCAATTCATCCCAAAGGTGTTCAATGGGGTTGAGGTCAGGGCTCTGTGCAGGCCAGTCAAGTTCTTCCACACTGTTCTTGACAAACCATTTCTGTATGGACCTTGCTTTGTGCACAGGGGCATTGTCATGCGGAAACAGGAAAGGGCCTTCCCCAAACTGTTGCCACAAAATTGGAAGCACAGAATGGTCTAGAATGTCATTGTATGCTGTAGCGTTAAAATGTCTCTTCACTGGTTCTGCCTAGCCCGAACCATGAAAAACAGCCCCAGAGCATTATTCCTCCTCCACCAAACTTTACAGTTGGCACTATGAATTCGGGCAGGTAGCATTCTCCTGGCATCCAACAAACCAAGATTTGTCCGTCAGACTGTCAGATGGTAAAGCGTGATTCATCAACTCCATTCATTACTGACCTTAGGCTTGTGTGCGGCTGCCCGGCCATGGAAACCCATTTCATGAAGCTCCCGATCAACAGTTATTGTGCTGATGTTGCTTCCAGAGGCAGTTTGGAACTTGGTAATGAGTGTTGCAACCGAGGACAGAGGATTGTAATGAGCTACGCGCTTCAGCACTCGGCGGCCCCGTTCTCGGAGCTTGTGTGGCCAACCACTTTGCGGCCGAGCCGTTGTTGCTCCTAGATGTTTCCACTTCACAATATACAGCTGACCAGGGCAGCTCTAGTTGGGCAGAAATTTGACAAACTGACTTGTTGGAAAGGTGGCATCCTGTGAACGGTGCCACATTGAAAGTCACTGAGCTCTTCAGTAAGACAAATATTGACAGTAGAATGGCCTATGTCAGCAACGGGTGTGGCTGAAATAGCCAAATCCACAAATTTAAAGGGGTGTCCACATACTGTTGTATATATAGGGTATGTCAAGTGCAGATCCTGGTTATGTGATCCTAGTATTTTAGGATCAGCATTTGGAGAGGGAGATGGGGGTCAGGGGAGGCAGACAGATGCAGGGGGCATACACAAAGTCAGCCAGTATTTTGACACTGGACCACTGGTGGGGAGACGGACACTGGAGGACAGCTACTCTAGCACAGCTGTGAGGGGGATAGCATGTGATTCACTGTCTGACACAGACCCCCAGTGGGGAGAGTAAGAAATGAGGGGTTGAAAAGAGGGGTGTGAGTGACAAGAGGGGAGTGTGAGAGAAAAGGGGGAAGAAGGTAGAAATATAAAAAATAGAAAGATGGATAGAAAGGAGCAAGCATCCCCCAATAAGGAAGAGAGTGACACGAATTTTGTAGTCAGGTTTAGAAACAAATCTCAGCTATGACAGCTGAGATTTGATTAGACGGGAGATGAGGACTTCCAGTCAGATTTAGCAGATCGGTCAGCTTCCTCAGATCACAAAACAGACGCTACCACTCTGTGACTGAATTATTTTGTAAAGGCGGAGCCCGATTATTGAAATATCTTACATGCTGACCACACCAGGCCGCGTTGCGTGCGCGAGCGTCGCAACATAAAATGTACACCTACATGTTAATCAATCATTTCATCCAAACTGCTCGCATGCGTCAATGAGCGTCTGTGTGTAGCCAGGCGTTAAAATAGAACTTGATTCTTGATTCCATCTCCTCATTGTTTTTTAGGAGCATATATCCACTTGGGTGATCGAAAGATGAACTGAGGTCCACACTCCAGTCCAGTTGGTAGCGGTAATGTGCCTTAAAGTTGGTTGCTAACCGCCATATAAAAGTCCACAGAAGAAGACTGAAGGATGAGAGATTACTAGAACCTAACTAAATTCCCCAGTTGTCGGAGGAGAGAACACATGATTTTGTGTGACTCAAAAAGAAATACAATTCTACAAAAGATCCATGAATGCTTCATGTGTTTCGACCTGTCCCCAAATGAATATACAGTTGAAGTCGGAAGTTTACATACACTTAGGTTGGAATCATTAAATCTCGTTTTTCAAGCACTCCACTAATTTCTTGTTAACAAACTATCGTTTTGGCAAGTCGATTAGGGCATCTACTTTGTGTATGACACAGGTCATTTTTCCAACAATTGATTACAGACAGATGATTTCACTTATAATTCACTGTATCACAATTCCAGTGGCCAGAAGTTTACATACACTAAGTTTACTGTGTCTTTACACAACTTGGAAAATTCCAGAAAATTATGTCATGGCTTTAGAAGCTTCTGATAGGCTAATTGACATCATTGGAGTCAATTGGAGGTGTACCTGCAGATGTATTTCAAGGCCTACCTAACTCAGTGCCTCTTTGCTTGACATCATGGGAAAATCAAAAGAGACCAGCCAAGACCTCAGAATTATTTTTTGTAGACCTCCACAAGTCTGGTTCAGCCTTGGGAGCAATTTCCAAATGCCTGAAGGTACCACGTTCATCTGTACAAACAATAGTACACAAGTATAAACACCATAGGACCATGCAGCCATCAAACTGCTCAGGAAGGAGTTGCGTTCTGTCTCCTCGAGATGAACGTACTTTGGTGCGAAAAGTGCAAATCAATCTCAGAACAACAGCAAAGGACCTTGTGAAGATGCTGGAGGAAACAGGTACAAAATTATCCATATCCACAGTAAAATGAGTCCTATATTGACATAACCTGAAAGGCCGCTCAGCAAAGAAGAAGCCACTGCTCCAAAACCTCCATAAAAAAGCCAGACTACGGTTTGCAACTGCACATGGGGACAAAGATTGTACTTTTTGGAGGAATGTCCTCTGCTCTGATGAAACAAAAATAAAACTGTTTGGCCATAATGACCATCGTTATGTTTGGAGGAAAAATGGGGAAGCCTGCAAGGTGAAGAACACCATCCCAACCGTGAAGCACAGGGGTGGCAGCATCATGTTTTGGGGGAGCATTGCTGCACGAGGGACTTGTGCACTTCACAAAATAGATGCATCATGAGGGAGGAAAATGTATGTGGATATATTGAAGCAACATCTCAAGACATCAGTCAGGAAGTTAAAGCTTGGTCGCAAATGGGTCTTCCAAATGGACAATGACCCCAAGCATACTTCCAAAGTTGTGGCAAAATGGCTTAAGGACAACAAAGTTATTGGAGTGGCCTCAATCCCATAGAAAATATGTGGGCAGAACTGAAAAAGTGTGTGCAAGCAAAGAGGCCTACAAACCTGACTCAGTTACACATCAGGAGGAATGGGCCAAAATGTACTTATTGTGGGAAGCTTGTGGAAGGCTACCTGAAACGTTTGACCCAAGTTAAACCATTTAAAGGCAATGCTACCAAATACTAATTGAGTGCATGTAAACTTCTGACCCACTGGGAATGTGATGAAAGAAATAAAAACTGACATAAATCATTCTCTCTACTATTATTCTGACATTTCACATTCTTCAAATAAAGTGGTGATCCTAAGACAGGGAATTTTTCCTGGTATTAAATGTCAGGAATTGTAAAAATCTTAGTTTAAATGTATTTGGCTAAGGTGTACGTAAACCTCCGACTTCAACTGTAGTTGGTTCAGAGTTCGTTTTGACATTTCAACCTGCGTGTCCTAATCACATCTGGTGCCTGCTATCGTCAGTATGTTAGTCATGCAGCACTCAATCTGACACCATTTCACTGCTGGCAGCTGAAACAAATGTACTGTAGAAATATTCAAATTTCTCTTCCGAGACTGTCAGTTACAATATAAGTTACATGAGTCCATAACTAAAAGGTGTGTGTGTGTCAATGTGCATTGTCAGATGAGATAACTTACCTTGACGCCGTCAGCTTTCTTGTTGAGCAGGCTTTTGGCTGCTGTAAGGATAGAGGACAAGGGGACAAGGTCAGCGAGGACACCTCTGATTGACACACACACACACACACACACACACACACACACACACACACACACACACACACACACACACCACTAAATCTAGTGAAGACAGCCAATTATGGGCAAACTGTGACCGTCCTACAGAATTGAGGTTTAATGTCCTCTACCAACACACACACTTGTAAATAGAGACCTTGTATTGCTTAAGGAAGACTCATCATGTTAAAGACAACTCCCCAATAGAGAACACGTTAGCACCGACTCCTAAATCAACATGCAAATATAGTCCACGCATGGAGCGAGCTAATTGATTGGTTGGGTAGAATGATGAGGTTCCTGGCACGTGGAAAAGCTCAGTGATTGGTTAAAGTGATCAGGGATGCCACACAGTGTATGAAGAGTGTATGAGAGAGGGAAGAAGAAAGGTGTTTGTAAAAAATGTTTCATCTGAGAGGGGTGCAAGTTACCAAGACGGGCACATGGGTAGAGAGCAGTGCCAAGGCATGCCTCTTTCCATGACAGAGACTCTTACCTCACAAGGTTACACAATCCCAAAGACAGAATGGAGAAAAAACAAAAAGGTAAATAAAACAGGTGTCAAGCAGTGGAATTCAAACTTTTTCAGCGAGGACACCATTTTTTTCTGCCAGAATTTCCGGGGACCCCCGTTTTTTCCCAAAATAATTCCTTGCGAGTACCCACCCCATTCCAAATCAAATGACAACCTTGAAAATCAGTACATTTCTACATGACCAAATAACCTTAGATTCATAGCGTTTTCATCTCTATCAAAATGAAAACAAACCAATAAACACATACTCAATAACATCTTTCTCAAAAAAGTTTGTATATTGATCCCATATAATAATCTGTAGGTTTTTTTTATTTGTGGGGCGACCCCATAAAGGGTTGTGACCCTGACTTTGAATACCACTGGTCTTGGTAAAGTCTTGCTCTTGAACAAAAAAAGTATTGGCTATACGGAATGAAAATGTAAAACAATGTACTTTTTAAATAAAATATTTTCTGTTAACAAGAGAACCAAAGTCATGACAGGGAGAGAGAGATTAAACAATGTGTTTTTCTTGCCTGAACTAAATTGCCCAAATAAATACAAGGAAGCAGGAGAAAGTGAAGTCCACATCTTTCCTCCAGTAGCCACTCTGATTCAGAGGGGTTGGGTTAAATGCAGAAGATATTTCCTCTGAATGCATTCAGTTGTGCAACTGACCCTATATCCCCTTTTCCTTCCGTTCCCCTTCACTCATCACCCGAGAGAAAATCTGTATTTTTTAACTAACAGACAAAATATTAAAGTATTGCCCTTATAGAGGCCCAGATTGTCTGAACCGCATCGATCAGCATCGCTCCACTGGTCTCCAGGCAGTCTCTACTGATATGAACTGAGAGCAGGCTGATAGTGGTAGTTTTAAAGACCAGCGTATTCATCCTGGAGTTCTCCCCTACAACTCATGAGTCTTTCACATTTAGTCGCTCCATACTCTCGTGCTTTTCTTTCGTCCTTGTTCCTCTCTCACGCCTCAGTCCTTCCTTTAACACCTGCCCCTCTATCCCTCCCCATTGTTTTCCTCAAGTGTTTCGGTGAAATAACACATCCAGCTGCAATGTTAAGCAGCAGCTGATGGGAGAATTCTAAATGTTGATCTGGTGGGCGAGCGAGAGGAAGAGAAGGAGCAAAAACACAAGACAATACAGAGCCAAAAGAGAGACACCTTGAAAGAACCCACAACACAGTAGGTAGATGCCTCGTACCTGAGAAGTTGCGTGTGGCCAGCATGGTGGTGAGGATAGCACCCTGAGGAAGGGAAAAGGAACAGAGTTGAAAAACTGACCTCCGAAGCTGTAATACTTGGCACACTGTCACCTCACCCTCCTAACACGGTGTCCAACATTAGGTGGATCGATTGTGATGCTAATGACCACATCATTTAGTGCTCAGGGTCCACTCTATGACAAGCGTGGGGCTCGGATTTAGTCAAGTTGTCACTTTCTCAAAGTCTCACTCACGACATCTGGTGAAGTCCTGTGAGAAACATTCCCTCACCTTGAGTTTCCTTCTGGCGTTGAACTTCCTCAGGCACTCCACCGTCTCCTGTCTGTGCATCATGGACGCCACCGTGGAGCGTTGCTGCAGAGAGGACAGGGGGAGAACGTCATGAGTCTGTAGGTGTGCTCATCGGACCATTGAACTGTGTGTGACTGAGAGAGAGACACGTACACAGATCCAGGGGTGTTTGAGTGCGTCTGTGGCGGTGACCCTCTTGACAGGGTTGATGGTCAACATCTTGTTAATCAGGTCTTTGGCCTCGGGGGTCACTGTGTCCCACTCAGGGGACGGAAACTGACGGGGAGAAAATTGAAAGAGGCAATGAGGCTTGTCATCCATCAGTCCATCCATCCACTCATCTATCCTCCCATCCCTCCCTCACTCTTTCACTCCCTCCATTCAGCTTTGTTTGAAAATGTGTCCTTGGAGAAACTGGCAAAAAAAACATCACATAGTTGCCAAAAAAACAGATTCACTGAGCAGAAGGTGCTCGTCTTCAGAGCCAAGTTGGGCTTGAGCCATTGCAGTGGGCTGTCCCCCTGTCGCTCTCCTCTCTGCCCCTCCCCCGTTCAAAAACTCAATCTGTCTGGGATAGGCGTTGGAATTGACTGGGGAGAGCAGCGAGAGGGCTGCCAGACAAGGAGGAAATAGCCTGTGCGTGGTGTTCCAACAGCATGCTGGGAGAGGCAATGATCAGCCAATAGACAGAGACTGGAATTCTGATGTGTCAAGTACGGCCTTGTGGTGGTAATCAAGTGGCTAACACATTTCCTTCTTGTGCAAGATGAGAGACAAGATAAAAATGTTCAATTCCATTCACTCAAACAAGAGATTTTTTTTAAATAATTTTTATTTCACCTTTATTTAAACAGGTAGGCAAGTTGAGAACAAGTTCTCATTTACAATTGCGACCTGGCCAAGATAAAGCAAAGCAGTTCGACACATGCAACAACACAGTTACACATGGAGTAAAACAAACATACAGTCAATAACACAGTAGAAAAATAAGTCTATATACAATGTGAGCAAATGAGGTGAGATAAGGGAGGTCAAGGCAAAAAAGGCCATGGTGGCGAAGTAAAACACTGGAATGGTAGATTTGCAGTGGAAGAATGTGCAAAGTAGAGATAGAAATAATGGGGTGCAAAGGAGCAAAATAAATAAATACAGTAGGGGAAGAGGTAGTTGTTTGGGCTAAATTATAAATTGGCTATGTACACGTGCAGTAATCTGTGAGCTGCTCTGACAGCTGGTGCTTAAAGCTAGTGAGGGAGATGAGTGTTTCCAGTTTCAGAGATGTTTGTAGTTCGTTCCAGTCATTGGCAGCAGAGAACTGGAAGGAGAGGCGGCCAAAAGTTAGAATTGGTTTTGGGAGTGACCAGAGAGATATACCTGCTGGAGCGCGTGCTACAGGTGGGTGCTGCTATGGTGACCAGAGAGCTGAGATAAGGGGGGACTTTACCTAGCAGGGTCTTGTAGATGACCTGGAGCCAGTGGGTTTGGCGACGAGTATGAAGTGAGGGCCAGCCAACGAGAGTGTACAGGTCGCAGTGGTGGGTAGTATATGGGGCTTTGGTGACAAAACGGATGGCACTGTGATAGACTGCATCCAATTTAATGAGTAGGGTATTGGAGGCTATTTCGTAAATGACATCGCCGAAGTCGAGGATCGGTAGGATGGTCAGTTTTATGAGGGTATGTTTGGTAGCATGAGTGAAGGACGCTTTGCTGTGAAATAGGAAGCCAATTCTAGATTTAACTTTGGATTGGAGATGTTTGATGAGTCTGGAAGGAGAGTTTACAGTCTAACCAGACACCTAGGAATTTGTAGTTGTCCACATATTCTAAGTCAGAACCGTCCAGAGTAGTGATGCTGGATAGGCAGGCAGGTGCAGGCAGCGATCGGTTGAAGAGCATGCAATACGTTTTACTTGTATTTAAGAGCAGTTGGAGGCCACAGAAGGAGAGTTGTATGGCATTGAAGCTCGTCTGGAGGGTTGTTAACACAGTGTCCAAAGAAGGGCCAGAAGTATACAGAATGGTGTCGTCTGCGTAGAGGTGGATCAGAGACTCACTCACCACCAGACATCATTGATGCATACAGAGAAGAGAGTCAGCCCAAGAATTGAACCCTGTGGTACCACCATAGAGACTGCCAGAGGCCCGGACAACAGACCCTCCGATTTGACACACTGAACTCTATCAGAGAAGTAGTTGGTGAACCAGGCGAGGCAATCATTTGAGAAACCAAGGCTATCGAGTCTGCCGATGAGGATGTGGTGATTGACAGAGTCGAAAGCCTTGGCCAGGTCAATGAATACGGCTGCACAGTATTGTTTCTTATCGATGGCGGTTAAGATATAATTTAGGACCTTGAGCGTGGCTGAGGTGCACCCATGACCAGCTCTGAAACCAGATTGCATAGCGGAGAAGGTGCGGTGGGATTCGAAATGGTCGGTAATCTGTTTGTTGACTTGGCTTTTGAAGACCTTAGCACGGCAGGGTAGGATAGATGTAGGTCTGTAGCAGTTTGGGTCAAGAGTGTCCCCTCATTTGAAGAGGGGGATGACCGCAGCTGCTTTCCAATCTTTGGGAATCTCAGACGACACAAAAGAGAGGTTGAACAGACTAGTAATAGGGGTGGCAACAATTTCGGCAGATAATTTTAGAAAGAAAGGGTCCAGATTGTATAGCCTGGCTGATTTGTAGGGGTCCAGATTTTGCAGCTCTTTCAGAACATCAGCTGACTGGATTTGGGAGAAGGAGAAATTGGGAAGGCTTGGGCGAGTTGCTGTGGGGGGTGCAATGATGTTGACCGGGGGAAGGGTAGCCAGGTGGAAAGCATGGCCAGCGGTAGAAAAATGCTTAGTGAAATTCTCATTTATAGTGGATTTATCGGTGGTGACAGAGTTTCCTATCCTCAGTGCAGTGGGCAGCTGAGAGGAGGTGTTCTTATTCTCCATGGACTTTGCAGGGTCCCAGAACTTTGAGTTTGTGTTGCAGGAAGCAAATTTCTACTTGTAAAAGCTAGCCTTGGCTTTTCTAACTGCCTGTGTATGTTGGTTTCTAGCTTCCCTAAAAAGTTGCATATCACGGGGGCTGTTCGATGCTAATGTAGAACGCCATAGGATGTTTTTGTGTTGGTTAAGGGCAGTCAGGTCTCGAGAGAACCAAGGGCTATATCTGTTACTGGTTCTACATTTCTTGAATGCTTATTTAAGATGGTGAGGAAGGCATTTAAAAAAAATAACCAGGCATCCTCTACTGACGGGATGAGGTCAATATCCTTCCAGGATACCCGGGCCAGGTAGATTAGAAAGGCCTGCTCGCTGAAGTGTTTCAGGGAGCATTTGACAGTGATGAGTGGACCGATATAATGACCCATTACGGATGCAGGCAATGAGGCAGTGAACGCTGAGATCTTGGTTGAAAACAGCAGAGGTATATTTAGAGGGCAAGTTGGTTAGGATGATATCTATGAGGGTGCCCGTGTTTACGGCTTTGGGGTGGTACATGGTAGATTAGCTTTGCCTGCTAAAGTTAAGTGATCGTGATCAAAGTCTCAGACACAGTGAGGGGATGGGAGGTTTCGGTATCAATCTAAGAGCAAGCCTGCCTTAATGTCATGTAAATACTGTCAGATAACAACCATAGAAATCAACTCCAGTGCTACCCAGTGGTGTAAAGTACTATTTAAGTAGTTTTTGGGGGTCTGTACTTTACCATTTATATTTTTGACAACTTTTACTTCACAAAATTCCTAAAGAAAATAACATAATTTTCACTCCATACATTTTCCTCTGACACCCAAAAGTACTCATTACATTTTGAATGCTTAGCTGGACAGGAAAATGGTCAAATTCACACAAGAGCTTGGTCATCCATACTACTTCTGATCTGGCAAACTCGCTAAACACAAATGCATTGTTTGTAAATTATGTCTGAGTGTTCAAGCGTGCATCTGGCTACCCATAAATAAATACAAAAACAAGAATATGTTTCCGTCTGGTTTGCGTACTATAAGGAATTTGATATAATGTATACTTTTGATACTTAAGTATATTTAAAAGTAAATACTTTGACTACATTGTATTTTACTGGGTGACTTTCACTTGAGTCGTTCTCTATTAAGGCATCTTGACTTTTACTCAAGTATGACAATTGGGTACGTTTTCCACCACTGGTGATACCTTAAGCCAGTGAGACTCTGCCAAATAGATTTCCACAGTAAGTGTCAAACACTGCTGACAGATTGGCAAACAGATAAATGTGTCTGTGTGAAAGGATGTACTGTACGTGACAGAGTATGTGTGTGTCGTGTCAGTACTCACATCGTAAGCCCCAGCCTTGATCTGCTGGTACAGTCTGTGCTGGTCCTCGTCCCAGAAGGGAGGGTAGCCCACCAGGAGAATGTAGAGAATCACACCTGATGAGACAGAGACACAAACATGTCATCAGGATGATACCAATTATGAATAAATGTCATTTAAAAAATGATACTCAAATCTCAGCAAGAGGAGAAAGTACAATCAGTATGACCCAATAATAGTAATGGCTTTTAGTGACTTAAATCAGAGAATGTGAGCACCGCTCATCGCTCCACGTACTTTCCAACTGCTCCACTAAAAACCAATCCTCAAAAAATTTAAATGAAAAAAAATCAAATTTATCCACAATTTAACCAACAACCATCTATGTTTGTGACCACCTGGACCTACCATTTAGTTTAGAAGTATTGAAACCAAACCATATGGATTTGAATGTATTAAATCATTACAGTCTATAAATTGCACACACAGGCTGTGACTTACTTAGAATAAAATTAAATGATCAATTCCTTATTAGGCTCCATCTACAGTGCCTTTGAATGCATTTTTAGAAACATGGCCAGAGTCTGAAGCTTCGGGTTCATGCGATGGAGCCTGGAATAGCAGGCTCGCAGTGGAGAATAACCTCTCAGCGCTTGCAGAGCCACTGTGGATGCTAAATGTCTTTCGGGCCACTCTTTCCATTCTGGGCAGGGGTGTGTAGTTTTTTTTTTTCTGTAGGTAGGCCTAGATTTTAGGTAAAATAACCCTAACAAAACAAAAAGCTCCTTAAAAAAAAGGTAATATGCCAGGCCTATTCAATGATGGCATATTGTATAGATAACAGAACGAAAATGAACGAAACTTTAAAGAGATCTGATTTTTACTTTATAAATACTTTGCTACAATGACACACTCAGTTAGCTACACACCTCATTCCTTTCTGTTAACACCATCATGCTTTCGTGATACCCGTCTTTTCAGATTCCAAAATGATTATTTAGTTGTAGACACTACATCACCGACTCCATCATCTCTTGCTCTTGGTCCTCCTCATGTTTGCAAGTCACCTTGATTTATCAGTTTCTTTATGAAAAGATTTAGCACCCTAAATGACCGTGTCTAAAGCAAGGGGCTGTAGTAGCACACAAGTAGACGACAAATGCATGCTGGGCCGGGCATGCCCTGAGCTCGTGAAGTGAGCGCTACTGGAGCCGACGCGCCAGCCTTTTGGGAAACGAGCTCCACGCTCCAGTCAAATTGGGTACGCTCCACTCCTCGCTCCCAGCTCCACTCACATCCTCTGGACTTAACACAAGTTAACAGCTTTCATTGTTATACGGATGAGCAGATCAAGAGAGGACAGAAAAGGACTCCCTCTTCATAGACTCCTCCCACTATAAGGGTTTTCATCATGTCACCGTCATTGTGGTTACAAAAACAATCCAAGCACTTCAGCACTGTGTTGCTCATTTGCTGGTAGGTTACTGGGACGAGCTCAAGGGCCCTTGGTTGGTCAGCAGAGCACTAACGACACAAATAAGTCATTGTGGCCCAAAATTCAGAGACGCACAGGTTGTGAATGAGTGTGTGGTAGACATTAAAGCCCAGGTGGCCCTTGAGTTTATGTAATGAGTGGGCTGCAGTGATTAATTCAACTGGATGAACTCATTGTCTGTGTGAGAGCCATGTAGGTCCTTTGTAGTTGGTACTAGCCTTTAGCTCAAAGACCAAATAGATTGTTCCATGTTGGGAAGTTCCTTACCACAGGCCCACATATCCACAGGTTTCCCATAGGGGTCTTTCCTCAGGACCTCTGGGGAGAGGTAGCCTGGGGTCCCCGCAAAACCTGGAACAGAGATGAGATGTCATGTAAATGAACTACAGTTCCCAAAGATAAATGTAAAACAATACATCATAGTGAAACAATAGCTTGCTCGACATTGTGAATTATACATACAGTAACAGTCAAAAGTTTGAACACACCTACTCATTCACAGGTTTTTCTTTATTTTTACTATGCATTATGAAGGAAAGAAATTCGACACATTAACTTTTAACAAGGCACACCTGGTTAATTGAAATGCATTCCAGGTGACTACCTCATGAAACTGGTTGAGAGAATGCCAAGAGTGTGCAAAGCTGTCATCAAGGCAAAGAGTGGCCACTGTGAAGAATCTCAAATATAAAATATATTTTGATGTGTTAATTAAACACTTTTGTTGGTTACTACATGATTCTATATGTGTTATTTCATAGTTTTGATGTCTTCACTATTTTTCTACAATGTAGAAAATAGTAAAACCCTTGAATGAGTAGGTGTGTCCAAACTTTTGACTGGTAGTGTACGTACATTGCTCCAATAGCACAAATGCACAGTATTAAACGCACATTCAAATACAACATGACAATATTGTGTGGGTCTGTGTAGAGTGTGTGAGCGTGTGTATATGTCTCTTCACAGTCCACGTTGTGGTGTGAGGTGTTATTTTATACAGGCTTTTTTATATCTGATTTTACTGCTTGACTGAGGTACTTAATTTGGAAGAGACTTCCATGTAGTCATGGCTGTATATGTAGTACTGTGTATTTCCCAGAGTCTGTTCTGGACTTGAGGACTGTGAAGAGACCGGTGACATATCTAGGGGAATATGAATGGGTGTCTGACCTGTATGTTAGCTGTTTGAACAGACAGTTTGATGCTTTCAACATGCCAATACCTCTCACAAAAGAGAGGTAGTGATGCAGTCAATCTCTCCTCTACTTTGAGCCAGGTGAGATTGACATGCATGTTATATTTTAAGGGCCACCGTGCTGCTCTGTTCTGCGCCAACTATAATTTGCCTATGTCCATCTTTGTGACACTTGACAATATAAATGGGCAGTAGTCCAGGTGTGATAAAAATAGGGCCTGTAGGACTTGTTTTCTCGATTGTGATGTTAAGAGAGCAGAGCTTTATCACAGACAAACCTCTCCTCATCAATATGTTTTGACCATGTCAGCTTACATTATGGGTTGCAGTGATATAACTTGCTGTGGAAGCAGACATGTATCATTTTGAGTCATCAGCATACATAGACACACAGGCTTTACTCAAGGCTAGTGGTAGATCGTTAGTAAAAAAAAAAATAGAAAAAAGGGGCCAAGACAGCTGCCTTGAGGTATCCCAAAAAATTACCAGGTTTACGCTAGATGCGCTTCCGTTAGGTAACTCTCAATCCATGATATGGCAGAAGATGCAAAGCTATAACAGTCTGCTGCTGAAAAAACGATGATCGCTAATTTCAAAAGCTGCACTGATGTCTAACAAAACAGCTCCTAAATTCTTATTACAAATTTCTTACAGCCTATCATCAGTCATTTGTGTTAGTGTATTATATGTTGAGTCCCTTTCCTTATAAGCATGCTAAAAGTCAGTCGTTCATTTACTGTGAAACGGCATTGCATCTGGTCAACCACATTTTTTTCAAAAAGTTTACTAATGGTCGGTATCAGGCTGATTGTTTGGCTGTTTGAACCAGTAAAAGGTTGCTTTGCTATTCTTGGGTAGCAGAACGACTTTTGCTTCCCTCCTGGCCTGAGGGCACACACTTTCCTGTAGGCTTAGATTGAAGAGAAGGCATTTTTTCCCCCACGAAAGATGTCATTACTAGGTGGTTTGTCATTATTTAAAAAAATATATTGTATACTCTACCACACTCTCTTTACAGAATTAAAAATTAAAATGTCTTTCATAATTTCTGTTGCGTGATACGAAGGTTCATAGTTTGTTGGCATGTCATACCTAATTTTGCCAATGAAAAAAGTCATTAAAGTATTTGGCAACATCAGAGGCTTTTGTGATAACTGAGCCATCTGAGTCCATGAAGGATGAGAGTTCGCCTTTCCTCCCCAAAAAAAACGTAATTTACGGTGCTTTTTACCTTCATTCGTTATATAACTTATCTTTGTTTCGTAGAACAGATTCTCCTTATTTTTGTTTAGTTTAGTCACATGATTTCTCAATTTACAGTACGTTTGCCAATCGTCTGTGCAGCCAGACTTATTTGCCATTATTTTTGCCTCGTCCCTATCAACCATACAATTTTTCAATTCCTCATCAATCCATAGTAATTTAGCAGTTTTTTACAGTTAGTTTTTAGCAATTTCATAAATGTGTCAAGTGTGGCGTCTGGTTGCTCCTTATTACATACAACAGACCAGATACAGATATTATAAACTCAGCAAAAGAAGAAACATCCCCTATTCAGGACCCGGTCTTTCAAAGATAATTCGTAAAAATCCAACAACTTCACAGATCTTCATTGTAAGGGGTTTAAACACTGATTTCCATGCTTGTTCAACCAAAAACTATTAAATGAACATGCACCTGTAGAACGGTCGTTAAGACACTAACAGCTTATAGACGGTAGGCAAATAAGGTCACAGTTATGAGAACCTAGGGCACTAAAGAGGCCTTTCTACTGACTCTGAAAAACACCAAAAGAAAGATGCCCACGGTCCCTGCTCATCTGCGTGAATGTGCATTACGCATGCTGCAAGGAGGTTATATAGTAGTATAGTGTGTTTAGTGTGTTTTTTTCCGCAATTTCTAGCCCCTATGTTGCTCTAGCGCAGTGCTTCTCAATTATTTTCTGTTATGCCCCACCCTAGGAAGAAGTAAACCATTTGCGTCCCCCAACTCTCTGCCGTGACTGTAAATAGTATAATTTGTCTATAAAATTGTTATAAGTACACCTCTGCATAACATTGTATCCATTGTATTTGATACTGAAAAATAAAATGAAATATAATAAATAATACATTCAAATTGATCAGCAACATTAACTAAGGAGCACAATATATGAAACATTTTGACCTATAAAACTATTTGTGCTGATTTTTTTAAAATCAAAATGAGGGAGTCAGGATTAAATGGCTAAAATGAGCACGTTTTGCAGAGCACAGCTTTTCGAAGAGGGGTTTGAAGCATGATACTGCAACTCTCAGCTCCTGCTCAATGTTTAGCTGGGACCTGTACTTGGTCTTCAGTGCAGCAACAGCAGAGAAGCCAATCTCACAAAGATAAGATGTTGCGAAAGGAAGAAGAATGCCCATGGCCCTCTGCCCTAAGAGTGGATACTGCCTCTCTACACTCAGCCAGAATTCACTCAGTGTCTGTGATTGTGAACCTCAGTCTCAATGTGGAGTCAGACGTCATATCAATGAACTGGTCCTCCTCTGCAGAGCTGAAACTAGTTGGAGTTGGTGCATTGAAAGGATCTCTCACCCAGTCATATTGGGAACTGTTTTCAGGAAAGTACTTTTATTTTTGCAGCACTTGCGTCATCCAGCATGACAGAGACCATGTCTAATGCTGCAGGCAGTATCAGCTCCTCTGCTATGGAGTGGGGTTGTTGCACTGAGCAATTTGGTACGCCACCTTATATGATGCTAACACTGCTCGCTGGTTTACTAAAGTAGCGTTCACAAAGCGGGGACAATTGTTGGCAATATTTGGCACGTTTTCGCTGAAAAAAACTCAAGCGGCTTATCAGCGTGATTGAGGTGTAATGTCTTTAAGTGATGCCTTAATTTATTTGGCTTGATGCTGTCCGCTGCCAACATTTTTAGACACAGTAAACATACCGGTCTTTCCTCGTCCCCCACCGTAGTCACAGTGAAGCCAAGCGCTACATACACTTCGTCATATTTCCTCGTCTTAGGTTTCGGGAGACTTACACGTAGATGCTCATAAGGAATCGTTAGAAGGGAGAGTGACAAACACCCCTGATGACAGAGGGGAAATAATTCAAAGCATACTTCCTTCAGACTGGAATTTGGTATTAACTGATTTGACATATCTTTGTATTATTTATTGAGATACTTAGTTTTCAGGTGATTTTAAAATGACAAATAGTCCGTTTAAATAGTTGTTCAAATAAAATAAAAAAACTGGTGAGTGAGCGTTGTGGTTTTTCCATTTTAATATTATCCAAATGTTTTGGTTGCACCTCGACACACATCGGTTGAGAGTAGAGGTCGACCGATTAATCGGAATGGCCGATTAATTAGGGCCAATTTCAAGTTTTCATAACAATTGGAAATCGGTATTTTTGGGAGACGATTTGACGAGTTTTTATATTTTTTATACCTTTATTTAACTAGGCAAGTCAGTTAAGAACACATTCTTATTTTCAATGACGGCCTAGGAACGGTGGGTTAACGACAGATTTTCACCTTGTCAGCTCATGGGATCCAATCTTGCAACCTTACAGTTAATTAGTCCAACGCAATAACGAACTGCCTCTCTCGTTGCACTCCACAAGGAGACTGCCTGTTACGCGAATGCAGTAAGCCAAGTTAAGTTGATAGCTAGCATGGTTGATGATATTACTAGATATTATCTAGCGTGTCCTGCGTTGCATATAATCTGACTGAGCATACAAGTATCTAAGTATCTGACTGAGCAGTGGTAGGCAGAAGCAGGCGCGGAAACATTAATTCAAGCCAGCAGCTCTTCGTTGTGCGTCAAGCATTGCGCTGTTTATGACTTCAAGCCTATCAACTCCGGAGATGAGGCTTGTGTAACCGAAGTGAAATGGCTAGCTAGTTAGCGTGTGCTAATTGTCGTTGTGTTGCTGGTTCGAGCCCAGGGAGGAGCGAGGAGAGGCACGGAAGCTATACTGTTACACTGGCAATACTAAAGTGCCTACAAGAACATCCAATAGTCAAAGGTTAATAAAATACAAATAGTAGAGGGAAATAGTCCTATAATTCATATAATAACTACAACCTAAAACTTCTTACCTGGGAATATTGTAGACTCATGTTAAAAGGAACCACCAGCTTTCATTTGTTCTCATGTTCTGAGCAAGGAACTGAAACGTTAGCTTTCTTACATAGCACATATTGCACTTTTACTTTCTTCTCCAACACTTTGTTTTTGCATTATTTAAACCAAATTGATGTATTATATTAAGTTAAAATAAGTGTTCATTCAGTATTGTTGTAATTGTCATTATTACAAATAAATAAATACATTTAAATCATCCGATTAATCGGTATCAGATTTTTTTTGGTCCTCCAATAATCGATATCGGCGTTGAAAAATCATAATCGGTCGACCTCTAGTTGAGAGCCCTCCACTTTCTTAATATCTTTTTGCAACATTTCATTTGAAGGAAAGTGCTTTATTGGTGTGTGCGCGCGCTGCTTTTTAATACACTTCTTCCGAAGAATAATTGCATGTAGAAAATGTCCGGCCTCCCTGCAATTAACCTTTTTGACATCTGGCCCCTGTAAGATCATAATTGAATATCCCTGACATATACCATCAAGCATTTCATATTTTATCCAGATACTGACTGTCAGCACTAGGTAGTCTATAGCAATTACCCACAAGAATAGGCTTAAGAATAGGCTTTTGTTCGCAATGTTGCTGGAGATAATCCTGGAACCCCTGTGTGTCTCGTTTAAGAGACAGCCTATTAGAGGTCAAATGAATCCTTAATGCAATGTTTATGGGCCACGATTAACAAGCTTCCAAAACTTCCCACTGGAACGGCCACCTGGGGAACGTAGTGTGGCTCCCCGCCAGTGGAATGCAGCCTACTTCTCTAAAGAACTCAAATTCCCAGCATGCCCTGGGGCACCACCAGTGAACTGGGTAGATGATTCTCAGGTGACAGCCAGCCCAGGGGATTAGGATAATTAGTCTGCCATCCTGTGGGGATAAGCAGGCAAATGGCCCTGTTTATCCACCTAATAAAACCTGCACTATAAACCCAGAGAGCTGACACACCTCAAAGTCTCACGTCTCACACATTAACCAGGTAAACAAATAACATTTTATTTGTCACGTGCGCCGAATACAACAGTTCTACAGCCGTTATTTTCGGCTCATGTGACAAATAAAATGTTATTTGTTTACTTAGTCTTCAAACCCAAGGCTCCACAACCAGTACTGAAGCTAAGTGGAACTTACAGTGAAACCCTTACAGTGAAATGCTTGCTTACAAGCACTTAACATGTATTTTTCTGAACTGCATTGTTGGTTAAGAAAGTATTTACTAAAATAAACTGAAGTTTAAAAAAATGTAAAATAATAATTAGAGCAGCAATAAAATAACAGTAGCGAGGCTATATACTGGGGTAACCATTACAGAGTCAATGTGCGGGGGCACCAGTGTTTAGACCCAGGATCCTTAGCATAGTGATGAGCTTTGAGGGCACTATGGCGTTGAACGCTGAGCTGTAGTCAATGAATAGCATTCTCACATAGGCGTTCCTTTTGTCAAGGTGGGAAAGGGCAGTGTGGAGTGCAATAGAGATTGCATCATCTGTGGATCTGTTGGGGCGTTATGCAAATTGGAGTGGGTCTAGGGTTCCTTGGATAATGGTGTTGATGTGAGCCATGACCAGCCTTTCAAAGCACTTCATGGCTACAGACGTGAGTGCTACGGGTCGGTAGTCATTTAGGCAGGTTACCTTAGTGTTCTTGGGCACACGGACTGCTTGAAACATGTTGGTATTACAGACTAGGTCAGGGACAGGTTGAAAATGTCAGTGGAAGACACTTGCCAGTTTGTCAGAGCATAATCAGAGTACACATCCTGGTAATCTGTCTGGCCCTGCGGCCTTGTGAATGTCGACTAGTTTAAAGGTCTTACTCACATTGGCTAAGGAGAGCGTGATGACACAGTCGTCTGGAACAGCTGATGCCAAAGTACTTCTAACATTTGTGTGTCTTTAGATATTGTTTAGAATAAAACTCGGTCTGTAAAGCACAGTACATGCTTAGTTACACCCTGGGGCTATATAGTAAAACAACACATTTCATAGGGGTGAAAAAATATATAGAAGACAGGGAAGTCAATGTTTTTGACGACACTGGTCCCTTCAAGTATTGTTAAATTAAGGCAAGAAAACGGGTCCACCTGTGCATTTATAAGTTTTGAGTGTTGGGCGAAAAGTTTTTTTAAATGTACCACTTACTCCTGAAATTGGCACCAAAGAGACTGATGTTTTATTTTTTCATTACATACATCTCTGCTGTAAAATGTGCTAGAGAAAGTGTTCTCTTCAAACAGGTGAGGCCATTTTTAATTGTATAATCCTGTCGGAATTCTAGACTATTTTAGTGTAGAGAAACGTAAGTAATATTACAACTTTTTAAATTGTTTTGGTGCAGATTTCATGTGTAAGAGATGGGAATAATACTGTGAAATGTATGATAACACCTTTTAGTGTAAGCCATTTGAAAAGACCACCTGCAATTTCAGCCTGTGATGGAGTTTTGGCCTGCCTGGTGTCATCACCAAATTAGTTAGACTAATAACAAAGACTTCCAATTCGCTCTGCTAATAACAGTTCATTTCCCCCTCCCCAGTCAGACCACTCCCAGTCCTAGCAAAACGTGTGCTTGAAAAACAGCTTTTTGCTAAGAAGTTCTGTAAAAAAAAAAAATATTTTTAATGTTTTATTGAAAATAAATCACATTAATTGTTACCTAGAAACTTTTTGATATTTAGATAAAAAATTTCTGCATTGGACATTTAAAACAAGTCTTCAAATGATCGGCCAAGTTTGGGATCCTTGGTGATATTTGAACAGTTTTCTTACTGACTGGTACTCACCGAACCATGCCTGCTGATCTCCCTGCACCTCGATGGCCAGACCAAAGTCTGCCAACTTCACCGCTGCGCCCTTCAGCTTACTGGCTAGGAGCAGATTCTCAGGCTTGGAGTGGAGAGAGAGAGGGAGAGACAGGATTTCAAAACTTCTCATATAGCAATATACATGAAAATGAACATGTCCGCAATAATATATTATACAGTAGGTGTATTTTGTCTAGTATTTTGGGTGATATCCACACTGGGTTGTAAAACTTAGACGGTGGGTCATCTCACCATTGAAAAATGGTATGATCCCCACTATACCTACAAAAGTATGTGGACACCCCGTTTTATTATTGGATTCAGTTATGTCAGCCACACCTGTTGCTGACAGGTGTATATAATCGAGCACACAGCCATGCAATCTCCACAGACAAACATTGGCAGTAGAATGGCCTTACTGAAGAGCTCAGTGACTTTCAATGTGGCACCATCATAGGATGCCACGGTTCCAACAAGTCAGTTCATCAACTTCCTGCCTTGCTAGAGCTGCCCCGGTCAACTGTAAGTGCTGTTATTGTGAAGTGGAAATGTCTAGGAGCAACAATGTCTCAGCTGCGAAGTGGTAGGCCGAAAAAGCTCACAGAACGGGACCACGGAGTGTTGAAGCACATAAAAAATAATCTGCCTGAGAACGCTGCCTGCCCGAATGCATAGTGCCAACTGTAGTTTGATGAAGGAGGAATAATGGTCTGGGGCTGTTTTTCATGGTTCGGGCCCCTTAGTTCCAGTGAAGGGAAGTCTTAACGCTACAACATGCAATGATACGAGTGCTGAAGCGCGTAGCGCATTACAATCGTCTGTCCTCGGTTGCAACACTCATTACCAAGTTCCAAACTGCCTCTGGAAGCAACATCAGCACAATAACTGTTGATCGGGAGCTTCATGAAATGGGTTTCCATGGCCGGGCAGCCGCACACAAGCCTAAGGTCAGTAATGAATGGAGTTGATGAATCACGCTTTACCATCGGACAGTCTGACAGACAAATCTTGGTTTGTTGGATGCCAGGAGAATGCTACCTGCCCGAATGCATAGTGCCAACTGTACAGTTTGGTGGAGGAGGAATAATGCTCTGGGGCTGTTTTTCATGGTTCGGGCTAGGCCCCTCAGTTCCAGTGAAGGGAAATCTCAACGCTATTGCATACAATGACATTCTAGACCATTCTGTGCTTCCAACTTTGTGGCAACAGTTTGGGGAAGGCCCTTTCCTGCTTCAGCATGATGTCCACGTGCACAAAGTGAGGTCCATACAGAAATGGTTTGTCGAGATAGGTGTGGAAGAAATTGACTGGCCTGCACAGAGCCCTGACCTCAACCCATCAAACACCTTTGGGATGAATTGGAACGCAGACTAAGAATCAGGCCTAATCGCCCAACATCAGTGCCTGACCTCACCAATGCTCGTGGCTGAATGGAAGAAAGTCCTTACAACAATGTTCCAACATCTAGTGGAAAGCCTTCCCAGAAGAGTGAAGGCTGTTATAGGAGCAAAGGGAGGATCAACTCCATATTAATGCCCATGATTTTGGAATGAGATGTTTGACGAGCAGGTGTCCACATACTTTTGGTCATGAAGTGTAGGACCAAATTCCATTAACTAAATGATATTTTGGCACATTACTATGGCAATCCCCTCTATAACCCATTCATAACTTATCAGTACTGTGTAATAATGAACTCCATCGTGTCCCCTCCTGTGTCCCTGTGGGGCCATGCATGTTCACCGTCACCAAGCCTGCTTCTCTAGGGGAGCAGCTCTCTATGACTCAACGCTCTCACTCAACACACACTGGGGACAATATTACACCAGCTACATCAGTGTTGAGTAACAGGATTGACACTGATACTGACACAGCAAAGAGAGTGGACACAGCTTGATCTTCACAAAGATACACAAGTCTGAGTAATAAGCCACACGCCGTCAAGGCTGCCGTCCAGCCCAAGGTGCGGGGCTACAATGTCTGAGGTCGACAGTGACTCATGCATAGTCCACATCGGAATAGGAAGGGGAGGGGCTTAGAGAATAGGTTACAGGTTGAGGATTAACGCCGTTGCGTTATTAACGCCGTTTTCAAAGCGGCTTCTAGGAGTCTAAATTGGAAATAATTTCAAGAGAGATAGACTTAATGTAATAAACAGGAGATGTGAGTAGAAGCCGTTTCAGCCACTTTTTGGAGTGAAGCTGCTCTGCTTGTGGAGCAAATACATTAGTTACAGTACCTCAAGAACAGTATGTCAGTGGACTGACCACTTCTATGGCCTAGATCAGTGGTCACCAAACTTTTCTGAGTCAAGATCACTTTGAGTCAAAAATGCAAGACGAGATCTAACGCTTAGATTTTTTTTTTTTTTGGGGGGGGGAACTTAAAACGTAAGCCTATGCAACATTAACCAAGGTTTGTGCAGTAGGCTATAGGCTCAATACATTATCACTGCATATTGGCTATGCTTGAATTACTAGTTAGGCACAGCTGAGTGAGCATAATCATTGGCTTTAGTTTATTTTTACTGGACTGATGGCCTGAATCTGATGGTCAGTCTGAGGGGTGGGAGGGAGCGGGGGTGAGGCTGCCTCTCACCCGACTCACTGTCCCTCCCCTCTCGCTACCTTCCAGCTGATGGCGAATCTCAAGTCGCACTGCATGAATTCTGCCTCATGCACCAACTCATGTTGTTACGCCTACGACCGGAGAGAGTGAAATATTCCTCGATATTAAGAGAGACAAGACGCTAACAATAACAACGTATGATTATCGGAACACTTTGCTATACTCCTTCATTGCAGCTGCAGTGCTGGTTGTAGTGTGAGTGGAAGTAGGGAGAAGACGCATTTTATGGCTTATAAAAGTTTTGGAACAAAGTGTTGGGACATTGCTGAATAACTTAAACGTTGAGTCTCTCTCTAGTCATGTTTTTAAACGTTTTGAAATCTCAACAGTATCAACTTTGCTGTGAGTTCGATGGTTTATTTTTACAGTCTGGAAACTGTGTAGCTGGTGGTAGGCCTATAGGTGCACTTGATTCTCTGGGCCTGTCGGGTAGTTCTACCGTCAGACACGTGAAATGGTTGAAAATGGGAACACTGCCTTCCCGGTTCAGTGTACCTACCGCCAACAGCGAGAAACAAATCAAAAACTAGGAACGCAAGGCTTTACTGTTTTTTGTTACAAAAACGTTTGGTAATCGACTAGGAATACCTTGGAGATCAACCAGTCGATAGCGATCCACCGGTTGGTGACCACTGGCCTATATAAAGGAATCAATTCCTCAACATTATATAGCATCAAATCAAACAAGGTAAATTCATGATCATTCATTGGTGCAGTTAGTAGAGCATTTGTGAATTGTGATTCGTGCAGATCAGTGGGCGAGGACGGGGCTCACATGCTACGGGGGGGGGGGGGGGGGGGGGTAAGTGCAGTCAACAGTGCCATGCAGTCATTGCAAACGTCCCTACTAACCCAGCCTCCCTTCCCCACCAGAACATCATGTAACCTGTGTGGTGTGACTGGAAGGGGACAGTTAAAAATGTTTTAAAAATCTCAGCCTCATAACATCCATCATATAGACCAGGGCTATTCAACTCTTACCCTACCAGGTCCAGAGCCTGCTGGTTTTCTGTTCCATCTAATAATGAATTGCACACACCTGGTGTGCCAGGTCTTAATGCAGTCCCTGATCAGAGGGTAACAATGAAAGCAACGCAGTGGAACTGGCTTCGAGGTCCAGAGTTGAGTTTAAGGGCTATAGAGTCTTCCTTATAACACATCATCCCTAAACAGCTTTAAATAAATAATGTGCTTCATAACCAAATAGCTATTATGGAAGACTCAATGTGACTAACAATCCCTAAATGGGCAGATCGATACGTTGTAATCTAATCTAAACGCACATATGAGAGCTATAGTCCCTAGCTAGTATAGCTTTCAGGACTGGGTAAATTAATTGTGGTGTGTGTGGAACCTATCTAGCTCACTGTGATCAGGATTGACGCCCGGTCCTCAGGGCTCCTGTGTAATGGGTCTAATTTAATTCAGGTCTCGCAGCCATAAAGATGTAATTATTACTAGCCTCGGTGGCCTTACTGTATCTACTGTAACTGGGAAAGATGCACTCAGCTTTCAGTCACACACACAACTACAACGCTGACAAATTCACCTGTCTACCCTCACGCATATCTCTCACTTACTATTCCTCAATCTCCTAGCAATAAATCGGTCTCAATCTCAATTTCAGGGATTTAAACCAGTGGCTTGGTATCTAAACCTAGAGGGAGCGGGGAATCTACAGGAGGGCAGTGGAGGGAGAGAGAGAGAGAGGACAGGGACAGCCCTGGTCTCTAATGCAGTTGTCCAGACCAGCATCATCCAGAGTGGCCTGACCTCCCGTGTGGACAGGCAGAGAAAGAGAGAGAGCAACAGCGTCAGTGATTAGAGCAGCTGAGAGGAAGAGGAGGAGGGGAGATTGGCCAGAGGGAATGAAGGAGGACAAGAGGGAAGAGTTCAGTTCAGGGTAAAAGGAAGAGAAAAAAAAGAACAGAAGAACATTGAAGGAAAGAGGATGAGGCATGAAAAAGGAGATGGACAGATGAGCAGGGATAATGAGACGAAGAGGAGGAGGTAGACCTGAACAGAGTGCCGTCAGCGTCGAGTCCGACAGAAGTCAATGAGTCTTGAAGGAACAGCTTGAGAGGGATGTCTGGTCTGATGCAGTCAGTCTGTGTGTGGTCTGGTGGAAACTAGAGTGCAAACTACTTAACTGTGTCCAACTAAATTTAGGTTGGTTGGATACAATGGTACCGTTCAGTACAATTACAGTGTGTCAAAATTACTATATGCATGAGTGTGTGCAGGTGTGTGTCAATATGGGTCCTCCCCCAACACACACGTGTACACACACACACACGTAGGTCACACCAGTGTGAAGAGATGGCCTTTCATTGGCCTCTTTCATGCTTTGTTTTGTTCATATTTGTTGTGTTTTTTTGTCTATTCTGCCGCTCCCCATGGTAACAAGCTGGTAGCAGCCAATCAGAGCACTGACTGAGAGGGCCTCGGCGAATGCAAACGCAGGGTGATTATTTCAGGAGTGAAATTGTGCTCCTGGCTGCACCTGGCTCATTTGATTAGCAAATTTGAGTTCTGAAACTTGCCATGACGGCAATGACCGGGGGGATTGGGGAAGGGTACACCCTAAGAAGGTCGTTCCATGAAATGTGTGACTTTTGTTATTTTAAGTAGTAATTGTGCACCAATATAGATTTAAAAATATATATAAACCACATGAAGTATTCAATAAAATCGATTTTTAATATGAATAAACATTTGCTAAAGAAAAGAAAATCGACATTTTGACATGTCCCTCTGTGTACCCTATGACCTCCAGGAAGATTTTAACCCACTTAACCCCACCATTTCTCCAAGTTTTCCTAGATATTTTGTTGCTTTGACAGTCATTTCTGAAGATGATTATTTATCTAGTGTCATTAGTGATTCAAACCTGTCCCTCATTTTAAAGGCCAACCCTGTTATGTGAACTGAACTCATGTTAATATGATGAAACTCCTATTCCTGAGTGGGTTGAGTGGGTTGAGTAGGTTGAGCATGACACGTCAACCCTGTTACCCATAGATAGACAGGCTAGAAATGTTTTATCCATTTCATTTTTTTATGTGAAGATTGCATCTCCCTGTCGCACACCACAAGCTTCCATTCCCCCTGTCACAAGGGAATTTATACCTGATTTAAGTTAAAATCACAACCATGTTACTTTATTTGGCACCTACTAAGCACTTAATAGTATTTTTGTTGGTTAAGCTTCAAGATGGGGAAACGTGTCGTTTTATTAAGTTGAACATTTTTCTCTTTATGACAGAAAGGAAAAGGCACTGAATTAGTCGAAAGACCCAACAAGGGCAAGTCTCCAAATTCTACTTGGACAATGTGACAATTTCATCCTACTCATCGTATTATTATTTTGTTTAACAAGCCTGATTTTATCCACCATTGAATTGGAGCGATTGCAGGCCCTATTTCCGTGCCTATTAACACCTCTGTCACTGTTCTGAAGACAAACACGGTGCGTCAGTGTAGGTGTGGACGTAAGAGGTCGACATGCCTCTCCAAAAAGTCCCAAATAAGACTTCCTTTCTGTAATTACCATTTCATCAGCGTTTAACTGGCCCGAGCAGTCACTAATGCAGTGGAAAAGTTCAAACTCATAATTTGACCCTGTGCCTCCCATGTCTCAACTGAAAAAGACGTGTCAGAGACAGTCTATCAAAGTTCTTAACCCTCAAAGTCAAACGGATAAAAAGTCTGAAAGTCATTCAGGATGAGTGGGGTCTCCGTACAACTAGAAGAGTTGGAGGGAGAGGAAGAAGAGGAAGGGCTGTGTTTGGCTTCCCGGCATTTCTACTCACCTTCAGGTCGCGGTGGACCACGCCCATCTGGTGGCAGTGGAGCACGGCCTCTAGGATCTGCTGAATGCAATGACTGCATGCAAACACCAGGGGGCGTGGGTTAGTGACAAGCTCACACTCACTGTGTGCCGTGCGTTCTCCTTGAGACGGAGGTGGGGGGGCAGCAAGGGTGGTGGAGGTGGTGGTTGGGATGATGTTTAGGCCATTGATTTGTTAATATCCCTCCAACTACCACCCCTATAACACCAGTACTCCAGTGTAGAGCCAATGTTTTTACCCAATTGAATATGACTGCTTTGACTATAAGGTGAAAGCAAGATTGTAGATATTCTAATAACTGAATGCGGCATAAGTTAAACAAAAGTGTGTTCTGATTGGACCATTAAGAACAAGGACATCTGGCTATGACATCATCACCCACCACCCCCACTCACTGTCCCCCCGGGTCTCAAAACAGAAGTGGTGTTAGCTCCCCGCTGGCTGTGAGCTCGACCCTGGGGAGGGTAAGGAGGAGGGAGGTGTATGAATTGATCCTATTTATACCCCTCTTAAACCAGAAGGGGCTTATCAAATACGCCCAGGACCCAGGCTCACAGCAGGCGTTCAGAGCAGAGAAACGAACACCGGAGAGAGATGCTACATGCACATCGTCTTTGGGTTTACAGAGGAGGAAAAGGTGAGCTGTGTCACCCCCCCCTCACCGCCCTGCCGCCCCCACGTGGGCCACCTGACCTCAGCCACGAGTAGTGATTGGTGGAGGGTTCAGGGTGGCTGCTGGTAGGGGATTGGGTTTGGAAGAGAGGTAGAGGAAAGCGGCTTGTGGGGTTACAGGGTGAATGGGAGGGGCGGGGTGGATGTTAATTGGTGGTGGATTTCTGGCGGACGGGTGGGCAGGCGGGCGAGGGGGCCGGCATGGTGCCAGCATAGCCTCTGTTGTGTACTAACCTTCATGTCCCTGTGAACTATACCACTTTGGTGACAATGATTTACACTTTCTAGAATCTGCTGTATGCATTGGCTGTGGAGGAGAGAGACAAGGCCAGAAGAAGCGAAGAGGAGAGAACACACATCAGAAGAAAACACCAAAAAACACCAACAAAAACACACAAAAAAGACGAAAACGAGAAAGGCCAGCGAAACTGTAATATCAAAAGTAAAAACTAGAGAGAGAGCGACTGAGAGACCGAGAGAGAGAGAGAGAGGAGAGTAAAGTTCACATCATGTTCTACCACTTAATCTTTTGGAGAGTGACAACGCTATTTCGGTCACAAGGACGCTAATTGACTTTCAATATCAGGAATGACAAAAGGACTGAATCTTTTAACAGTCTTACTTTAAACAGAACATTGTTTTTTGGAATGAGTAGAAACTATCCATATTAAAATGATATGACCTCAAACTCAGGTCTTTGTGTGGTTAATGGTGTGCGCTATACAGGGGGAAATAGATCCGCAGACGGCAGCCTCGTGGCAGGAGAGCAACAGAAAAACAGACGACAGAAGAGTATCTCCATAAGACACATGCCAGACAACGCACACAGATATAATACAGATATCATCAACTCTATTACTAAATTACAGTAACAAAAGAGAAAGAGGGTGTATGCAGTAACACACAAGTACTTTTCACACGCATAATGTGTTATGTTGAGGCAGTAACTTGTGTCATTTTTAAACTCTAAATGATGAAAAATCCACTAAGTCTATTGTGTACAACTAAGTGAACTAGAATGTGTTTTTTTTGTCTTTTTTTTTTTTACATCCACTGACATGTGTTTAACTAGACCAGTAACATGAGTTGCTGCTGTTAAGTGAGTCTGTGCGAGTCTGACCTGGCGTCTGCTTCGCTGTAGTACTCTCTGGCTACGATGTCCTCAAACAGCTCCCCACCAGTCACCCTGGAAGAAAGGGGAATAAGAGACGTGATAATTCCATGCTAAAAGTTCAGGAAAACAACGAGAGACCCGGAGAACGAGGGTGCAGTCAGCTATGCAAATCTGCCTTTTCGGGCATCTTTCGAGGAGAGAAACGAGACACCAAAAGATGTCACGATTTGGACAAAACAGCAAATATGCTTGTGCTTTCTGATCATTAGAAAACCATTAGACATCCCTCCAACGGTGTTTGAATAAAACATGTAGTTGACATATTAGATTGGAATGCATTCCTGTGTGTTCCAGTGAGCTAAATGTCCCGAATCGTAAGTGTTATTCCAAGGAACTGGGCAACACAGGAGATGGGAATGTTTCATGTAACCACTCTTGGCACTGGAACGACACCAGACTGTTGTACCTGGATTGTGTTCAGAGTGCAATAAACCGCAGTCAAAACGTCCAATGGATTCTCGCAATGCTTTCAGTTTGTTCGTAGTAATGCATTAAAAATATAAAGGCAGGTGTATGTAACAGAATTATATGTGTTTTACCTTTATTCACGGTCAATGTAATTTGCCTCATTTGTCTCGTCGTTTGGTCGTCATTCGTATGGCCAGGTTTATTTGGGTAAAAGGAAAGAGAAGCTTTCATCCCCGCAATTCACTAATCTCAGCTGCCTAAGAGCGGCAGGCACCCCCCCTTTTTTTTTTTTTTTAAACAGCCCTTAGTCAAATTAAATGCAGCATTTTAAATAAATTGGGACCGACTTCCCCCTCCAGCTGTGCCAAATTAAACACCGCCAAAACTGCTGCCAATATACAAGGGAGTGATAGAGAGAGATGGAAAGATAGTGGAAGTAATGAGCATTGAGCTGGATGGACTATGCAAAAGAGCGAGGGAGAGTAGACGTAAAGTTATTCTTCTGGAGTGATATTGATGTGCGTCAAAAAATTTGCTGAAATATGGATGCAACATGCAGTAGCATGTGAAGAAACACAGACATTGTTGCTGGGGAGAGAGCTATATGGAAGGCTAGCGTTCAAACTAACTGTGATGCATCATAGGAGCCAGGCAAACAGACCTCGAAACCAATACATACTTTACTGTGTCCCCTCTAAATACAGCCCTGAGTTGTTCACTGTCCAGATGACCTCACCAAGGGAAAACTCCAGGGCATTAATTGGCTTTAACTAGGGCCCAGAGTTTCAGGAAATACTCAGAGCGAGACGGGGATTTCCAGCCCACTTTGACATCTGTGGAACATAAGGTTCGTTTTGGCATGCTGCCATTGGAAATAAACACACTTGATCAGCCAACGGATTAACCTTGTAATCCTTAAAGGAGGAGATAGGCGTTTAGTCTATTTAAAATACCCGTGCGGAGCGGTGGTATATTCCAATTTCTTCACTACATCAGAGTCTATGAGAAGATTAGACTGTTAAGAGTAATTTACAAGCCCATCACATAATTTGACTTGAGGGTGAGAAAACAACGCAACATTTTTATTTTTTAAACGACAACACCCTTTCCTAGTATACACACCCACACACAGTAAATACCAGTGGAAACAGAACTGGAAAATAAAGTGCTGTCTACTGGTAGGAATAAGTAAGGAGAGTTTAAGTTCAGGGAGAGACTCCTGTGCAGAGGAACATCAGGGGAAGAGGAGAGGGCTGGGCATTCAGCCTTTAGCCCTCCTTAAAATAAGGACCCCCCCCCCGCAGTGTAGAGCAGGGACACAAAGAGCCTGGACGGATGCACTAGTGCACACGTCTTTATTGCCTTCGGGGCCACCTTTGGAGCTGCCCACTTAGATTTCCATAAATATGAATCATGTAAATATCCTTGGGGGCATGAGTCGAGCGATGCCTCAAAACCCGGCGTTGACACCTCTGAACAAACATACACATTTACAAAATATTCAAAACAACAGTGACAATGCAAAACATTGCTCACAGACCAAGTGTGTAAGCTCGTGAACTTTTCTTATCTATCTTTGCAAGCTTGGCCAGCTCTGAACCAATGGTAATTGCGATGAACCCTTCTGTTCTTTGGATGATTATGTAAATTCACCCGGAAGGGAGCGGTGAGGAGAAAAGACAACTGCCAGAAAGGAAGCCGATGAAGGGAAGATGGTACTGGTGAACAGAACCTAGGAGAGGAGGCAATCTACGGAGCACATCTGTGTTAGTTATTCCCACGTCCTGCCTGGAGAGCGTCTGGGGACATACATGGAGGAAATAGAATTGGAATTAGTATTAGTTTATCTAGCAACTACTACATGTACAGTGTGCTTACAAATTAATATGCCCCACTAACAGGTAGGGCTGGGAATTGACAGGGACCTGGCCATTTCAATATTATCCCGACACATATAAACTCAGCAAAAAAAGAAACTGCCCTTTTTCAGGACCCCGTCTTTCAAAGATCATTTGTAAAAATTCAAACAACTTCACAGATCTTCAATGTAAAGGGATTAAACACTGTTTCCCGTGCTTGTTCAATTAACCATAAACAATTCATGAACATGCACCTGTGGAAAAGTCGTTAAGACACTAACAGCTTACAGACGGTAGGCAATTAAGGTCACAGTTATGAAAACTTAGGACACTATAGAGGCCTTTCTACTGACACTGAAAAACACCAAAAGAAAGATGCCAACGGTCCCTGCTCATCTGCGTGAACGTGCCTTAGGCATGCTGCAAAGAGACATCTCACAGCAAGAACTGGCAAATCTGGTGCAGTCCATGAGGAGGATGTGCCCGGCAGTACTTAATGCAGCTGGTGGCCACACCAAACACGGACTGTTTTTGACAACCCCTTTGCTCAGGGACACAATATTCAATTTCTGTTAGTCACATGTCTCGGTTGTTGAAACTTGTTATGTTCGTATAAATAATTACACATGTTGAGTTTGCTGAAAATAAACACAGTTGACAGTGAGAGGACGTTTCTTTAATTGCTGAGTTTACGATACTTAGGTGCCGAAACTATATTTATTGCGATTCTCACCATTCTACATACAGTGCATTCGGAAGGTATTCATCGTTTCACTTTTTCCACATTTTGTTATGTTACAGCCTTATTTTGAAATCGATTAAATAACTTGTTTTCCCCATCAATCTACACACACAACCCCATCATGACAAAGCAAAAACAGTTTTTTAAATTATTTTTTTTGCAAACAGAAATACCTTATTTACATAAGTATTCAGAACCTTTGCTATGAGACGTGAAATTGAGCTCAGATGCATCCTGTTTCCATTGACCATCCTTGAGATGTCCTTCTGCTACTTCATTGGAGTCCACCTGTGTTAAATTCAATTGATTGGACATGATTTGGAAAGGCACACAGCTGTCTGCATAAGTTCCTACAGTTCACAGTGCATGTCAGAGAAAAACCAAGCCATGAGGTCGAAGGAATTGTCCGTAGAGCTGCGAGACAGGATTATGTCGAGGCACAGATTTCGGGAAGGGTACCAAAACATTTCTGCAGCATTGAAGGTCCCCAAGAACACTGTAGCCACCAACATTCTTAAATGGAAAAAGTTTTGAAAAATCAAGACTCTTCCTAGAGCTGGCTGCCCAGCCAAATTGAGCAATCAGGGGAGAAGTGCCTTGGTCAGGGAAGTGACCGAGAACCCAATGGTCACTCTGTCAGAGCTCCAGAGTTCCTCTGTGGAGATGGGAGAACCTTCCAGAAGGACAACCACCTCTGCAGCACTCCAGGCATCAGGCCTTTATGGTAAAGTGGCCAGACGGAAGACACATGACAGCCCGCTTGGAGTTTGGCAAAAGGCACCTAAAGGACTCTCAGACCATGAGAAACAAGATTCTCTGATCGGATGAAACCAAGATTGAACTCTTTCCAAGGGTCACGTCTGGAGGAAACCTGCACCCTCCCTACAGTGAATCATGGTGGTGGGAGCAACATGCTGTGGAGATGTTTTTCAGTGGCAGGGACTGGGAGACTAGTCAGGATCAAGGGAAAGATGAACGGAGCAAAGTAAAGAGCGAAGCTTGATGAAAACCTGCTCCAGAGTGCTCAGGACCTCAGACTGGGGTGAAGGTTCACCTTCCAACCGGACAATGACCCTAAACACACAGCCAAGACAACACAGGAGTGGCTTTGGGACAAGTCTCAATGTCCTTGAGTGGCCCAGCCAGAGCCCGGACCTGAACCAGATCGAACATCTCTGGAGGGACCTGAAAATAGCTGTGCAGCAACACTCCCCATCCAACCTGACTGTACTTGAGGATTGCAGAGAAGCTCCCCAAATACCGGTGTGCCAAGCGTGTAGCGTCATACCCAAGAAGACTCTAGGTGCTTCAGCAAAAGGGTCTCAATACTTATGTAAATATGATCGTATATATATGCACCCCTGACAATTTCCATGATTTCCATTTATAAATAATTGGGTGTTTGGATCAGCAATTTCATTTTGATCTATCAAATAACTAATGGACACAGTAATATTTCAGTAGTGAAATTAGGTTTATGGGATTAACAGAAAATGTGCAATATGCATCAAAACAAAATTGGACAGGTGCATAAATCTGGGACCCCAATAGAAAAATCACATCAATATTTAGTAGAGCCTCCTATTGCTAAAGTAACAGCCTCTAGATGCTTCCCATAGCCTCTAATGAGTGTCTGGATTCTGGATGAAGGTATTTTGGACCATTCCTCATTACAAAACATCTCCAGTTCAGCTAGGTTTGATGGTTACCGAGCATGGACAGCCCGCTTCAAATCATCCCACAGATTCTCAATGATATTCAGGTCTGGGGACTGGGATGGCCATTCCAGAACATTGTACTTGTTCCTCTGTATAAATGCCCGAGTAGAGTTTGAGCAGTGTTGAGGGTCGTTGTCTTGTTGAAATATCCAGCCCTGGCGTAACTTCAACTTTGTGACTGATTCTTTAGCATGATTCCCAAGAATCTGCTGATATTGAGTGGAATCCATGCGACCCTCAACATTAACAAGATTCCCAGTACCGGCACTGGCCACACAGCATGATGGAATCCCCACCCAATTCTACTGCGGGTAGCAAGTGTTTTTCTTGGAAAGCTGTGCTCTTTTGCCGCCATGCATAACGTCCCTTGTTATGACCAAATAACTCTGTGTCATCAGTCCACAGCACCTTATTCCAAAATGAAGCTGGCTTGTCCAAATGTGCGTTTGCATACCTCAAGCGACTCTGTTTGTGGCGTGTGTGTGCAGAAAAGGCTTCTTCCGCATCACTCTCCCATACAGCTTCTCCTTGTGCAAAGTGCGCTGAATTGTTGAACGATGCACAGTGACACCATCTGCAGCAAGATGATGTTGTAGGTCTTTGGAGGTAGTCTGTGGGCTGTTTTTGACCGTTCTCACCATCCTTTGCCTCTCCGATATTTTACTTGGCCTGCCACTTCTGGCCTTAACAAGAACTGTGCCTGTGGTCTTCCATTTCCTCACTATGTTCCTCACAATGGACACTGACAGCTTAAATATCTGCGATAGCTTTTTGTACCCTTCCTCTAAACCATAATGTTGAACAATCTTTGTTTTCAGGTCCTTTGAGTTGTTTTGAGGCCCCCATGTTGCCACTCTTCATAGGAGAGTCAAAGAGAACAACAACTTGCAATTGGCCACCTTAAATACCTTTTCTCATGATTGGATGCACTTGTCTATGAAGTTCAAGGCTTAATGAGCTCACCAAACCAATTGAGTGTTACAATTAATCAGTGCTAAGTAGTTACAGGTATTCAAATCAACAGAATGACAAGGGTGCCCACATTTTTGCAAATAAATTCATTAAAAATCCTACAATGTGATTTTCTGGATTTTTTGGTCTAATTTTGTCTGTCATAGTTGAAGTGTACCTATGATGAAAATTACAGAGAGCTTTTAAAGCCAATAGCATTGTAGGCCTACTGAACTAGGTGTGTAAGGATACTGTACATATCTTAGAGAGCCAGGAAGGGATTGCATTGTTTCTGGTCACTGTAGGACATTGTAGCCGGAGCCATGTCTTTTTTTTTTCACGAGTTCGATCAGATTTAATATTGCAGATAGAGTGTGGCTTCCAGCATTTTTTTGTAAATATATTTTCCTTTATTATTTTCTCCTAACCCCATCACTACTCCCCTAATTGGAGTAACTACTTCCAGCTTATACATACTATATACATTTTATGAACACAATGTATTTAACAATAGTTATCTTTTGTTTGTATTAAATCCCATCCCCTCCCATCTCTCAACACCATCCAGTTTCGATTTCTATTTGCCATATATTTTTAAACTGATGTTTCAAACGTTCTGAACCTCTCTATTCTCATCGTTTCTACAGATTGCAAATGAAAGATACATTTTTGTTTTGCAAAAAGCATTTTTATACTATTGATCGATTGACTATGACTTTTAAAAATCAACTGCAGTGTTAGCTCCATGTAAATGTTGCAATTCCTTAGCCATGCCTGGACCTGCGACCAAAAACAAACTACATTTGGACGGTACCAAAACAAATTATCGCAGGATTCTGCCTCTCCTCAGTGCCATGGAATTGGTACATTGAATATCTCTTCCCAACTATTTTGAAATCTATATGACACGGCTGTCAATTTTTTGGTCCTAATATGAAACTGGTATACTTTTTTATTTATCTGCATTTTCTTTAACCAATTTTGGTCTTTAATGCAGGGCCGACAGACAAGATCCTTACTTTTCCCCCCCTTCCACTCGCCTACTTTTGCGGTAATGCTGAAATTAGTTGCTTGCACTTGTCAATGTGTATATTTGAGTTTAACCATCATTTTTGTTGTATTATTTGTTCCTTCTTTTCTGGTGAATCAAACAAAGCCATGTCTTACATATACCACTGGTTGGATGGTTGGGGTTGATGAGTTTTGTAGAGTGACAGGTTTGAACTTACAAGTCAAAGACCAGGTAGTGAAATCCCTCCTCTGATATGCTGTCATGGAGCCTCACTGTGGAAGAGAGGGGGGGGGGGGGGGGGAGAAAGCAAAAGTCTGATTAGAAATGATGCCTCTCAGACGGACCCATTCAGTTATTCAGACAGCAAGCGTGTCAGTGTGTGTAGTCTGATGCTTGTCCATGCCTGGGTGTGTGTGTGCCCGGTAGGCAGGGAAAGAAAAAAAAAAGTCAGGGGAGGAAGAGAGAAACTCATCCATTACACAAATTACCCTGAAACGCCCCCGATCCTGCCAGACCTCACTATATTCAATCCATAATAGACCTCAGACAAACTTCCCATTCATCTCACTGAGACAGACCCAGACAGTAGTACAACCAATGCAATACAGCAGTCTCGCTTTTAAAATCTACACATCCAAATCTTCCGCATGGAATATTAAATGTGATTGTTTATTCCACGTGTCAGGAGATGTCTTGCTGATGTATTGCCACAATAAACCTTTATGTTGCCCGTGTTTACAACAATTATGAACGCTTAAGCACATAAATATCACATGCTTCATAATGTACAAGAGGTTTCTATAAGACTTTGACAGACAATACAGTACACGCTAGTACACGCTATACATGTTTCCTGTTGATGTCACGACTTCCGCCGAAGTCGGCTCCTCTCCTTGTTCGGGCAGCTTTCTAGCCATCGCCGCTCCATTTTTTCATATTTCCATTTGTTTTGTCTTGTTCCATACACACCTGGTGTTCATTCCCTAATCACACTGCATGTATTTAGTCCTCTGTTCCCCTCCATGTCTTTGTGCGAAATTGTTTTATGTTATGTGGGTATTGTCACACACCAGACTTTTGTTTCATGTCCTTATGTGCTTTCGTTTTGGACCGGAATAAAAGTGTGCCTGTTAACTACACTCTGCTCTCCTGCACCTGACTTCGCCTCCCGTATACACCCAGCAAACTTTATTCAGAGCGGTTTTCCTCATCAGACCCTTTGTATCTGAATGCTAAGGGGGGGGGGGGGGGGGGTAGTAAAGGAGAGAGGAAAAGGGTAAGAGAAAATAGCCAGCACAAAAGGGTGAGAAAAGAGTGCAAAATCAATTGAGAGAGAGAGAAAGACGAGAGAAATGCCCTCTTTCGCTAAGAACCCACTCGTGTCTTCATTAGTTCTATTCCTGACTATTCCTGATTGTCATGGTGACCTTAAGGAGCGGGATGGCTCTACCGGTCGGATATAGATGCCAGCGAGACGGGACGTTAACGAGGCGATCACTGCGTGCACCAGCCAATCAGAGAATGAAACAGACGGATGACCTAGAAGAAGAAAGGTGGATGGACCTCCTAGAAATACGGGAACTGGGTCTTCTTTAATTTGAATCAATTGGGGTATTATCACTATAGCTAAGTCCTTAAATGATGTGTAACTCTGTGTCGCACTGCTTTGCTTTACCGTGGCCAGGTAGCAGTTGTAAATGAGAACTTGTTCTCAACTAGCCTACCCGGTTAAATAAAGGTGAAATAAAAATAAATGTTAAAATGGGGTAGAGATTGAGACATTAACCTAAAAGGATAGAGCCTGAAACCTGAGATAATTGAGGTACATGGTTTGATGGCATAATAATTAGGCAGGATAGTATCCATCCTGCTAGGCATTTGTGTTGTCCCGTAATCCACATTAAGGGAACATAAAAAGAGCACGAGATCCCATTGAGACTGAGGCTTCATGGAGGCTGTTCTTCTCACAGAACATTAAATCATGCCATCAGAAGCTGTCTCAGATAACACAACAATAGCTCCAGGGCCAATAGACAAAAGGCAATCCAAAACCACCCTCTTCCTGCCAATTTTCCCTCGCACGCATTTTAGCAGTAAGTTGTCTTACCAACAACAGACAAACAAAATACCCCCCTCTTATCATCCACTCGTTCTTCCACCCCCTCATCATCGTTTCTGCAAAAAAAGAAAAAAAGAAAGAAACAAACCCAACCACCCAGTGTGGTCACGTTGCTAGTGAAGTCTTAATTGGCCTCCGTGGGTCCCTTGGCAGCCTACGTGGGGGGGCTGGGGGGACGTGGGCTGGGGAAGCCGCACAGATGGGGGGGGGGGGTCTGCACAAACTATCAAGAGACGACACATGGGAAGACTTAACCAGTATTTACTCAGTATTTGAAATGGTTTTCAGTGTCATCGAGTTTGTTGGCTTTCAAAATGAGAATAGTCTCAAGGAAGTAAGGGCATGTGTGTGGAGGTGGGGTGGATTCAAATAATGTGACTTCCCGTGATGCGTGTGAGATCCTGAGGACATACGTACAGTAGCATTTTTCTTTTCTTTTTTTACAGGAAAACAGCAGCTCCATACTCACTGTCCTTTTTTAGCCATGGAGGTTTGGAACAACTACCCTGGCACGGTGGGCTGGCCAGGACTGAGACAGATGGTCAGTGTGTGTGTGTGTGTGTGTGTGTGTGTGGACAGTACACAGGCAATTATGACACAAGTGTGATTGGTCTTACTTAGAGTTCATCTTTGGTAATAACAGGTTATTTATGGCAATCTATGGTAACTTTGGTCATTTATACTTCAATAAAAAAAAAATATATATATATATATTAATATATAGATTTTGTTTTATCTGTGTCCATATTGTTCCTGAGTTTCTAGTGGATATACCATATGGTTCAACAGCAAGTAGTAGAATTAGTTTAAAAACCATCAAATCAACAATGACATTTTCAATAAAAAATAGACTCGACAACATTTGTGTAGACCTTCCTTGTGAAATGCTTACTTACAAGCCCTTAACCAACAGTCCAGTTCAAGAAAGAGTTAAGAAAAGATTTACCAAATAAAGTCAAAAATAATCCAAAGTAACACAATAAAAAGGCTATATACAGGGAGTACCGGTACCGAGTCAGTGTGCGGGGTACAGGTTAGTCAGTGTGAGTAGCAGCAGTGTACAAAACAAATGGGGGGGGGGGGGCATTTGATTAATTGTTCAGCAGTCTTATGGCTTGGGGGGCCGTAGAAACCGTTAAGAAGCCTTTTGCTCCTAGACTTGGTGCTCCGGTACCGCTTGCCGCGCGGTAGCAGAGAAGACAGTCTATGAATTGGGTGACTGGATTCTCTGACAATTTTATGGGCTTTCCTCTGACACCGCCTAGTATAGAGGTCCGGGATGGCAGGAAGCTTGGCCCCAGTGATGTACTGGGCCATACGCACTACCCTCTTGTTACGGCCAACATTTCAGAGTACAAACTCAAGGGACACTAGAGAAGCTTAACCAAGTTGACTTCTTCCCAATTGGTCGATACAGCTGTAATTCAGACACAGACACTGTTTCCCCCGTTGTAGTATCCATACCCCGCCTTGGGTGGAGTCTCCTCCTTATCTCTAAACATTGCATCATTATTGCTGGGCAGGGAGCTGAATGGGCCTTAAACGGTTCCTCCCCTTATCAGTACTGCCACATGTGACCATTTTCCCTGCGCTCAGCTCCTCCCAAGCTTCATTATGCCTCCACCCCTCATGTCTCTTTTAAAAAGAATGATTAACAATAGATAGAGCTCAGAAATCCAAACCCATCACTCTGTAGCGCCTTACGGTCAGATGCCGAGCAGTTGCCATGCAAGGCGGTGATGCAAGAGGTCGGGATGCTCTCGATGGATGCCTAAAATAAACCATACGGTGGGTCAATTTCCGCAAAACAACTAAGAGCGTTGAAGCGCAAGGCTCAACTTCTCCGCTCTTATGGTGCCTTGGCTGGCCACGCTGTAAACAGTGTGACGCGAACCCGTGCACATGCGCAGACACGGTGTGTGAGCGAAGTCTTGCATCTCACTCATCTCAATATCGGTGGTGATGCTCGTGTTTAACATGCTGAAACCGTCATTTTAAACCCCAATGGTAGTAACTTAGTGGATGGTTTATATTAAGGATAATTTTTTTACAACTTGGTCATTCAATTTGATTATTTGTATATATTTTACATGCAATAAGGCCACAAAGAGGGCCAGAAATAATTACAGGGTCCAGAGAATCTGAAGTACCCAAAAGGGCCACTAGATAGATGTCATGTGATAAATTACATAAAATCCTTGAAAGTTAACAAAATTCTTGTAGTTTACTGGTAAACTTAGAAAGTTTTCAGTAATATACCCTCCCTAGTCTTACTGCTGCCAGTGAAGCGTCAGCTGGCACATTGTCCAGAAAGAGGAGAGGGAAGAAGTTAGAGAGAGCAGGGCACTGAAGGTATAAGCCTTGTACAGCATGGGACTCACCGATATTGGGGTGCTTGAGCAGGCGACAAATCCTGGCCTCTCGCTCCAGCTTCTGGTGATCTATAGGAGAGAGACAAAACAAAAGCCATGAGTCTCGAGGCACACACCTTCACCTCGAGGGCCCGTGGCATTCCCTCGCCTTGTGGTTAGGGTGAGTAAGTGTCATCTTTTCTCCCATTTTCACATTCCTGTGACCACACAAAAAGACATTCCCTGTTGCTTCCATGTTCCATTCCCTTCTCAGTACGAGAGCAGTGTCAACACATTCACAACATGATCAAATATCCAGAATCAATGAGCTACAGTTGATGCCTGGTTATTATATATTACTACTACAATGGAGTCACTTAAAGTTGGCCTCTTTGGTGAACCAGAAATATAGACTGATCTTGTTTACATAAGGTGTCTCATCACGCTGCCAACAAGATATCAGATCACTGCAACACGTATGACAGCGGGCTTTGAGCAGCCCTAACACTAAGATGTGTTTATTATTTGTGAGATAATTGACATGTCAATATCACGTGCAACTAATTTAAACACAATTATTGAATCCAAGTCCCGTCCAACTGAGTCCAACGAACTAGTAGGGTACCCCATGATGAGGGGGACATTCATTTATTAAAGTCACTACGAGTAAGTATTTGAGAACCACTTAAAACAGTTTAAAATTCACCCAGGTTATTCATTGTACAGCAAACGTCACAGTGAAGCAGAACTCCAATTCCTCCAGGTTCCGCTTTCATCTTTCAAGAGGCCGACCGCAGGAACCACCGAATTATTTATCGTTAATAAATTCCGCCGACAGAACCAGGAAATGAACAAAATTCATTTTCACAGAGTTTAAGGTGGCGTGTCCTTCATAGATAAATCAAGACGTTGGACGGAAAAAAAGTTGAGAAGAAATATCCACCTGGTAGCTCAAACCAAGAGGAGAGCTAATTCTGATTTCAACTGAAGAGAGCTGCGCTGAAGGACCCCAGTTTGTAGAATTAAAATGGTGGACATGTTAAACACATACAATACATGACTAAACATATCATTAAAAAAACATGGGCATTAATATGGAGCTGGTCCCCGAATATCTGCTCGAACAGCTTCCACTCTTCACAGATGGCTTTCCACTAAAAGTTGGAACATTGCTGCAGAGACTTTCTTCCATTCAGCCACAATAGCATTAGATGTTGGGTGATTAGGCCTGGCTCGCAGTCAACGTTCCAATTCATCCCAAAGGTGTTTGATGGGGTTGAGGTCAGGGCTCTGTGCAGGCCAGTTAAGTTCTTCCACACTGATCTCGACAAAGCATATCTGTATGGATCTTACTTTGTGCACCATGGCATTGTCATGCTGGAACAGGAAAGGGCCTGTTGGATTCTAGCTTGAAATATACTTATTCATGTTACCATACTAGAACTTATTAATTACTTAACATGTATAAGGAATGTACATGTTAGGGGTCAAGGGAGGGTAAAGATGAACTAGGTGTGTGGAAAGTTACTGAGTGGGAAAAGGGACACAGAAGAATATTTCTATTCTATTCATATACAGCTGAAGACGGACGTTTACATACACCTTAGCCAAATACATTTAAACTGAGTTTCCACAATTCCTGACATTTAATCCTAGTAAGAAAATCCATTTCTTAGGTCAGTTAGGATCACCACTTTATTTTAAGAACGTGAAATGTCAGAAAAAGAGTAGAGAGAATGATTTATTTATTTCTTCACATTCTCAGTGACTCAGAAGTTCACATGCACTCAATTAGTATTTGGTAGCAATGCCTTTAAATTGTTTAACTTGGGTCAAATATTTCTGGGCAGCCTTCCACAAGCTTCCCACAATAAATTGGGTGAATTTTGGCCCATTCCTCCTGACAGAGCTGGTGTAACTGAGGCCTCCTTGCTTGCACACGCTTTTTCAGTTCTGCCCACACATTTTCTTTAGGATTGAGGTCAGGGCTTCGTGATGGCCACTCCAATACCTTGACTTTGTTGTCCTTCAGCCATTTTGCTACAACTTTGGAAGTAAGCTTGGGGTCATTTTCCATTTGGAAGACCCATTTGCGACCAAGCTTTAACTTCCTGACTGATGTCTTGAGATGTTGCTTCAATATATCCACATAATTTTCCAGCCTCATGACGCCATCTATTTTGTGAAGTGCACCAGTCCCTCTTGCAGCAAAGCACTCCCACAACATGCTGCTGCCACCCCTGTGCTTCACAGTTGGGATGGTGTTCTTCGGCTTGCAAGCCTCCCACTTTTTCCTCCAAACATAACAATGGTCATTATGGACAAACAGTTCCATTTTTGTTTCATCAGACCAGAGGCCATTTCCCGAAAAAGTACCATCTTTGTCCAATGTGCATTTGCAAACTGTCGTCTGGCTTTTTTATGGCGGTTTTGGAGCAGTGGCTTCTTCATTACTGAGGGGCCTTTCAGGTTATGTCGATATAGGACTTGTTTTACTGTGGATATAGATACTTTAGTACCTGTTTTCTCCAGCATCTTCACAAGGTCCTTTGCTGTTGTTTGGGATTGATTTGCACTTTTCGCACCAAAGTACGTTCATCTCTAGGAGACAGAACGTGTCTTATTCCTGAGAAATGGCGGCTGTGTGGTCCCATGGTGTTTATACTTGCGTACCATTGTTTGTACAGATGAACATGGTACCTTCAGGCTTTTGGAAATTGCTCCCAAGGATGAACCAATATTGGCTGATTTCTTTAGATTTTCCCATGATGTCAAGCAAAGAGGCACTGAGTTTGAAGGTCGGCCTTGAAATACATCCATGGGTACACCTCCAATTGACTCAAATTATGTCAATTAGCCTATCACAAGCTTCCAAAGCCATGACATCTTTTTCTGGAATTTTCAAAGCTCATTAAAAGGCACAGTCAATTTAGTGTATGTAAACTTCTGACCCACTGGAATTGTGATACAATGAATTGTAAGTCAAATAATCTGTCTGTCAACAATTGTTGGAAAAATGACTTGTGTCATGCACAAAGTATATGTCCTAACTGACTTGCCAAAACTATAGTTTGTTAACAGGAAATTTGTGGAGTGGTTGAAAAAACAGTTTTAATGACTCCAACCTAAGTGTATGTAAACTTCCGACTTCAACTGTATGTTATCGCTGATCATGAATGTTCCTAAAGAGGGAGGCAAAGGGGCAACAGCTTAGTTTCAATTCTTGATAAGGCCGGCCAGTTGCTGAGGAACCAGGACAATGAGGGTTGAGGAACTCAACTCGAGATAAGGTCAACAGATGGGGAGAAGACACTGTTGGTAGGAGGGGCCACAGGGGCCCAACCCGAAAGCCATCTGATTATAGTCCTCTCTCTCACACACACACCCATGAGGGTCCTAGACTTAAGCATGGCCATGACAATACCAGAAAGAGGAACCTACTGTGTTTCTGCCTAACAGAGAAGGACTGTCTATCTTAGACATGAAAGGAGATGACTCCGCCTAATTGGGAGGTAAAAAATGCTTGTGTGACTTGCATGTTGTCTTTGCAGCTGTATGGCCCAGTGGTTGAATAAACTTGGTTTGGGCTTCCTGTAGTCGTCCATTTGTTTTTACTCCACAAAGTTGGATGCACAGAATCGTCTTGAATGTCATTGAATGCTGTAGCATGAAGATTTACTTTCATTGGAACTAAGTGGACTAGTCCAAACCATGAAAAACAGCCCCAGACCATTATTCCTCCTCCACCAAATGTTACAGTTGGCACTATGCATAGGGGTAGGTAATGTTCTCCTGGCATCCGCCACACTCCGATTCATCCGTTGGACTACTAGATGGTAAAACGTGATTCATCACTTCAGAGAACGCGGTTCCACTGCTCCAGAGTCCAATGGCGGAAAGCTTCACACCACTCTTTCCGATGCTTGGCATTGCGTATGGTGATCTTAGGCTTGTGTGCAGCTGCTCGGCCATGAAAACCCATTTCATTAAGGTCTCAAAGAACAGTTCTTGTGCTAACGTTGCTTCCAGAGGCAGTTTGGAACTCAGTAGTGAGTGTTGCAACCGAGGACAGATAAAAAAAATTGCACGCTTCAGCACTCGCCGGCCCCGTTCTGCGAGCTTGTGTGGCTTCCTACTTCTCGGCTGAGCCGTTGTTGCTTCTAGATGTTTCCACTTCACAACAACAACACTTATAGTTGACTGGGACAGCTCTAACAGGGCAGAAATTTGACAAACTGACTTGTTGGAAAGGTGGCATGCCATGACGGTGCCACATCGAAAGTCACTGAGCTCTTCGGTAAGGCCATTCTACTGCCAATGTTTGTCTATGGAGATTGCATGGCTGTGCGCTCAATTTTATACACCCGTCAGCAACGGGGTGTTGCTGAAATAGCCGAATCCACTAATTTGAAGGGGTGTCCACATACTTTTGCATATATAGTGTATTAATGTTTGAGGAAAAACTTTGGCATAACAACACATTCACCTTGGCTTCTCTGTGTGAACCCGAGGTCGACGGCAGAGTGACAGGGACAAAGGGTGTAGGAAAGCGCACGTGGTTCAAAAATAAATACAAATGTCAGGGTACTTCTCGAATGAACTCGAATTGAAATGACTCCAACCCTGCATGTAAGCCACTGTCAACCATGATGTGCAGGGAGTTGAAGAGGCCCTTTCTTGCTGTGACATTTGAAATGTATGGCGAAGGTAAATAGAGTAGTGGTTTATGTACAGGTTACATGTCTGGTGAATGCATGGGGAATTCCATAGGCAGCGCCATAGGCAATTATATCGGAGGGTAGTCCACTTCAGTCTTTCACCTGCAGAGGAAGCTCAATGGCTCAGAACTGGTGCATGCCAGGCAGGTATTGAGGGAGTGTGTGTAAACTGGGTCATTTAACAAATCCTCATCAATCCAATTGGTTAATGCCAGAGCAATGCTACCCATATGTCAGGGAATCTGTGAGTGTGTATGTCTTGTGCATGCCTCCTCCGTGTGTCTCATTTGAGCCATATTCGACAATGCCTGATTCCTTGAGAGATAACAGGATATATTTAACACCATTTGTCCATCTCTAATCCACAGTCTTTGATCAAACCTGAACTTCACAGGGCTCTGATACTTTCTCATCCAATCGGATTCCAAAACATCCTAATCCCACAAAACACCAATCAAGTGCAATTTCCTTGCTTTTACAGGCCTGTAAAATCGGTGCTCCTCCAATCAGATGTGCATTTGCACGGTTCTAATCCCCACTACTCGAGCTAGATGTGATCAGGGAGCGTCACTAAAAGATCCCTCCAATCACGTCTTGTTTTACAAACGTCTAATCCCAATCACACCTATCCGATGTGCTTTTACAAGGCGGTAATCCCGGTCGCCAGGCTGACTTTGGCCTGCTCCCATTCTCTCACGTCGCCGAATCTGTGACATAACAGGAGTTAGAATGCTGCTCACCTCCAGTAGCTCAACCATCCAAGTTTTCAATCTCACTATCCTTGATTTAATTCTATATGGCTTTAGTCAATTGCTCTAATGTAAAGGATAATGGATTTCAATGAGGAGTTACGGTACCCAATTTACATTTACAACCTTTTAATGACATGGTTATTTAAAATGGGTCTAGACAGAAAGACCATGTAAACATCCATATTTTCTCCACAAACATACGCAAAAACATGATTTTCAAGATCACTACAGTTCACCAATCCAATTTCTATAAACGACCATGTAAATAAGAGGATCCAATTGGTCTGAATCACCATAAAATCGTGACACACAAAGAGTATGAATAGCCATCATTCTCTCACTAACGACTCGAAGCGGTGTGATTTTAAACATTAGCAGCACAACTAAAACAGTGTTGTGTGATTCACCCTGGAGCTGACCTATTTAGCGTCAGTCATCCCTATTTAGTGTCAGTCATCCCTATTTAGTGTCAGTCATCCCCAGATGAGCAGTGAGAGAGGGAGTGCTGTCAGGCCTGAGAAACGGGGGCAGGCAGCAGCTATTTTCACTGCAATCAAACCCCTCCCTCTGTCACTAACTTGACGGAAATCATAGCACATCTGGTGCCGCTGACTCCCTCAGGTCCAGTCGATTCTCAGTCCCCAATGCCTTGAAGAGGCCAATTCATTGGTTTCTTTCTTCTCTGATTGGATGCGAGGAAGTGTGTGGTTGACACTTCCTCGGCCCTTTCCCCCGTTCCTCCGGGAGACCTTACTTTACACCGTCTCATCCTTGGCAGCACAGCCAGACTGATTTAAAATAGAGAGCCAATTATTTTCCTGGAAAAAAAAAGAACAAACAGCTCTACTTTAAAAGCGAGAGAGCAAACAAACGACGGAGAGAAAGCTTCTTAAAAGAGGGAACGAGTGCAAGCCCCCCTGAAAGCAGCAGAGAATCCTGGGTAGTCCGTCATTAAAAAAAGGGCCATTTCAAATGCAGACTGGTCCATTCAAATAAATGGTGCGCCGTTTATCACGAGAAGACATTGTGTTTTTACAACACTTTGCAAGAGAAACTGATGAGCCTGAATCAGTTGCCACTGAAAATAAGCCCCATTACAACACTTAAGTTGGTTTTATAAAACCGATAACGCGGCAGGGAAGTATGCAAATGAAGACCCATGGCACACACACACACACACACACAAATGAAGACCCATGGCGCACACACACACACACAAACACTGGCAGATACAAATGAAGACCCATGGCGCACACACACACACACAAACACTGGCAGATACAAATGAAGACCCATGGCACACACACACACACAAACACTGGCAGATACAAATGAAGACCCATGGCACACACACACACACACACACACACACACACACACACACACACACACACACACACACACACACACACACACACACACACAAACACACAAACACTGCCAGATACAAATGAAGACCGGCATTTCCCTTTACCATCCCTATCCCCCTAAAGACCAGAGGCTCGCCCCAGATAGATGGGCACACCTGGGTACCCCCGGGCCTCATGAATACGGTAAAGATGACTCCGCCGCACTAACCTACTCCGGGTGTGAATGAGCCTTTCTATGACAATGTGCTGCTCATACATGGTGTGTGACACCCCAGCAGCCCAAGACCCTGTGTTCCAGATCCATCCGCATAATATTTTTTATCATCAATATTTTTAAATATATATAATTAAAATAAATGAATAAACATTTAAAAATCGGTGCAGCTGACTATACAGATCCTAGCAGACAAAAGGGCAATGGGATGAGTCATAGTAATGGAGAGAATCTAACCCGAGAATCCTCATCATAACACAGCTAAGCCATCGGAGAGACATTATTGAGGTACCGAATGTAATGCTGGTCAATTCTTCATATATAACATAATACCCAGTGCAACCTACGGCATTTGCTATGAGCTCTTTGGACAAAAAAAAAAAAACGATGAGTGAAAGTGTGTGTGTACACACGCTCAAATATGTTGCTGAAGGGCCTGGGGAGGGGCGAGTCAAGTTGAGGTCAGTATATAGTGTGTCTGTCAGATGACTTGACTGAATATCGAGAGGAAGAGACTTTTCTAGTGTGTGTGTGGTCTTAGTCAACGCTCTCTCGACCCTTGGCAGGAACATTGACTCAGTGCACAGTGTCGATGTAATGCCAATGTGTGTGTCTGTGTCACTTTCTCTCTTTCCCACTCTCCTTCAGCCCCCTCCTTAAGGCTCTGATTCCCAGGGGCGAGACGGTCTGTTACGCCGTACACGGACTAGTGGATACGCAGACGGTCTCTTTCGGACAGACCCAGACCACTAAAATCAGCACTCCAAAGTGTTTCAAAATCTACACTTCCATACGTTCTGAACTTTCATGCCCAATGGTCTGTTGCCACAAATGTTCTGAGCACATAGGAGAGTATGCAAGTGCTAAACCTACAGGCACATAAAACTATCTTCTATAATTACAAGAAGGAAATGGCGGAGCACGTATTAAGGATACAGGCAGTTAAACACTGTTTCTATAATCGTAATGATGCAGACAAAAAACTAAGCGTGTATTAATGCCACAGAATGTTATTCATCATAGACCAGGGAGGAAATACTGCATTATGCAACAACAACAAAAAAAGATATCAACCCATTTCTTGGCAGAGGGATTGATGGGACACAGAGAGCTACAGCTTTGCGTAACAAACAAATGTGTGAAAAAAAAGGAGAAAGGGCAGGAGGCACAGGAAGGGCAGCAAAGATGGAGGGGGTGAGATGTAGAAAGTGATAAGTAGTCAAAAATATTTATGCAAATGGTTTGAGTAAGTGGGTGAATAAATGAATGAACAAATGAGCCAATGAGTGACTGGATGTATAAATGGCTGAATTAATTAACTAATTAATAAATGGAGTGGATTTATGTTCATTTCAATGTTATGAATGACTGGAAATGTGTATGCTAGCATGAATACAGAATGTTATGCAAGAGTCTGTATGCGTGTCTGCATCCTGCAACACTGATGGTGATCCCCAGTCACACAGAGAGGTAGGCCAGCCTTCCCTGTCGGCCCGGTTCAGTATTCAGTCCACACTCCGGTAGTGCATCTCAGTAGGGCATCCACGGGCAAAGACCCAGACACTAAACACCAATCTTGTATCTGCTCCAAACAGCCAGCAGGCAGGCACGTGTACACACACACCTGCCTAAACACACTGAACACACACACACACACACACACACACACACACACACACACACACACACACACACTAGATGTGGCGAAAGCCCCAATCCATTCTCCTAAAGAGGATCTTACTCTCTTATCTTGAGCCCTGGCCCACACCGTCACGTCGATACAAACCACACAATGGCCAGAGCAGCAGACCAACTTTAACAAAGGCCACACTACACACGAGCAGTGCTGGCTGAAATATGGGAGAGGTGGCAATATGCCATCAAAGCTTCTGACTCGCTGCTCCTCTTGGCTGTGTTGCCAAGGCAGCGAAAAGAAAGTGTTGCAAAGGGTCGGAGGCCACTTCCACCTGCAATGTGTCAGATCACAGGTAGTAATCCTTAAGAGTCTATTGACGCAGCCGTGCGTCAATCTAAGTAACATTTTAAAAAATGCCCATCAAAATCCATCAGTTTAAGCTAGAGATATCAGTCTCAATCCACTGCATTCACATATGCTGGTCTTCCAAGTCTGCAGTGGAAGGTGACAGCTACAGCTGTGTTTGTCATACCATGAGACATCCCAAAAATCTCTGGTAAAAACATCCGTCTCGTCTGAACGGTTTGGCCTGGAAAGGGGAGACTCTCACGAACACGATGGAGTTCTCCATTTTGCTCTACGACCCCCACAAGTTTCAAGGGACTCGTCTGAAGTCGGTAATGCTAATGTGCCAACTTCTGCTATAGTGTCTGAACCGTTTGAGCTACAAACTAATATGACACCACTATGGAAAGGGAAACTCATGAGCACGATGGTGTTCTCCGTTTTGTTCTAAGACAAGTGTCACAGGACTAGTCTGAATGTAAGCCATACAAACGAATGGAAGAATGGAAGTAGTTTTGTGCCAACAAAAACAAGTGGTTAAAAGTATGTGGGCACTCCTTAATATTTTGCTATCTCAGCCAAACCTGTTGCTAACAGGTGTATAAAATCGAGCACACCGCCATGCAATCTCCATAGACAAACATTGCCAGTAGAATGGCCTTAATGAAGAGCTCAGTGACTTCAATGTGGCACCGTCATATCATGCCACCTTTCCAACAAGTCAGTTCGTGAACTTTCTGCCCTGCTAGAGCTGCCCCGGTCAACTGTAAGTGCTGTTATTGTGATGTGGAAATGTCTAGGAACAACAACGGCTCAGCCGCAAAGTGTTAGGCCACAGAAGCTCACAGAACGGGACACCCAAGTGCTGTCCTCGGTTGCAATACTCACTACCAAGTTCCAAACTGCCTCTGGAAGCAACGTCAGCACAAGAACTGTTTGTCGGGAGCTTCATGAAATGGGGTTCCATGGCCGAGCAGCCAAGTGTTGGCTGGGGTGATGTGAAGCTCCCGTCATTGGACTCTGGAGCAGTGTAAAAACACAATCTCCGGACTGACAAGTTACGCTTTACCATCTGGCAGTCCGACGGATGAATCTGGGTTTGGGGGATGCCAGGAGAACACTACCTGCCCGAATGCATAGTTCCAACTATAAAGTTTGGTGGAGGAGGAATAATGGTTTGGGCTTGGCCCCTTAGTTCCAGTGAAGGAAGATCTTAAAGCTACAGCATATAATTACATTCTATATGATTCTGTGCTTCCAACTTTGTGGCAACAGTTTGAGGAAGGCCCTTTGCTGTTCAGCATGACAATGTCCCCGTGCACGAAGCGAGGTCCATACAGAAATGGTTTGTCGAGATTGGTGTGGAAGTACTAGACTGGCCTCCACAGAGCCCTGACCTCAACCCCATTGAACACCTTTGGGATGAATTGGAACGCTGACTGCGAGCCAGGCTTAATCGCCCAACATCAGTGCCCGACCTCACTAATGCTTGTGGCTGAATGGAAGCAAGTCCCTGCAGCAATGTTCCAGCATCTAGAGGAAAGCCTTCCCAGAATAGTGGAGGCTGTTATAGCAGCAAAAGGGTGGACCAATTCCATATTAATGCTCATGGTTTTGGAAATTAGAGATGTTTGACGAGCAGGCCATAGAGCGTATGTATCCAAAAATATATTTCCTGAGCTTTCTTATATCTCTTAGATATATTTTTTGCCATTTTTGCCATTTGTGACTGTTCGTTCGATGCGTTTCTATGGGCTATAGTAATAAAGACCAAATATTTTATCAAATATTATTTACTTTTTGGGATAGCTAACATGGTCCTAAACTTTTAAATCAAATAGCTAAATGATCCATGGCATGACCATCTTAAAACAAGCCAAAGAATGATGTAAAGGTGGAGACAGAGAGAAAGAGAGAAGAGGGAAGGAGAACCAAAACAGGTGTGAGAGAGTGAGTGACACACAGACTGGAAGGAGACAAATGACTGACAGAGGGGGAAAAGAAAAAGACAGTGGAGAGGGATGTGAGGGAAAGAGGGAGTCTGTCCATCTGTTGCTTCCAGTTGATCAGCGACAGAACATGTTATAAATAGATAAAGAAATATCAGAATAGACCAATTAAACAGAGAAAGAGGCAGAGTGAGCGAGAGAGGTACGGGCCGGAGAGAGAGCGAGGCAGAGAGATGAAGAGAGAGAGAGCTGTGTGGCAGCCTCAGCAGGACTCCAGAATAGCTGTGGTAGGAATAGAGACGTGGGCGGCAGTGTATAAGGGAGATAAGATATTAAAATAATCCACATCAGAAATCACAGCACAAATGAGGGGTAAAAACTATAATATAATTTTTGGAGCAAAAAACCTGCATACCTAGTACACAGAGTTGAAATCACAGAGTTAACTCCACTAGAGTCAATTTATCTTAACCCTCAAAGCGATAGTGTTGATAAATGATGAGTAAACAGAGACAGGGAGTTAAAACTATGGAGTATGCACAGATGTGGGAGGGGCATCATTGTCATATTTGTCATTTGCTTTTTTGGAGTTTGATTTTTATAATTGTTTGTTTCAATATCTGTTGTTTTTAGTGCCCCCTTGTGTGCTATGCCGGTAATACCGTAAATCCCAGGGTGAAAATCTGGATAGCGCCCAAGCCTATTACAAGCCACCATTATATGACACAGCAAGAAATATGTAAAATGGGACCATTTAAATGAGTGTTGCGTTTGACTCCTTAGGAGTTAAGTCTTGGGATTACATTGTGAGTAAACATTATAGGCCAATCACATTTCCATAACCAAATCTTCGCTACTACATGATACAAATCTTCGCTACTACATGATACTCAAAATGTCCCTATAACCATCATGAAGTTGCTACAACCTAGACTATGAATGATAGTTTATAACAGGTCGAGAGAACATTTTAGTAAGGTGACAGTACCGCCTTGCACACTCTTGTCTACATCTAACAAGATTTTCTATTGGACAAATTCAGGCATGTTTATCCCCATTTGGTTCAGTTTAAGAATGTTTTTTCAACAGAATCGGCAGAATGAATACACCCCTGATCACACGCAAACACAGTTCACTTTCATAGCAGCCACATAAAAACAGCATGATCACTTTGCTCATTGCATAATTCCTTCTCACATCTACGCACTCTCCTCCTCTCACCTTTTCCCTTCGCTTGTGGACTTCAGTGCACAACACATCAGCTGTCTGTGACCAGACAAAAAAAACTTTCCAAGCCAAACCTTCATATCATAACCGCTACACATCCTACATCGGTCCCCATATTAGCTAACGCCATAGTCCACATAGCTACTAGATCTAACGCGCCAGTAAACCCACTACAATCATGCAGTAGTGTACCCGTCAGCAAGTAGTTACACTTGGAAGAGTTCCAGTGTTGGATAGCCATAGCCAGCTAACTAACATAACATCCCCCTCGGAGTAGGATAAACAAGGCAGCTGCATTCGCAAGATAAGTGAACAATCGCTCTAAAAATGTATTTGATCAAAACTGTTCAACTATTGTCTTTCTCTTTGAGTGAACTGTCACGCCCTGGTCTTAGTATTTTGTGTTTATATATTTATTTGGTCAGGCCAGGGTGTGACATGGGTTTATTTTGTGTTGTGTTTTTGTATTGGGGTTTTAGTAGGTATTGGGATTGTGGCTGAGTAGGGGTGTCTAGCATAGTCTATGGCTGCCTGAGGTTCTCAATCAGAGTCAGGTGATTCTCGTTGTCTGATTGGGAACCATATTTAGGTAGCCTGGGTTTCACTGTGTGTTTGTGGGTGATTGTTCCTGTCTCTGTGTTAGTTGTCACCAGACAGGCTGTATAGGTTTTCACGTTCCGTTTGTTGTTTTGTATTTCGTGTTTATTCGTTCATTAAACATGTATCTAACTTACCACGCTGCATTTTGGTCCGACTCTCTTTCGACGGAGGAAAACCGTAACATGAACATGTTATGCACTGCAGTGCTAGCTAGCTGTAGCTTCTACTTTTAGTACTAGATTCATTCTCTGATCCTTTGATTGGGTGGACATGTAAGTTCATGCTGCAAGAGCTCTGATAGGCTGGAGGACATCCTCCGGAAGTTGTCATAATTACTGTGTAAGTCTATGGAAGGGGGTGAGATCCATGAGCCTCCTAGGTTTTGTATTGAAGTCAATGTACCGAGAGGAGGACGGAAACTAGCTGTCCTCTGGCTACATCATGGTGCTACCCTACAGAGTGCTGCTGAGGCTACTGTAGACCATTGCAAAACAGTGTTTTAAATCAATAATTTGGTGACGTGAATATATTTAGTAGTCGTATCTACAGTTTCACTACTGTTATGAAATTCACTGAGGATGGTCCTCCCCTGAGGAGCCTACACTGGCTGTACTGTACAGTAGTAGCCATCTATGGCCGCTGTATCCTCATCAACATTACGGTAGAAGAGTACTTGGATGGCTTAGTGTGTGAGTCCCAGCTGGAGGGGCTGTGTGTGAAAACAGTTTGACACCTCACCTTAGTGAGCACAGCAGCACACTTGTGGTTTGGGTCCAGCAAGGAGGCAAACTAGCCACAAGGCTGCTGGGTGTCTCGCCACTGAATGATGTGAACATGCTGCTTTCTGAACATCATGCACCAACGACAACACCCCTTTGCCTTGATCATGAAAACTGAATGATTTATCTAAACCGAGTCCTTGGAGTTGCAGCGATGGGACAAGACTAACTACCAATTGGATATCACAAAATTGGGGAGAAAAAGTGGTAAAAAGTGCAATAAAATAATAATAATAATAAATAATAATAATAATTCATTTTATTTTGTAAAGTGGTTTCTTGCATCAAACAACATTTTCAGTCACCTCCTTGTCAGAAGGACAAGTGGATAAACAGGTTAAGGTCAAGCCCTGCATGTCGTTTTTTTTCCAAAAGCCTCATGAAATGTAGGCATTGAAACATCACACATTGGCTGCTACTGTAGGCTGAATCATAGAACAGCTATTTCCATATTAAAATGTTACGGAATGTGTTTTTCGCCATTGTTTTTGGTAGGCCTACATTCTGATCAGATATCTACAGTAGCCTACTAAGCCACATAAACCTTAACTTCACGCGGGTACAGCTTCAGTGTCCACAGTAAATGGGCGCCGGAAGTCGCACAGAATTTTCACAACTTTCAAGTTTGCACTCAGCAGACCTGAGATTTGCTCAGTGAGGGACCATTGCTCAAGGGATATTCAGTGTATTTTACCAATTGTGACTAATTTATCATCTCGTGAAACACTTTATTACTGAAGACAAGATTTCCCTTGACAGCTCAATGTCAGTCAGAACCAGGGAGGGAGAACGAAATGTATCAATTATACAGTATATATCACACTCATATCTCTACAGTACCTACTGCATTATCCTTAAGCCTTTCCACTGACCGGCCCATAGAGGTCTACAGGCGAAGGCTCCATGGGGAGAGGGAGCAGCGATGTGAGGCTAACCTAGCTCTGGTCCTGTCAGCCTCTGAAATACTGTACATAATACGGGACATGAAAAAGGTGAAACCCTGAGAGTCCAATAAAAGTTTATTCTAGATTAAACTAGATTCTCACTGCCCTGTAACAACCAATCCCGTGAAATATTACTGCTGCTCTCAATGGGAAACTCCATTGGCATGACTAATGACAAACATGAAAAATCTTATCTGACGAAGCATTAACCTCATCACACCGGGTTTAAGTTAACTGATCATGAACACCTTGCCTTATACAAGCACTCAGATCACAAACAGAAACTACAGTACATCACATCATAGGTGACTAAATGTGTCACTGATGGGATTTCAATGGAGGGCACCTGGCATGGCAGAATGGTGATCACACACACACGATAAATAGCCAGTTTCAACTGAAATGTGTCTTCTGCATTTAACCCCACCCCTCTGAATCAAAAGGTGTTGGGGGGCTGCCTTAAATCCACATCATCAGCACCAGGGGAAAAAGAGAGAAAGAGTGTCTGGTGGTGAGCGATAGCATGGACAGTGCTGACAGTGTCCCCCTGGCGGTGACACCTAGCTGAGAGCTAGACAGGCTCTGGATGTTATATCTCTCGCTGGCAGACTGGGTGTATGGATGGGATAGCGGACATGTGTTTGAGGCGCGATATGGATAAAGCTGCATGCTGGATGGAGAGCAGTGGATTTGGAGAAAACTGCTGCCCGGTTGTGGTACAGTGACGTGTTATTAACCAGGGATTAGTACCACAGAGGCCTTTCTTTAGCAAGAGTGAGAGATTGGGTGAGTTTATGGAGAGACCGTGACCACGACTTGAGCATAAACTTGAACTCATCATGTTTATGAGACTCCGCAGGCCTACACAGGAAAGCAAAGCCAGCCTAACAGCTCATTTCGGTATGCTATCCTGAAAACACCAATGCCCACAATTCCCATGGGCCTCCTGCCAATCCAGAGAGAAGGCAGAGAATCTCACTCCGTCTTTTATCTGGCTCTTTTCTCTCTCTCTCTCCACACCGAGACGTCTCTGTCAAAGACATCTGGAAAGTTCTCAGATGTCAAAAACACTGGCAGCAGGCCCTCGCAGACTTGACAAGTGAACAAAGTCATCAAATTGCTTCTTTTCGTTTTTGTTTCCCGTTAGGGTAGTTCTGAAGGGTGGAAGGACTGCAGTGAATGACACATTCCTATTCCGTGGGTCTTTTATCATGAACATAGATCTTCTCATCAGGAAACTCACCAAAGAAGTGAGCTTAACAAGTAGAGAAGAGGAGCTTTACACAAACTCCATCCAAATATATATCAGTACAAACCGTATGGGCTTTAAAGGACACCGTATCTTAACTCAAGTGGAAGTGGCCCAACTACTTTGATGGAAGTAGTTGGAAGTGGCCCAAGTGGAAGTGGCCCAACTACTTTGAGTCGATACAGACTTCACACAGTAACAGACAAGGAGTGTCGCTATCCCGCGGCGTAAAGAAAGAACAGCACTTCCTCCCCAAACTTCTAGTCCGTTTCATAAGCAAGCCTCTATCGGACAATCACGTCATTGATTTGACATTTCTCCGGTGAGAATGGAGGAGATCCAGTAGAGTCATGACCGGATTGATCCAGTCGGCTAAAAGCTCTCCAACTGCAATCACTATTGTTATCGAGCTAGGTTAACCGTTGATTAATGTTTTAGCTTTGGAAAAATGGTCCTTGACAGAATCAGACTTATGAAGTGATCCATATTGTCATCGCTGCGAGACGGCGGAAATGGAGTACGAGAGGTTTGTCGAGATGGGATTATACGTACACACAGCAGCTGCCCGTCGCATAAACAGAGCAGTGAGAAAACACCTTATTGATTGGGCAGGGTTGTCCATCTGTCCACTTGTCTCCATACTCTTTCAAAAAGTTCTCATTTTCCTCTCCTGTCTATGCTCTTACCCCTCTCCATGTCTCCCTCCATTCTGACACCCTGGCACACACACACACCTCTGTTTATATTACAGACAGCAGGCTGTGATGGTTTTTCTAAAAGGGCTATTATAGGATACCTCCCTCGTGTCTGCACATGCAAATTGCCTGTGATAACACCAGCCACATTCAAATATGTGGAGGGTTCAAGCTTTGCATTGTTTTCACTGTCAAAGCCCTGGGGGGCCATTTGAGGTGGAAGTGGTTCAAAGTTATGATCAGAGGAAAAGAGCCAGGGATTCAAAAGGAAGAGAGAGAACAAGGCCTACAAATCAACACGGTCTCACCCTACCCGATAATTACATGTAATGCCTTTCTGTTTCCCTAAATGTTATAGCTGTCGCAATTACAGCTGACTGAAGACGGGACAACCTGGCATTAAAATCAAACGTATTCGTCACATACAGTAGGAATAAAAGGTGCAGCAAAACGCTATGGAGCTAGCTCCCTCAACGCAGTACATGAATCAATAATACAAGAGGCAGTATGCATAGTAATAATGGACTGTATACACTATTTACAAATGAAGTGAGTAGTGGAATCAATAGTATGTCATAGAACAGCAGCATTGACTGAGTGTGTGTGTGTATGAGTTCTGAGTGTGTGTGCGTGTGTTTTATAAAATCGGTTACGGACGATAATTCCACTGATAACCGATACACAATAAATAGGATGGGGGTAAAAGTGAATCTCATGCTCACCATTAATCTCACAATGTAAGAAATCAACACTTGAAGTATATTTATTGGACAATTGCTCTTTTGGGTGGCAATTTAGAGAATTACACTTCCATTTCCCTGGTATAAAACAGTATACAGTACCAGTCAAAAGTTTGGACACATGTACATGGGTTTTTCTTTATTTTGACTATTTTCTACATTGTAGAATAATAGTAAAGACATGAAAACTATGAAGTAACACATATGGAATCACATACTAACCAAAAAAAAGTGTTAACAAATGAAAGTATATTTTATATTTGAGATTCTTCAAATATCCACCCTTTGCCTTGATGACAGCTTTGCACACTCTTGGCATTCATATACACTGCTCAAAAAAATAAAGAGAACACTAAAATAACACATCCTAGATCTGAATGAATGAAATATTCTTATGAAATACTTTTTTCTTTACATAGTTGAATGTGCTGACAACAAAATCACACAAAAAAGATAAATGGAAATCCAATTTATCAACTCATGGAGGTCTGGATTTGGAGTACACTCCAAATTAAAGCGGAAAACCACACTACAGGCTGATCCAACTTTGATGTAATGTCCTTAAAACAAGTCAAAATGAGGCTCAGTAGTGTGTGTGTGGCCTCCACGTGCCTGTATGACCTCCCTACAACGCCTGGGCATGCTCCTGATGAGGTGGCGGATGGTCTCCTGAGGGATCTCCTCCCAGACCTGTACTAAAGCATCCGCCAACTCCTGGACAGTCTGTGGTGCAACGTGGCGTTGGCGGATGGAGCGAGACATGATGTCCCAGATGTGATCAATTAGATTCAGGTCTGGGGAACGGGCGGGCCAGTCCATAGCATCAATGCCTTCCTCTTGCAGGAACTGCTGACACACTCCAGCCACATGAGGTCTAGCATTGTCTTGCATTAGGAGGAACCCAGGGCCAACCGCACCAGCATATGGTCTCACAAGGGGTCTGAGGATCTCATCTCGGTACCTAATGGCAGTCAGGCTACCTCTGGCGAGCACATGGAGGGCTGTGCGGCCCCCCAAAGAAATGCCACCCCACACCATGACTGACCCACCGCCAGACCGGTCATGCTGGAGGATGTTGCAGGCAGCAGAACGTTCTCCACGACGTCTGTCACATGTGCTCAGTATGAACCTGCTTTCATCTGTGAACAGCACAGGGTGAATTTGTCAATCTTGGTGTTCCCTGGCAAATGCCAAACGTCCTGCACGGTGTTGGGCAGTAAGCACAACCCCCACCTGTGGATGTCGGGCCCTCATACCACCCTCATGGAGTCCATTTCTGACCGTTTGAGCAGACACATGCACATTTGTGGCCTGCTGGAGGTCATTTTGCAGGGCTCTGGCAGTGCTCCTCCTGTTCCTCCTTGCACAAAGGCGGAGGTAGCGGTCCTGCTGCTGGGTTGTTGCCCTCCTACGGCCTCCTCCACGTCTCCTAATGTACTGGCCTGTCTCCTGGTAGCGCCTCCATGCTCTGGACACTACGCTGACAGACACAGCAAACCTTCTTGCCACAGCTCGCATTGATGTGCCATCCTGGATGAGCTGCACTACCTGAGCCACTTGTGTGGGTTGTAGACTCAGTCTCATGCTACCACTAGAGTGAAAGCACCGCCAGCATTCAAAAGTGACCAAAACATCAGCCAGGAAGCATAGGAACTGAGAAGTGGTATGTGGTCACCACCTGCAAAACCACTCCTTTATTGGGGGTGTCTTGCTAATTGCCTATAATTTCCACCTGTTGTCTATTCCATTTGCACAACAGCATGTGAAATGTATTGTCAATCAGTGTTGCTTCCTAAGTGGACAGTTTGATTTCACAGAAGTGTGATTGACTTAGAGTTACATTGTTTGTTTAAGTGTTCCCTTTATTTTTTTGAGCAGTGTATATGTCACGACTTCTTCCGAAGTCGTTGCCTCTCCTTGTTCGGGCGGTGCTCGGTGTTCGACGTCACCGGTCTTCTAGCCATCATTGATCCATTTTTTATTTTCCATTGGTTTTGTCTTGTCTTCCCACACACCTGTTTTCAATCCCATTCATTACCTGTTGTGTATTTAACCCTGTGTTTCCCCTCATGTCTTTGTCAGAGATTGTTTATTGTCAGTGTAGTGTTTTTTGTTGTATAGGTGCGCGACGGGTCTTCGTACCCATATTTGTTTATGTTCTTTTCCTGTTTAGTGTTATGGAGCATGTTACTAGGACATTATTAAAAGACTCCATTTTACACTCCGTTTGACTTCCCTGCCACCAATACACATATGCCTGACAGTATATATAAATATTTTAATTTTAATTTTATTTATTTTACCCCCTTTATCCTCCCCAATTTCGTGGTATCCAATTGTTAGTAGTTACTATCTTGTCTCATTGACACAAATCCCGTACAGGCTCAGGAGAGACGAAGGTCGAAAGCCATGCGTCCTCCGAAACACAACCCAACCAAGCCGCACTGCTTCTTAACACAGTGCGCATCCATCCCGGAAGCCAGCCGCACCAATGTGTCGGAGGAAACACTGTGCACCTGGTGACCTGGTTAGTGTGCACTGCGCCCGGCCCGCCACAGTAGTCGCTAGTGCGCGATGAGACAAGGGTATCCCTGCCGGCCAAACCCTCCCTAACCCGGACAGCGCTAGGCCAATTGTGCGTCGCCCCATGGACCCCCAGGTCACAGCCGGCTGCGACAGAGCCTGGGCTCGAACCCAGAGTCTCTGGTGGCACAGCTAGCACTGCCTTAGACCACTGCACAACCCAGGAGGCCATAAAATATATTTTGATTCGTTTAACACTTATTCTATAAATGTAGAGAATTGTAAAAAATAAAGAATCCTTGAGCACGAAAAAACATGGTCTTTCTCTAGTAGTCAGTGCAAAAAATGTCTAAAGGTCATATGGTCTCTCCGGTGCAAATAGTCTCTAAGGTGCAAGTATGTACAGGGAGGCAGCTAGGTTTAGCTTTTCAGCAGTCTTATGGCCTGGTGGTAGATGGGGTCTCAGAGCCTGTTGGTCCAAGACCCGATACTCTGATACTTCTTGCCAAATGGCAACTGAGTTTACAGTCCGTGGCGGTAGAGTCCATTTCTGTGGTAACATGGACTGTAAATGTGATTAAACTTTTTTGCTTCTAGCTGAAACACAGCGCTGTAGCAAGTTAGTATTCAGATGCCTAGGCAACCCCCCCCCAGTTAGCGCTAGCTAGCTAGCGACTGGAACATTAAGCTAGCCGAGACCAACAACACAAATCAGACTACACAGCTACAAGTAGTGAGTGGAGTTACAAACGGACTACATTAAACAAGTTAAATGTCTTATCAACTTGTATGGCTGCCTGGTATTGTGATGTAATCATTTCCAACTAAATGTAGAATTTTCATTCAAATGATGTTAACTGATGTGGCTCATACAATGTTATGTATTTTTTGTAATGTCAGTTGAGTTGAATCATCAAATCACAGCACATATTGATGAGTACACTTCCTGCTAGGCTCCTCGCAATGGCCGCAGGTCCACCCATTATGTCATCATTGACTTGAATGGGGACACCTGTTCTAGTAATTATATTTATAAGGCAGCACATGCAGTCTGGAGCGGAGGACAGCAGAAAATGTGTGTCTTATAATTGTTTTATTCAAAAAAAAAATGCTATTCGAATGCTTATTACGATGACTCGGGTCATTTGGCTGACCCAATCACAGTCATTCAACATTCCATGACCACTAAAATGTACACGAGGCCCAGCCATTCCAAAGACTGCAGGGTTGGAGTAACACTGTGGCCCTGTAGTAAAAAAGCACCACTGACAGAAATATGGAAAAAAGTGTCAAATAGCTAGATGTTAATTACAACTAGAGTTCGAGGAGCATTATGAATGGCGATATCTGGTCAAAAACAAAAAATGTCTCGTAGAACTGCATGGAAATATTGAAGCTGACGTCATACTTTCGAGAAACACGATACAGTATGTTGTATTACTTTTAGGTCCCTGGAGAAATTAGAAGGTAAAAACCCAACATGCTGAAGTAATCTAGTGTCGATTGGTACATTCTGTATTGTAGATTAAAAATTACGTTATGTGTTGCTTCAGGCTTACACCCATACAAAACTATGCTACAAGTTCAGAGAAGATACGTTCTCCGCTTTCATTAGGGTAAATGCAACTCAACTTGTGGGTGTGTGTGGTGGTGGTGGGGACGGCGGTGGGCAGCGACGATGACCTCCGAACGACGTGGTAAACACCTGTCTCCATGGCAACCCAGAGGGAACGTTGTCCTTTCATGTTAGCGTCAGGCCAGCGGGCTAAGGCTAGGAACCTCCACCCTCCCCTCTACCCTGTCTCCCGCTCCTTCCCTCCCTCTCTAATCCTTCGCTCGCTGAGAGAAGGCTGGCTTTCAGATGAACTCCTGTGGGAAGGGGGGGGGGGCAGAGGATTCAGACGCTCTTCTCTTTAACAAAGGGGGATTACTTACACTAAAGAGATATGTAGTTTTGCTGTTACTAGTAAACAATGCAATGCACTGTACAGAGAATTTAAGTCATTGCAGCAGGTATATTAAATTGGGTAAAATACAGTAGTGCTTAACACACACACACACACACACACACACAATCCAGGCTTTGAAGGATTAAGGTCAACATCAAAGGCATAGAGAGAGGAGAGGACCATCACAGCGACAGACCCTGCTCACGTTTCTACACCTTCACATACTGTGCATTTTTCCACATTTTGTTACGTAGCAGCTTCATTCTACAATGGATTAAATTAAACATGCTCCTTGTCAATCTACACACAGCACCCCATAATAACAAAAAAAATTTTTTCGACATTTTACCAAATGTAAAAAATTTAATAAAAAGCTGAAATACCTTATTTACATAAGTATTCAGAATCTTTGCTATAAGACTCCAAATTGAGCTCAGGTGCATCCTGTTTCCATTGGTCATCCTTGAGGTGTTTCTACAACTTGATTGGAGTCCACCTGCCGTAATATCAATTGATTGGACATGATTTGGAAAGGCGCACACCTGTCTATAGAAGGTCCCACAGTTGAGAGCACATGTAAGAGCAAAATCCAAGTCATGAGGTTGAAGAAATTGTCCATAGAGCTCTGAGACAGGATTGTGTCGAGGCACAGATCTGGGGAAGGGTACCAAAAAAAAAATGTAGTATTGGAGTTCCCCAAGAAGAAAGTGACATCCATCATTCTTTAATGGAAGAAGTTTGGAACCACCAATAACCTTCCAGAAGGGCAACCATCTCTGCATCACTCCACCAAGCAGGCCTTTATGGTGGAGTGACCAGATGGAGGCCACTCCTCAGTGAAAGACACTGTAATCGCTGCCAAAAGGTGCTTCAACAAAGTACTGAGTAAAGGGGTCTGAATAGTTATGTAAATGTGATATTTCAAATGTGCAAACATTTCTTAAAACCTGTTTTTGCTTTGTCATTATGGGGTATTGTGTGTAGATTGATAAGGGGAAAAAATAATTTTATACATTTTCGAATAAGGCTGTAACGTAACAAATTGTGGAAAAAGTCAAGGGGTCTGAATACTTTCCGAATGCACTGTAAATACATGAAGATAGGCTCTTAAAGAGACAGGAGCTAGGAAATACAGTGGCTTATGTATTCACCCCTTCACATGTTCCTATTTTGTTGCCTTACAACCTGGAATAAAAATGTATTTTTTTGGGGGGGGGGTTGTATCATTTGATTTACACAACATACCTACCACTTTGAAGATGCAAAATATTTTTCTTATAAGACAAAAAAGCAGAATTATTCACCCCCCACCCAAAGTCAATACTTTGTAGAGCCACCTTTTGCAGCAATTACAGCTGCAAGTCTCTCTTGGGGTATGTCTCGATAAGCTTGGCACATCTAGCCACTGGGATTTTTGCCCATTCTTCAAGGCAAAACTGCTCCAGCGCCTTCGAGTTGGATGGGTTCTGCTGGTGTTCAGCAATACTTAAGTCATACCACAGATTCTCAATTGGATTGAAGTCTGGGCTTTGACTAGGCCTTTCCAAGACATTTCAATGTTTCCCCTTAAACCACTCGAGTGTTGCTTTAGCAGTATGCTTAGGGTCATTGTCCAAAAAGCTCAATTTTAGTCTCATCTGACCAGAGTACCTTCTTCCATATGTTTGGGGAGTCTCCCATACGCCTTTTGGTGAACACCAAACGTGTTTTGCTTATTTTTTTCTTTAAACAATGGCTTTTTTTCTGGCCACTCTTCCGTAAAGCCCAGCTCTGTGGAGTGTACGGCTTAGTGGTCCTATTGACAGATACTTCAATCTCCTCTGTGGAGCTTTGCAGCTCCTTCAGGGTTATCTGCCATTTGAACAGCCTAACCCGAAGTTTCAGAGAACACATTTTCAGAGTACTCGAGAGTGGTGACAAAGATCAAATCCACCCTCTGTTTTCTTAGGTAGAGACAGAAAAGCCCCTAGGGGAACCAGCCACAGGTCGAGGATTCGCCCATGAGGGGAGAGTATGGCCGGATAGAGAGAGAGAGAGAGAGAGAGAGAGAGAGAGAGAGAGAGAGAGAGAGAGAGAGGGGGAACGAGAGAAGGAAGTGGGTGCATCAAACAGAGGGAAAGAGCGAGACTCACAGGAGAGCGCTACACAAACACAGCTGTTATTAACCAGCACTAGAACTTGGCAAGCAGCTCCATGTTTGTAGGATATAACCAGGGGAGACCGTTTTGCGCAGACCCCTCTCCCCCACACCAGAGCGCTCTCGGGCTTGGGAGGCACGAGCGGTGTTCAGCCTCTCGCTTGCTCTCTGGAGGCATGTTTAAACTGTGACTCACTATACCAGAGGGTTGGTTTTATGAGTCAACGTGCTGGCTGCTCACTTCACTGCACAGAGCTGGGCTTGTGTAGTCTCAGCCACTTTTCTGTAAGTGGTCCAGTTTTAACAAGACATTGGGCGGGGACAGTGGGATTTATAAAAATATCCAACTGGGCATACTGTCTCACGGGTCATGTTTTGATACATGGTCACTTACACTTGAACTTGGTGACACTGGTTTTCATTCGAGCCTCATGACGCCAGCGTTTTAATTTTCATAGAAGAGCTTTTGAATGTGCTTTTCAAAAAGAGCCCTTGAGACATGCAAACAGAGACACATACTTATCCTCTCGTCTATGAGTGCGTGTGTCAGAGTCAGGCTGTGGGACTAGAGTAGAGAAAGTGATCAGCACTGACTGGGCGTTTCCAGAAGGAACGAGGGAGGGAGGGGGCAGGAGGCAGAGTAACAGTACGTGGATCTTGGGTCACTTACGTAGTCAGAGCTCAGTGTGTCAGCAGAATAAAAGAGAGAGAGCACAAGAGACAGAAATAGAGTGTCTCGGGTTCAGACTCTGCTTTTAGACAAGCAGCCCAATTGTGATTTTTTCCCCCCGCTAATTGGTCTTTTGACCAATCAGATCAGCTCTGAAAAAGATCTGATGTGATTTGTTTTCACTAAGTGGTATTTTTGACCAATCAGAATTGGGCTGTCTAAATGCAGCCAGGGAGTTTTCAATCTTTCTATAATAAAAAGGCAAGTGGACCCTGAGGCCTAACGTGTGAGCCTGGGTTTTTACGTCACCCCAGGGCAGCACAAGCAGTCCATGATCTTAACACACAAAAGGATGCGTTTACACAGGCAGCCCAATTCAGATCTATTGCCAATAACACAAACACATCCCAATCTCCCCGTGCCTGTCATTAGTTCAAACCACGTCCCTCAAGACTTTTGACAGATTTATGAATGTGATTATGCTGGAGAAGGAATTAAAACGGTGTAATCCAGCCATCTGGGGTGAAGAGAACATGCAGCGCTGCGTGATGCTCTGGCAATGATGCCGAGGCTGGGATTAATACTGTGATTACACCTTCTATGAAACAGCAGCACAGGTAGCTTTGACCTCTTTTAGTTGAATCCCCCCTCCCTCACTCTCCCCATTTCTTTAAATGCAAAAATGAATTTAAACTCATCTGCATTTTAGTTCACAACAAATACCAATCACTGTCTTTCTTCCATGTCTCACCATCATCCCTCTCTCCTTGTTCATCTCTTTCCCTTTTAAACTCCACTTTCTGAAGTGTGTCTCAGTTAGCTACAAACACCAGCATGTCATTAGCGAGACCTTTCAAAAAAAAAAGTTACCAACAAACACCTCTAATAGGAGACTCTTCAGGCAACTTTCAGGATCATCCTTTTTACTCTAATAGATAACTGATGTTAACAAAAGTACTGTGCCAAGATCATATTAAGAGGTCAATTCCATTTGGTCGCTGATAAGGTCTGTTTGCTTAAGTTTCGATATCCTTGTTAATATATCCTTGAAGAATCCTTGTTAGCGTTGCAAATAGTGGTCACTATATATTATCAAAGCTGCAGATATTATCAAACTCCATCCTTCTTGCAATCATTTTGTGGAAGCATTGTCTAAGTAAAACAAAAACATACCTTTCAATTCATGAGGATATTTTGTAAGGACGATCGTTTAAAGTAATAGATTTACGTATATTCTTGATAGAACAGATATCGCCAACCATGCAGCTATGTAATTGATCTCGCCATGTTTAGGGAATTATTTAGTTGGAGTTTATGATAATATTATAACATGGGTAAAAATACATGCTGTGCTAGAATTGAGAATTAAGCTTAGGTATTCAGCATACACTGACTTATCGTTGTTTCTTATATTTCAGTTTTACTCCGTTTCTAATACTGTACCTATGAACTGGTGGTAATAAATAATTTAAATCTACAGTTTCATCTGCTAAGCTTAAGGGCAGAATACTAAGGCTAATTACAGAAAACACACACACACACACACACACACGATTGTAATGGGTTAAAATTATAATTAGAACCATGTGAAAGAGACAATTTCCACAGGAATTTATATGTGCACATTCACAGTTGCACACCGTATCCTGTGATTGAGAAGTCTTCATTTGTCGTTGTGAAAAGGTTCCAAAATTCCAATTGCCTTCGCTGTTTCGCTCTCATTTGACTGATAAGAGTCACTAATGTAGGCACATTTGCATATAGGTCGTTATCAAGAAAATGTCACAAGGTGCCGAGTGTTCGATTTGCATGCTCGGGGGCAAGGATAGATATAAATGTTAACCCTTTGGTTGTAATATCACCTCTTAAAGAGCATAGTCAGAACTACAGTTGTATACAAAGTTATACAGCAAGACTTGTAACTGCATGCATTTCATGGCGTGAGTAGTGTAGCCTGACAATCTCTCTCAATATTGGCCATTAATTGAATATTTGAGTGATATAAAATGAAAGTGATTTCTCCAGAATGGCACAGCATTCTAAGGCACTGCATCGCAGTGCTTGAAGCATCACTACAGACCCGAGTTCGACCGGGAGGCCATGAGACGGACCACAATTGGCCCAGCGTCATCCGGGTTAGGGGAGGGTTTGGCCGGCCAAGATGTCCTTTTCCCATCGCGCTCGAGCGACTCGTGGCGAGCTCTAGCGACTCGTTCGCCAGTTGTACAGTGTTTCCGCTGGCTTCCGGGTTAAGCAAGCAGTGTGTCAAGAAGCAGCAGTGCGGATTGCCAGAGTCGTGTTTTGGAGGACGCATGGCTCTCGACCTTCGCCTCTCCCGAGTCCTTGGAGTTGCAGCGATGGGACAAGACTACCGATTGGATATCACTAAAAAGGGCACTTTTTTATGGGCTCTGCCTGTCAAGCAGCAGAAGGGTGCATTTGCTGATGTACTGTTAGCTGATAATGTTTACAAATTACTGGTAGAAACGTGGTACAGTTGGCTAAACAGTGGTGCTGTATTCACACCCCTTGACTTTCTCCACATTTTGTTGTGTTACAGCCTAAATTTAAAATTGATGGGTGTGTCACTGGCCTACTACACACAATATCCCATCATGTCAAAGTGGAATTATGTTTTTAGAAATGTTTACAAATTCAAAAAAGTGCAACTATTGGTAGATTGTTTAAAAAATGATTGAATATCCTTTTGAGCATTAATTACACTTTGGAAGGGATAACAATACACCCAGTCACTACAAAGATACAGGCGTCCTTCCTAACTCAGTTGCCGGAGAGGAAGGAAACTGATCAGAGATGTCACAATGAGACCAATGATGACTTTAAAATGTTTAAAAAGTTGAATGGCTGTGACAGGAGAACAATGTTGTTGATCCATCCTCAGTTTAGTTACTCCACAATACTAACCTAAATGACAGAGTGAAAGCCTGTACAGAATACAAATATTCCAAAACATGCATCCGGTTTGCATCAAGGCAAAACAAGTGCAAAAAAACGTGGAAAATAAATGTTCTTTATGTCCCGAACACAAAGCGTTATGTTATGTTTGGGGCAAATCCAACAACACATCACTGGGTACCACTCTTTGGTGGTGGCTGCATCATGTTATGGGTATGTTTGTTATTGGCAAGGACTAAGAAGTATTTTAGGATAACATATACATGGAATAGAGCTAAGCACAGGCAAAATCCTAGAAGTAAACATGGTTCAGTCGGCTTTCCAACAGACACTGGACAATAACCTAAAACACAAGGCCAAATATACACTGGAGTTGCTTACCAAGACAACGCTGAATGTTCCTGAGTGGCCTAATTACCTTTTTGACTTAAATTGTCTCGAAAATATATGGCAAGACTTGAAAATTGCTGTCTACCAACTTGACAGAGCTAGAAGAATATTTAAAAGAATACATGTGCAAATATTGCACAATCCAGGTGTGTAAAGCTCTTAAAGACTTCGCTGCCAAAGATGAGTCTAACAAACGAGACATTTCTGTATTTCACGTTCAATAAATTTGCAAACATTTCTAAAAACCTGTTTTCACTTTGTCATTAGGGGGTATTGGGGGTAGATGGGTGAGAAAACTATTTAATCCATTTTTGAATTCAGGCTGTAACAACAATGTGGAATAAGTCTGTGTTTAATAGACATGATAGCTAGGCTACATTGACTTACGGACTATGTCAAATTTTCTAGCTTGCTAATAACATATGTCAAAATATGGCTAGTTAACAAGCTAACTTTCAGGGGATAAACTAGATGGCTATATCCAAATATTGTTTGATTTGCTTGCAATCTACACTGAGTATACCAAGCATCAGGAACACCTTCCTAATATTGAGTTGCGTCCCCTCTTTTGCCCTCAGAATAGCCTGAATTCTTTGGGGTATGGACTCTACAAGGTGTTGAAAGCATTCCACAGGGATGTTAACCCATGTTGACTCCAGTGCTTCACACAATAGTGTCAAGTTGGCTGGATGTCCTTTGGGTGGTGGACAATTTCAGATACACTTGGGAAACTGTTAAGCATGAAAAACCCAGCCCAGTTCTTGACAAACCGGTGTACCTTACACCAACTACCACTCCCTGTTCAAAAGGCACCTACATTTCCCTATTCACCCTCTATATGGGACACATACACCTCTCAATTGTCTCAAGGCTTAAAAATCTTTCCTTAACCTGCCTCCTCCACTTCATCTACGCTGATTGAAGTGGATTTAACAAGTGACATCAATAAGTGATCATAGCTTTCACCTGGTTAGTCTCGTAGAAAAATAAGGTGTTCTTAATGTTTTGTATTAAGTGTATGGTGATGACAGAAGTCCGACTGACAACTTAACCAGGTCGAGGACTCGCCGATGTCAAGCTCAGGCCAACAAACCCCGATGAAGCAAGCTAAAAAGGACACATTTGCATAGCAAGCTAGTTGCATGCCAAATGGACAGGCTACCCTCCCGTATCTGAAATGACGTGATCAATTGATGTTTGCTGATCATGAAAAGCATGCAATTACTTTCTGTATAACTCTGCTCTTCGAGAGGTGATAATATTAAAACCAAATAGTTGTAACGTTTATTTCACAAACCATTGAAAACGGCATGTAGGTGTCAATGGTTTTAACGGAGCTGGGGGGTCTCCTTGCCCCCCCCCCCAGCAGACAGTTGGAATGCTCTATACCATATTGATGTTTTATTGATAACCTATAAGACAAGCCAATCAAAAGAGATATGAATACAGGCAGTGCATTAACTTGCGTGCATGAGCACACACACCTCCATCTCTCTCCCATTGGCATCGCAGAACTGAGTCACCTTCAACCAGAGGCTGTTCAGCTTGACAACGGTGTGCAACAACCTCAGTTATCTCAAATTGCTTCTGACTGTGACCTGTATAACTTCAAGACTAAAGTCAAGTGAGAAATTTAGCCTCCATAATCAAAAAAAAAAAATGTGGTCGAGTCATAAGGCACCGAAGTCTGCTTTTGTTCATTAAAGCTACACAGAAAGGTTCGTAATTTTTTGGGCCAGAGTCTATTTCTGTATTCAAAGTGCAGATTTTCATTCATGTGTGACAGTAAGTGATGCATAGCTAGCATATGATCTCTTCTCCGACCACATGGACAGAGTATTTGCATTCAGGACAGAACCCTCATCCTTTGCTGTTGTCCTGTGATTGGTGCGAAAAGTGCAAATCAAAGTACAATTTTTTTTTCTCATTTTGTCTGTCATCATTGAAGTGTACCTATGATGCAAATTACAGGTCTCTCTCACCTTTTTAAGTGGGAGAACTTGCACAATTGGTGGCTGACTAAATACTTTTTTGCCCCACTGTATGAAATAATACATAAAACAAAATACTGCATAGTTTCCTAAGGATTAGAAGCGAGGCGACTCTCTCTGTCGGCGCCCTCTTACTTTATTTATTTATTTTTATTTTATTTTACCTTTATTTAACCAGGTAGGCAAGTTGAGAACAAGTTCTCATTTACAATTGCGACCTGGCCAAGATAAAGCAAAGCAGTTCGACAGATAAAACGACACAGAGTTACACATGGAGTAAAAACAAACATACAGTCAATAATGCAGTGTAAACAAGTCTATATACAATGTGAGCAAATGAGGTGAGAAGGGAGGTAAAGGCAAAAAAGGCCATGATGGCAAAGTAAATACAATATAGCAAGTAAAATACTGGAATGGTAGTTTTGCAATGGAAGAATGTGCAAAGTAGAAATAAAAAATAATGGGGTGCAAAGGAGCAAAATAAATAAATTAATTAAAATTAAATACAGTTGGGAAAGAGGTAGTTGTTTGGGCTAAATTATAGGTGGGCTATGTACAGGTGCAGTAATCTGTGAGACTTGAGACACAGCAGGTTTAGTGGCCCGTAGTTTTGTCTGTTGTTGGGACATGTGACAAACCACTTCAAGATTAGGAGAATTTGTCACAAATTAAGCAGGAAACAGTCACCAAAATCACCCCAGAATGAGAGATCTTTCGAACAGGACAGTAGCTGTGTGTTTGTTTCTCAGTCCTGGTCCACACAGGCCGCAGGCGAGGTCAAGGATAGCAGGGTTCGGTACACAAATTGGGTTCTCGGTAGGTCCAGGTCCAAACGCCAACAGGTAAGTCCAAACAGTCCAGCTCATACACGGTAAATCCAGCTCCTCCTCTCTCTCTTCCTGGTTTGTCTTGACCCCTTATCTGTGGGTCGGCCCCACCTTCTGAGCGTTCCCCCTTGTTTCTGGGAATTGTCGTTTTGGCAGTCGACCATTTTGTGATCTGTAGTTCTGATCGGGGTGGCCATTTTAGTGAGAGGGCAGAGCCCGTTTATTAGTTCTGCTCTCACATATCTGCCATTTATCACTCGACCCCCTTCTTTACCACAGACAGCATCGGAGGAAGATGTTAGGGGTCAAAAGGCTAGGTTGCCATGGAGTGACCTCAATTACCTGGTGAGATTCTCTGTCAGGAGGCTCAAAAGAAGTGCAAAAAGCTATAGCTTTGGTTAAAAAAAGATCCTGAAAATAACCAAAGCTTCTACTACAATTTGAAATCAAATATACTGTAGCAAAGGCCAGAGGGTCACAGTTAGTCCAAGCAATCCAGAATATGTTTTCAAAGACTTGCTAATGAAAGTGGCCACAAAATACATTCTACATCTAGTGTTCATAGGCAGGCACCAACTACGACATTGGGATTCCATTTTGGGAAACTCTAAAACATACTGGAAAGCAGAAATCACTGGCTACGTTCTGTTCTTTTTTTATCCTTTGTTTTTGATTGAGGAACACAAAGAAAGTACAAATGAAGTAAAGTTGTAAAAAATCTGACAGTTGCAGTGCACATCATACCTTCATCATATTAGTTACATTGACATCTTCGAATTAGACCATTTTCATGTACGAAACCCATTTTTCCCAGTATTCCTGACCTCTCTCTCCTCTTGTGTTCTTAAAGCAAAGGTCATAGGCCGCGTTCTGTTCTGGAATTCTGTGTTGAATCGGTTCAGTTTACCTGAGAGTTTAGCTCGACCAGCTAGCATGCCGTCTGTTCCTTGAGATCTCTCCAGTCTCACAACCAACACACTAAATACAAGAAGATAAAAAAAGAGAAGGTTCCCCAAACGGAGAGCCAGCACATAAATGAGGGCTGGATGTAAAAAAGCATCAGAGGCTAGGCCAAAAAAAAGGGAGCGAAATAAAGAGGATAACCCAGTTTTTAGCATCAAGATAAACTGCATTTACATTTAATGAGTGTGGTTTTAAGTGATAAGCACATTTGAAGCCAAACAGGCAAATGGCATATCAATATCAAAAGACACTGTAGGTCCACAGTGGGATGGCCTACCAGCCAGCTGAATCCATTTCACAACTCTGAACATCCGGCAACGCTAGAAAGCAGAGTCGGACACATTGTAAGAATCACTGATCTCCACAGCAATCTGACTGAATTTGGCAGGACATTTGGGCTGAAATATGAACAAAAAGTTTAACAACCTAAAGCTAAAATAAACAGAGCACATTCCAGCTGTGGTGTGTGTTTACACCATCTCTAAGGAGCTCAACCTGGGAATGTTAGAATTACTGTCTGGATCTGTGATATAGAAGTCTGAGTCTGGATGCAGCATATTACTTAGAGTGGGCTTTGAACAGCAATGGAAAGTGATGATCAAAGTGGTGACCCAGTGGTCATGGCAACAGCAGATAGCAAAGGATAGTTCCAAAATGTGGTGTTGGCTAAGCTAACCATAGGTGGCTTGAGTAGTAAATCCACAAGTGTTCAATATTTACACCATTAGTGTCTTCAAACAGCTAGATATACAAACTAAGTTGGTCTTTTCTTAGCAAATTGTGGCTAAAATACATTGTTAGCCACTAATGCTAATCGCTAGTTAGCTAGCTAATAAAATGTACCTAGTCAGAGCAAACGTAGTTCGCTACTACAGCTGATACCAGTGATGGTGTAGGCCTAAATCAGCATGTTGTTGGTAAAACCGTATCTTTTAAATCAGAGAGGAATAGGCAAAGCAGGAATGCATTAGATAAAACATTTAATGTCGCCAAAGATTAGGGTCTCACTCCCCTGTGAAACACTGGCCAACACTTTGGTTCCTACCCTGTCACATTAACACCTCCATAGAGATCCCATTTGTATTACAATTCCTGATTCTATGAATGCCTCCCTGGCTTTTATCATTCATTGTCATGTCAAGCCCTATTATAAGTGCCCACTATTACATTCTAACTATGGATTTAGACTAATTGTCATTTTATAGGATTCCAACAGTTCACCCAAGTGTTGCTCTAAATCACAAGTCAAATTGCAATAGTTGGTTAAAAATGAGGCCTATGTGGTAGTTTGGAAATGATCTCAAATGATAAACATTTGGTTGAAGTTTGATTGAACGTTAAAAAAATCACTCCGAATGGAGAATGCCCCATTGAAAAATCACTCCGAATGTATATGTTACCGCCCTAGGGTCATGCACAACAAAGCAAATTAAGAAATTATTCCAAAACATAAAATACTGTAAAATAAAAAGTGAATAATATTGTGATATGATATTTTGGCCATAATCTCCCAGCGCTAGCCAAGTGTACTTAGTGGAGAGCCTATAAAAGTCAATGATTAGTGGGCCTGTACTACAAACGGTCACAGAACAGAGATGTGATGAGGACATTTACACGAGGGCAAGAAAAAGTGAAGACGTCTGGTATCTGTAATACGGCGAGCAAACAAACTGAGTAAAACACACCAAACACTTTCTAGTACTAGTTCTTGTGAGAAACTATTGATTTGCCTTTCTTGATCTCCTACTCATGCTCTTTGTTCTTAGTGTGCTCACCATGAGACAACTAGTTTAGGTTACATTTACAGAGCAATCCCATTCCACCCACACTTCCTTTTTATCTCTCTATGCCTCCTCTACCTCCCCCTTTCCACCTGTCCGAGGAGATATTGTACCCATACAAACATCCTTCCTCTCCTCCTTATCACCATGTGTCTGTGCTGACAGAACCACACTAGGCTCAGAGTTTTGCATTTAGTCACTTGACCCACTCGCTGTAGTGAGACAGTGGCAGGTGGATGGCGTATGAATATTAGATTGCGTCTGATGGAGATTGCACTCAGGCCTCTCCTCATGGTTTCTCATCTTTCTGTAAGTAAGTCTACCTGCATCCGCTCTCTGCCCATTTATCAACTCCATCATCTCTCTCCGTCTAAACTGCGTTACGGTTTCATCTGATCACTGACTAGGCCTTCCATTGGGGTCCACTTGAACCTCATTGAGACAGACAGATACAATTCCCAATAATAATGTCTCTCAGGGTTTTGCAAAGCAAGGGGTACTTTTTTTGTTGTTGTCATGGGGTTCAGGTTATCCTCTCGATTGGACTCATCTTGGGAGTCATAGCATTCTGTACTACCTTCGCTTATGGGAGGTATATGGGAGGTATTCCAACAAGTTGTAATGATATGCAATCACTGAAAAGCATATGATTTTACGTCCACGATCCCTGTAAAATGACTAGTTAAGGGGCCGTGCTTGTCACCCACTGGGTTGTAGATTTGAATAATCCCGGATTTATTGATGAGCTCCCAGCTGGCGTAACCTCACCTAGAACAGTGTGACAGCAACCTGCCATTACAGATACCCTAGTCTCACACCCAGTCGAGAGAAAGCGAGAGCGAGAGAGAACAAGCTGACACTGTGATCGTGCCTGCTCTAAGTTTCCCTGACATTCTGGCACTACATTGGCTGGGTACACATAGCACTAGGTCACAAACTGTTCTGTTCTATAGCTTGTACAGCTTGTCTGGTCTCTGGGTGAGTGATGCATCATTAGAAGCCCTTAATTAGCCCCAGTGTGAACAGTTAATTACCCAGGGAGAGCATGAGGGGGCCGGTCTACCACATAGGGGTCATTAGTGATGGAACATTGCCTGAACGTTGTCTGAATTGTAACGTTTTGTATGAGGGAACAGAGGCTCGGCTCAAAGCTCTGGGACGACAATGCGGCTGATGAACAGAATAGACATTGTACGAGGGATACAGAACGCTCTCTTATTGGACTAACGTAGCATAGTAATGTAGCATAAGAGGCGGTGACGATGAGCACAGCTTTGAAGCCATTTATATACAGTACGGGATCAGATGGTAGGTTACAATACACGTGAGAGAACACATATGCATCTAGTAGACATCTCTACAGAAGCACGTGGTGCTGCAGCTCTTCAACGGTCTATGTACAGACAAGGATATTTAAAGTGAAGCAGACGTCGGGTTTTGTTTGACAGATAAAGTTCCTGCTGAGTATTGCCATAAGCAGTGTGATCATACTCAAGTCAGCTCCATGGGAGATTATATGAAAATAAATAAATATATACTAGACACTCAACCAGTTCCAACTAATACAGTGCGTTCGAAAAGTACAGACCCCTTAACTTTTTGTTACGTTACTTATTCTAAAAATCGATGAAATTGTTTTTGTCCATCAATCTACACACAATACCCCATAATGACAAAGCAAAAACATTTTAGCATATTAATAAATACGAGTCCCATTTACATAAGTATTTCAGACCCTTTACTCAGTACTTTGTTGAAGCACATTCGGCAGCGAATACAGCCTTAAGACTCCTTGGGTATGATGCTACAAGCTTGGCACACCTGTATTTGGGGTGTTTCTCCCATTCTTCTCCGTAGGTGCTCTCAAGCTCAGTCAGGTTGGATGGGGAGCGTCACTGTACAGCTATTTTCAGGTCTCTCCAGAGATGTTCGATCAGGTTCAAGACCGGGCTCTGGCTGAGGCACTCAAGAACATTCAGAGACTTGTCCAGAAGCCACTCCTGCATTATCTTGGCTGTGTGCTTAGGGTCATTGTCCTGTTGGAAGGTGAACCGACGCCCTAGTCTGACATCCTGAGCACTCTGGAGCAGGTTTTCATCAAGGATCTCTCTGTACTTTGCTCCGTTCATCTTTCCCTCGATCCTGACTAGTCTCTCAGTCCCTGCCACTGAAAAACATCCCCACAGGATGATGCTGCAACTACCATGCTTCACCGTAGGGATGGAGCAAGGTTTCTTCCAGATGTGATTCTTGGCATTCAGGCCAAAGACTTCAATCTTGTTTCATCAGACCAGAGAATTTTGTTTCTCATGGTCTGAGAGTCCTTTAGGTGCCTTTTGGCAAACTCCAAGCGGACTGTCATGTGCCTTTTACTGAGGAGTGGCTTCCACCTGGCCACTCTAACATAAAGGACTGATTGGTGGAGTGCTGCAAAGATGGTTGTCCTTCTGGAAGGTTCTCCCATCTCCACAGAGGAACTCTGAAAATCTGTCAGAGTGACCAAGACCCTTCTCCCCAGATTGCTGAGTTTGGCTGGGCAGCCAGCTCTAGGAAGAGTCTTTGTGGTTCCAAACTTCTTCCATTTAAGAATGATTGAGGCCACTGTGTTCTTGGGGACCATCAATGCTGCAGAAATCTTTTGGTACCCTTCCCCAGATGTGTGCTTTAACAAAATCCTGCCTCGGAACTTGACAAACAATTCCTTCGACCTCATGATTTGGTTTTTGCTCTGACATGCACTGTCAACTGGTGGGACCTTATATAGACAGGTGTGCGCCTTTCCAAATGATGTCCAGTGAATTGAATTTACTACAGGTGGACTTCAAGTTGTAGAAACATCTCAAAGGATGAACAATGGAAACAGGATACGCTGGAGCTACATTTCGAGTCTCATCGCAAAGGGTCTAAATACTTATGTAAATAAAGACCATTTTTATACATTTGGGAAAGAAAATCTAAAAACCTGTTTCGTCTTTGTCATTATTGTGTGTAGATTGATGAGGAAAACATTTAATTTAATCCATTTTAGATGAAGGCTGTAACGTAACAAAATGTGGAGGAAGGGAAGGGGTCTGAATACTTTCGAATACACTGTGCACCTATAAGATAGATATAGTATCTAGGACGCATTTCCTGTTCAGCAAGGGGGGGGGGGGGGGCTCTTACTACATGACAATGAGCCCTCCGCATGCGCGCACACACACAATCAAATAAATTGCCGTCAAAATTTCAAAAAGCGTGGCCTCGTCAAGGACAAACCCAGTACTGCTGGGGAGAACACCTTCCACCTCAGCAGAGAAGGCTGGGATAACAATCCATTGAATGTGTGAACAGATGTGATACAGATGAGGGTAGTGTTTTCTAAGATGCCGGCAGGGTGAAGGAGAATGGACTTGTTCCACTCGTATTAAGGAGTGTGTTTGACAGTCTCGGCTTGGAACATAAGCTAGAATAAGCCACCTAACACCTGTAAGAGCGGCTGGCACGCTGTGTGGAAGAATAACAGAGGGAATGGATGACAAAGGACGACTGGTGTCAAAAAGGGATATTCTCGACACAGTCAAATTCCATCTCATGTGTTTCCACTGTTCTTCCTGCACACAGAACACATTTACACATAACCCATCTTCCAGAACAAAAAAACACCAAGGAGGTCAGAGGTCAATGAAAAATAATGATCCCCAGAAAGTTTCCATTCCATTAGTCCTGTTTCTCAGCGAGCAAGAGAAAAACAGTGAGAGAAACAATGGCCTTTTCCCCCAATTAGATTTGCTCAACTCCTGCATGCTCTTTTGCCTCCTTTTGAAAAAGATAAATCGAGGAGAGGCAGCGAAGAGAGGGAACATAGACAAAAATGTGTTAGCAGGGGTGGATCTCAAAATAAATCTTTAGTTGTGCAATACATTTTAGAGAAAAACGTGCTGCTTATCGTTTTAAACATGTGCAAGATTTTCTTCTCTGACAAAAACATAGCTGATGTAAAGAGGGTGTGGCAGATTTCAAAAGTCTTCCGCGAAGGACTCTGATAGGATACACATGACTATCCTCGATGAAAGATGGATATGGAGGAGGGGAGGACACTCGTCCGTTCGCCTACTAAGAGATTCTCCTCGACCACTTATCGGTTTCCCGGGTCATGGAGGAGAGAGGACCGAGGACCGAGGAGAGAGGGTGGAGATCGGACTGCCAAAATGAGAAAAGGCCAGATGCTTAACCCCAGAAGGCCCGGTGGATGGTGCCATCGTTCATTAAGAGTGTGAGCGCCCCTTCTGTCCCTGTCTCCCAGACAAAAAGGCTATAATTAAGGGAGCCCTGTACCACCCACACCCCCCGAGTTCCCTGGCCTACTTTGCTAAATAAGGATTTAGACTGAAGCCCAAGGGGAAAGCTCACATTTATCTCTCCATAGGTGGAAATAGAAGGAGAAGAAAAAAAATATACAGATCGATCAGGGATGACAGGCTTGGCAGCACTTTAGGCTTACATAGATAGGATCTGGGCTACGGTTCGACGTGATGCACGGTGTGTGCACGCGCGTGTGGTTACACAAAAAAAAAAAAAAATCACACGGTATGAGTAGAGTAAAAAATGTTCCCCGCACTCAATGTCTTCGTTCTTTTGCATTCAATCATGCACTGATAATCCTTCCACCCCCAAACCCCCGGTGGGGGGACAAAACAAATGACTGTTTTTGTGAATCAACTTTCATTTCAGCTGTTTTTGTGGATTCTCTCTCTGTATATTATTTAAGGAGTGCTCGTGCCAGACAGGCTGTGGTGTAGTGGCACGGTGATGGAGCTAGCTAGCGTAGCCTAGCGCTTCTGAGGGAGTGTACGTCAGATCTGAAAATAGACAGAGCACACACACACACACACACACACACACACACACACACACACACACACACACACACACACACACACGTGATGCAAACAGGGCTGTTTCAGCCAGCTGGAAAATGAGCTTGGAAACAGGCGAAGGGAAGGAGAGGGAAAATAACCAACGTGGATCACAGAACAGAAACGAGAGAACGATATAAAATCAAAATCCCTCATTCGTTCTGACACCTGACCGGCCTGTTTGTCAATGTTTTTGTATTAGCAATGATGGAATAGAGGATATCTGAGACTGATCTGTCTGGAGCTTGAAAACAAGTGCTTGTGTGTGTGGATTCAGTGGCACATTATCCACAAGTATCCATCACTGTTATAAATCTCAATGAGACACTAGTAACCAACTCACATTGATGACGGACCCCTCGCCTTTAGATTCAAGTGACCAGCCATGGTGACAAACCATGGATTTATCATCTAAATGACAAGAGAGTCATTCGAAAAGTTATGCCACAAACAAAATGAATGACAAAATGCCTGGATATCAAGGACAGGAGAGAAAGAACAGGAGACCTCCACGCCGCCAATGATCTGCCAAACTCGGGGACGACACCAGATTCCATCTCTGCAATTTCATTTGATTTGTTTAAAGAATTTCCGTCGACACGGTGGCTAACAACATGTTCTGATGCACATGTGGCCCAGGCGCGGTGCGCTCCTCTGCACTGTGCTCGTCTCCTCACGCACTTCTGATCTCTCCCAGTCTCTTCCCTGATCCATCTCACCCACGACTGTTCCCTTCACGGCTGGGTGGAACTAGAGTGACCGTAACAAGAACCCGAAACATATAGCAATTCTTTGTTGCATGTGACCCGATTCAGGACGGAAATAAGAAGGCATATAAATACATTTCATTCATTGAACATTATATGCAGCCAAATGTGAAATCGCTTTGCCAAGGCTCTTGAGTATTTTGTTCATTCTGATAGTTCGTCAACTGACATCATCCCTCTCTCTCTCTCTCCCTACTTCCTGCTCTTACTCCCCCTCTGTTGTCTAATGAGATATTTTTAGCCTGCCTGCCTGCCTGAAACACAGGGGGGGGGGGGGGGGGGGGGCAGGGATGCGCACAGACACACAGGAAATGTTCTCCTGACACCATACCAAATGTTGTAGCTTTTCTTTTGTTCCTCTGTTCTAGAAATGCTCTGGGAATGTACTAGCTCAGCATAATATCCAGGGTGTCCTAGCAGATATACTGATTAGGTGATGTAACACAGTGGACTTCAGACACACACACACACACACTCTCTTGAATGGAATATGAGGGTTAAAACGGACAGAGGGCTTTGCTTTAACACAAACCCATTCAGATTTACAAAGAATGAATAAACAAAAATAACCTGGAGATAAAACTCCATCTGCTCTTCCACTGGTGACACGAACACCGTTTATGACTCAACACCCCCCCTGGCCGTGAAAGAAAACGAGAGAGATATACAGCCATGGAACAGAGTGAAGGGGGGAAAAAATCCCTCACACCTTTGGGGAACCTCACAGCTTGTGCCACATTTCACCATAGCAGAAATGAAGTCCATTCACTAACTGAAAAGTGGTGTGAAATATAAAGCTGAGAAAGGCAGTCAAATCAGTCATGGTAAAGTTAGGGCTCTGAGGAGGATATGTCTGACTTTGGGGTGATCGAATCATCTGTATTCATGCTGGTGTGAAGAGGGTATTTCCAGACACCAAGGTCTGCCATATTGGAAGGATGAGCCAAGGCACAGGCCAGTGTGATTTTGATTTATGGTGGGCGCTGTGTGTGCGCGCATTAGCATTGATGAAAAATGTCATTTGGACCTTCCTGCTATTAGAGCATAAAAACGCATTGAATAACAGATAGTCCCCAAAAAACATAAAAAGAAAGTTTGTCCTGAAGTGGCAGTCCTATAAATCAGAGATAAGATCCGGATACCATTTTTTGTATTCTTATTCTATTTAACCCCTTACTTTTGGCACTAAACTGGCTCCATATATACACATTAGTTCCATTCATTTAAAAAAAAATATATGGTGCATTGTGAGAGTCCTGTGAGGCACGTTGGCGTGCTCGTGAGAGTCATCTTTCCATAGAGGGGGTCATAACGGTTTGGACGCTACAAACGATTTTGTGAGAAGACTGATTTCCCGGGATGTCTCATGGTCTGACAAACACCGCTCCAGCTCCGTCACCTTGCTGAAGTGCATCGTCGGCGGATGCGGTGGATTGAGACGCATTCAAAACAACAAAAAAATCTTGAGCTTTAACTAACAGATTTTTATGGGAATGTTTTTATCATGCTAATTAGATGCTATGGGGCCACGGAAATAGACTTTAGGAGGTCTGGTTGGGTAATCAAGTCTACACTCCTCTCATTGGCAGAGAATGAGCCTGACAGAGCCTAGTAGGATAGGCACACGTCAAAACTGATTTTACTAATAAAAAAATATAGAAAAATATACCCTATCCGAGATGATGGCAACTGTCTGGGCTAAATCTGCTTCTAAATGACCCCAGGGTGATTTGAGTGGCCAGAGATTGCATGGATGTATTTCAAACAAAGAATCAGTTTTATTTCTTGCCTAATTCCGTTTTGTTTTTCCAGGTTTCGGAATTTTCCCAGTTTCAGGTTCAATCCCCCCCAAAAAATTTATAGAAAAACAAAATTGGATGTTTAGTCCACAACGATGCTTGGGGGAAAAAAAAGACGAAAAAAAACCAATTGAATAAATTTAGATTTTGGTGTAGTTACCCTTTAATTCAAGTGCACACCTAGCAAGAGGCTATGGTTTAGCAGTGTTTTTGTCGCGCACGTGATGATAGAGTTTCTAAACAAATACCCTGGATTGATGCAAATAATCATGATCCTTCTACCAGGTTAGGCTACTTTGTAGTTAACAATTAATTGAGAAGGTTTTTGGGAAAGCCTTTCCATCTACCAGAAGACTGTTTTCATTAGCATCATTGCTAACGGCTACAGAAAGTGGTAGCCACAACAAAAAAAATGATTGCACCTTTATTTAAGCAGGTAGGCCAGTTGAGAACAAGTTCTCATTTACAACTGCGACCTGGCCAAGATAAAGAAAAGCAGTGTGACACAAACAGAGTTACACGTGGGATAAACAAACGTACAGTCAATAACACAACAGAAAAATATTTATACAGTGTGTGCAAATGTAGTAAGATTAGGGAGGTAAGGCAATAAATAGGCCATAGTGGCAAAATAATTACAATTTAGCAATTAAATACTGGAGTGATCGATGTGCAGAAGATGAATGTGCAAGTAGAGATACTGGTGCGCAAAGGAGCAAAAAATATAAACAATATGGGGATGAGGCAGTTGGGTGGGCTATTTACAGATGGGCTGTGTACAGGTGCAATGAAAGCTAAGCTGCTCTGACAGCTGATGCTTAAAGTTAGAGAGGGAGATAAGTCTCCGGCATCAGTGATTTTTGCAATTAGTTCCAGTCATTGGCAGCAGAGAACTGGAAGTAAATGCGGCCACGTAGACAGACATTCTCGTTTCGTCTTAAAATTGCAGGAAATACAAATTAAATGACTGATGAATTCTGTTCATGTCTTATAACAAATGTGGGCAAATTAATACATTCTCAATACATTTCATTGATTTCCTACCAAGTTCAATATATGTTTTTATATTGTTGAATTATGGTTTTAATGTCTGGATTCCGTGATTCCATCCACATTCTCTACATCACAGATTTGAATAGGGCCCTACATCAGCTCCAGGCTAGTACTTGGACTAACTGAACAAAGAGGGAAAAACCTACTTTCCCATGAATCTCATTGTGTCCATGGGAATGCCAAGATTATTCTCTCAGGAAAAATGTCTGTATCTTCCAGGAGCCAGAAGCAGCGTGGTCGTTGTGCACAATTGCCAGTGGATTTTCCACAGCCCTGGGATGGCGGGGTTTCAGCTGATCTTTTCCTCTGTTACTGACTGTTGAGCTGCTGTTTTTCCACAAACAGAAAATATTAGCTGGCTTGATGTCTGACCACTGGCCAATATTTTCCAATGTAGGCCTGAACTGTCAACCAAACAAGCTTGCTGTTGTGGATGAGTAGCATTTGACCTACAAGTATGTCTTCGTTGCTAGCTTAGACATAACCAAGAGAGAAATTTAAGCAACAACTTTATAGACAGACAGTTGACACCAAAAACGGATACTTCCTCATCTTACCACGAAGAAAGAGGTACAAAAACATGTGCATGAAAAATATGAACCAATTTAGAGAAGGGGGAAAATCACCAAATGAGAGATATGAAGAGAGTACAGAAAGCACTACTCCCGATGACCATGCATTGACAGAAGCGTGTGAGGAAAGATAAGTTTGTCCACCTAACACCTCCACCCGGCCAGCCAAAAAGAGTGTGGGTCAGTAAGGAGGCACTCTTCCCTATGGAGTTTCACCATCGCACGAGCCTCTGAACTTACACGACCCACTTCGGGAATCCCCAGTGCAAGGACAAGCAACCTTGAATGTCAGCACTGTACTGCAAATAATTCCCTCAAACGTTAAAGCATTATCACTGTTGTTAAAGCAGTGGGCTGCCAATGGTGGATACGGAAAAGGGACAAACAATGAAATAAGCGTGGGTATATCACACATGCACATCGTGACAAAATGCCAACTGCACACAGGCACAAGAAAGCAGCTCACTAGTTACTAAACAGAAACGTATTTGATAACGGGGACAGACTGACTTGATAACACATGAGCTAACTCAAGAAAAACAATGCAGGGCAGTGAACCAAGGCCAATCCACTGCGTACACGTTTCTCCCTGCTTTCAGTGGAGTCTGATAACACCACACCATGTAAGGACATAGACAGGTTGCCCCTATGTGTCACACTACAGCAGTGTTTCCCCAACTCTGGTCCTCCAGTACCCACAACAGCACACATTTCTGTTGTAGCCCGGGCCAACATACTGCATTTCAACTTGTCAAGGTCTTGATGATTGGTTGACAAGTGGAATCAGGTGTGCTTGTCCGCAGCCACAACCAAAAGATGTACTGTTGGGGGTACTCGAGGACTGAATTTGCAAAACACTGCTCTACAGTAGTGACGAGGGGAGGGGGGGGGGGGGGGGATAGAGTTATATACACAAACATATACAGTGCCTTCGGAAAGTATTCAGACCCCTCGACTTTTTCCACATTTTGTTATGTTACAGCCTTACTCTAAAATGGCCTTGCTCTAAAATGGATAATAATAATAATAATCCCCAGCAATCTACACAATATACCCCATAATGACAGAGCAAAAACAGAAATGCCTTATTTACATAAATATTCAGACCCGTTGCTATGAGAATCTAAATTGAGCTCAGGTGCATTCTGTTTCCATTGATCATCCTTGAGATGTTTCTACAACTTGATTGGAGTCCACCTGTGGTAAATTCTATCGATAGGACATGATTTGGAAAGGGACAGAGTTGCATGTCAGAGCAAAAACCAAGCCATGTAGTCGAAGGAATTGTCCGTAGCGCTCCGAGACAGGATTTTGTCGAGGCACAGATCTGGGGAAGGGTACCAAAACATTTCTGGAGCACTAAAGGTCCAAGATTACAGTAGCCTCCATCATTCTTAAATGGAAGAAGAAGATTGGAAACACCAAGACACTTCCTAGAGCTGGCCGCCCGGCCAAACTGAGCAATCAGGGGAGAAGGGTCTTGGTCAGGGAGGTAACCAAGAACCCGATGGTCACTCTGAAGGAGCTCCAGAGTTCCTCTGTGGAGATGGGATAACCTTCCAGAAGGGCAACCATCTCTGCAGCCCTCCACCAATCATGCCTTTATGGTAGAGTGGCCAGAAGGAAGCCACCCCTCAGTAAAAGGCACATGACAGCCCGCTTGGAATTTTCCAGAGGGCACCGAAAGACTCAGACCATGAGAAACAAGATTCTCTGGTCTGAAAAAACCTAGATTGAACTATTTGGACTAAATTCCAAGCGTCAAGTCTGGAGGAAACCTGGCACCATCCCTACGGTGAAGCACAGTGGTAGCAGCATCATGCTGTTGTTCAGCGGGAGGGATCAGGATCGAGGGAAAGATGAACGGAGCAAAGTACAGAGAGCTCCTTGATGAAAGCCTGCTCCAGAGCACTCAGAACCTCAGACTGGGGGCGAAGGTTTACAATGATCCTAAGCACACAGACAAGACAACGCAGGAGTGGCTTCAGGACAAGTCTCTGAATGTCCTTGAGTAGCACAGCCAGAGCCTCTCTGGAGAGTCCTGGAAATAGCTGTGCAGCAACGCTCCCCATCCAATCTACTTGAGAGGATCTGCAGAGAAGAATGGGAGAAACTACAAATACAGGTGTGCCAAGCTTGTAGCATCATACCCAGGAAAACTCATGGCTGTAATCGCTGCCAAAATACTGAGTAAAGGATCTGAATACTTAGGTAAATGTTATATTTCAGTGTTGTTTTTTTTAAATACTTCACGAAGGCACTGTATATATAGGACCAGTAAAAAGTTTGGACACACTCAGTCCAGGGTTCTTCTTTATTGTTACTATTTTCTATATTGTGGAATAATAGTAAAGACATCAAAACTATGAAATAAAGTAAAACCCTTGAATGAGTAGGTGTGTCCAAACTTTTGACCGGTACAGTATATACAGTTGAAGTCGGAGGTTTATATACACTTAGGTTGGAGCAATTAAAACTCATTTTTCAACCACTCCACAAATTTCTTGTTAACAAACGATGGTGTTGGCAAGTCGGTTAGGACATCTACTTTGTGCATGACCACAAGTAATTTTTCCAACAATTGTTTACAGATAGATTTCACTTATAAGTCACTATCACAATTGCAGTGGGTCAGAAGTTAACATACACTAAGCTGACTGTGCCTTTAAACCTGCTTGGAAAATTCCAGAAAATTATGTCATGACTTTAGAAGCTTCTGATAGGCTAATTGACATAGTTTGAGTCAATTGGAGATGTACCTGTGGATGTATTTCAAGGCCTACCTTTAAACTCAGTGCCTCTTTGCTTGATATCATGGGAAAAATCCAAAGAAATCAGCCAAGACCTCATTAAAAAAAATATATACCTCCTCAAGTCTGGTTCATCCTTGGGAGAAATGTCCAAATGCCTGAAGGTACCACGTTCATCTGTATAAACAATAGTACGCAAGTTTAAACACCATGGGACCACGTAGTCGTCATAAAGCTCAGGAAGGAGACGTGTTCTGTCTCCTAGAGATGAACGTACTTTGGTGCGAAAAGTGCAAATCAATCCCAGAACAACAGTAAAGGACCTTGTGAAGATGCTCGAGGAAACAGGTCCTATATCAACATAACCTGAAAGGCCGCTCAGCGAGGAAGCAGCCACTACTCCAAAACTGCCATAAAAAAGCCAGACTATGGTTTGCAACTGCACATGGGGACAAAGATCGTCCTTTTTGGAGAAATGTCCTCTGGTCTGATGAAACAAAAATAAAACTGTTTGGCCATAATGACCATCGTTATGTTTGGAGGAAAAAGGGGGAGGCTTGCAAGCCAAAGAACACCATCCCAACTGTGAAGCACGGGGTGGCAGCAACATGTTATGGGGGTGCTTTGCTGCAGGAGGGACTGGTGCACTTCACAAAATGGATTGCATCATGAACAATGAAAATTATGTGGATATATTGAAGCAACATCTCAAGACATCAGTCAGGAAGTTAAAGCTTGGTCGCAAATGGGTCTTCCAAATGGACAATGACCCCAAGCATACTTCCAAAGTTGTGGCAAAATGGCTTAAGGACAACAAAGTCAAGGTATTGGGGTGACCATCAAAGATCTGGCTTGTTTTCGAGTTGCTGTGCGTTTTGTTGCTAACCTGTTTTGCTACCTGACAACTTTACGGTTTTCACTTTTTAATTACCGTTCATATATTTATTTATTTTTTCCTCAACTTTTTCACTCCGGACGCTTTATCTGGACACGATTCGTCAGGACCTCCAACAGCCGAAGCTAAGTAGTAACATTAACATGATGACTTCTAATTGCAGCCGCTGTACTCGGCTTACGGCGAGGATAGCTGTGCTGCAAGCCCAGCTTCAGACGCAATCGTTAGGCAAGGGTAATTTCAGTGTAGGAAAGGATGAAATAGCGTCTGTGGCACCAGTAAGTACAGATAGTAGTGTAAATCCCCTGGCACAGTCCCCGCAGCCGGACAACTTTCTCACGGTTTCTGGAAGGAAATGCTGTAGGAACGCTCAACCGGTGTCGCTCATTCAGCCGACAGAAACTTTCAACCGGTTTTCCCCATTAAGCAGCGGGTCGGAGTCAGAGGCCGATTCTTCTCTGGTCTCTACTCCTCCCGTTACGGGGTCTGAGACGCCGAAGCTTCCCACCATTAGCTCTGACAAATTGAAAACTCTAGTCATTGGCGACTCCATTACCCGCAGTATTAGACTTAAAGCGAATCATCCAGCGATCATACACTGTTTACCCGGGGGCAGGGCTACCGACGTTAAGGCTAATCTGAAGATGGTGCTGGCTAAAGCTAAAACTGGCGAGTGTAGAGAGTATAGAGATATTGTTATCCACGTCGGCACCAACGATGTTAGGATGAAACAGTCAGAAATCACTAAGCGCAACATAGCTTCTGCGTGCATATCAGCTAGAAAGATGTGTCGGCATCGAGTAATTGTCTCTGGCCCCCTCCCAGTTAGGGGGAGTGATGAGCTCTACAGCAGAGTCTCACAACTCAATCGCTGGTTGAAAACTGTTTTCTGCCCCTCCCAAAAGTTAGAATTTGTAGATAATTGGCCCTCTTTCTGGGACTCACCCACAAACATGACCAAGCCTGACCTGCTGAGGAGTGACGGACTCCATCCTAGCTGGAGGGGTGCTCTCATCTTATCTACCAACATAGACAGGGCTCTAACTCCACAATGAAATAGGGTGCAGGCCAGGCAGCAGGCTGTTAGCCAGCCTGCCAGCATAGTGGAGTCTGCCATTAGCACAGTCAGTGTAGTCAGCTCAGCTATCACCATTGAGACCGTGTCTGTGCCTCGACCTAGGTTGGGCAAAACTAAACATGGCGGTGTTCGCCTTAGCAATCTCACTAGGATAAAGACCACCTCCATTCCTGTCATTACTGAAAGAGATCATGATACCTCACATCTCAAAATAGGGCTACTTAATGTTAGATCCCTTACTTCAAAGGCAATTATAGTCAATGAACTAATCACTGATCATAATCTTGATGTGATTGGCCTGACTGAAACATGGCTTAAGCCTGATGAATTTACTGTTTTAAATGAGGCCTCACCTCCTGGCTACACTAGTGACCATATCCCCCGTGCATCCCGCAAAGGCGGAGGTGTTGCTAACATTTACGATAGCAAATTTCAATTTAAAAAAAAAAAAAATGACATTTTCGTCTTTTGAGCTTCTAGTCATGAAATCTATGCAGCCTACTCAATCACTTTTTATAGCTACTGTTTACAGGCCTCCTGGGCCATATACAGCGTTTCTCACTGAGTTCCCTGAATTCCTATCGGACCTTGTAGTCATAGCAGATAATATTCTAATCTTTGGTGACTTTAATATTCACATGGAAAAGTCCACAGACCCACTCCAAAAGGCTTTCAGAGCCATCATCGACTCAGTGGGTTTTGTCCAACATGTCTCTGGACCCACTCACTGTCACAGTCATACGCTGGACCTAGTTTTGTCCCATGGAATAAATGTGGTGGATCTTAATGTTTTTCCTCATAATCCTGGACTATCGGACCACCATTTTATTACGTTTGCAATTGCAACAAATAATCTGCTTAGACCCCAACCAAGGAACATCAAAAGTCGTGCTATAAATTCACAGACAACACAAAGATTCCTTGATGCCCTTCCAGACTCCCTCTGCCTACCCAAGGACGCCAGAGGACAAAAATCAGTTAACCACCTAACTGAGGATCTCAATCTAACCTTGCGCAATACCCTAGATGCAGTTGCACCCCTAAAAACAAAAAAAATGTCTCATAAGAAACTAGCTCCCTGGTACACAGAAAATACCCGAGCTCTGAAGCAAGCTTCCAGAAAATTGGAACGGAAATGGCGCCACACCAAACTGGAAGTCTTCCGACTAGCTTGGAAGGACGGTACCGTGCAGTACCGTAGAGCCCTTACTGCTGCTCGATCATCCTATTTTTCTAACTTAATTGAGGAAAATAAGAACAATCCGAAATTCCTTTTTAATACTGTCGCAAAGCTAACTAAAAAGCAGCATTCCCCAAGAGAGGATGACTTTCACTTTAGCAGTGATAAATTCATGAACTTCTTTGAGGAAAAGATTATGATTATTAGAAAGCAAATTACGGACTCCTCTTTAAACCTGCGTATTCCTCCAAACCTCAGTTGTCCTGAGTCTGCACAACTCTGCCAGGACCTAGGATCAAGAGAGACGCTCAAGTGTTTTAGTACTATATCTCTTGACACAATGATGAAAATAATCATGGCCTCTAAACCTTCAAGCTGCATACTGGACCCTATTCCAACTAAACTACTGAAAGAGCTGCTTCCTGTGCTTGGCCCTCCTATGTTGAACATAATAAACGGCTCTCTATCCACTGGATGTGTACCAAACTCACTAAAAGTGGCAGTAATAAAGCCTCTCTTGAAAAAGCCAAACCTTGATCCAGAAAATATAAAAAACTATCGGCCTATATCGAATCTTCCATTCCTCTCAAAAATTTTAGAGAAGGCTGTTGCGCAGCAACTCACTGCCTTCCTGAAGACAAACAATGTATACGAAATGCTTCAGTCTGGTTTTAGACCCCATCATAGCACTGAGACGGCACTTGTGAAGGTGGTAAATGACATTTTAATGGCATCGGACCGAGGCTCTGCATCTGTCCTCGTGCTCCTAGACCTTAGTGCTGCTTTTGATACCATCGATCACCACATTCTTTTGGAGAGATTGGAAACCCAAATTGGTCTACACGGACATGTTCTGGCCTGGTTTAGATCTTATCTGTCGGAAAGATATCAGTTTGTCTCTGTGAATGGTTTGTCCTCTGACAAATCAACTGTAAATTTCGGTGTTCCTCAAGGTTCCGTTTTAGGACCACTATTGTTTTCACTATATATTTTACCTCTTGGGGATGTTATTCGAAAACATAATGTAAACTTTCACTGCTATGCGGATGACACACAGCTGTACATTTCAATGAAGCATGGTGAAGCCCCAAAATTGCCCTCGCTAGAAGCATGTGTTTCAGACATAAGGAAGTGGATGGCTGCAAACTTTCTACTATTAAACTCGGACAAAACAGAGATGCTTGTTCTAGGTCCCAAGAAACAAAGAGATCTTCTGTTGAATCTGACAATTAATCTTAATGGTTGTACAGTCGTCTCAAATAAAACTGTGAAGGACCTCGGCGTTACTCTGGACCCTGATCTCTCTTTTGAAGAACATATCAAGACCATTTCGAGGACAGCTTTTTTCCATCTACGTAACATTGCAAAAATCAGAAACTTTCTGTCCAAAAATGATGCAGAAAAATTAATCCATGCTTTTGTCACTTCTAGGTTAGACTACTGCAATGCTCTATTTTCCGGCTACCCGGATAAAGCACTAAATAAACTTCAGTTAGTGCTAAATACGGCTGCTAGAATCCTGACTAGAACCAAAAAATTTGATCATATTACTCCAGTGCTAGCCTCTCTACACTGGCTTCCTGTCAAAGCAAGGGCTGATTTCAAGGTTTTACTGCTAACCTACAAAGCATTACATGGGCTTGCTCCTACCTATCTCTCTGATTTGGTCCTGCCGTACATACCTATACGTACGCTACGGTCACAAGACGCAGGCCTCCTAATTGTCCCTAGAATTTCTAAGCAAACAGCTGGAGGCAGGGCTTTCTCCTATAGAGCTCCATTTTTATGGAACGGTCTGCCTACCCATGTCAGAGACGCAAACTCGGTCTCAACCTTTAAGTCTTTACTGAAGACTCATCTCTTCAGTGGGTCATATGATTGAGTGTAGTCTGGCCCAGGAGTGGGAAGGTGAACGGAAAGGCTCTGGAGCAACGAACCGCCCTTGCTGTCTCTGCCTGGCCGGTTCCCCTCTTTCCACTGGGATTCTCTGCCTCTAACCCTATTACAGGGGCTCTCTCATGCCGTCCCTGGAGGGGGTGCGTCACCTGAGTGGGTTGATTCACTGTTGTGGTCATCCTGTCTGGGTTGGCGCCCCCCCCCCCCCCCCCTTGGGTTGTGCCGTGGCGGAGATCTTTGTGGGCTATACTCAGCCTTGTCTCAGGATGGTAGGTTGGTGGTTGAAGATATCCCTCTAGTGGTGTGGGGGCTGTGCTTTGGCAAAGTGGGTGGGGTTATATCCTTCCTGTTTGGCCCTGTCCGGGGGTGTCCTCGGATGGGGCCACAGTGTCTCCTGACCCCTCCTGTCTCAGCCTCCAGTATTTATGCTGCAGTAGTTTATGTGTCGGGGGGCTGGGGTCAGTTTGTTATATCTGGAGTACTTCTCCTGTCCTATTCGGTGTCCTGTGTGAATCTAAGTGTGCGTTCTCTAATTCTCTCCTTCTCTCTTTCTTTCTCTCTCTCGGAGGACCTGAGCCCTAGGACCATGCCCCAGGACTACCTGACATGATGACTCCTTGCTGTCCCCAGTCCACCTGGCCATGCTGCTGTTCCAGTTTCAACTGACCTGAGCCCTAGGACCATGCCCCAGGACTACCTGACATGATGACTCCTTGCTGTCCCCAGTCTACCTGGCCATGCTGCTGCTCCAGTTTCAACTTCCACCTGACTGTGCTGCTGCTCTAGTTTCAACTGTTCTGCCTTATTATTATTCGACCATGCTGGTCATTTATGAACATTGAACATCTTGACCATGTTCTGTTATAATCTCCACCCGGCACAGCCAGAAGAGGACTGGCCACCCCACATAGCCTGGTTCCTCTCTAGGTTTCTTCCTAGGTATTGGCCTTTCTAGGGAGTTTTTCCTAGCCACCGTGCTTCTCCACCTGCATTGCTTGCTGTTTGGGGTTTTAGGCTGGGTTTCTGTACAGCACTTTGAGATATCAGCTGATGTACGAAGGGCTATATAAATAAATTTGATTTGATTTGATTTGATTTGATCTGACCTTGACAGGCCCAAGTTGACTCCAATGCTTCCCACAGTTGTGTCAAATCGTCTGGATGTCCTTTGAGTGGTGGACCATTCTTGATACACGCGGAAAACTATTGAGTGTGAAAAACCAAGCAGCGTTGCAGTTCTTGACACAAACCGGTGCGCCTGGCACCTACTGTCATACCCCGTTCAAAGGCATCTTTTGTCTTGTTCTTTCACCCTTTGAATGGCACACATACACAATCCATGTCCCAATTATCACAAGGTTCAAAAAAAAATTTTAAATCATCTTTAACCCGTCTCCTCCCTTTCATCTACAAAGATTGAAGTGGATTTAACAAGTGACATCAACACAGGATCATAGCTTCTACCTGGATTCAACTGGTTATGGAAAGAGCAGGTGTTATTCATGTTTTGTACACTCAGTGCATAGTGAGCAATATGTTTGGAACATCGAATTGCAATACATATAGAATCGCGGGAATCACAATACATATCGTATCGACACCTAAGCATTATGATAATATCATGTCGTCAGGTCCCTGGAACTTCCCAGCCCTACTGACCATTATTAGTAGCCTACTCAATGCCATTAGGCAGGATAAGATTTCAAAATGCTGGTGCTAGATTTACAGCTTAGATACAGTGGCTTGTTTTATCACCACATAAACCTGTGAGGTATGATCCCCAGTCTGTTAAGTATGTTACTCCAGCCCTTGTATCTGGCATAGACACAGAGCTGGGGTTTCCGTCTAAGGTGGCCGTCAGTTCAGAAATGGGGAGACACGATCTCTCCTGCTCTCAGGTAAGGGCAGCCACAGCTCAGTGGAGTCACTCAGTCAAGCCAATCCTAGCCTGGGATCAATCATGGGGGAAAAAAACTCAATAAACTTCTCCTCAACCCTCCCTGGGCCTCCCTCTATTCATCACCTCAGCAATCTAATCGTTGCCTTACTCTATGTAGCTAGCACAGACAAAGGGGATTGTGTCAGAAAAAGGCTACCGTTTCCTCATTCCAGCTCTGTTATTTCCTTCCCTATTGTTCTCCTGCGCTCATTTAATTAAATGTTCTGTTCTAGACATGTTGTCTAGCACTTGTCTGTGATAGAATTACATTCCTGTCTCTTAGTCCGATTCATCCCTCACTCCATCCCTTTCCTAGTCTCTAGCCCTCCGTCTTCCGAGCAGACTATTCTAATGTGTATGTGCAGCAAGGAAACCCCCCCGATTCCCCACGAGACATCGCGTGTGTGTCTTAGTGTGTCTGTCAGCAGCCCATTAAAGGCTTGTGGAGGGAAATCAGACAAGCATAATGGCATACAGACAGCGGGGAGCCACGACCCACAAACTCCCTCAGAGAAAAGGATGGAGAGAATAAAAGATAAAAAACAGGCCAGAGAGCTGCTTCCTAGACAGGCGGTCCAATGTAAGGAGGAAAGGCTTGCTATAGTAGCACCAGGAAAGACACACAAAAGGTCATAAAGAATGCATGTCTATTTCTACCACGTGTAGTTTCGCTTCAAACACGGGTCCGTTCCCATAGTGACTGGGGTTGTGACACAATAGGCTACACTGTGAATCGTGTACTGCTAATCAGAAATCAATTCAGGTTATTAACCGATGTTGTTATGACTTGCGTAATCACAAGCTACGGTATTTATGCCTCGCCACAAGGAGTACAAGGGTATGAAAGTGAAACAGGAACTGTGAAGATAGACGTTGATAAGCAGTCACAAAAGACGCCTGACCATATCCAACTACTGTCATGTTCATACAGTCATGTTCATACTGTTATGAATGTACACTGTACCATCAAAAGATAAGGGAAAAAGAGCAAATTGGGGGACGTTGGTTTGCAGGTCAATTGGTTAAGCCCAAAAATGAAGAAGAGTCTTGAAGAATTCTCCTGTCATTGACTGAGGTCAGAGGGGGTATTGTAATTCTCACAGGCTGACAGAGCTTTGAGACAAGTGACCAACAAACTAGAACCACATACCGCATTCTTCTGGGCATGGCTAGAAGGGATACAGCTCATGTCAAACTCCTGCGAGAGCTTGAAACTTTTTCTGCCGAAGTTGGGACTTTGGAGTGTGTTCAGAATCATTCAATTTTGTTACATTTTTTCCCCCACAAAAATGTAGACGTTAAATGCTGCAGTTGGGCTCCCGAGGGGCGCAGCGATCTAACAGGCTGACTACACCGCTCGCGTCGCATGAGCGAGCGTGGCAAAATACATTTACAAATCTGTTATTCAATTATTGCACCCACACTGCTCACGCGCGCCAACAAGCGTCTGCGTTGCCAAGGGCTAAAATAGAACTGCTAAGATCGCACTGCAAGTCCTGCCTCTCCCATCTCCTCATTGGTTTCTAGAAGCAGGCACCCACGTGCCATCTCCTCATTGTTTATACCCACGTGGGTGACTGAAAGACAAACGAGGTCAGTGGCGGTAATGCACCTAATTTATGAAAAGTTGCCAATCGCAATATAAAGTTAAGAGAAGAAAAAGCCTGGAAGGAGGCGAGATGACTAGAAACGATTCGGTTGACCGTTTTATGTGTGGATTAATTGTCGGAAGTAGAGGATCTTGTTATTTTACCTTAAATGCACAACTCAATGTTAATATCCCATGACAAATTATCTAGCAACAGCAAGCTAGCTAAATAGGATAAATTTGCTAGCAAGTGCAAGCTAAATTGCCATCAATGTTTAATGCTTTTCAGAGTTTGTTTTAATATTTTAACCTGCGTGTTGTGATCGCGATTGGTGTGGGGGAACAAAATTCATTTCTGCACGATGGCGCACATGCTCAGCCGGTTTGGGTTCCGTGTAAGGCACTGCATCTCAGTGCTTGAGGCATCACTACAGACACCCTGGTTAGAATCCAGGCTGTATCACAACTGGCCGTGATTGGGAGTTCCATAGGGCGGTGCACAATTGGCCCAGAGTCTTCCGGGTTTGGTTGATGTAGGCCGTCATTATAAAAAATAATTTGTTCTTAACTTGCCTAGTTAAATAAAGGTTCAATTAAAAAAACATTTGCGGTGGAAATACCTACAACAAATGTGCTTTAGCAGTCACCCTGATGGCTACACTATCGACTTCCCTCGCCGTACTGTGGGACAGCAGCGCCCAGCAAGCGGGAGTACCAATAAGTCATTTCTCGTGTAAATTGCTATCGTCAGGGACAGCCCTCTCATTAGGCAAGATTAGGCCGCCACCTGTGGTGGCACTTGAATTTGGGGCGGCATTTTGACAATTGGCTGCCACACTCCGGCGTACCTGATTGGCTACTACACCACCAACTCATAGCGTTGCTGCAGTTCCCGCCTCCACCCCACCCCACAGCTATGGTGATGTGTGTTTATATGGGATTATCCAATTGTGAAACATTAAATAAAAATGTATCTGCCAAATAAATTGTATTTTTTTTGTGATATAGACAATTTGTGATTAAGGCAGTAGCCTAACTTAGCCTGTTAACATTAGCTAGCTACTACTAGTTGATATAATGTTTGCTAAAAGTAATCTATAGAGATTTGAAACAATTTGCTTCCATGTCTAAGAGACAAAAACTATCAGGAAGCAAATATTTTTTTCAACAATGAGAAAAGAGGCACAATCTCTAAACCAAATAAATTCACTGGTGAAATGTATCAGCGTGCAGCAAGCAAATGACAAGCCTACGAGGACAGGCAATTCTTTTCCCAAGAACAACAATCCCCCGTTCGTTGATTCTAGCATCTAAGAAGGCAAACCGGGTGAGTCCGAACCATGCACTTCCAACGATGATGACAGCTCTCTGGCTGGACAAGAACAGGTGTTCGCACCAGGCCTCGCCTCCAAACAATGCCGGCGAAGACCCTACAATCTTGGACCCAGACTTGTTGCTCCCCATCCCCGACGACAGTGGTGGTGCTGCTGCTAAATCTGACTCCCAGACAAACAAAAAAAAAGATCCCTGTGAGTGGCCAAAATATATGAATGGATCTTTACGGGATATGTTAGTGCAGGCTGGGCCACATCAGGATAAGGAGGGGAATTGGCCTAAACACAGAATTACATAGATAATTGGAGTTTATTTCTTCATCTTCCAAAGAATAAGTGGTAAACCTACCTGTTTGACAGACAATTATCCTATCCATAGATGTCAGTAAAGCCAAATACTCCAATATTGTCGCATGCACTGATTAAATCCCTTGGTGTCTGGGAAGGGCTTGACCTGTGTTTGACCTAAACCAGGGATCGAATTGAGTGAGGGTATCACATATCCCTGCTGCCCTTTTCTTTAACAAAGGATATATATTGCTTGCTTTATATTTGTAAATAAATACATAAAACGTATCCAGATTATATCAAGCGTTCTATAACAATGCTTAACTCGGTGATGCCTTATGGTAGAAACAAGCTCTAAAATGGCCACGAAAGACGTGACTCCGATGCATATGGGGATATCGATTTCGCTAAACTGCAGCCTATAATATTCGAGGAGATAAAAAAATATATAAAAAAATGCTATTCTGTCCCTAATAATTGATCTCATCTCTTTCTGAAAAGATAAGATGTTTGTTTAAACCCAGGGAGCTTTTAGGGAAACACTACTGTTGTTGGGTTATACAACGGACGAGTAGCCAGCACTTGAAGCTTACAGTTTTCTGCATCAGTAGAGCCTCTGTCTAGGTGGAAAGGTAACGTTTGAAAGTGCCAAGCTTAGATTCATAAGAATGTCTTTGTCTCACCTAGCAGAATGTCCAGGGCCAGCCCTGGCTATCGTACTCCAGATAAATACGTTTTGGGAAGGAAAAAAGTGGACCATGTTAGCTACCGCCTGAGACCTAATGATACAGCTGCCCAGAGTAAAGAAACTCGCGTTGGCAAGCACCTGAATACAACACCGGTGCACTTGCCATTCGCACCGGCTTGTTGTCATGCATGATGCATCCCGAGGGCAGTAATAGCTAGGCATGTCACTGTGACATCTAGATGGTGACTCGACTTGCTTTTATAATGTACGACTTGGACTTGACTCGAGACTTGACCCATTCTACTTGGGACTTGACTTGAGACTCCGACCTTGTGACTCAAATGAGTGCGACTTGGTCCCAGCTCTGGTATTTACTGAGAAATATGTGTCAACAATGGATCCTTCTCTGGAACTGCATACCACAAGGGCTTCCTAAACTCGGTCCTCGGGACCCCAAGGGGTGCACGTCTTGGTTTTCGCCCTAGCACTACACAATTGATTCAAATAATCAACTAATCATCAAGCTTTGATCATTTGAATCAGTGTAAAAAAAAATAAAAAAAAGTGCATCCCTTGGTGTCCCGGGGACAGTGTTTTTGGGAAACGCTTGCATACCACGTATGTACCATGTTCCCGTGTAATTTGAAGATAAATACCAGGCAAAAGCCACCACCCGTGCATCTCACTGAAAACTTTTGACATAACAGGGAGTTGTTGGGATATTCAGTGGTTGTCAACAGAAACGGCAAAGACATGGTAGAGGCACCTACCCCGAGCAGATAGCTTCTTTGTGTTGATGATTTTGGCAGCATACTCCTGTCCACTGGAGATCCTCATGCATCTTTTCACTATGGAGAAAGCTCCCCTTTAGGAAAACATAAAAACAGATGAGTACTCAAACAATGGATCTATCCCTATAACCCCTGTGCGGTAATAATTAACTGTTATGCTACACTTAATAAGTTGATTGACTTGACTTTAAAATTGTCATTTATTGAGACATAAAAAAGGCAGTGATGACAAATCAAAACATTTGTTTCTATCGTTTTAAACAGGTGAGACAAAAAAAAAGGTGCCCCGTGGATCCCTGGGTAACTAGTCAAATTTGAGAGGTATTGCATATAGTCCAGCACATGTAATGCCAAAGAAAGAGAAATAGACTACAAGCACTGGAGCTTCGCACCACTTCTTGACACGTCGCTGAAAATAGCACTGAAGACAGAGAAAGTGCGAGTGACATAATTGTCCCCACCCCCGCAAAGGCGCCCTGTGCTGGTACAGTAGGGCAGTCTACAGTCAGTAATGCCAAGGGCATCTTCTCAGTCACAGGGATAGAGGGCTGTTACCAATTTAAAACGGTGACCCTTGGACCTACAATACATCATCATTAATATCAATGTGTTGACAACAACTGCAAGAACAGCATAATGACACGTGGGCATTGGGCAATAATAATACAGAGCGGATCAATAGGTCACATTAACATGGGCACTTTCATTTAGCTGAGAGCTGAGGATGACATTGCTTCTGAAGAAAGGTTTTTCGATAAACTTGGGAGGCGCTACCCTTTATAAACGAAAACGCACCACTTGGGAATTTCAACGCCCTTACTACAATGGTTACTCCACTGAAAGGGCGGGGACTTGCCAAGAGCTATTGAAATACTACGTAAACATTAAACCGAATTCAAAATACATGATCAAAAAACGCTTATAGAGAGGACAGGTTTAGGATAATTATTTAAAGACAACTTGTAAATACAGTAAGCGCCGTTTCTGTGCACCACGCAGGTAACAGGTAATCTTATTAAGAACCAATCGTTTAGAGCGTCAGTACTAAAACATAACGCAATCAAGATGGCTTAAAAAAATGTTTTCAAAAACATTGTAATACTTACTTTCCCAGCTCTTCGTAGAGATTATACTCGTCGGTAAATCTGGTACAGGTTGTCGAAGCCATGGCAAAGGATAGGGAAGACTGTCTCTAGTAGGTTAGGACTGTAAACCTCAAAAGCCACTCGAGTTTCTCTGCTGTTGACAATATTCTAGCTCAAACGATAAACCAAATTCACAAAATAAGCTTTACAATTCAAATACATTTACTCTTCCAGCTCCGTTTCCGAATCCAAGAATGGTTATTGGCACGGGAGTTTAGGGGTTGTCAGAGACGTCGAGACCTGCTGTTCTCTGTGCCTGCCTACTGACACTTCACTTAGGCTGCGAGACTTTTTCTATCAAGCTCTTCCTGGTTGTGTGACCACTGTACAACGCCTCCCCCTAGCTGTAACCACGGACCCCCACGGAGGGTACAGAGGCCTATAGACACTACATGACCAAAGGTATGTGGACACCTGCCCATCGAACATCTCATTCCAAAACCATGGGAACTGATATGGAGTTGGTCCCCCCTTTGCTGCGCTCCACTAGATGTTGGAACATTGCTGTGTGGACTTGCTTCCATTCAGCCACAAGAGCATTAGTAAGGTCGGGCACTGATGTTGGGTGATTAGTCCTTGCTCGTAGTCTGCATTCCAATTAATCCCAAAAGGTGTTTGAGGTCAGAACTCTGTGCAGGCCAGTCAAGTTCTTCCACACCGATCTTGACAAACCATTTCTGTATGGACCTCGCTTTGTGCACGGGGACATTGACATGCTGACAGGGATATTGTCATGCTGAAACAGGAAAAAGCCTTTCCCCTATATATCATTTTTATTTATACCCCTTTTTCATGGTATCCAACTGGTAGTTAGTCTCATCGCTGCAACTCCCTTACGGACTCGGGAGAAGAGAAGGTCAAGAGCCATGTGTCCTCTGAAACAAACACGACCCAACCAAGCCACCTTGCTTCTTGACACAATGCCCGCTTAACCCAGAAGCCAGCCACACCAATGTGTCAGAGGAAACATTGTACACCTGGTGACCGTGTCATTGTGCATGCAACCGGTCCGCCACAGGGGTCGCTAGAGCGCAATGGGACAAGGACATCCCTGCCGGCCAAACCCTTCCCTAACCCAGACGATGCTGGGCCAATTGTGTGCCGCCCCATGGGTCTCTCGGTCACGGCTGGCTGCGACAGAGCCTGGACTCGAACCAGGATCTCTAGTGGCACAGCTAGTGCCTTAGACCACTGTGCCAAATCGGGAGGCTTCCCCAAACGGTTGCCACAAAATTGGAAGCACAGAATCATCTAAAATGTAATTGTATGCTGTCGTGTTAAGATTTCCCTTCACTAGAACGAAGGGACTTAGCCCGATCCATGAAAAACAGCCCCAGACCATTATTCCTCCTCCACCAAAATTTACAGTTGTCAATATGCACTTGGGCAGGTAGCGTTCTCCTGGCATCCGCCAAACCCAGATTCGTCCGTCGGAGGGCCAGATGGTGAAGCGTGATTAATCATTCCTGAGAATGCGTTTCCACTGCTCCAGAGTCCATTGGCGGCGAGCTTTATACCACTTCAGCCTACGCTTGGCTGAACTCTAAAATCACGTCAAACTCATTCAGCGAAGGACAAACCAAAACCTGCAGACACTAGGCCCCCTGTTGAATTTGTTTGACACCCCTACCTTATATAGCCCCACAGTGAAGGTGTAATAATACCCATAAAACCTAGTGGTCAAACAGGGAAATGGTTCCAATCATTTTTTCCCCCCAACATAAATTTTCCCATAGGAGATCGTTTCGTGTAGGTTTACCCTTGGTGTGACATTTTGATAACCATGTAAATCTTTCTCGCCTGCAGGCTGACTTTGGTCGTCAGTTGAACAGTGTTTCCTCCGACACATTGGTGCAGCTGGCTATCGGGTTAAGTGGGCAGGTGTTAAGAAGCGCGGTTTGGCGGGCCATGTTTCTGAGGATGCATGACTCGACTTTAGCCTCTCCCGAGCCCGTTGGGGAGTTGCAGCGAAAAGAAAAGATCGTAATTGGATATCCTGAAAAATGGGGTAAAAAAATTAAACAAAGTAGACATCATGCAAGACTACAAATCCCTGCAAGCTCCTGCAAGTCATCTCTCTGAAGCCTTTTGGACAAATTAAACCAGGAGAGCGTGGTTGAGCATGATGAGGTTTACTTTGCACCTGCTGTTAATTGGGTGTATATCACATGAACCGCTTTTAGCCAATAATCTAGTCTAGGCTACTCTAATCCAGGAACCAATAGGGTGTCGGAACATTTTTTATCACTGAAGTTGTTTTTAGCTCTTGTGAATGAATGAATTAATGAATGAATTAACGTTTTTAGATCCAAAATCCTGTTAATATGAGAATTGAAACACATGTTGATATATTGTTGTTGTACATGTTGTGCAACATATTGTATCAGTGTGCATCACGCACAAAGGTTCCATTGGGTACAACACCTCCAACAGAGGCGTCATGCCCTTAGGGGGCACAGGGGCACGTACCCCCACAGATGTCCTGAAATTGTTTTGTTTTTATTTAAGCCAGTTTGCTACAGCAGGAAAATAATCCTGCAATAATAGCAAATGTGATTTATTATGTGGATTATAATTCATGGACATTTTTTGTGAGGGAAAGTCAAGTCTGTCATTTTAAAGTGGAAATTTAACAAAATGTCACAAACATTTTTAAAACACAAATACACAACAAGTTAACTTGCAACAGGGTGATCAAATTAAGATCCTACATCTGTAGCAAATTTATGAAGTTGGCTAGCTAACCCAGATAGGTTCCCAACCTCATAACTAGCTGCCAAGAAGATATTTCAGGCTATAAATCAAGTTAGAGTAGCTAGATTGTCTAATGATCTTAGCTGGCATACCTGCTGGCATACCTGCTTTCAAGGTTGGTAGACTTTAAAACAGCAAGAAATTACTAAATGTACTGAATAAGACTCACATTCTTTTCAATCATTTACCCAGATGTTAGCAAAGAGAAGCATATTTATTCATTTTAAAAAATACAGATCAAGATACAGACAGATCAAAAGGTATGCTTAGGTATGCAGAACTTTTTTTTTTAAATATAGAATTAAGCATAATGATTATGGCTCTAGATTGTAGGGAAAAGATGTTTCAGATGTTTGAAAAATAAATGCAAAATTCTCAAGATTCCAGACCAGCCCCCCTCCGGCCCACCCCCCAGCCATCCTCACACTTTGTGCCTCCTCAGATTTTCAGGGTGCATGACGCCCCTGACCTTCATGATATTCATTGGCATTCATTACTTTGTGCCTCCTCAGATTTTCAGGGTGCATGACGCCCCTGACCTTCATGATATTCATTGGCATTCATTACTTATGCATACAGTTGAACAGTCATCCAACAACCTTAACAATATTTGGCTGCATTTAGACAGGCAGCCCAATTCTAATCTTTTTCCAGTAATTGGTATTTTGACCAATCACATCAGATATTTTTCAGGGGGCTGATCTAATTGGTCAAAATACCAATTAGTGAAACAAATATCAGAATTGGGCTGCCTGTCTAAATGCAGCCTAAAAGTTATTTGTGTGTATTTAAATGAGTATTTATTGTGGTTTTATTGACTTTCTAGGATGAGAAAAACGGAAAAGTGGGAGGAGTGCAAGTCAGGGTTTAATATGCAGACCTAAGCTTGTCGCCTGCCTTCCTTCCTTTGGGACAACGACTCCCATTGTTAGGCCGGAGATATGAACATCTCGTTATTATATACAGATGGCACTAAACACTAGAACCGGGATGGGCAAAAAACGGAACTCGTCATGAGAGGCCGCAGTGGCTCGTGGGTCTGCGTACCCACAGCCATGCATGTTACGAATGACTGAGGTGTCTGTACTGGCCTAAAGATTTTTGGACTCACACCGCCCTCTTGTGGTTCTGTAAGGAAGATGCATGCACTTTTCCCTGCCCCATGTCTCACTGCTCAGTCTAGACTTCACTGCTCGATTGCCTGATTATGGTTGTGTCCTGTGTGATCAAAACTGACCACATTACATTTCATGCCCAGTAAACTGTCACACACACACACACAGAGATGAAACTGACCAGAATGTCAGGCACTGACCATATGAGGAAGGGATGTGAATAATTTGTTAAAGAATGATTTGGGCAAGAGAGGGACATATGTTGACAGAGATAAGAGGTAACTGAGACATATTTATACACACTCTACAAAACATCCTATGCGGAGTCTATCCTATGCACAATCTAAAATGAAATTTCAATTGACATTACATTTAATAACAGCACATTTCTCTTCATTTCTTCTCCACACATGGACTTCACAAAGAATCGTAGCTCTTCTTATCTTTCCATCTGTTTTAGTGTGAAGGTCAACAAAAGACCACGAGAGCCCAGAAGGGATTGAACCTAGGTCTCCTCGTTGCAAAAAAAAACCTTCTTTGGAGTGGAAAGAATAGAGAAGAGAGATCACGAGAGGCATTTCAGCCCACTAGTGCGGTATACTAGCATTCCAATATTTTCCTTTATCTCATGTCGTTGGATCAGATTCCAAGTGCTCGTTTAAAGGGGAAACTCAACCTCATTCACCTAATACCATGAGAAGAGCCCTGGGAAAACCAAAAGCCTTATAATTTGTAGCCTACAACTATAGTTGGGTTCAGAGGGAACAGAGTTTTTCCTGGTCAGGGTACCTGGTCACTGATCTGTGAAGGATCATGGATACATTAAATCATTCATGGTGGAAACCTATCCAGTCCATTCACCCATCAGTGTTTCTGAAAGAGAGGAGAGGAAAGGAGAGAGAGGGGAGAGGAAAGGAAACCGCGGGGACACAGCCAGGGACGTGAACAGCTGAATGGTGTAATGTGGGAGGAACGATGAGGAAGCGATTGTTCCCTCCATCCTGCCACCCATACTTCTAATATCTTTGGAGGGCTGCCACTCCACTTTTTCCTTTACCTCCCTTCTTCTCTTTCTTTCCCCTCTCTCTTTCTCCCTCTCCCCCTCTTCCTTTCTCTCCTACCCCATCTCTCCCTCTATCCCCCTCCATCTCTTCCCCCTCTCTCGGTCTCCCCCAGTTAGGACCTTCATCTGTAGGAAACTTTGGCTGCCAAATAAACAGTGGTCGGAGCCCTCTGGGGCAATGAGACTCCCGAGTGGTTTTCGTCTGAACGGTGAAGGGTGGACACTCGGTAGGAATGGCCTGCGATGTCGATTCTGTCTGGGGCCGACACACCACAGCTGTGCCCTCGCCTCCAGAAGGACCTAGAGAGCTGTGGGGTGCACCAGGCTCTTTAGGCACCCTCCTCCACATGCAGTACAGTGCACATGCCCTCTATACACACACTCTCTTAATGCATTTATTTGTTAAACGTTGTCTCATCCTCCTGTGTATTATCAGTGAATGGGGTATGTGCTCAAAAAGGATGATTAAAACGACCGCTTTCTCTGAGAACCATTAAAGCCTAGTTGAGTGAGAGAGAGAGAGTACTCCTCTTCTCAGAGTCATATAGACAAAGGTGTGAAAACCTCCCTGCTGGCGCTCAGCCTGCTTTCCTGTTTGATACAGACAGAGAAACAAAATGGTAGAGAGTGATCTCATACACGTCATTTGGTTGCAATGTGAATGACTTTGTGTGTCTCCGACTTGGATAACTTCTCTATGGAGCTGTCAGTGTTTGATTTATAAACTGCATGTGATTGATGAAAGAAGGATAAACCGGTGAATCATCAACCATCCCAGGTTACAGCATTGGTCATTTGGCAAGAGAAATAATGTTTTCCATTCTGCCATTCAACGTGAGAAACATGCCTGTTCCACCCTTGGACTTGCCTCTCATTGTCAGCTATGGGTAGTGGCCACAGTCAAGGGACGGCTAGGGTTAAAAAGGGGTCACTCATGACATCAACAGAGAGAGAGGTTGGGTTAAAGCTGACAGCATAGCTAGAGGGCTAACACCACCACAGGCCTGAACCTGTGTTAGAACGGGAGAAGAGGGAGAAAGGGAGTGAGGGAAGACTATGGAAAGACAGAAGAGTTGACAAGGAAGAGAGAAAGAGAGGGAGCAGGGGACAGACACTGACACGTGAGGTGAGAAAGAAAGACAAAACTAGGTTGCAGGCAGGAGAAACAGAGGGAGAGAGGAAAGATGGGCAAAGAGCGAAAGAAAACGACGGGGAAAGTTGGCATGGGAGAGGATGGGGTAGAGAGAAACAGGAGAGGGGCGGAGAATGAGAAGAATGAGAAGGGGGGGGGCGGGGTTGGAGAAAGAGAGCGCAGGCAGCTAATGGCTGCCAAGAACAGTTCCAGTTGTGCACGAGTGAAATTGCACATTACAGGAAATCCCCATGTCTACTTTCTGGGGCTGGAAAGGAACTCCCAGCCAACAGAATCTGTCCATCGCAACACAGTGAGAGAAGAGGGTTTTTCCCCACACACTCACACATAAGTCCATACACACAGAAACACCCAGATGCACGCACACACATTCTACAGAGACAGGAAAACACGTGAGCACACACTACCTCCCACATCTCTATAAAAAGGGACTTCACTCATAAGCTGTGTATGTTGCATTGCCACCGTTTTACGAGCAGCAGGTATGACAAGCAGTGTGTGTGTGTGTGCGCGGCTGCGTGTGTTCTACATACACTTCCCATCATAACAAAGCACAGCTGCTTCTGTTCCCACAAGCAAAGGATGTAACATCCTGACACATCAATCACTGACCTCAAGGTCAATTCCTGGCGCCACATTACACCATTGACAAATATGGTGGCCATGGGACTCCATGACTTCTCCTGATTGGAATGTGACCTTCCTGCCAAGAGATTTGGAAGTGCAAGACACGTGCAGTGTTTTCTGTGGGCGTGCATTTTGCAAGAGTGACAAACACGTTTGGCGTTTTCTGGTTGCGTTTCTAGGATTTCACATGGATTATTGTTACCATCTCTGTATTTTCTCTTGATTGGACATGATCTTTATCCTCTTTCATCGCTGGTAGAGAGAGAAATGGTTCAGAACAGGATCTTAGCCGAGTCGTCGTGTTCAGATCTAGTCGTTGGCAGCCGATCCAGCTTTCCCATCCCGTCAGCTAGACATTATTCAACTCATTTGCACCTTGATCAGGTGGAAACTCATACCATACATACCGCGAAGGCGTGGCTGTTCACATGAGTGCTGAATGAAAAGCTACCACAATGACATATTACAACACTTTACCCAGTTCCGTGTATTACTGGGTTACTGATCGTTTTGAACCTTTTCTATTATTCCAAATGGGTGCTAATGGGCTGTTTATCAAGGAGTTATGAGCATCCTCTTGAGTTGATGGATCACTTTACCTAACTCAGTTACAGGAATTATTGTACCCACAGTTTTGTCCCCCAAAGAAGGAATTTATTACCAAGAATCACAAGAAAATATGGAGAGAGAGAGAGCAGGAGAGAGAAAGACAGAAGAGAGTTATGGATTAAACAGTTTCACTGGCAAATGAGTTCCGAGGGGGTTCCAGGGGAGCTTCTTGAAATTCTCATGTGCGACAATATTAGCCTACCCACAATGCACTAACCTCCCCCTCTCACTTCTGTTAAAAAAAAGTGTGACTGCCTTTAAAAAGCAACAAACAGTTTCTGACTCGTTAATTATGAGTCAGCAACGTGTATTCTGTCAAAATGGACTACGAAGTGTAAATAGGATAATTTTGGTCATAAAGTTTGTCTCGTCTAAAACGGGAGTTTGGGACATTTGTGCGTCACAACGGAAAATGTATTAAGGTAGGGTTTTGATTTGACGATGTCCATTTTCCCACTAAAATGGGGTGAACAGCTGTAGTGATTGCTCTCTATCCAATAGCAGACAGTGAGTCAGACATGCCCAGCAGCTCCGACCTTGTTTACACGTTACCCATTTTTTTTAATTTGAGAATCGCTGCACAAAACACCTTAGTTAGATGTAAGATTGCGAAAATAAAACATTCCCGGATTAAAGGTCAAAATTATTTACAGATTTCTTGAGTTATCTTAGATTCATTCGGGGATTTTAAGGAAGTGAAACAGGAGTCTGCAATGTCTCATAAGGGATAATCAATCAGGAAACACTTCAAGGACACTTCTAATGAGCAACAGAAAAACACTCGTACCAACCAGCGTGTTCAGTGGCTCTTTAAAAGGCGAATTTAGCTTTTTTACAGCCAAATGTTTAAAAAAATATATGTAAATGGAATGTTATAGAATGGTCCAGACACTTTTTTTGCGATTTCACTTGTTTGAGGAACTTACCCCCAAACCAGCAATTAAATTCCTCATCCTCATTTTGCAGTATGGGAGCTCAAAAAAAAAAAAAAACACCCAAATACATCCTTTTAGAAATGCAAATACTCTTAGTATAGTGATGCAGTTCTTTAGATGTTGTATTCATGAAATTCTGTCATTCCTAACTTTATCCCCAACGTTATATTCAATTTTGTGCGACTCAGGCAATACCGCTCTACAAGGAACTGCCAAAATAAAGGAAACACTTGAGTAAACGAGGGATACAAAGTATCTTGAAAGCAGGTGCTTCCACACAGGAAGTTCCAAGACACTTGTAGAATCTATGCCAAGGCACATTGAAGATGTTCTGGCTCGTGGCGGCCCAACGCCCTATTAAGACACGTTATGTTGGTGTTTCCTTTATTTTGGCAGTTACCCGTAGCAGCAGGCTACACGGAGAACGGGAAATGGCTCGAATCATTAGGCATGACATCATTTCATGAGTACAACATGTAAAGACCTGCATCACTGTACTGAGAGCGTTTGCATTTCTAAAAGGACGTATTTGGGTGTTTTTGGAGCATGTGTTCATGTTTTTGTCAGAGCACCCGTACTGCATAACGAGGATCAGGCAATTCAATTGCGTTTAAGTTCCTCAAAATTAAGTGAAATTGCTGGAAAAAAAAAAAAAAAAGTGTTGGGACCTTTGGGATGAAGATCCTTTAATATAGAAGCTTTTGTCAGCGAGGCTGTGTTTAACCTTTTACCTCTACACTGGCAGCCTTCTAAACCCATGGGATCCATCCGAGTGTATATGGATAAAAGTCATTGTAAAAGTTGGTTCCCATGAGGCAAAACTATTCACTAGACAACCATCTATATGAACCAGAGGCCAAGGATCCATGGCATAAATAACAAGATTACTTCTTCACCTGCTGGGGATTTACAGTGGTCTACAGTCACGGGGAACCATCTTTATTTCGGCTCAGTCGGTTAGCGCCGGTAAATCCACAATAGAAGGAGGTTAATGTGGTGTAGCCTGAGGTCATGGCTTGGCTGGCACAAGGCAGGGGTTGAGTTGGGGGGGGGGGGGGAGTCGGGGTGTTATGTATGAGGGAAGAGTGCATCACGCCCTTGGGGAGGGTTCCAGTGGTGAGCCCCTCTCTCTGGCTGTCTGGATGGGGAACCATGCAGGAGTGTGGAAGGATCATGCTTCTGGAGCTGGTTTGGTTGGAATGAGACCTATGACCTTTCTGAGCTAGCCTTTGAATAGCGGTATTTTACTTTGTCATTTGGACAGTATCGTAGCATTCATGTTTCGCAACAAAATCAGACATTTGAAATGAATTAGGAAAATAAAATAAAAAGCTACAGAAATGAGTCTCTTTACTCAGTAATAGGGCCATGAGTAATAGCACCAAGCACTTTGGCTAACATTAATACAACCATGTTAAATTCATGTAAAGAGCAACATATAACAACACACTTTTATAGAAATACATTTTGTAGGGGGATCCATCATTAGGGCCATTTAACATCATTAAATGACTGTTTTATTAGTATTTTATGGGCCAATCAAAGTTATAGCAGCTATTTTGTGCTTTAAACATTGGCGTGCGTACCTCATCACAAAATGTGCTTTCGTGCATATGTACATACACAGCATTGACAAAAGTATGTGGACACTCGTCGAACATCTCATTCCAAAATCACATGCAATAATATGGAGTTCGTATAACAGCCTTCACTATTCTGGGAAGGCTTTCCTCTAGATGCTGGAACATTGCTGCAGGGACTTGCTTCCATTCAGCCAAAATAACATTAGTGAGGTCGGGCACTGATGTTGAGCGATTAAGCCTGGCTCGCAGTCAGCGTTCCAATTCATCCCAAAGGTGTTCAATGGGGTTGAGGTCGGGGCTCTGTGAAAGCCAGTCAAGTTCTTCCACACCAATCTTGACAAACCTTTTCTGTATGGACTTCGTTTTGTGAACGGTGTCATGGTGAAACAGGAAAGGGCCTTCCTCAAACGGTTGCCACAACGTTGGAAGCACATAATCGTCTAGAACATCATTGCATGTTGTAGCATTAAGACTTCCCTTCACTGGAACTAAGGGGCCCGAACCATGAAAAACAGCCCCAGAGCATTATTCCTCCTTCATCAAACTACAGTTGGCACTATGCATTCAGGCAGATAGCATTCTCCTGGCATCCACCAAACCCAGATCTGTCTGACGGACTGCCAGATGGTTCTCACTTCAGAGAACGCGTTTCCAGAGTCCAATGGCGGCGAGCTTTACACCACTCCAGCATTGCACATGGTGATCTTAGGCTTGTGTGTGGCTGCTCGGCCATGGAAACCCATTTCATGAAGCTCCCGGACGAACAGTTATGTCGATGTTGCTTCCAGAGGCAGTTTGGAACTCGGGAGTGAGTGTTGCAACGAAGGACAGGCAATTTTTTTTACGCGTTTTGTGCTTCACCCGTTCTGTGCGCTTGTGTGGCCTACCACGTCGCGACTTATGCTCCTAGACGTTTCCACTTCACAATAACAGCACTTACAGTTGACCAGGGCAGCTCTGTCCACATACTCTATATATAAAAAGTATGTTTATTGACAGCGTCAAGCAACAGAAAATCTAATTAAATACTGTTTGACTTAATGGTTGCAAGTTACATTTCTTTGCCCAAAACCATGTGGGTTGTTTCCATTTATGGCATTTCCGTTTTACTGTTCAACACCAACTGATGAATCTGGCACTTCAAGGCAAGCAACAAAGGAGTTGAATCTGGCACACTGGACCAAGTTCAACTTTATAGTATTTTACACTAAAATAAAAAAAAGGTATGAAGTAGCCACGTGCCATCGGCTGCAGTGACAATGTGCAGCAGACATAGAAAACTTTCCTGTCACACAAAACAAACTTACTGCTGCAAAATTGGGACTGATAGATTTGTCATTGAAAGCGAGAGAAATCAAGCGACAAAAAAGTGAGCAAGAGAGAGCGCAAGGGAGAGCCCTGGAAGTACAGAGAGAGAAAGATGAGAAAAGACTCCGTGGCGGAATGAGACAAATGAAAAAAAAGGTTGCATTGTGGTCTTTAAATTTTGTTAGCTAGTTTGTTTTTCCATTCAAGTTGAACTGAAGCCACAGCAGACAGACCTAAGGGGGGAGAACATACATTATTCTAAGGTTCAGACCGACTGTGCTAATAAAACTAAGTAAATCTCAGCTGACTAGCAGATATAAATCCTACATTTTTGTTTTCATATTCTTGAAAACACTGCAATCAACAGCTAATAGAATAAACTGTTTATTTGGTTCTTTTTACTTCACCCAAAATATATGACGCTGTCTGTAAAGATTAATTCTATATTTATTTTCTCTCTGATGAAATGTAATGAATCTATTAACAATCTGAATGTCACAGGAATTCAAGCATGCAATAAAAACCAGAAAAACAAACATTCTTTTAAAGGCCTTAACCCATAGTCATGAGGTCATAGGTGTTGGGTCTGACAGTAGTGATTTAAAGTGGGTATTTTCCATAAAGCCTACTTTTAGCCTACTCTGAGGCAAATCTATGTCCATTTGTCCATTGATTTCCCATACTATCCAAGCACCAGTCCATTCAAGTCATTGAGCAGGACAATGCTTTAAGACAGATTGTGTGTCAATCCCTGAGATCTGACCATCTAAAAGTCTTTCACACAAAAAGTCACAACAATAAAAAAAAGTCTAATCCTCCCCCTTTCTTTTCAGAGCTTCCTCTTCTTCGCTTTCTTCTTCCGTCTCTTCTTGGCCAGGTAGTTAGTGAAGAGGTTAGTCTCCCTATCGTCTTCATCCTCTTCCTCCTTGTACCAGGGTCCCCAAACCCCTCCGTTAAAGTTAGGGTTGGAGCGGGAGTCTTTAGCCGGGTAGCGCACCGGGATGGCCGTCCTATTGTACTGTGCTAGCCTCAATAGCATCTTCTTCACTATGTGTGGGTAGTGTAGTGACAGGTCCACTCGTTCATAGGGGTCTGCTGTGATGTTGAACAGCCAGATGGACTTTCCTCGGTCCCAGCGGATGCGTTCGTTATGCCAGCGGTTGGTCAGAAGTTGACTGGAGAACGTCTGCGGAGGGACCCAGTCGCTGTAGCCCGGCACCCCAGTAAGGAGCTTCCAGTGACCGACCCGGAGGGCGGCACGGATGGCCGTGTTCCAGAGGCCGTAGCCGGCCTTCCAGGATCCATTCTTGGCCTTAGTGTAGATAGGGTCAATGTTGTGTAGGATGTCCTGTCGGGGGGACGGACGGCCCTCGCTGATGGCCTCCCACACGTCGTACCCGTCCAGGTTGAGGTCTTCGTCCAGAGTCCCCTCCCCCAAGGACACCAGGGTGGGGAACCAGTCCGTGATGTGAATCAACGCCCGACATTGGGTCCCCTTGTTCACAAGCAGGGGACTATGGACGAAGCCTACGGCCCGGATGCCCCCCTCCCAGTAAGTTGCCTTGCTCCCCCTCAGTGGCCAGTTGTTGCCCCCGGCCATGGGCTGGCCCCCGTTGTCTGACGAATACACTATCACTGTATCGTCATAGAAACCGTAGCGCTTTAGCGCCAGCGTGAGGTTGTGGATGGCCTCGTCCAGGCAGGACACCATGGCGGCGTACTTGCGACGATGTAAGTTAGGGATGGACTTGTAGCGCTCCAGGTAGAGAGCGGGCACCTGTAGCGGGGAGTGGACCGCCTGAAAGGCCAAGTAGAGGAATAAGGGTTTTTGAGGGTTGTGGTGAGCCAGGATGTCCACAGCTTTTTGGGTGAACATCAGGGTTGAGTATTGGCCCCTATCTTGTTCCCAGGCCGCCTCCTCCCCTTCATAGAGATCATAGCCACACATGCCAGGACCGTCACATTTATAATGGCTATAGTAATCACCGCTACCCAGCAGGGACCCAAAGAAGGTGTCGAAGCCACGCTGGGTGGGCATGCAGCCGCGTTTGTAGAAGCCCAGGTGCCACTTGCCCACCATGTGGGTGGAGTAGCCCGCCTGCCGGAGTTTTTGTGGTAATGTGACGTTCTCCAGGGGCAGACAGTTGGCCTGGGTGGGCCGGATGACCGAGTGCTGGAGGCCCGTGTGGATCTGATACCTGCATGGGACACAGAAGAAATGGTGTTAGTCAAATCAACCAATCAAATGTTATCTATTACCTTTTTTTTCACAAAGAGAAAGCCAAGGCGACAGTGGCTAGGAAATACTTCTAGTTTATCTAAACATTGAGAAGAACCAGTGTTTTAAAAAAAAAAGACCATCCTCATCTGGCTGGCCAGAGTATCCAAAACAAGTCACACATCATAAAGCATTTGCTTACATTTACAGCTAAATATAATATAGTTGCAGTATTATGTCATGACAAGTTCATACAGACGCCGCCATGACTCTGCTGTGGTGTTTGGACATTTCCTACCTCCATTTTTTTCTACGCTTGAATTGTAAAGGAGTTTCATGGCATATGATGTGCACACAAATTGCTCCGCGTAGGGAAAATAAGCTATACTGGATGAGAATATTTGGACAAATTTCAACACGCTACTGTATACATTTCCAATAAACTAAACCAAACTCTCCCAAGGTTCTGGTAAATCCATTTAAAAGTTCATGCAGTTCAAGTTTCTAAAACAACAATGAATCCTTTCACAGGCCATTTAAATGCAATGAGACAGCACAGAAAACAGCTTTGCATAACAGATTACACCCATTATGCAATCTAATTGTAATTACAATGGACTTAGTCCAAAGCAAACAGGTTTAAAATGACAGTTGACTGCTTGGGCTAACACGGGCCGGCAACCAGAGAACATAGTGATGCTTGACAGGAGATGTCCAAGAGCAATATGCCAGAGGATGTCGTGGTAATAGTGGTGGGTATCTGGGGGGCGAAGAGTGTCAACACGGAAAACCCATCATTCAAAGAGTCAAGGCAAGCCAGGAAACAAGAGTTGTGACCTGAAACTAACGATGTTCCTAACTTTCTATATTGCGACGGCCATTTTGGCAACGATTGAGACGGAAAAGAAAGCGCCGAATTGTGTCGACTTTGCCTTGGTGTCTCCACGAGGCCGGTGTTATGAGAGTGACAAGAGTCTTTGTGTAGAACAGACCGGAGTTCCCGAAAAAGGACCACCTGCCTATTGTCATGAGCAAGGAAATAGTCAACAATCAAAAAGTCCAGAGATAATCGTTCCCCTAGTGGTGACGATCAAACCCCGGACAAACCAAAGTTACTGTGTGTGCAGTATATCTGTTGACACAGCTACTGCCTATGTACACACGTCTTATTCTGAAAGCATCTCTTTGTGCTTACAGAGTACCTAAAGCCAGTCGGTGATTGTATTTGGCAGTGGGAATAAGGTCTGTTTCGTCATATCAGACCATGTAAATACTGCAAACGTTGGTTTTAAAATTGAGCACTTAAGTCTCGGGAATGTAATCAAGGAAGGCACTATTCTGTTAGTAATGTGAAGTCAAAAGCTGCACCTACCTTAATGTACAATGACATAGTGACTGATTCCTGGCGAGGTTACCCATGCACGACCCAGGGAGCAACAAAGCTAGTCTTTTTTTTAAAAAGCAGGTCCTCCGATGTCTCGAGGTGACGGCCCGTCTTGGCTCAGCAGCCTGGGACGTTGGGACGGTCTCGGTAGTAATTACGTCCGACTCTCCTGTGCTGCTTTTGGACGGAGAAAGCCAGGCTACCTCAAATCCATCATCGTCCTCTCATCCCTCTTTCTCTCCTGCTGCCAGTGGCAAAACAGGCAACCACTCACTGCGGCGAGGTAGAGAAAATAAGAAGTTGGTGTGCACTTTGAAAAAAAGAAGGAGGCTTTGGCTAGAGGGAAGCCAAGAGGTGGACAATCAAACCTAAGGCTTCCTTAGCAGGGTCTATACTCTTCACAGCGGTATTGCAAGCACTCCAGCTCTCTGTGCAGAGTCACTCCTGGGGATCCAAATCTATGCTTTTCATGTGGAATTATACCTCCCCTCACACAAAAACAACCCATGCTTACACAGAGTATGTACATGTACGCACGCGATCCCCTCCACACAGCACAGCTTGGCTGGTCATCGTCCTACGCTTGAAGTCATTGGTCGGTGCTCCTGGTTCAGTTTGGGCTAGGTTTACGATGTGTAGGATCTGCAGGTTAAAGCGGCGGGAGTTGATTTTTAAACTTTTCCACGGCTCCCCCCCAAAAACACTCGCTTATTCACACTTGGACACAGCCCTGTGCAGGTCTTTGCATGCGTTTTTAGCATACTGCATCTTGGAAGTGCAAATACTGTGGAGTACACACTACAGTAACACCTTGCCCTTGACTTAACTTTAATAATTTTAAAAAACATGGACTGGCCTAAGTGTTTTAGGGAAACTGGCTAATAATTCCCTTGAGAAACTGAAAGTTAGAAATGCTGTTGAGTTGATGAAGCACAGGGACGTTCTAAGAGGTTTTAGACTTAATTGGTTATTCCCTGAGGTACATGTAATTCACTTAATACTGTCACACAATATTAAACGGTCAGACACAAGCTGAACAGTCTGGAAAATGGCATAATGATTGGTGTGTGTGTGTGTGTGTGTGTGCACAAGCTGTGTTTGTATGTGTAAAGCCGCTATGTGCGTATGTTTGTAAGCTTATTTGTGCATGTGTGTATGTCTGTGTGCTTGTTTGTATGCTAAAATGACAGAACATGGTTTTGCTAATGAACCTCGGGAGAGGGTAATGGCGTAGTCTCTCTGGCAGTCCAGAACTCCCTACCATACAGTATTCTATGCCTCAGGAGTCAGTCAGGTGGGAGGACCATCTTACTGAACAGATCTTTCTCCTCCTACTACAATTCACCGCGTGGGAGATGTGTCTCAATGAACGCTGCACAGTCGCTGTGGTAGTAAAATAGCGTTGTTTACAACACACCTCCCACTGGGCACACACACAGGTGAATCAGCGCCGTTTCCACGTCATTTCAATTCAATTACGTTGAACCTACATGGACCAGACGTTGAATTGACATCTGTAGCCAGTGTGCTGGTGGCAGTGTTGTTGTTTGGTCCCATCGCCAGCAGACTGTAGTGGAGTTACATGCAACACGCAGGGATAGAGTCATAAGTAGAGTACATACACCCAACATCTGGCATGCAAAACCTAAAGATCCTCTAGTGTCTTTTGAAAGGAGAATGACTGTTGAATATGGGTTAACCTTTTACTGCAGTGGGCTAAAAATCAGGGTCACACAAGAGTTGTTCTTGGTAGTCTTAAAACACATTTACTTTGAAAACACACACACACACACACAGGCTTACAAAAAAGGAAGACGCCTGTACCATGTCAGATATAGAGCGTCCCAATATTACACATCACAAAACCGTTAAGTATAAAAGTACGTACAAGTATAAAAACATTTAATAAAACACTCCACTAGGTCATTTTGACTGCAAGAAAGGCCTACGTAGGTCTGAATGGCTCCTAGGATTCTTCATGTTTAAAAAGTGTTTTATTTTACCTTTTTAACTAGACAAGTCAGTGGGAACACTGCCTTATTCAGGGGCAGAACGACAGATTTTTACCTTATCAGCTCGGGGATTCGATCTTGCAACCTTTCGGTTATGAGTCCAACGCTCAAACCACTAGGCTACCTGCCACCCCACTAGGCTACCTGCCACCCCACTAGGCTACCTGCCGCAAACAAGTGAAGTGGGGCAGTTTAAAATGCTATATAAAAAACTTTAAGGATGTAAGATTTAATATGTTAGTGAATCAGAATTCATCTTTGAGGATAGAATAAATGGGAAATGATAATCTAACGCTAACCATTCAGTGGGGCACTACTACGGGATCTGGGATGAGAACCAGATTGTGTGTTGCTTTCACGTGGGTCTGGGATGATCACGTCTCACCAGTTAGTGGTCTGAGTAGGGGCCTCTCAAAATCGCCACGCCACAACAAAACACACTGGGGGGGGGGGGGGGGAGATAGAGGAAACATTGTTGCCCTGGGCGATCATTAACTGGATCCAATATGGATCAAATTAACTAATATAGTGATGGAAAAAAATAAGCCAAGGGAAAAGCAACATCTGTCTTTGGGTAGAGACCAGAGAGACAATCAAGCAAGCTCTTTTGGTGGTCCATGGTGGAACTTGGCGCCGAGCGCGTAGGCTTTGACTAGAGCTGAATCTGAACCCCAATTGCCATTATATAGTCAGTGACATACGTTGAAGTGAACTCAGACTTCACAACTGCAGATAATAAATATGCAGAGAAAACTTTTAGTTTCCATCTACATGCCATCTCTGTTTAGCACTTTTCACAAGCAATTATACGTCCATGTTTACTCTCTTCATTTGCCCATAAATGTCTATAAAAAAAAAGTGCTGTTTCTGGAGGGTTTTCTGCTCCATTATATTCATTCTCAGCCAGACGTGGACCAGCTTGTATACATTCCACCGGCGTATAAGATTAGATTTTCCATTCCTTCAAACTTCATTTGTTTTTATTTGTCCAGCTTCGTATTAAAAAGCCAAGGATTGAAATCTGGGATTGAGAGGAAGGGACAATGTCTCCCTGAGGGCAGATTTTTCTTCAGATTTTTAAAGCCACACAAAATCACAATGCAACAACACAGTTGGAAAAAAAGGACAGATGCACGTCAGAGCTGTGTGTGTGTGTATATATATATATATAATATAAGAGTCTCTTATGTGTTCATCCGAAAGGTAGAGTGTGCGTGTGAAAGAGAGCAAGTGTGTGTGTGTGTGTGTGTGTGAGCGCATGTGTGTTTCTGCGAGTGCATATGCGTGTGACTGCACGAATTCATCTACGTATGAGAGAGTGTGTAAATTCACCATATAATCCTAACCCTCCAGAGAGTCTTATGGGATGCTGGTGCTCACATACCAAAAGGTTACAGGCGTGTAATGAGAATGTCACGCTACGCAGTCTCTCATCCCTAAACAGATCAGTCATCTAAAACAAAAGCTCTTGACGTGGACTGGAATTCAAAAGTATCCTGGTCTAGACCTATGACATTTCAAGGGAATGGGTCATTGGCCTTGAATTTGTGTGGGTCTTGAGTGGTTGAAGGACATTTCTGCTTTCTAGTCTTTATGGGCCCGTAAAAAATAAAAAGAATAATGACTGCAGTAGTGAGCGTATTCAATGTGCCTCCCACCCTGTCGTATACAGCCCGTTTACAGACCCTCATTACCATCTTATGGCACAAGCTCATGGTTCTTCCCTACTTTAAGTCCATATCAACCAAATTACAGTACAGCCACAATCTCAAAACACCCATTGTAAATCACACTAGCTATCGCCCTGGTTTACTTTTACACAACCGCTGGGCCGCTAGGCCAACAAATCACAACAAGACATTAAAACACAACTCAACAAGTGCAGCTTGCAATCACAGAATCCCACAAGGCACAACGGGGATACCACTACTAGGCTACACAACCACTGGGTTCTAGGCCTATACCAGGTTTCAAACCATCACTATCCCTGGGCCTGGGCCCGTCTCCATGTGCCAACCCCACGGAACTGTTCCACGTCCTCCCCACATATGGTTTGAATAAGCAGCCTCTCCTCGGCTCTCGAAAGCTAATGAAATTTAGCCTTGGAGCGGTGTGGTTCCCTCGCTTATTCCCTTCCTCCCTTTCGACTTGACCCGACTGCACCGCCCCTTCAATCGCACTTCTGCTGCGCCCTCTTTGGCACTCGTCCTCTTTAACCCATCCAGGACTCAAAACAGTATAGATTCCCAAGCTCTTATCCAGACCCTCCCTTAAACCTTCATTCCCTTATTCACACGTTGGTCTTGCTTCACATATCCACAGGTTCACTTCGTCAACCGACCCAGTATGCATTCGCTCTGCAACCCAGCGTGCTGGGATGGAGTGAGTGTACAGGGTGAAGGAAAGGGTAGAAGGTGCAACAGAGTGAGTGTACAGGGTGAAGGAAAGGGTAGGAGGTGCAACAGAGTGAGTGTACAGGGTGAAGGAAAGGGTAGGAGGTGCAACAGAGTGAGTGTACAGGGTGAAGGAAAGGGTAGGAGGTGCAACAGAGTGAGTGTACAGGGTGAAGGAAAGGGTAGGAGGTGCAACAGAGTGAGTGTACAGGGTGAAGGAAAGGGTAGGAGGTGCAACAGAGTGAGTGTACAGGGTGAAGGAAAGGGTAGGAGGTGCAACAGAGTGAGTGTACAGGGTGAAGGAAAGGGTAGGAGGTGCAACAGAGTGAGTGTACAGGGTGAAGGAAAGGGTAGGAGGTGCAACAGAGTGAGTGTACAGGGTGAAGGAAAGGGTAGGAGGTGCAACAGAGTGAGTGTACAGGGTGAAGGAAAGGGTAGGAGGTGCAACAGAGTGAGTGTACAGGGTGAAGGAAAGGGTAGGAGGTGCAACAGAGTGAGTGTACAGGGTGAAGGAAAGGGTAGGAGGTGCAACAGAGTGAGTGTACAGGGTGAAGGAAAGGGTAGGAGGTGCAACAGAGTGAGTGTACAGGGTGAAGGAAAGGGTAGGAGGTGCAACAGAGTGAGTGTACAGGGTGAAGGAAAGGGTAGGAGGTGCAACAGAGTGAGTGTACAGGGTGAAGGAAAGGGTAGGAGGTGCAGAGTGAGTGTACAGGGTGAAGGAAATGGTAGAAGGTGCAACAGAGTGAGTGTACAGGGTGAAGGAAAGGGTAGAAGGTGCAACAGAGTGAGTGTATAGGGTGAAGGAAAGCGAGATGTACAAAGAGAGAGCGACAGCTCAGTGAAGCCACATGGGGATGGGTGAGTGAGCGGGGAAGCTGGACGACTGTGGACAGTCTCTGCATGGGGTCTGGAGAAGTGGAAGGTGAAACTCGACTGGGGCGAGAGGGCAAAAAGGGGGGGGGGGGAGTAGCTCTGTGCAAATAATAAACCACGGCTCTGCCTGCGGTTTGTTAGAGTTACAACTTACAGCGCCTTGACACCAAGACAGCACAGTGTTTGGTTTTATGAAGCTGCCCTTATCCACATTGGTGATGTCCTCCATGCAACCCAGAAGCCACTGTGGGGCACATTCCTGATCATTTGTTTGTTGATGGATGGAGGTTCATCAGCGATGTGGGCCTTTGATAGCTAAATAGAATGTAGCTTTACGCCGATTCCACCGGAGTCATCCCCCGTGGGAAGTAGAAAGAGAGGAACAGAGAGAGACTGATAGATGTGTGTGAGAGAGAGAGAAAAGAAAGCTTTTCAGGAGACGGAGGGGAGGGGGGGAAAAAAAGGTATTCTGGCTATTTTCTCAATCGTTTTTATTCAGACTAGTCACATAAATCTTTATAAAAAGCAGTGCGTCTGAGAATGTAATAGTGAATTTAGACTACAGCAAGGAGACATAATTCAAGTCAATTTTAACACTACCTGACAAACAGCTGTGAGGTTATGAAGTTTCCAAAGTTCTGGCAAAAATTTAATCAGCTGTCTTTTATGAATGCCTAATTCCACATCCGTGTACTAAACACCTTTGACAGAGGCCACACATCAGCTCTGTCCGGACACGTTTTGTCGTCATGTCTCTCAAGCTGTGAAATACGCACATCTTTGATACTACCGGGTGTGTTTACAAAACTTTCAGAAAAATGTCCTTTGTCCCCAACCTCCTTGTCTAGCAGAGAAGTTATTTCAGAGAACCTGGTCTTGAGCACCATCCATTGTCTCATACCCATTTCCACAGACATAGTCCACATTCTTAGACTTTAATAAGGAGCGCCATAACCGCTGCCAGGTCAATGCAACCTATGCCCTTTCCTTGGTATAACTCCTCACTTTTCCAGGAGTGAATTACTGAGTAGTACAGTGAGAGTTCATGGGGTTTGAAGAGCCTAATAAGTCAAGGGCTGTTGTTGAACTTGGGAGGCAAATGCTCAACTGAAGCCTCAAAATGGGTTTTTTTCTGCCGCTGCCCTGAGGAAAACCAGAGGTCGAGGTGCTTCGATTCAGAGTTGCCGTAGCAATTTGGGGGGGGGGGGGGGGGGGGGGGGGGGTTACCTTTGTACTAACAGCAGCAGCACAAATGGGGTTCACTTGTCTGTCTCCATTACTGACCCCATAACTTTCTCCTCTCTCAGTCTAAATAACATCATGGTTTTTTCTGCATAGAAAACTATTGGGCAGGTCGCTTAAGGGTATTTTCAGGCCGCCTATGTCCAAACAGTAAAAATATATCATTTTCGGGATGGAACATTTGAGTGTAAACTTATATTAAAGTATGTATTCGAGAACTAACAATCAACTAAATAAACAGCCTGGTCTCAGACTAGATGTAAATATCTGAAACACTCAAATTAGTATGATATGTAACCATAGCAAGCGTAACATAAAACAGATGGTTACTTAAGGCAAAAACAAAAGTATGGTGGTTGATCAGGGTGGGCGTGTAATGTGAATGTGGAGAGGTGGGACAAAAGTCGTGAGTTTGAATCTCAACACGGACAACTTTAGCATTTTAGCTAATTACTTAAATGTTTTGCTACTTTGCAACTAGTTAGCATGTTCGCTAACCCTTCAACTAACACTTTTAGCTCACCTTTTAACCTAACCGTAACCCATAGACTAGCTAATGTTAGCCAGCTAGCTAACGTTTGCCACCTAGCTAGAATTCACAACATAACATACATTTAGCAAATTCACAACATATAATACAAATTGTAATTCGTAACATATCATACGAAATGGAGTGTCTCGAATTTACACACAGAATATACAAAATGCTCTGAGACCAGGTTGAAATGAAAGCTCGACAGTCAGGGAGAATCAAAAATCAAGAAGTAAAATGATGTGTTCAGGGGTATTTCTGTCCTGGTATGGGGCCCCCGTTGATTTTATTATAACGTTTGAGTCACTCAGATAGCATAAGACACGGCAAAATGTGTAGTAATTGCAGAAAATTCACTTTAAAACTGCAGTTTTTCTCTCAGCCTCATGGCCCACAGGAGGGCCTTTACAATTTTAAACGGAGTTTAATGAGGTGAAGACAGAAATACATTTTTAAAGAAAGCTGTGATTTCAGTGGCTGGGTCAGTCTTGCATGCTGCCACCACCTGATCTCTGCAAATGAAGGACCTGAGGCCAGAAGACAGTGGGCGCTTGTGTGTGAAGGATCAAGTCTGGGCCTCTCTCTGGTATCCACGGGTTGCATTAAAAGCAAAAGGGAGAGTGGTTGAGTGGGACAGACAACATTTGACCTGGCCATCTCTAATCCTGCACAACAAGCAGAGTGGATTGAGTCGATTCTGGAAAACCCTCGCGACTCAAAAGACCATTGTCACCATCACAACGATCGCTTCTCTTTGTAGGACCAGTGACCGGAATGATAGTGTGTGGGCATGGTAGTAGGAGGAGGGGGCCCAGCGGGGTTGAGAGAGATTGTGACATTTGTACAGACCTACTCCTGGACTAAAAAGCACATTGAAATGGAGAGTGCTAACGCAGTCCAGAAAGAGGCTTTTATCAGCCTTCATGCAAGAGTATTTTCCACTGAAAAGGCTCAACAACAGCTCTTACTATGCAAACACAGCAGATGAAAAAACATGGTAATACATTTATTTCTCACCAGAATAACGCACTCACCTCGTCCCTGCAATGCCCAGTCAGTGGCAGTGCCATAAGGGGGAGGGAAAAGGAGGAAGAAATGGCTGATATTACCTCGACTTGAACTTCATTACCATACATGTCAACATGCCCTGGGATATCTGGATATTTTGACCTGTCAGTCCCCTTCAGTCCCCTGGGTAGAACTTAATATTTACGAGGCAAGACAACCTGTCCATCTAGAGACAGTTGAGAAAGAAAAGAAAAGAAAAAAACATTTTCAAACTACAGCCCTCTGGTGTATAGCTGTGGTTTACAATTGGGGCGCAACAATAACAACTGGAATTTAAAATTGAGCGTGTGTGTGGCAAGGGGTCAGATTCCGTTGGTTGCCACGCTAACCAGCCCAAAACCCCCCCAAAAACAATTACGCCTCAAAAAAAGGGACCCTAAGCAGCGAGCAAAAGTTTAGAGATCACAACAACCACCCTTTCAGCACGATATTCAAGTTACTATATTGCAGGCCACAAAAAGGGGAAAGGCATTGACATCTTGACATTTTAACAGCCCTATAGAATGGATCATGGGACAGACATCTGCTGAAATCCCACCGCAAGGCATGGAAGGGAAATCCAGTCTGGTCCCTCCAATATACAGCACATAGCAGTACCGTAGCTCTCCTCACATTTCTATCCATTAGTAAACACACACACACAAAGGGCCCCTAATCTCCTCTTTGGAGGACACCCTTCTATTTGAAAACATAGATTAAAAAAATAAAAAAATTCAACACCACCACTCTTGCAATCATCCTTTCAGGAGTAGCCTGGTAACAACTGTATATACACCGACATTTCCATATGTACAACACGGGTGGGTGGAGTGGGCATCATGGGAGACACTTTTTTTTTTTTCCATAATTTGCCAGAAGAGGTGCCCAGGAACCTTTCCGTTTCAGCAGACACTATAGGCGCAACTGAACTACCACATTTACATAAGTACTCAGACCCTTTACTCTGTACTTTGTTGAAGCACCTTTGGCAGCGATTAGACTCGAGTCGTCTTGGGTATGACGCTACAAGTTTGGCACGCCTGTATTTGGGGAGTTTTTCCAATTCTTCTCTGCAGATCCTCTCAAGCTCTGTCAGGTTGGATGGGGAGCGTCACTGCACAGCTATTTTCACGTCTCTCCAGAGATGTTTGATTGGGTTCATGTCCAGGCTCTGGCTGGGCCACTCAAAGACTTGTCCCGAAGTCACTCTTGGCTGTGTGCTTAGGGTCGTTTTCCTGTTAGAAGGTGAACATTCGCCCCAGTCTGAGGTCCGGAGTGCTCTGGTTTTCATCAAGGATCTCTGTGTACTTTGCTCCGTTCATCTTTCACTCAATCCTGACTGATCTCCCAGCCGCTAAAAACATTCCACAGCATGATGCTGCCACCACCATGCTTCACCGTAGGGACGGTGCCAGGTTTCCTCCAGACGTGACGCTTGGCATTCAGGCCAAAGAGTCTAATTTTGGTTTCATCAGACCAGAGAATCTTGTTTCTCATGGTCTGAGAGTCTTTAGGTGACTTTTGGTAAACTCCAAGCAGGCTGTCGTGTGCATTTCACTGAGGAGTGGTCTTGCCACTCTACCATAAAGGCCTGATTGGTGGAGTGCTGCAGAGACGGTTGTCCCATCTTCACACAGGAACTCTGTCAGAGTGACCATTGGGTTCTTGGTCACCTCCCTGACCAAGACCCTTCTCCCCCGATTGCTCAGTTTGGCCGGGCGGCCAGCTCTAGGAAGAGTCTTGGTGGTTCCAAACTTCTTCCATTTAAGAATGATGGAGAGCACTGTGTTCTTGGGGACCTTCAATGCTGCAGAAATGTGTTGGTACCCTTCCCCAGATCTGTGCCTTCACAATATCCTGTCTCGGAGCTCCAAGGACAATTGCTTTGACCTCATGGCTTGGTTTTTACTCTGACATGCACTGTCAACTGTGGGACCTTTATATAGACAGGTGTGTGCCTTTCCAAATCATGTCCAATCAATTGAATTTACCACAGGTGGACTCCAATCAAGTTGTATAAACATCTCAAGGATGATCAAGGGAAACAGGATGCACTTGAGCTCAATTTCGAATCTCACAGCAAAGGGTCTGAATACTCTAAGATCAATAAGGTATTTATTTTTAACTTATTTGCAAAAATGTCTAAAAACCTGGTTTTGTCTTTGTCATTATGGGGTATTGTGTGTAGATTGATGAGAAAACCCATTTAGGAATAAGTAACGTAACACAATGTGGAAAAAGTCACGGGGTCTCAGTACTTTCCAAATGCACTGCATCTGTAGCGTTTTCCTCTGTGGACCCAGACGGTTGCTATAGCGGCAGTTGCCACAAGGTGCTTATAAAAGAAACCGGGCCTTCAACAAGAAAAAGGGCAAGCGGTGCAGATTTAGAAGAACTAGTGGCTAGGAAAAACTCCTTAGAAGTGCAGGGACCTAGGAAGAAACATAGAGAGGACCCAGGTGAGAGAGTTGAAACAGCCGATTCAAAGCAGTCAATTGTTGCACTTTATATTGTGTGCGGTTGCATGCATTTGGGTGTCTTGAGAACACACCGTAACTGACGTCTGTCTGCATAGCCTTTCAAGTCACATTGCGCTTGCATGCAGACGTGGGATACTTCAAAGGGCTCTTCTGTTATGCTCCAGTGAAACACAGTCATAACGCTCCAATGGACCTTAGTCTCGAGCAATTTAGCCAACAATTAAGCCTCCCATTTTGACTATTGATCACCTCGCATGTATAGGGCAGGCTAATTAGTGGAAATAAGTAAATCAGTCTGAAGAAGACAATAACCATCCCCCCTGGGATGCAGGTGGAATGGTCACCTCTTGACTTTATAACACATTTATAACACTTTCACACACTCAGTGCATTGGCCCAGCCTGGTCTCATAGATTAGACATAACATAGTAAACATACATACGGGACACTGAAATGAGTTAGTTAGATACTTTGCAACTTTCCACTTGGCTACCCCTACCAACAGCTCTGTACCCCCCACAGCAACTTGCCCAAGCCTTCCCCATTTCTCCTTCACCCATATCGAGACAGCTGATGTTCTGAAAAAGCTGCAAAATCTGGACCCCCTACAAATCAGCCGGGCTAGACAATCTGGACCCTCTCTTTCTAAAAGTATCTGCCGCAATTGTTGCAACCCCTATTACTAGCCTGTTCAACCTCTTTCGTATCGTCTGAGATTCCCAAAGATTGGAAAGCTGCCGAGGTCATCCCCCTCTTCAAAGGGGGAGACACTCTAGACCCAAACTGTTACAGACCTATATCTATCCTACCCTGCCTTTCTAAGGTCTTGGAAAGCCAAACAGATCACCGACCATTTCGAATCTCACCGTACCTTCTCCGCCATGCAATCTGGTTTCCGGGATGGTTATGGGTGCACCTCAGCCATGCTCAAGGTCCTAAACAATATTATAACCGCCATCGATAAAAGACAATACTGTGCAGCCGTGTTCATTGATCTGGCCAAAGCTTTCGACTGTCAATCACCGCATTCTTATCGGCAGACTCAACAGCCTTGGTTTCTCAAATGACAGAGTTCAGTGTGTCAAATCAGAGGGCCTGTTGTCCGGACCTCTGGCAGTCTATGGGGGTGCCACAGGATTCAATTCTCAGGCTGACTCTTTTCTCTGTATACATCAATGTCGTCGCTCTTGCTGCTGGTGATTCTCTGATCCACCTCTACACAGACGACACCATTCTGTATACTTCTGGCCCTTCTTTGGACACTGTGTTAACAACCCTCCAGACGAGCTTCAATGCCATACAACTCCCCATCAGTGGCCTCCAACTGCTCTTAAATGCAAGTAAAACTAAAATGCATGCTCTTCAACCAATCACTGCCCGCCCGTCTAGCATCACTACTCTGGACGGTTCTTACTTAGAATATGTGGACAACTACAAATACCTAGGTTTCTGGTTAGACTGTAAACTCTCCTTCGAGACTCACATTAACCAATCCATCACAATCCAAAATTAAATCTAGAACCGGCTTCCTATTTCACGCACCAGCAGGTATATTTCACTGGTCACACCAAAGCCAATTCTTCATTTGGCCGCCTTTCCTTCCAGTTCTCTGCTGCCAATGACTGGAACGAATTGCAAAAATAGCTGAAGTTGGAGACATATCTCCCTCCTTAACTTTAAGCATCAGAGCAGCTTACAGTTCATTGCACCTGTACACAGCCCATCTGTAAATAGCCCACCCAACTACCCAACTTTGCACCCCAATATCTCTACTTGCACATTCATCTTCTGCACATCTATCACTCCAGTGTTTAATTGCTAAATTGTAATTATTTCACCACTATGGCCTATTTATTGCCTTAACTCCCTAATCTTACCTCATTTGCACACACTGTATATAGACTTTTCTATTGTGTTATTGACTGTACGTTTGTTTATTCCATGTGTAACTCTGTTGTTTGTGTCACAATGCTTTGCTTTATCTTGGCCAGGTCGCAGTTGTAAATAATTACTTGTCGTCAACTGGCCTACCTGGTTAAATAAAGGTGAAATAAATCAAATGTAAAAAACTACTTAGCATGTTATCTAACCCTTTCCCTAACTGAACATCTATCAACCCAAAGGTCGTGAGGTTGAATCTCACCACAGGCAACTTTATCATTTTAGCAACTACTTACCACTTTGCAAAGACGTTGCATGTTAGCTAACCCTTCCCCTAACGCTTTAACCAAACTCCTAAACTCAACCCTAACCTCTAGCCTTGCTAACGTTAGCCAGCTAGCTAAAATTATTGTATGTTTTGCAAATTCATAACATATATTGGAAAGAAATTCAAATTCATAAAATATCACACGAAATGGGTAATGGACATCCACAAATGAATACATACCATACGAAATGTAACATACTGTGTCATACTAAAATGAAGCGTCTCGGATTTACGTACAGAATAATACGAAATGCTCTAAGACCAGGTTGACTGACCACAACTGAATCCCCACGAGACAGGAGGTTCAACTCACCTGCCAGTCATCAATTGACTCCTGGAAGGGCTACAGAGAGGCTGAACGTAGTAATTCTCCAGTTTCACTCCCTGCGCTGCCAGCCTGTCCAGAGTTGGGGTTTTGATCTCGGACCCATGGTAGCCCACGTCCCGGAAGCCTTGGTCATCAACCAGGATGAAAATTATGTGAGGTTGAGTGGTCTTGTCACGATTACTCACTCGGTTCTGCGAATTGCCATTCCAATTCCCCCACGACATCTGATAGCCACATGTCAGTGAAGTAAACGCGAATAAACTCGCCAGGACACTGAAGATAAACATCTTCATCCCCGACGTTTACACTGCATCAAAAACCAAACCACTCCAATCATTGTTAGTCTGAGGAAAAATAAAATATATATATATAATTAAACGATCGTTGGTTTGCTACATTGCAACAAAGTTATTGGCAGTGGTTGTCATGGTGGACAACGAGCGAATGCGGTGGAGCGTTGCACATGTCCCGGTGTAGCAGCCCTTAGAAATTGTGTTAGCATTGTCCTCAATGGCCTGCTCTCATACTCTAGCCCGATGACAACGTTTGTGTTCAGTAGCCGACGAGAATAGCAGTCCAGTCCTTTCAAATGCTGCAACACGCGTGTTTGAAGTCCCCACCATTAAAACGTTCATACAAAGTTCTGCCACGCAAAACATCTTCCCGTCGGAATGCTCTATTCCTCGTTTGAAACGTGGCTCCTCTTACCAAAATCGTTGAATCAACTTCACTTAAAACTGTGTTGCATCAATCGCGAACCTCACTTGTGTTTCTTCTAGGACGTGAGAGATTTGACAGGTCCTTCTCTCTCAGCAACGAGTCTGTTTTAGAAACACCCGCTGCCAGCTGTAGGGGCTGCTCTTCCGTGTGTGTGCGCTCCTCGCACTCCACCATCAAAGTCCACACATTTAAATGGATGGGGGAGTACAAAGAGCATTTGGATCAACCTATTGATTGGGTTGTGACAGTGTGGATTATACAACGGGTGGGTATAATCCTGAATGCTGATTGGTTTAAACCGCATTCCACAAATTTCCGCTGGCTAAATCTATGACGTTTAATGCCCATTTCCATCTGATCACGCAATCCACAGTTTTATCAGCCCAGCCAGGCAATTTATAAACTTGATCTCCACTATAAAAAGCATTTAAAAAATCTTGAATCATTAGCTCATTGTTATGGATGTAGGCAAATAGAAAACAGTTCATGCAAATGAAGCTACTTTGCTGTTATTCTGGCTGCACTTTTTGACTTGACTGTAAATTAGCCGTAGTTGGCTAGCTAGCATACAAGGGATAAGAACATTGCCAGCCAGTATGGCAATGTAACATTTAAAACGAATGACTGTCGTGTCCATAGATTCAGAACAAAAGGACTGAATGACTATATGGTCTGCCCCTGGAGACAGTCACAACGTTTGTAATAACAGTGTTGGGGAGATAAATAATAATCTATTGCAAATGGAGGAAAACCATACGTGGTCTGTATTTTAATTTTAACATCTTTAAAACATAACAGTTGGAAGCATTCCATAATGCAGACTTCAACCAACACTCTGATGTCTAGATATGCCATTTATTTATGGAAGGCAATAACTCGATTGGATTTATAGTGGATGGGCATCTGTAGAGATTTGGACAGCTTTTTTCATTTGAAGATCATTTTTTTTTAATCAAAGAAAATTAAGTCAACCACTAATCTAGTCTGAAGGCTAAAACTTCCTGTTAGTCCAACATACAGGAACACGTGTCCTACTGCTTGATTATCCTATTGTATTTTTTTCCCTCTGGCTTACCTTATGGCTCATGATGAACTAGGCTACCTCTCCCAATTTAGGAGTAGACTTAACGTCAGAGAAAGGATTCATTCAGCTGAGGTTATTTAGTTCATTTTCTGAGGGGGAATAAGCAGTTGGTTAAACCAAGCAGTACTACGGAAGTAATCGTAGTATAAGTGGTGGGAAAAGTACTGTATTGTCATACTTGAGTAAAAGTAAAGATACCTTAATAGAAAATGACTCAAGTAAAAGTGAAAGTCACGCAGTGAAATAGTACTTGAGTAAAAGTAAAAAAGTATTTGGCTTTAAATATACTTAAGTATCAAAAGTAAAGGAATACATCATTTCTAATTCCTTATATTAACCAAACGAGACGACACAATTTTTTTGTTTGTTTAATTTACTGATAGCCAGGGGCTATCTCCAACACTCAGACATAATTTACAAATGAAGCATGTGTGTTTAATGAGTCCACCAGATCAGAGGCAGGAGGGATTACCAGGGATGTTTTCTTGATAAATTGGACCATTTTCCTGTATCGTGTCACGGATTCCCCCGGTACTGCTACTCATTCTGTTAACCAGTTCCCGGAGGTCGGACGTCACCGGCCTTCTAGGCTGCACTGAACTGTGTCATTACGCACACCTGCTTCCAATTCCTTACTGATTGTGTTTGTAGAAATTTGCCCTTTGTTTCCCCACTGGGCTGTCAATTATTGTTCCCATGTCCGTTGGTCGTGTGAGTATCTATGCGTTTACGCAGCCTGTGCTGTGTGTTTTGTGCATTGTGTATTACGGGTCTCATCCCGTGTCGTTCTACGAGTTTTACCCTCGCTCTTTTGTTTGGGTACATCCTACATTGTTTGGGTACACCCCCCCCCCCAAAAAAGTACTTACACCACTGCTTAGTATTATGATTCTCACTGAGTCTCATATAAAAAGTTGCGAGTTTGTGAATTGGGCCAGAGGTGTCTGGGGAGGAGGGGTGTGGTTGTGTAGAGTGTGTTTTTGTGCCTGTGTGTAAATAAAGGTCACTCAAACAGACAAGGACTTTCTATGATCCAGTGAGCATTAATTCATGGACCCACATAATTACCAAGTGAGAAGGTGTCTGCGACGTGAATTCATTTTCTGCTCTGCAAACAAGGTTGACCGACACCAACTAGGAGAATGACTCCGGAATGTCTACCAATCCAAGTTTGAATGTAGTGAGGCACAAACTGTGACTGTACCCACTCTCAGATGTACCTGAACAGGAGACCGTGTACGCTCTCTGTATATCTGACAAAACTGTTTCCTCTGTCACCATGGACTACAGGTCAAATGGGGTCTGGGTGAGAAAACCCTAGGCCCATTGAAGACCTCTACCTTGGACAGACACACAGGCAAAAGTCCATTTCATTTTGTTCCAAAAACTAAATGTTGCGTGTTACTGAACTTGACCAGGGGCCAAGAATGAAGTCGTCAGAGCCGTCATGTGTACTAAATGTCGATGAGAGGGGGATAAATCGCCTTGTCATTAAGGTTAAACCCCTGGAGTCTTAAAATCGCTGTGAAACTAATTCCTTGGAAAGAGGACTTGCAAAATTCTCCAATCTTCCAAAGCCAAGGGATTTTTCTGTATATATACACACACATACACACATACACACACACACACACACACACACACACACACACACACACACACACACACACACACACACACACACACACACACACACACACACACACACACACACACACACACACACACACACACACACACACACACACACACACACTCCTTGCATCCTGTGCCATTGCATCACCATCGTGGGTGGGTCCGGTCGGTCGATGAGTAATGTGACTCAGCATGAGGTCATAGGCCCTCCTTCATAGTTCTGACCTCTCAAAAGTGGATGAGTGGTTCATTGAAAACAACATCATCCTCTCTTTAAAGTGCAAATGCCCATGCATGTAGACCACCCCAAACTGACACTAGCAGACGCCGGGGACTGCCAACCCAACGTCTCTGTTCCAGGAACCAACCTCTCAGCACATTCCCACTGAGCTGTCTTCCTGCGTAATTGCCTCATTTTTGAGGTGACTCATTTTACAAGGCGTAGGGAGGGGAAGAGGGAAAGTCTTTTGATTTGTGGAAGTTTCTGGAATCGACCAGCCAACTTTGTGATCACTCTCTGTGCCCACTATTATAGACATTTACACGTGACTTCCTGCTTATAGAGGGCTGCAACGCCTATGGCCACATTGCACAGGTACAGTGTTAATATCTCCATACACTCAAAATGTTTTGACACTGAAATGACCCTTTTTGTTCGTAGTACAGAGGAGACCAATCTCCAAGTTGTCTCCAAGGTGTTGACATTGAAGTTACCGATAGGCCAGCTAATGACTGAGCAGGATCCACATGATCTAAGGCACCCACCCGACAGCACTGTAATTGTGTCAGACATGTCAGAGTGGGTTAGGGGGAAATACCAATGTGGCAAGTGGAGGTCCTAATGGGGATATTCTATTGTGCTGTAGATAACTATTCTATTGTGCTGTAGCTGATTCTTCTATTGTGCTGTAGATAACTATTCTATTGTGCTGTAGCTGATTCTTCTATTGTGCTGTATATAACTATTCTATTGTGCTGTAGCTGATTCTTGTATTGTGCTGTAGTTGATTCTTCTATTGTGCTGTAGATAACTATTCTATTGTGCTGTAGCTGATTCTTCTATTGTGCTGTAGTTGATTCTTCTATTGTGCTGTAGATAACTATTCTATTGTGCTGTAGATAACTATTCTATTGTGCTGTAGTTGATTCTTCTATTGTGCTGTATATAACTCTTCTATTGTGCTGTAGCTGATTCTTCTATTGTGCTGTAGATAACTATTCTATTGTGCTGTAGCTGATTCTTCTATTGTGCTGTAGTTGATTCTTCTATTGTGCTGTAGATAACTATTCTATTGTGCTGTAGATAACTATTCTATTGTGCTGTAGTTGATTCTTGTATTGTGCTGTAGTTGATTCTTCTATTGTGCTGTAGATAACTATTCTATTGTGCTGTAGCTGATTATTCTATTGTGCTGTAGTTGATTCTTCTATTGTGCTGTAGATAACTATTCTATTGTGCTGTAGATAACTATTCTATTGTGCTGTAGTTGATTCTTCTATTGTGCTGTATATAACTCTTCTATTGTGCTGTAGCTGATTCTTCTATTGTGCTGTAGATAACTATTCTATTGTGCTGTAGCTGATTCTTCTATTGTGCTGTAGTTGATTCTTCTATTGTGCTGTAGATAACTATTCTATTGTGCTGTAGATAACTATTCTATTGTGCTGTAGTTGATTCTTCTATTGTGCTGTATATAACTCTTCTATTGTGCTGTAGCTGATTCTTCTATTGTGCTGTATATAACTATTCTATTGTGCTGTAGCTGATTCTTCTATTGTGCTGTAGATAACTATTATATTGTGCTGTATATAACTATTCTATTGTGCTGTAGCTGATTCTTCTATTGTGCTGTAGATAACTATTCTATTGTGCTGTAGCTGATTCTTCTATTGTGCTGTATATAACTATTCTATTGTGCTGTAGCTGATTCTTCTATTGTGCTGTAGCTGATTCTTCTATTGTGCTGTAGCTGATTCTTCTATTGTGCTGTAGCTGATTCTTCTATTGTGCTGTAGATAACTATTATATTGTGCTGTAGCTGATTCTTCTATTGTGCTGTATATAACTCTTCTATTGTGCTGTAGCTGATTCTTCTATTGTGCTGTAGATAACTATTCTATTGTGCTGTAGATAACTATTCTATTCTGCTGTAGCTGATTCTTCTATTGTGCTGTAGATAACTATTCTATTGTGCTGTAGCTGATTCTTCTATTGTGCTGTATATAACTATTCTATTGTGCTGTAGCTGATTCTTCTATTGTGCTGTAGCTGATTCTTCTATTGTGCTGTATATAACTCTTCTATTGTGCTGTAGCTGATTCTTCTATTGTGCTGTAGATAACTATTATATTGTGCTGTATATAACTATTCTATTGTGCTGTAGCTGATTCTTCTATTGTGCTGTAGATAACTATTCTATTGTGCTGTAGCTGATTCTTCTATTGTGCTGTAGATAACTATTCTATTGTGCTGTAGCTGATTCTTCTATTGTGCTGTAGATAACTATTCTATTGTGCTGTATATAACTCTTCTATTGTGCTGTAGCTGATTCTTCTATTGTGCTGTAGATAACTATTATATTGTGCTGTAGATAACTATTATATTGTGCTGTAGCTGATTCTTCTATTGTGCTGTATATAACTATTCTATTGTGCTGTAGCTGATTCTTCTATTGTGCTGTAGCTTATTCTTCTATTGTGCTGTAGCTGATTCTTCTATTGTGCTGTAGATAACTATTATATTGTGCTGTAGCTGATTCTTCTATTGTGCTGTAGATAACTATTCTATTGTGCTGTAGATAACTATTCTATTGTGCTGTAGCTGATTCTTCTATTGTGCTGTAGATAACTATTATATTGTGCTGTAGCTGATTCTTCTATTGTGCTGTAGATAACTATTCTATTGTGCTGTAGCTGATTCTTCTATTGTGCTGTAGCTGATTCTTCTATTGTGCTGTAGATAACTATTCTATTGTGCTGTAGCTGATTATTCCATTGTGCTGTAGATAACTATTCTATTGTGCTGTAGCTGATTCTTCTATTGTGCTGTAGATAACTATTCTATTGTGCTGTAGATAACTATTCTATTGTGCTGTAGCTGATTCTTCTATTGTGCTGTAGCTGATTCTTCTATTGTGCTGTAGCTGATTCTTCTATTGTGCTGTAGCTGATTCTTCTATTGTGCTGTAGATAACTATTATATTGTGCTGTAGCTGATTCTTCTATTGTGCTGTATATAACTCTTCTATTGTGCTGTAGCTGATTCTTCTATTGTGCTGTAGATAACTATTCTATTGTGCTGTAGATAACTATTCTATTCTGCTGTAGCTGATTCTTCTATTGTGCTGTATATAACTATTATATTGTGCTGTAGCTGATTCTTCTATTGTGCTGTAGCTGATTCTTCTATTGTGCTGTAGATAACTATTCTATTGTGCTGTAGCTGATTCTTCTATTGTGCTGTATATAACTATTCTATTGTGCTGTAGCTGATTCTTCTATTGTGCTGTAGCTGATTCTTCTATTGTGCTGTAGCTGATTCTTCTATTGTACTGTATATAACTCTTCTATTGTGCTGTAGCTGATTCTTCTATTGTGCTGTAGATAACTATTATATTGTGCTGTATATAACTATTCTATTGTGCTGTAGCTGATTCTTCTATTGTGCTGTAGATAACTATTCTATTGTGCTGTAGCTGATTCTTCTATTGTGCTGTAGATAACTATTCTATTGTGCTGTAGCTGATTCTTCTATTGTGCTGTAGATAACTATTCTATTGTGCTGTATATAACTCTTCTATTGTGCTGTAGCTGATTCTTCTATTGTGCTGTATATAACTATTCTATTGTGGTGTAGCTGATTCTTCTATTGTGCTGTAGCTGATTCTTCTATTGTGCTGTAGCTGATTCTTCTATTGTGCTGTAGATAACTATTATATTGTGCTGTAGCTGATTATTCTATTGTGCTGTATATAACTCTTCTATTGTGCTGTAGCTGATTCTTCTATTGTGCTGTAGATAACTATTCTATTGTGCTGTAGATAACTATTCTATTGTGCTGTAGCTGATTCTTCTATTGTGCTGTAGATAACTATTCTATTGTGCTGTAGCTGATTATTCTATTGTGCTGTAGATAACTATTCTATTGTGCTGTAGCTGATTCTTCTATTGTGCTGTAGCTGATTCTTCTATTGTGCTGTAGATAACTATTCTATTGTGCTGTAGCTGATTATTCCATTGTGCTGTAGATAACTATTCTATTGTGCTGTAACTGATTCTTCTATTGTGCTGTATATAACTATTCTATTGTGCTGTATATAACTCTTCTATTGTGCTGTAGCTGATTCTTCTATTGTGCTGTAGATAACTATTATATTGTGCTGTAGATAACTATTATATTGTGCTGTAGCTGATTCTTCTATTGTGCTGTATATAACTATTCTATTGTGCTGTAGCTGATTCTTCTATTGTGCTGTAGCTGATTCTTCTATTGTGCTGTAGCTGATTCTTCTATTGTGCTGTAGCTGATTCTTCTATTGTGCTGTAGATAACTATTATATTGTGCTGTAGCTGATTCTTCTATTGTGCTGTATATAACTTTTCTATTGTGCATTAGCTGATTCTTCTATTGTGCTGTAGATAACTATTCTATTGTGCTGTAGCTGATTCTTCTATTGTGCTGTAGATAACTATTCCATTGTGCTGTAGCTGATTCCTCTATTGTGCTGTAGCTGATTATTCCATTGTGCTGTATATAACTATTATATTGTGCTGTAGCTGATTCTTCTATTGTGCTGTAGCTGATTCTTCTATTGTGCTGTATATAACTATTCTATTGTGCTGTAGCTGATTCTTCTATTGTGCTGTAGATAACTATTATATTGTGCTGTAGATAACTATTATATTGTGCTGTAGCTGATTCTTCTATTGTGCTGTATATAACTATTCTATTGTGCTGTAGCTGATTATTCCATTGTGCTGTAGATAACTATTATGTTGTGCTGTAGCTGATTCTTCTATTGTGCTGTATATAACTATTCTATTGTGCTGTAGCTGATTCTTCTATTGTGCTGTAGATAACTATTATATTGTGCTGTAGATAACTATTATATTGTGCTGTAGCTGATTCTTCTATTGTGCTGTATATAACTATTCTATTGTGCTGTAGCTGATTCTTCTATTGTGCTGTAGATAACTATTCTATTGTGCTGTAGATAACTATTCTATTGTGCTGTAGCTGATTCTTCTATTGTGCTGTAGATAACTATTCTATTGTGCTGTAGCTGATTCTTCTATTGTGCTGTAGTTGATTCTTCTATTGTGCTGTAGATAACTATTCTATTGTGCTGTAGATGACTATTCTATTCTGCTGTAGTTGATTCTTCTATTGTGCTGTAGATAACTATTCTATTGTGCTGTAGCTGATTCTTCTATTGTGCTGTATATAACTCTTCTATTGTGCTGTAGCTGATTCTTCTATTGTGCTGTAGATAACTATTATATTGTGCTGTATATAACTATTCTATTGTGCTGTAGCTGATTCTTCTATTGTGCTGTAGCTGATTCTTCTATTGTGCTGTATATAACTATTCTATTGTGCTGTAGCTGATTATTCCATTGTGCTGTAGATAACTATTCTATTGTGCTGTAGCTGATTCTTCTATTGTGCTGTATATAACTATTCTATTGTGCTGTAGCTGATTATTCCATTGTGCTGTAGATAACTATTCTATTGTGCTGTAGCTGATTCTTCTATTGTGCTGTAGCTGATTATTCCATTGTGCTGTATATAACTATTCTATTGTGCTGTAGCTGATTATTCCATTGTGCTGTAGATAACTATTCTATTGTGCTGTAGCTGATTCTTCTATTGTGCTGTATATAACTATTCTATTGTGCTGTAGCTGATTATTCCATTGTGCTGTAGATAACTATTATGTTGTGCTGTAGCTGATTCTTCTATTGTGCTGTAGCTGATTCTTCTATTGTGCTGTAGCTGATTCTTCTATTGTACTGTATATAACTCTTCTATTGTGCTGTAGCTGATTCTTCTATTGTGCTGTAGATAACTATTCTATTGTGCTGTAGATAACTATTCTATTGTGCTGTAGCTGATTCTTCTATTGTGCTGTAGCTGATTCTTCTATTGTGCCGTAGATAACTATTATATTGTGCTGTAGCTGATTCTTCTATTGTGCTGTATATAACTCTTCTATTGTGCTGTAGCTGATTCTTCTATTGTGCTGTAGATACCTATTCTATTGTGCTGTAGATAACTATTCTATTGTGCTGTAGCTGATTCTTCTATTGTGCTGTATATAACTATTATATTGTGCTGTAGCTGATTCTTCTATTGTGCTGTAGCTGATTCTTCTATTGTGCTGTAGCTGATTCTTCTATTGTGCTGTATATAACTCTTCTATTGTGCTGTAGCTGATTCTTCTATTGTGCTGTAGATAACTATTCTATTGTGCTGTAGCTGATTCTTCTATTGTGCTGTAGCTGATTCTTCTATTGTGCTGTAGCTGATTCTTCTATTGTGCTGTATATAACTCTTCTATTGTGCTGTAGCTGATTCTTCTATTGTGCTGTAGATAACTATTATATTGTGCTGTAGCTGATTCTTCTATTGTGCTGTAGCTGATTCTTCTATTGTGCTGTAGCTGATTCTTCTGTTGTGCTGTATATAACTCTTCTATTGTGCTGTAGCTGATTCTTCTATTGTGCTGTAGATAACTATTCTATTGTGCTGTAGCTGATTCTTCTATTGTGCTGTAGATAACTATTCTATTGTGCTGTAGCTGATTCTTCTATTGTGCTGTAGCTGATTCTTCTATTGTGCTGTAGCTGATTCTTCTATTGTGCTGTATATAACTCTTCTATTGTGCTGTAGCTGATTCTTCTATTGTGCTGTAGATAACTATTCTATTGTGCTGTAGATGATTATTTTATATTGTTAAGCCATCCCTGATCTCAGGCATGATAATAGAAGTGAACAAAAAACTGATATGGAGGTTTTGAGCACAGCCCAGATCTCAGTGACTTAAGCTCAGTCTCTGGGACAGGTTTAAAAGAGTGTCAATGCTAGTCTGTGACATGTGACGCAGATTTATTCCTCCGAACCCTTTCCACCTCAACAGAGTGCACCTTCATCACACGCGATGGGGTCCGATCGAGTGGCCGACCTGACCATCTGGAAATAACTTATCTACCCCTCCGATAAATATAATGAGTCAGTCAGCTGATCTCTTGACTGCGTAGACAGGCGACCCCTGTGACCCCGTGGGTTATCCATTCCAAATGGCTGGCAAATCCAATCGCAGAGCGTTACGGTTATAAGGAGCTACAGGCGCTGCATGGTTCCCAATGAACACAGATTTAAACAACAGGAAAAATATAGTTTCTTTCCTCTCAGTACAAATCATCAGCCAGTTCCTGCTCCTGGGTGAAAACGAGCCTTTTTGTGAGCTTTGTGTCCTCCAAATGCGCCAATCATCTCAATTTGAAAAGGGGGAGAACTTGAGAAGTGTACTGTTCTAGTCAGGAGCAGACGATCAAGTGGAAACGGTGGTAAACTTGGGATATGGATTGTCCGAGCTCTTACAATGTCATTATTTCTGCATGGCGTTATCAATATAGCTATGATATTATAATGTGAGAGGGTGTAGACCAACTCTGTAAAGGGTGTTTTAATGAGACGCAATGAGGAAATGATGCTTGCTTTATCGCCTCTATCGTTGGGCTGCTGTCCCGGTGCTTTGTTAGCATGTCAGACATGCCCCAGCACAGACGAGACAACGCACCGACGCGGCTGAATGTAAAGGCCTCCTTTGCTCGTGCTCTGGTGAATCCAGGCATGCTAGTTCCCTTCCCTGATGGAATCACTGTTTTGGCTGTGCTTGTTTTGCTACGGTGGTGGACGAGAACAAACGCACGAAAAGTCTCACCTGTCACCAAGAGGTTGACGGAGAGAAAGGGGGGGGGGGGGGGGGACCCGGAGGTGCGACTTGCAATGGAGTCTTTGTCAAGACAGCCAAAATCGAGCGTCGTCAGCCTTTTTTTCCCAATACAAATTCGATTGCTGAAATAAAGATCAGTGTTCCATGACTTTTAAAAAGCCAACAGTGAGGTAGTTATTTCCCCAATAGACCTACTCACTCTATTTCATTCAGCTTTATTAAAACAAGATTTTTCGGGGTGCGGCGCGTAAGCAGCAAGGAAGATGGACACAGAGATGGCAGCAGAAAGCGACGTGGCTTGACACCTTACGATAGTGCTGATCATGGCGAAGAAAAGGACGGACTGCAATGTTTAGAAATATAGCCTGTTTCTCTCCAGACAGTCTGGCTGCCCCCTAAGGTACTAGGTGTTGAGGGAAAGGCATGCCTGCTAAGTGGACACCCATGCCGGTGTTATCTGATCTAAGGTTTACAGGTTCAGTTGTTTCATCTCCCTCATCTCGTCTTTGTCTTCGCCTCCTCTCCTCTCCCCAACACACAACACAGCTGAGGCGATTGCGTCGCAAATGCTGCTGGGGCAATAAGCACAGCCAGAAAAAACAAGAGTATGGTGTTTCCACCAGCAAACGACAAGCCAAAGATGTTTATTAAGTCATGTAATGTCTGGTTTGTAATCTCACATCAAGAGAAGGTGTGAGGGAGGAAGGCGATAAGAATCTGACCAAGTCAGTGAGGACGATATGGACGGAAAAAGACAGGGCAAATGAGTGAAAGATGAGGAGTAGAGGAAGGGGAGAAGAGCGAGATGATTCAGTAGCTTCAGGGAGAAGCTCACTGTGGTCTGATTGGAGGACCGTTTGGCCAAATTTGACCTTTGACCTCTTAGCATATCCGGACAGACATTGGGCAGAGAACGGGGCTCTTGTGTTGGAAAAACAGGTAGGATTGCTACACGCTCTAAAACACATAGACTCCATTGGTTCATTATGTCATACGCCGTCTCGGGAACTCAAAACTCCAATAAAATCACCAAACGGTCGAAATAATCCCCAATATCCTTAACCAAGTTGACTGGTTAATAAATAAGTTAGCGTTCGGCTCAGGTAACTCACTTCCCAATGCGGCCATGCGATTAGAGGGCTTGTGTTGTTATTTCAGGGTGGTTTCTTTTGGCCACGCGCACAGCCCCAGTTAGTATGGCAAGTGCTTAATGTGTTATCCAGTTGGCTCGAATGACTGGATCAACAAGACCTGTTTTCTCTCTGCGTACAATGAATTAGGGCGATACCCTTCGCCAGCAGTCCCCACAGGAGAGTCATCACGGTGAGTTCCAAAGCAAGACTCTGAAAAACTGTACCTTGTCACATGTCACATGTCTAGCTTTAGACATGATAAAGCCACCTACTTCTTTACACATAACTTAAAGGCAGAGGAGAGAGAGAGATACATTGATTTATAGGGGAAACGTTTCAGGGCCACTATTGAAGGCTGGAGTGTACAGTGTACTACTGGCTCTTGGCCAAGTGTTTCCCTTTGGTCTGGATCTTCTGTTCTCCTCTTCAAAAATGTCTGCATCTCAGGACCTCTCTCTCTCTCTTTCTTTCCTTTCTCTCTCCTTTTCTCTCTCTTAGTGTAAAAAAATAAACACAAAGTAGAACAAATAAACAAGCATGGGCCCCCGTGAAAGAGAGGCAGAGAGAAAGAGGTGGTGAGAGAAAGAAGGAAAGAGAGCAGCGAGAAAGAGGGGTAGAGAGAGAGAGAGAGAGAGAGAGTGAGAGAGAGAGAGAGAGAGAGAGAGAGAGAGAGAGAGAGAGAGAGAGAGAGAGAGAACTGTTCCTGGCTGAGTAGAGATGTCTGGAGCTCCAGGTCGGTCCTGAGCTCCTGATTCCACTCCAGCAGCAGGAGGGAGAAGAGAGGATGGAAATGATGGAAAAGAAACAAGAAGTGAGAGGAAAGAAAAGCAAATGTGCAGGAGAGGAGTTAGAGGAGAAGGGCTAGAGGAGAGGGGTTAGAGTGGAGGGGCTAGAGGAGAGGGGCTAGAGGAGAGGGGCTAGAGGAGAGGGGCAAGAGGAGAGGGGTTAGAGGAGAGGGGTTAGAGGAGAGGGGCTAGAGGAGAGGAGTTAGAGGAGAGGGGCTAGAGGAGAGGGGCTAGAGGAGAGGGGTTAGAGGAGAGGGGTTAGAGGAGAGGGGTTAGAGGAGAGGGGCTAGAGGAGAGGAGTTAGAGGAGAGGGGCTAGAGGAGAGGGGCTAGAGGAGAGGGGTTAGAGGAGAGGGGTTAGAGGAGAGGGGTTAGAGGAGAGGGGCTAGAGGAGAGGGGTTAGAGGAGAGGGGCTAGAGGAGAGGGGTTAGAGGAGAGGGGCTAGAGGAGAGGAGTTAGAGGAGAGGGGCTAGAGGAGAGGAGTTAGAGGAGAGGGGCTAGAGGAGAGGGGCTAGAGGAGAGGGGCTAGAGGAGAGGGGCTAGAGGAGAGGGGCTAGAGGAGAGGAGTTAGAGGAGAGGGGCTAGAGGAGAGGGGCTAGAGGAGAGGGGCTAGAGGAGAGGAGTTAGAGGAGAGTGGCTAGAGAGGAGGGGCTAGAGGAGAGGGGCTAGAGGAGAGGGGCTAGAGGAGAGGGGCTAGAATGGGGGGGCTAGAGGAGAGGGGTTAGAGGAGAGGGGTTAGAGGAGAGGGGCTAGAGGAGAGGAGTTAGAGGAGAGGGGCTAGAGGAGAGGGGTTAGAGGAGAGGGGTTAGAGGAGAGGGGCTAGAGGAGAGGAGTTAGAGGAGAGGGGCTAGAGGAGAGGGGCTAGAGGAGAGGAGTTAGAGGAGAGGGGCTAGAGGAGAGGGGCTAGAGGAGAGGGGCTAGAGGAGAGGAGTTAGAGGAGAGTGGCTAGAGAGGAGGGGCTAGAGGAGAGGGGCTAGAGGAGAGGGGCTAGAGGAGAGGGGCTAGAATGGGGGGGCTAGAGGAGAGGGGTTAGAGGAGAGGGGTTAGAGGAGAGGGGCTAGAGGAGAGGAGTTAGAGGAGAGGGGCTAGAGGAGAGGGGCTAGAGGAGAGGGGTTAGAGGAGAGGGGTTAGAGGAGAGGGGTTAGAGGAGAGTGGCTAGAGGAGAGGGGCTAGAGGAGAGGGGTTAGAGGAGAGGGGCTAGAGGAGAGGGGTTAGAGGAGAGGGGCTAGAGGAGAGGAGTTAGAGGAGAGGGGCTAGAGGAGAGGGGCTAGAGGAGAGGGGTTAGAGGAGAGGGGCTAGAGGAGAGGGGTTAGAGGAGAGGGGTTAGAGGAGAGGGGTTAGAGGAGAGGGGTTAGAGGAGAGGAGCTAGAGGAGAGGGGTTAGAGGAGAGGAGCTAGAGGAGAGGGGTTGGAGGAGCAGGGGCTAGAGGAGAGGGGCTAGATGAGAGGGGTTAGAGGAGAGGAGCTAGAGGAGAGGGGTTAGAGGAGAGGAGCTAGAGGAGAGGGGTTAGAGGAGAGGGGCTTGAGGAGAGGGGCTAGAGGAGAGGGGCTAGAGGAGAGGGGCTAGAGGAGAGGGGCTAGAGGAGAGGGGTTAGAGGAGAGGGGCTAGAGGAGAGGGGTTAGAGGAGACGGGTTAGAGGAGAGGGGTTAGAGGAGAGGGGCTAGAGGAGAGGGGTTAGAGGAGAGGGGTTAGAGGAGAGGGGTTAGAGGAGAGGGGTTAGAGGAGAGGGGCTAGAGGAGAGGGGCTATAGGAGAGGGGCTAGATGAGAGGGGTTAGAGGAGAGGGGCTAGAGGAGAGGGGCTATATGAGAGGGGTTAGAGGAGAGGGGCTAGAGGAGAGGGGCTAGATGAGGGGCTAGAGGAGAGGGGCTAGAGGAGAGGGGTTAGAGGAGAGGGGCTAGAGGAGATGGGTTAGAGGAGAGGGGCTAGAGGAGAGGGGCTAGAGGGGTTAGAGGAGAGGGGCTAGAGGTGTTAGAGGAGAGGGGCTAGAGAAGAGGGGTTAGAGGAGAGAGGCTAGAGGATATGGGTTAGAGGAGAGGGGCTAGAGGAGAGGGGCTGGAGGAGAGGGGCTGGAGGAGAGGGGCTAGAGGAGAGGGGTTAGAGGAGAGGGGCTAGAGGAGAGGGGTTAGATGAGAGGGGCTAGATGAGAGGGGCTAGAGGAGAGGGGCTAGAGGAGAGGAGCTAGAGGAGAGGGGTTGGAGGAGAGGGGCTGGGAGAGGGGTTAGAGGAGAGGGGCTAGAGGAGAGGGGTTAGAGGAGAGGGGTTAGAGGAGAGGGGCTAGAGGAGAGGGGTTGGAGGAGAGGGGCTAGAGGAGAGGGGCTAGATGAGAGGGGTTAGAGGAGAGGAGCTAGAGGAGAGGGGTTAGAGGAGAGGAGCTAGAGGAGAGGGGTTGGAGGAGAGGGGCTAGATGAGAGGGGTTAGAGGAGAGGAGCTAGAGGAGAGGGGCTTGAGGAGAGGGGTTAAAGGAGAGGGGTTAGAGGAGAGGGGCTAGAGGAGAGGGGCTAGAGGAGAGGGGTTAGAGGAGAGGGGCTAGAGGAGAGGGGTTAGAGGAGAGGGGTTAGAGGAGAGGGGTTAGAGGAGAGGGGCTAGAGGAGAGGGGTTAGAGGAGAGGGGTTAGAGGAGAGGGGTTAGAGGAGAGGGGCTAGAGGAGAGGGGCTATAGGAGAGGGGCTAGATGAGAGGGGTTAGAGGAGAGGGGCTAGATGAGAGGGGCTAGAGGGGAGGGGCTAGAGGAGAGGGGCTAGAGGAGATGGGTTAGAGGAGAGGGGCTAGAGGAGAGGGGCTAGAGGGGTTAGAGGAGAGGGGCTAGAGGGGTTAGAGGAGAGAGGCTATAGAAGAGGGGTTAGAGGAGAGAGGCTAGAGGATATGGGTTAGAGGAGAGGGGCTAGAGGAGAGGGGCTGGAGGAGAGGGGCTGGAGGAGAGGGACTAGAGGAGAGAGGGCTGGAGGAGAGGGGCTGGAGGAGAGGGGCTAGAGGAGAGAGGGCTGGAGGAGAGGGGCTGAAGGAGAGGGACTAGAGGAGAGAGGGCTGGAGGAGAGGGGCTGAAGGAGAGGGACTAGAGGAGAGAGGGCTGGAGGAGAGGGGCTGAAGGAGAGGGACTAGAGGAGAGATGGCTGGAGGAGCGGGGCTGAAGGAGAGGGACTAGAGGAGAGAGGGCTGGAGGAGAGGGGCTGGAGGAGAGGGGCTGGAGGAGAGGGCTAGAGGAGAAGGGCTAGAGGGGTTAGAGGAGTGGGGCTAGAGTAGAGGGGTTAGAGGAGAGGGGCTAGAGGAGATGGGTTAGAGGAGAGGAGCTAGAGGAGAGGGGTTAGAGGAGAGGGGCTAGAGGAGAGGGGCTAGAGGGGTTAGAGGAGAGGGGCTAGAGGGGTTAGAGGAGAGGGGCTAGAGGGGTTAGAGGAGAGGGGCTAGAGAAGAGGGGTTAGAGGAGAGAGGCTAGAGGATATGGGTTAGAGGAGAGGGGCTAGAGGAGAGGGGCTGGAGGAGAGGGGCTGGAGGAGAGGGACTAGAGGAGAGGGACTAGAGGAGACGGGCTGGAGGAGAGCAGCTGGAGGAGAGGGGCTGGAGGAGAGGGCTAGAGGAGAGGGGCTAGAGGGGTTAGAGGAGTGGGGCTAGAGTAGAGGGGTTAGAGGAGAGGGGCTAGAGAAGAGGGGTTAGACGGAGAGAGGCTATAGGATATGGGTTAGAGGAGAGGGGCTAGAGAAGAGGGGTTAGACGGAGAGAGGCTATAGGATATGGGTTAGAGGAGAGGGGCTAGAGGAGAGGGGCTGGAGGAGAGGGGCTGGAGGAGAGGGACTAGAGGAGAGGGACTAGAGGAGACGGGCTAGAGGAGAGTGGCTGTAGGAGAGGGGCTGGAGGAGAGGGACTAGAGGAGAGGGGCTAGAGGAGAGGGGCTGGAGAGGAGGGAATGGAGGAGAGGGGCTAGAGGAGAGGGACTAGAGGAGAGCGGCTGGAGGAGAGGGAATGGAGGAGAGGGGCTAGAGGAGAGGGACTAGAGGAGAGGGACTAGAGGAGAGGGGCTAGAGGAGAGGGGCTAGAGGAGAGGGGCTAGAGGAGAGGGGTAAGACAGCTGAATTGAAAGGACAAGATGGTAGAGCAAGTGATAACAGGTAAGGAGAGGAGAAGAGAGAGAAAGAAAGGATTGAGGAGAGAAAGACGGAGGACGTGAAAAGCGAGGGGAAAAGTGATGAGTCAGCAGGGGAAATATGTGAGTCGCTGCCTGCATGACGGTCGCCAGGGTAGGCAGCATACACACAGAGAGTGATATATACAACAAAGTATGCTGCAGAACCAGCGGGAGCCCCAGGCCTCGACCTTGCCAAAATAAAAGAGCGGTAGTTGTGGTTTGTGTACATGGTGTTACCACGTCGTAAATTTGAACCGTTCCTGTGGCGTGCGGGTCAGTGTGACGTCGCCGCACACCGCAGCTCCACTGTGACACATACACACAGTACTGTCGAGGTTGTCATCGGTTCTCTTATTTGATTGGAATAGTGTGGAGACTTGGGTTTGTTCACTCAGTTTGCTGTTTGCCCTCTCCTCATACAGTTTCTCTCGTTTTCCCTCCCCGTTACTTTTGATTCATCAGTCATCTGTTTGTCCCACTCCCACCTCCTCTCCCTGTCTCTTATTCTCACTCACTTCTCTCCGTCTCTCTTTTAATGGTGCTCCAGAACTTTTGTATAATTTCAGACGGTAGTTTTAAAAGTGGTGCTCACGAGCAAAAACTGGTCCCCGTTTTTTGTATACTACGTCATCCAATTGTGTACTACGTCATCCAATTGTGTACTACGTCATCCAATTGTGTACTACGTCATCCAATTGTGTACTACGTCATCCAATTGTGTACTACGTCATCCAATTGTGTGCTACGTCATCCAATTGTGTACTACGTCATCCATTTCGTATGATATGTTACGTAATAAATAACAAAATAACAAATGCAATTCGTATGACATGTTATTCATCTAATTTGTACAATATGTTACGAATTTGTTGTGCATAAGATCCCAGGCTGCATCTTTTAAAGACCATAACGGGTACATAGAATATGTGTTTGTGGTAGAACGGTTTCCACCCCTGACTCAACACCACTGACCCAGGCAGCACTTCCTGTCTGTGACCCCTATCAGCTCAGAGAGGTGAAAGGTCATACCACCGGACAGATGTCGCTCAGTTAACCTAGCCTGTAAACCAGACTCTCTATACGTCTCACTTCCTCTCCCTCCCCCTTTTCTATCTCTACCTCTCTTTCTCCCCCCCTCTTTCTACCCTTTCTCTCTCTCCCTCACTCTCTCCCTCACTCTCTCCCTCTCGCTTTTCCTCCATACACAGTTCTAACCACTCTAACCGCTCCCATACAGTGAACCTAGAGTGAACCGTGTGTCTGTCTCTGCAAGTGAGAGAAACAGGGTGCTGGTCCCGGGACTGGAATGGTCCGCCTCTCTCCCAGGTTCCCCATTTGGGATTTATTGGCTTGACGGATGCAGCCTGGGCATCGGTGAGTGTGGTTCCCACGGGTTTACCTGCCATCTGGGGAGGGATCCATTTTCAACTCCCATCGCTCCTCTCATTCCCCGTTCTCACTCGAAGCCTCAGAGGCACACAGTGGACGTGTCACACGAAGATAGGGGGCTGCTGCGCTAGCTCAAACCGTGCAGACTGACGGGAGAACTGGAGAGATAAGGAGAATGAGAGGCTGTGAAAGAGAGCGAGAGAGAGAGAGAGAAAGGGGGAGAGTGAGAGAGAGTGTAACAGAGAGCAATGTCCTCCTTTGTGCTACCTATATCCCCCCAGTAGAATCCCCATACTTTAATGAAGACAGCTTCACCATCCTGGAGGGGGAAATCAATCATTTTCAGGCCCAGGGACATGTACTAGTCTGTGGCGACCTAAATAACAGAACTGGACAAGAAACTGACACCCTCAGCACACAGGGGGACAAACTCCTGCAGCTCTGTCGCACGCTGGGTATGTACATAGTCAATGGAAGTCTTTGAGGGGCCTCCTATGGTAGGTACATCTATAGCTCATCTCTTGGCAGTAGTACTATAGACTAATTTATCACTGACCTCAACCCAGAGTCTCTCAGAGTGTTCACGTCAGCCCACTGATACCCCTATCAGAATCACAGTTTACTTGAACAGAGCAATACTCAATCATGAGGCATCAAAGCCAAAGGAACTGAATAATATTAAGAAATGCTATAGATGGAAGGAATGTAGTGTGGAAACCTACCAAAAAACAATGAAGCATCAACAAATTCAATCCCTTTTAGACAACTTCCTGGACAAAACGTTCCACTGTAATAGTGAAGGTGTAAACTTGGCAGTAGAAAATCTAAACAGTATATTTGACCTCTCAGCTTCCTTAGCAAATCAAAAAAAAAATCTAACAGAAAGCTGAAGAAAATGAACAACAATGACAAATGGTTTGATGAAGAATTCAAGAAACCTGAGAAAGAAATTGAGAAACCTACCCAACCAAAAACATAGAGACTCAGAAAACCTGAGTTTACACTTTCACTATTGCAAATCACTAAAACAATACAAAAATACACTATGGAAAAAGAAGGAACAGCACGTCAAAAATCAGCTCAATGTAATTGAATAATCCGTAGACTCTAACCACTTCTGGGAAAATTGGAAAACACTAAACAAACAACAACACGAAGAGTTATCTATCCAAAATGGAGATGTATGGGTAAACCACTTCTCCAATATTTTTGGCCCTATAACAATGAACTACTAGCAATAACATATACATGATCAAATAAAAATCCCACTGGATTCTCCAATTACATTGCATGAACTACAGGACAAAATACAACCCTTCAACCCAAAAAGTGCTGTCGTGTTGATTGTATCCTCAATGAAATTATAAAATATACAGACAACAAATTCCAATTGGCAATACTTAAACTCTTTAGCTCTGGCATCTTCCCCAATATTTGGAACCTTGGACTGATCATCCCAATCCACAAAAGTGGAGACATATTTGCCCCCAATAACTACTGTGGAATGTGCATCAACAGCAACCTTGGGGAAATCCTCTGCATTATCATTAACAGCAGATTCGTACATTTCCTCAGTGAAAACAATGTACTGAGCAAATGTCAAATTGGCTTTTTACCAAATTACTTTACCAAAACAAAGGCAAAGTGTTCTCATGCTTTGTTGATTTAAAAAAAAGACTGACTCAATTTGGCATGTCAATACAAATTGATGGAAAGTGGTGTTGGGGGAAATACATAAGACATTATAAAATCCATGTACACAAACAAAAAGTGTGCGGTTAAAATTGGCAAAAAACACACACACTTCTTTCCACAAGGCCGTGGGGTGAGACAGGGATGCAGCTTGAGCCCCACCCTCTTCAACATATATCATTGAATTGGCGAGGGCACTAGAACGGTCTGCAGCACCCGGCCTCACCCTACTAGAATATGAAGTCAAATGTCTACTGTTTGCTGATGATCTGGGGCTTCTGTCACCAACCAAGGAGGGCCTACAGCAGCACCTACTGTAGATCTTCTGCACAGATTCTGCCACACCTGGGCCCTGACAGTAAATCTCAGTAAGACAAAAAATAATGGTGTTTCAAAAAAGGTCCAGTTGCCAGGACCAGAAATACAAATTCCATCTAGACACCGTTGCCCTAGAGCACACAAAAAAACGATCCATACCTCAGCCTAAACATCAGAGGCACAGGTAACTTCCACATAGCTGTGAACGAGCTGAGAGACAAGGCAAGAAGGGCCTTCTATGCCATCAAAGGGAACATAAAATTCGACATACCAATTAGGATCTAGCTAAAAAATACTTGAATCAGTTATAGAACCCATTGCCTTTTATGGTTTGTGAAGTCTGGGGTCCGTTCATCAACCAAGACATCTCATGATTTGGTTGGTTCTAATTGTTTTGCTGTCCTGGGGCTCTGTGGGGTGTGTTTGTGTTTGTGAACAGAGCCCCTTATGGGCTACCCTTAACTTACTATAACGAAAGCAGGTTCAACAGAAATGCGTCTGGTGTACTGTGCATTCGGGAAGTATTCAGATCCCACATTTTGTTAAGATACATCCATATTCTAAAATGGATTAAATAAAAACTCAATCTACACACAATACCCCGTAATGACAAAGCGAAAACAGGTTTTTAGAAATATTTGCAAATGTAGTAAAAATTAATTACAGAAATACCTTTACTTAAGTATTCAGACCCTTTGCTATGAGAGGTACATCCTGTTTCCATTGATCATCCTTGAGATGTTTCTACAACTTGATTGGAGTCCACCTGTGGTAAATTTAACTGATTGGAAAGATTTTGAAAGGCACACACCTGTCTATAGAAGGTCCCACAGTGCATGTCAGAGCAAAAACCAAGCAATGAGGTTGAAGGAATTGTCCGTAGAGCTCTGAGACAGGATAGTGTCAAGGCACAGATCTGGGGAAGTGTACCAAAACAATTCTGCAGCATTGAAGGTCCCCAAGACCACAGTGGCCTCCATCATTCTTAAATATAATATAATAATATACCACCAAGACTCTTCCTAGAGCTGGCTGCCTGGCCAAACTGAGCAATCGGGGGAGAATGGCCTTGGTCAGGGAGGTGATCAAGAACCCGATGGTCACTCTCACAGAGCTCCAGAGTTCCTCTGTGGAGATGGGAGAAACTTCCAGAATGACAACCATCTCTGCAGCACTCCACCAATCAGGCCTTTATGGTAGAGTGGCCAGACGGAAGCCACTCCTCAGTAAAAGGCACATGACAGCCCGCTTGGAGTTTGCCAATAGGCACCTAAGGACTCTCAGACCATGAGAAACAAGATTCTCTGGTCTGATGAAACCAAGATTGAACTCTTTGGCCTCAATGCCAAGTGTCACCTGACACCATCCCTATGGTGAAGCATGGTGGTGGCAGCATCATGCTGTGGGGATGTTTTTCAGTGGCAGGAACTGGAAGACTAGTCAGGATCGAGGGAAAGATGAATGGAGTAAAGTACAGAGAGATCCTTGATGAAAACCTGCTCCAGAGCACTCAGAACCTCCGACTGGGGCGAAGGTTCCCCTTCCAACAGGACACCTTTTGAAGCACACAGCCAAGACAACGTATGAGTGGCTTTGGGACAGGTCTCTGAATGACCTTGAGTGGCCCAACCAGAGCCTGGACTTGAACCCGATCGAACATCTATCCTGACAGAGCTTGAGAGGATCTGCAGAGAAGAATGGGAGAAACTCCCCAAATACAGTTGTGCCAAGCTTGTAGTGTTATACCCAAGAAGAGTCGAGGCTGTAAACACTCCCAAAGGTGCCCAAACAAAGTACTGAGTGAAGTGTCTGAATATTTATGTTGTGATATTTCACTTTCTTGTTTTTTATAAATTAGCAAACATTTCTAAAACACTGTTTTTGATTTGTCATTATGGGGTATTGTTTGTAGATTGATGAGGGGAAAAAAACGAATTAATCAATTTTAGAATAAAGCTGTTACGCAACAAAATGTGTAAAAAGTCAATGGGTCTGAATACTTTCCGAATGCATTGTATTTCTTATCCTGGCCATGCATTAGCCAAGCAGCCTATCCTCCTTCTATATGGAGGCTTTGGCTATTATGCTTTTGCAGTATTCACAATTCACCTGCAGTGCATAAGCTACTCCATTCAGGTGTCCCCATTTTCAAAGAGCGACTCTTGCCTGGTTACCAAAGACACGCTCCTCCAAACATAGGCTATTCAAATTATTCATTCCTATAACACCACATCAATGGTCGGCCTAGGCTACAGTGGCTTGCGAAAGTATCCCCCCCCCCCTTGGCATTTTTCCTATTTTGTTGGCTTACAACCTGGAATTAAAATGGATTTTTGGGGGGGTTGTATAATTTGATTTACACAACATGTCTACCTCTTTGAAGAAGCAAAAAAGTTTTGTGTGTGAACCAAACAACAAATAAGACAAAAAAACTGAACATTTGAGCGTGTATACCTATTCACCCCCCCCAAGGCAGTACTTTGTAGAGCCACCTTTTGCAGCAATTACAGCTGCAAGTCTCTTGACGTATGTCTCTATAAGCTTGGCACGTCTAGCCACTGGGATTGTTGCCCATTCTTCAAGGCCAAACTGCTCCAGCTCCTTCAAGTTGGATGGGTTCCGCTGGTGTACAGCAATCTTTAAGTCATACCACAGATTCTCAATTGGATTGAGGTCTGGGCTTTGACTAGGCTATTGAAAGACATTTAAATGTTTCCCCTTAAACCCCTCTGGTGTTGCTTTAGCAGTATGTTTAGGGTCATTGTCCTGCTGGAAGGTGAACCTCCATCCCTGTCTCAAATCTCTGGAAGACTGAAACAGGTTTCCCTCAAGAATTTCCCTGTATTTAGCGTCATCCATCATTCCTTCAATTCTGACCAGTTTCCCAGTCCCTGCACATGAAAAACATCCCCACAGCATGCTGCTGCCACCACCATGCTTCTCGGGGTGATTAGAGGTGTTGGGTTTGCGCCAGACATCGTGTTTTCCTTGATGGCCAAAAAGCTACATTTTAGTCTAATCTGGCCAGATTCATCAAGGTTTTCTATTCTCTTTTTCTAGTCTTCACAGTTTTGACCCTTGCCTGTTTTTTGATGGACTGCCTACCCGCCTGCCTGACCCTTCTGCCTGCCCTGACATCGAGCCTGTCTGCCACTCTTCTACCTTCTTGGACTCAGAATCTGGTTTTGACCTTTAACCTGTCCACGACCATTCTCTTGCTTACTCCTTTTGGATTAAATAAACAACAAAGACTCTAACCATCTGTGTCTGCATCTGGGTCTCACCTTGTGCCCTTATATATTATTTATTTACTTATCAAAACCCAGGCCTTTAGCGCCACCACAAGCTATTGCGCTTCCTCATTCCAACAATGAAAATAGCTAAAATATTTTTGACACACCCCCAGACCTATAGCCCTACCACAAGATTTACAATTGCATTACGGTTGTTAAAATAGAGCCCCAAGAAGGGGCTGGACCAACCATAAAAAAATATATCACGCTCCCTTGGTAATTCTAATGAACATATCCTCTGCAGCAAAGGTAACTCTGGGTCTTCATTTCAAGTGGCGGTTCAGGTGATTACCTCATGAAGCTGGTTGAGAGAATGCCAAGAGTGTGCATCAAGGCAAAGGGTGGGTACTTTGAAGAATCTCAAATATAATATATATTTCTATTTGTTTAACACTTTTTTGGTTACTACATGATTCCATATGTGTTATTTCATAGTTTTGAGGTCTTCACTAATATTATACAATGTAGAAAATAGTACAAATGAAGGAAAATCATTGAATGAGGAGGTGTGTCCAAACTTTTGACTGGCACTGTATATAAACAGTCTCCTTTTCATTTCTCTGAAGTGGCACGTGGCGGAAGAGGGTCAGAGCGGGGGCCATATGAGGTAACTCATCCCTGCTTTTAACAAGATCCCCACCTCACACAAAGGAAGCCCACTGTAGCCGCTGGGTCTATTTTTAGCTGCCACACTGCATTCTGGTCCAGGTGGAGGTGTATTAAGTGAGCTAGCTGAGCTCGGGATGTATTCAGTGAGCCTCAACACACACACACACACAACCTCTGACACTAGATGAATGAGCACTGTTTTCACCCAGGCACACTGACTCTCTTTCACCACACATAAACCCTGTTAAAAATAGTTTTTTTTTACCTCAATTTATGGCCTCTCTGATTGGATAGTATACACGGCAAAGGTGCGCTACAATGTTAAAGATAACACAGGACTGTTCGTGTGTGCGTGTGTCTGTCTGTGCCTGTGCATGGGCCCCTGGGCATGATGGGTCTGCAGATGTGTGTCTGACGTACTGGTCTGATGCTTGACATGTAATGAAACATGAAACACATTCAAATGCCCATAAATATAAACACATACACAATCTCATACGATGCTTTCTTGAACAGTTTTGCTTCATTCCACTACCAATATGGCCTATGTGTGGTGTTGGTTTGCTGTCCGTGGTTCAACACAAACTTTCCCAGTACCCGTCCGTGTTTTCAGCAGAGTGGCTATTTTGCAATTCCAAAACAAGAGGGAATCTACTAATACGCATCCACACACAGCAGGGATAAACAAAAGCAGATGAGTTGTGTTATTGGTTGCGTCAGGGCTGCAAGGGCTGGATGTATGCAACGGGGCAGTTGTGCCAAAGCCAGGGAGCGAAACAAACACACACATACATCCGCACGCATGCACACACTCATGCAAACACACGCATACGCAAATGCTTGCGTGCACACACACACGTGCACACACACACACTCCTCCTTGTACCCCCACAAGCACAACACAGCGTGTGTTTGTCATGAGTATTCAATGTTTACAGTGACTGTCGACTGATTTATGGGCTCAGCGTAATCATCTGGCTAACCGACTATACGGGTGTAAAAAATAAAAAAACAAACATTGGTGCATCCTGGGAAATGGGCCCTGGCTGGAGGAAAGCCTTCTGATGATAAGGCTGACTGAGATGGATAGGTAGATTAGGAGAAGAGAGCGAGAGAGCTGCCGGCAGGCAGGCAAGCACAGACAGACAGCAAATGGAAAGTTACTGGATCATCCTCCCACAGTTCATTCTAGCAGACCCCAGAAATGAAGACTAAAAATACAAACATGCTAGATTGGCTCTATGAACTCAGCAGGCCTCTCCACAGCAGAGTCACAGCGTCTCATATAGACAGTGAGCCGGCTTCCCTCTGACTGGTCCTGTGCGAAAACACAGCTATGCCGCTGTGCACCGTGACAGGAAAGGCAAGGTCGAGATGTAACGTGGGCTGGAGAAGGAGAAGGTCTGGAACCGTCGACTGCAAGTGGTTTCACTGGGGAGGAGAGTGTGGGGACGGAGCACGAGTGGACTGTGAGGAGAAAATGGATGACAAAGGGAGCGCGATCGGATAGTTACAGTGTGTGTGTGTTCAATGTACGTTTGGTGGGACGTTGATGGAATATTCTCCTGACCCTCAGGAAACTGGACAAATGAGTATTCTAGCAACGTTCTCGTGAAACATGTTTAGAACATTCAGATCTTATATTCTGGGGAACATGGCATCCGTGCTCTGTGTACGTTTGATGTGACATTGATGGAATATTCTCCTGGCCCACAGAAAGATGGACATCGGGTGGTTCTTGCAACGGCCCATAAAATGTGTCTGGGGATGTTAATGTTGTATATTCTAAGAATATTGTAACCGCGTTCCAGATAAGTTCTGCTTGACATGAAGGGAACGTTCTAACTTAAACACCAAAAACATGCTAAAGAAAAAAGTTTGCGGAATTGTTTTGCTAGCATAGATAGCATGTTCCCCCGAATGGAAAACTGGACACTCAAACATTAGGGGAACATTACCGGTAACATTACAAAAACATTCTCTCACCCTAGAATTATTAGCTGGGGTTACCATTAAACAGTAAACACATACTTTATGTATGCCATCACTATCCTGTGTTTAACAAAGCTTGTTTGAAAAGAGAGACCTTATAGGACATTAACAATCCGACACTGAATCGTATCTAGTGACCATCATTAATCAGAGAAATGTTAGCTGACACACATACACATCTCTGCCAGGGCTATAGGCCTAGCATAAACATCCTGTGGTGTGTGTGTGCGTGTATGTGACATAATAAAGCATTGGGTGTGTGTGTGCGTGCGTGCGTGCGTGTGTGTGTGTGTGTGTGTGTGTGTGTGTGTGTGTGTGTGTGTGTGTGTGTGTGTGTGTGTGTGTGTGTGTGTGTGTGTGTGTGTGTGTGTGTGTGTGTGCGTGTATGTGACATAATAAAGCATTGGGTGTGTGTGTGCGTGCGTGCGTGCGTGCGTGTGTGTGTGTGTGTGTGTGTGTGTGTGTGTGTGTGTGTGTGTGTGTGTGTGTGTGTGTGTGTGTGTGTGTGTGTGTGTGTGTGTGTGTGTGTGTGTGTTAATCTCCAGCTGTTACTTATGGAACACTAGGGAACACAGGCAAAGTGCCAGGAGGGTAAGTGTACACATCTGTCACTAAAGGGATAGAATCTGTCCTCTCTCTCCCTCGCTATCTGCTAAGACCTGGGAGAATGAATTTGCCACAAACACTTCATCATACTGTATGTTGACAGCATAACATCAGCACACAAACCTAACACCTCGCATGCCATGTGCTGGTGGGAATTTAACGTTTCGATTCACAAAACAAGCAGTGGCCAAACTTGATATGGTATTAAATAAATAGTACTTGTTTTGCGAATCTGTCATTATCCACATTTGCATGTAAAAGGGGAGTTATTATACTTGAATTGTGCTGTTAAAATGTTTTGTTGCGGTGTTTGAGAGCAGGAGTGTGAGTTGCTATTTATACAATGGTAAAATAGTAGTAGTTTAGGCCTAGTGGTACTGGGAACTGGACGCAAAACAAGTAAGCCATTCAAAAGAGTTGCTGACACCCAAAAGAGAGAAGAGAAAGACAACTCTTTTCGCTTTTTGTGAAATAGTATAACTTTTACTCGTGAGAGGACTTCATGCCAGCAACCACAGTCTCTTTTGTGAAATGTAACACTGGTGCTGAGGTCCTTGGATACAATTATTGAACAGTTCGATTGCACAATCAGCCAGTTGGTTGGTTATTCAGTGGGCTGGGATTGGACCAAACTCAAGCACCTCTTGGCCAATACTGTTGTTCAAGGCCAGAGGGAGGACCACCAACCTTTATTTTTGTCATCATTGGAAAGTTATCAATTTTTTTTGCTCGTTTAAAGCAGAGGCTTTGCTCAAATGCAAACAGAAATGTGAGAATGAAGGACTTTGTTGCATTCGTGGGCCTATTCAAAAAATATATACAGTGAGTATAAAAAACATGAAGTTCAACCTGCTCTTTCCACTCTTTCAACATAAACTGACCAGGTGAATCCAGGTGAAAGCTATGATCCCTTATTGATGTCCCTTGTTAAATCCACTTCAATCAGTGTAGATGAAAGGGAGGAGACAGGGTTAAAAAAGGATTTGCAAGTCTTGAAACAATTGAGACATGGACTGTGTGTGTGCCATTCAGAGGTTGAATGGGCAAGATAAAACATGTAAATGCGTTTGAACAGGGTATGGTAGTAGATGCCAGGCGCAGCGATTTGTGTCAAGAACTGCAGCACTGCTGGGTTTTTCACACTCAACAGTTTCCTGTGTGTATCAAGAATGGTCCAGCACTCAAAGGACATCCAGCCATCTTGACACAACTGTGGAACGCTTTCGACACCTTGTAGAGTCCATGCCCCAACGAATTGTGGCTGTTCTGAGGGCAAAAAGGGATTTGCAACTCAATATTAGGAAGGTGTTCCGAATGTTTGCAATACTCAGCGTATTGTACAGGCCAGGCTATAGGACCAGGTTTTTTTCTAGATCACATGACCTGAACAGGAAATACTCCAGACCATATATTCAGTCACATGGTCAGGAAAAACTCCTGGCTCAATTCATCACACCTCCACATATTGGAAAATGAATCTTTGTCACAGCTAACCTGTGTGAGGCCTAAACTAGTCTGCAGCCTCTTCAACGCTATGAGAGACATCTGGTACACTTGAGGTTTTTACAAGGTCCTCTCCTTCTCCTGTACTGTACTTGATCGAAGGCTAGGTAACCTTTTCTGGGGCACCGGGGAGCACCAGGACTAGGGAAAGGCTATATTTTACACACAAACACAACCCTGCTATGGTGTATTCTACACCTCTTAAACCCTGCATTTAGTTGATGGGCTTTTATGTTCTTTACCCTTGTCTGGATGTTCACCGAACTTGCATGACTTATTGATAGGATGATGAATGAGAACCCTCATGCCTGTGGTAGGGATAATGCATGTTTCAATGGCCAACGTGTGAGTACTGTGCAAAAGATGATTTCACTGTTTAGGCTTATAGCCTGTATAGTTTTCTACAGTACCAGGAAAGAGAAAGTGCTTTTTCCATAGACAACATCACATTTCCAGTTGTGGCATTATTCCTCAACAGTGTTGTGACATCTGGCAGATGATATAGTTATCGCTGGAAAAAATGTGAGATTGTTGCACATATGGTTTTTGACTTGATGGTGTGTTGCAGTTCATCTAAAATGGAAGAAAAGAACGACAAAAGTGGTGGTCAAAGGCTGGCGAGAGGGCAAAGGGCAATGGGATCCTTTCACACTTACAAATATATTTTCCCAGCAGCACTATTGCTATCTCAAAAAAAAAAATTATGATGAAGAAGATCGTATAAACCTGAAACCCTGCGAGTCATAATGAAAATCTGAGGGCAAAATCTCTGAAAATCTCTGAAACTGGAAACACTTATCTCCCTCACTAGCTTTAAGCACCAACTGTCAGAGCAGCTCACAGATTACTGCTCCTGTACATAGCCCACCTATAATTTAGCCCAAACAACTACCTCTTTCCCAACTGTATTTAATTAATGTATTTATTTAGCTCCTTTGCACCCCATTATTTTTATTTCTACTTTGCACATTCTTCCATTGCAAATCTACCATTCCAGTGTTTTACTTGCTATATTGTATTTACTTTGCCACCATGGCCTTTTTTGCCTTTACCTCCCTTCTCACCTCATTTGCTCACATTGTATATAGACTTGTTTATACTGTATTATTGACTGTATGTTTGTTTTACTCGATGTGTAACTCTGTGTCGTTGTATCTGTCGAACTGCTTTGCTTTATCTTGGCCAGGTCGCAATTGTAAATGAGAACTTGCCTACCTGGTTAAATAAAGGTAAAATAAAATAAATAAATACAAATAATGATTTTGCAGTGGCCTGTGAATTAGACAGTGAAGGAGAATGGTGTTGAAACAGACTAGAGTCAGAACGTGTTGACAAAAAATTGAATGGTTAAAGGGGCAATCAGCGGTTGCTACATCCATTATTGGATTTATGAATGAAATGATACGCACCCATTGGTTCTTGAAGAATATAATGTATAAATGTTAATTGAGCTTAGTTGAACTGTCCTTATCAGAACTCAAAATATAAGCTTGTTTTTATAAACAATGCATATAGCCTCAAAACATGGTTAAAACGATGATTTTGATATCATGGATGATCAGTCCTTGCATCCATACATTGTCTGTGAATTTGAGTGATTACATTTGAGTGATTACATTTCGCCTCAGATTTTTACCGAACCAGTGGTGGGGAGTCGCTTTGTTATTGTTGTAACTGCTGATTGGAAAAGCATGTAATTGTCATAACATAATATGCTATGTCTGGAGGCTTCTTATATAATAGCATGGATGAGAAATTACCTGCAGAAGTTTGTAAATCTCGAAATCTAGTAAACATCGCCCTCTAGAGTAAAAAAAATAAATACATTGTTGAAACGTCATCAACTATGCGACACGTTGGTAAAACGCATGCGCAGGAAGTCCAACGCTAACAAATTTCAAACTGGGAAGCGGGTAGAAAGACCTGGCAAGAAAATACAATACAATTAAAGGATATAACTAAATAGTTAAATAATGACGAGCACACTGAAAGGTATTACCCTGAAAGGAAGCGCTGAGCTTGTGGCCGAGTTTTTCTGTAAGTATTTTACCGACTTGGTTTTATTTGGACAGTTTTTGTGACTGATCAAAAAAAAAGAAGTAAGGCATGAATAACATGGCGAGGATTTTCTTTGTGGAAGCTAGCTAACATTGTTTTCAGCTACCACATCCGCATTTGTGCACGGCCATACGTTGTCAATGTATTTTGCTTCAATCTTAGTTATTAACATTCTGTATTTTGTAGATAAGTTAACTAGCTACTTTAGCTAAGTAGCTAACCTGTGTGGTTGGTTGTAACGTTTAGCTAGTTACGTTGTTTTCCCTCCATGCAGCATTCGGTATCAACAGCATCCTGTACCAGCGAGGGATCTACCCTCCGGAGACGTTCTCCCGAGTCACCCAGTATGACATGAGCCTTCAACTCACTACTGACACCAAGCTGAAGAGCTACCTGACCAACGTGGTATCTCAACTCAAAGGTACAGAATGAAATAAACGCCATTTAGTTGAATTTAGCACATGCACAGACGGTTTACTTTAGTTAGTACAGTGATTTTTTATTTTTTAATTTTTTTAAATCTCTGTGATCTTAACTCTGAAAATAGTATCCAATTGTCATTCTGAAGTAAAAGTAGCGATGCCCTAATGGAAAATGACTCAAGTGAAAGTCACCCAGGAAAATACTGCTGGAGTAAATGTTGAGTCATTTAAACTTCCGTATTTTAACGGGACCTTTTTGTTGTTTTTATTTATGGAGGCCAGGGGTAATGTTAGAGGGCTGCGGAACCTGCAGTTCTCGACAGAGATCATTGCGTCGCGTTTTCTATGCTGGGAGTGGGCGATCAGATGAGACCATTTTGTGAAGAAAATAATTGTGTTGTCCCGCGGATTATTTGGAAACTGTAGTCTTTCTGTTTTGTATGAGTTCGCCTAAGGTTACCTGTTGTATTAAAAGCACATCATTGTTGCATCATTCACACACACAGAATGCACTGCTTCAAGTTAAGTCTCCTACCTCTTTGTTCACATTGGCAGTGATTTACAGTTGTTAAGTAAAACATACTTTAAACTGCTAACGTTACTTAAGTATTTTTGGGGGGATATCTGTACTTTTTATATTTTTGGCAACTTTTACTTCACTTACATTCCTAAAGAAAATGATGTACTTTTTACTCCATGAAGTTTCCCTGATACCCAAAAGTACTGTTTGAAAGTTTAGCAGGACAGGAAAATGGTCCAATTCACGCACTTATCTAGAGAATATCCCTGGCCATCCCTACTACCTGATCTGGCGGATGCAAATGCTTTCGTTTGTAAATTATGACTGAGTGTGTCCCTGGCTAACCATCAAGTTTAAAATAAAATAAAAACAATGGTGTCGTCTGGTTTGCTTAATATAAGGAATTTGAAATTGTTTATTTACTTTAGTTAGTTTAGCTATTACATTTACTTTTGATACTTCAGTATATTTAAAAACCAAATACTTTTACTCAAGTGCTATTTTACTGGATGACTTTCACTTGAGTCATTTTCTGTTACGGTATGTTTACTTTCGCTCAAGTATCACAATTTTGTAAGTTTTCCACCGCTGCACATTAGCAGTCTGAAGTGAATCAAATCCTATTTATTTGGATATCCGACTTGAATCTTTACATTTTCCTGCAGTCTGAATAAATGTGGCTTTATCTAAAGCTGAATCCTGGACATTTGACTTGTCTGAATGGTCAAATCTGGTTGATTTGCCCGTAAGTTTCTATTTAACTAGGCATGTCGGTTAAAGAACCATTTCTGACCGGGTTACCGTGGATTAGCTGCCTTGTTCAGGGGCAGAACGACAGATTTTTACATTGTCAACTCATGGATTTGATCTTGCAGCCTTTCGGTTACTAGTCCAAAGCTGTGGCTAGCCAAAAATGTGTTTTTAAAGTTGGGTCATCATATCCCTTTGCGGCTTTAAACATGTTATTACACTGATTTTCGACATTCAAAGCAACTGGGCAAAGTTTTCACCTTAGCTTGCTACATAACTGCAGGAAGCATGAGCACCATCAATCAGCCTACACCACTGCTCGTACACCCATTGTTACTATGACAACAAGTGTAGACATGACAGCTGTCTGAAAACACGCACATCCGATTTGGTCACGTGGTCCAGTAGTCCAAAAAGGATTTGGAAAACAACTGATTTGAGCATTACGGCCTGCAGTGTGAACGAGGCTTTAATTGGGCGTGCAAGAACAAGTGCACCTAGTATATGTGTGGTAGGCTGCCTATGCATGCATGGGCGCCGAAGCACGGGGCATTTATGGTTCCAAGGTTAGGCTATAGTGTACTACATTGCCTATAAATAAATATTGATCACCCATATTTGTCTCCGTCTGAAAATCGTCTCACTCCTAAAAGGTAGGCTATAAAACGTAGCTAGCTCAAGAGAAAGTGCAAGTCTCCTACTCGGTTGTCTTCAAACTACGCCTGGCGTATGCGCTGATATAGCCCAATCTAATGTGTCACGTGAGAATCACTAGTTATTTAACTACTTTTTGTAGGTTATATTTGCACGTTGAATTAGGGTGCTAACCATGGCTGGCAAGTGAGCTGCATCGTCGCATAGGCCTGCATTATTATTGCGGGACTGCGGTTGGGTTTGGGATCAGTTCTTGCGCTAGTGGGTGGGAGTCGGACAGAAAGCAGCAATTGCGGGAAAAATAAATCAGTCCTGCCGCACACCTCTAGCCTGGGGCACACTCCGACATCATTTGGAAACAAAGCATGTGTGTATAGTGAGTGCCAGATCAGAGGCAGTAGGGATGACCATGGATGTTATGTTGATAAGTGTGTGAATTTAATCTCAGGTCAGGCAACAGCTCTGGTGGACATTCATGCAGTCAGCATACCAATTGCACTTCCCTCAACTTGAGACATCTGTGGCATTGTGACAACTGCATATTTTTGTGTTATTTTATTGTGCCCAATACAGGGTACACCGGTGTAATGTTCATGCTGTTTAATCAGCTTCTTGATATGTCACACCAGTCAGGTGGATGGATATTCTTGGCAACAAAAAAAAGCCCACTTACAGGGATGTAAACTAATTTGTGCACAAAATGTGAGAAATGTGCTTTGCGAAATGGAACATTTCTGCGATCTTTTATTTCAGCTCATGAAACATTGGACCAACACTGTACATGTTGCGTTTATGTTTTTGTTCAGTCTAATTGTGTTTTATGCTTATTGTGCATAACATTTTTTTTTAAAGACGGACGAGACAGCTAGTATAACAGACTTTGGCTAAAATGCTGCTAGCGCCCGACCAACAGAGCATACATTTTCAATAATCAATGTTTATTGATACTCTTGGTTTAGTGGTGTCTGCTCTGTGTGAAATTTGAGGAGTTGAGACATAAAAGAAGTATCGTTAAAAAGGTTAACTTCTAGGGATGCACAATATATCGGTGAGCATATCGGAATCGGACGATATTAGCTAAAAATGCCAACATCGGTATCGGCCCGATGTCTAGTTTACCGCCGATGTTAACTGATGTCAAAGCTGCCGTGCATACCTATATGACCTAATGACGCCACGTAAAGTTTTGCGCTACACTTGCAACACAGTATCCCTAACCTAGCCCACAATGTCTGCTGTGTGGATCGAGCAGTCAACAAGTCGAGCAGTCATTTGAAAGAGTAAGAACATTTCAGAGAGAAGAGAAGAACAACTCAAAGGCGAAATCCATTAAAGCCAAGATAATGGAATTCATTGCCCTTGACAATCAACCGTTCTCTGTCGTGGGGTGATGTTGGATTTCGACGACCGGACGAGCACCGGTACACACTAACAAGTGTGCTAAACTCACTCGTTAATATTTTCCAGTGAAGAAGACTTGGATGTCTCCTGGTATCGTGGGGTGTGCAAAATGGGTCAACTTTGAGCCCCTTTATTTCCTCAACGTTTTGACTTTTTAGGTCCAAAAAGGCACTTTCTGAGCACTTCAACCATGGGAAAATGTGTGTTGGATTTCACCATCTTGATCATTGTTTTCATTTCCTCATAGTATATGTATATATTTTTATTTTTTACAATTTATTTTTTATTTTTTTACTTACTGTAGTCTGGTGTGTAACTTGTGTCTGTATTGCAGAGTGGCTGTTTGACTGCACAGTGCAGAAGCTGGTGCTGGTGATCACATGTCTGGAGACCAACGAGGTGCTGGAGAGGTGGCAGTTTGACATTGAGTGTGACAAGAGTGCCAAGGAGATCAGGTAATGGGGGATACTCCAGCAGTGGACCTGACCACCACACACACTACACTACTCAGAACACACTGGACTATTTGTAGCCTTCTAGTACTTCCCACCAGGAACAGTGTCATACTTTGAGAATGTGGGTACTTTTTATGAAGAGGTAATCAGTTTATGCCCTTTGGGAATTTTGTTCCATTTGCTATTTCACCGCTTGCCAATGTTGACTTTTCCTATCATGCCGCTGCAGTTAGGACAAGGTTAAGTCATGCCTGACCACTTGGTGCAATAGTGCAGTATGGTTTGACATTTAGAGTAAATGTGTGGTTGACTTTGTGTGTCTCTTCTCTCAGTGCTCCCAGGGAGAAATCCATCAAGTCCATCCAGGATGAGATTCGGTCAGTCATCAGACAGATCACCGCCACTGTCACATTCCTACCCCTGCTGGAGACTGCCTGTGAGTACTGTTTGTGTGTGAACCAGTGTTTCCGTTAGCCGTTAATTGGCTGCTTTTGGCCAATAATAAAATAAAATAAATACAAGAAGGCAGACGAACCAAAATATTGCCGGACACGTTGTGTGCCAAAAAATATCCTGATGAAAACAAATATCCTATGTGGGTCCTTCTAGAAATAATGAGGCCAATGTGTGCCATTGGGATAAAAAAAAAAAATGGTGAAACACAAAATGAAAGGATTTTCATGCAGTTCCGCATGTGTACTTAGAGGAATAAAAGTGAATTGACCCATAACTCCACCTATACAACAACAGGCCTAGGACTATACATCCTATAACCTTTCTGGCGCAGGCCTTCCGCTAGTGAATTTGCATAGCGCCAAATTCAAAATACAGAAATTGTCATAATAAACACTCTTAAAAAATACAAGGGTTATACATCGGCTTAAAGATGAACGGCGAAAGCATACATTGCGATTATCTGAGGACAGCGCCCCGCTTACAAAAGTATACAAACATTTTACAACCAAGTAAAGGAATTACAAAAGTTAGAAATAGCGATAAAATGAATCACTTACCTTTTCAAGATCTTCATATGGTTGCAGTCACAAGAGTTCCAGCTACACAATAAATGTTTGTTTTGTTCGATAAAGTCCCTCTTTATATCCCAAAAACTGTTTTCAGTAATCCACTGGCTCAAAGGCGGTCAACATGCAGACGAATACATCCTAATAGTATCGGTAAAGTTCGTCAAACGATGTTTATAATTAATCCTCAGGTTGTCAATTGTCTAAATAATCGATAATATTTCAACCGGACAATAGCGTGTTCAATAGAAAGGAAAAACAACGAAGGGCGCGCACTCGGTCACGCGTGAAACCAGCACTGCATGTTTCTACAGTCTACTGACAAAAAGGTCTCGTTCTTCTTAATTTTTCAGAAAACAGGCCTGAAACCTTGTCCAAAGACTGACATCTAGTGGAAGCCATAGGAACTGCAATCTGGGACCTAACCCATTAGATACTCTATAGGCCTTGAATTGAAAACTACCCACGTCAAAAAATCCCACTTCCTGGATGGATTTTCCTCAGGTTTTTGCCTGCCATATCAGTTCTGTTATACTCATATCCTGAGTATATCCTGAGCCTGAGTAACAGGCAGTTTACTTGGGGCACGCATCTCATCCAGACGTCGAAATACTGCCCCCAAGCCATAAGAAGTTAATTAAGCAGGGTTCATACAGACATTGGCAAATCAAATTAAGGACTTTCAGGGATTTTTTTTCAAGCACTTAATTGCAATTATAAGGGAGCAGGAGAACTTTTACATTGGCCGCAATAATTGCAAGGACTTATTTTCAAGCTCTAAATTAAGGAAATGTCTGATTTTTCAAGGTAGGCCTAAGAGATACTTGAATTTCTGAGCTCCAAGTTCAAGTAGGCTACATCAAGCCCCTTGTAATTGTTTAACATTGCAAGTGTAACATGGAAAACAAAATGTGTTTGTAATGTTATTTCAGTACTGCTACGCTATGTAATTTGTCATTATATCCAGAATAACTCGAAGGAATAGCTTTGGGTGTTGTGCAATACTCTATCCTCCACAATTGCGCATATCCTCCACAATTGCGCACAGTGGACATGTGTCCAATCCGAGGCCCAAAAACATATGCAAACATGAACACATTACTTTGACACTTTCTCTGTTAAATCTAACGGGACCCCGCTGTGAGTCAAGCGGACAATTACAACCGATGGTCAACATCAATTTGCAAAGGGTATTAGATCCGACGTGGATCCAGGCACCACTGTCTTCGCCGGCATAACTAATGAGACACCAAATACTCTGGACGTTCCTCGCGAACACCTTTTTTCACATGTGCTATCACTATAGCTGTTTGACACTTGACTGTCAGATGTGAAAATATCACAGTGTAACTAATAAGCCGGACACCAAATGCGCATCCAACAAGTATTGTGCGTAATTATTGAAGAACCACGTTAATGACCGTATCGATTTAAGTTTTAAGTATCAAGGTACGATGACTGTCGGTTAGAAGCATTCATTTTTGCAATCACATTTATTATTGTGCATTTGTGTGCCTGTGAAAACTGTTTTCACCCTGTAATATAAGGAGATACGAAATGTTATGTGGTTATACTGCCTTTCTGAGGTCTCTATACAAACAACTGTCTGATAGCTAGGTTCAAATTCAATGTCTAATTTAACTGATTAATGCTTAAAATATGATAACTTACTACATAAATGCAAGCACAGAAAAGTCCTGTTTTGTGTCACGATTTTGGACAAATATGTCAAGACACCAACCATGATAAAGGGTTAAACAGGTTTTAAATAAACTTGTGCATTTTATTGAATAAAGCTATGATCCTCCTCTATATATTAATGTAATGACAAGAAAAAAATTGGCAGATTGTTATCAATGGATTATCAACAGCTGTAACTAGTTGTCCAGCGTAGGAAATCCTCACTGGTACCCTAGGTTATAGAAAGACCCATATACATCACTTTAGCTATGCGTGCATGGGGGGGGGTTCATGTTCTCTTTCAGTCACAATGTCTGTCGTGAGGTTTTTCGGTATTTTAGGATGTTTCGCAAGATTAATCTCCCTCAACAGAAATGACAGAAGTGTCATGCAAATCCACCAATGAGTATTATTTACATGAACCAATGTTTGTTCCTCTAATGCCTGGTCAAGTAGTTAACTTAATTTGCACTGTTCTTATAATGTTTAAGGTGTTTAACTACTGGAGGCACATACAAGTGGCAAAATCAATCGATCGGGAATATTGACACGGCAAGGCATATGGGGCGGCAGGTAGCCTGGTGGTTAGGGTGTTGGACTAGTAACCGTAAGGTTGCAAGATCAAATCCCAGAGCTGACAAGGTAAAAATCTGTCGTTCTGCCCCTGAACAAGGCAGTTAACCCGCTGTTCCTAGGCCGTCATTGAAAATAAGAATTTGTTCTTAACTGACTTGCCTAGTTAAATAAAGGTAAAATGAGTAAATATCGACAGAGGGAGACGTGAGAGCCACTGTTTACTTGGTAGGCTATCATTTCTCCTTGCATAATTATTGCAGCCACTTCCATGTGGTGATAATGACATTTCACCACGCTGCCTGATGTTCCTTGATAACCCTTGATCCTTCTCCCCAGGTGCCTTCGACCTCCTCGTCTACACCGACAAGGACCTGGAAGTGCCGGACAAGTGGGAGGAGTCAGGTCCCCAGATCATTGACCAGTCGGAGGAGGTTCGCCTGCGTTCCTTCACCACCTCCATCCACAAGGTCAACAGCATGGTGACCTACAAGAGGACCGACTCAGCCTAGAACCTGACCTCTAACCTACGACCCCCCCACTGTACATAGTTAACTCTTATGGTCTCCTCTCCCCTGCTGCGTACTATAGGTATGTTGGAGATTGACTACAACGATCTACAAATCATACTCTGTTGTCATTTAGGATGCCAGGTGGTTTGTAGATGAGTCAGTTTGGAGTCGCCGACTGCAATCTCAAACGCACACAATACATATGAAAACAGAAATGTTACACAGCCCTCTTCTCCCTTCGCAACTCATGTCTCTCATGATCTTTCTTTACGTACAGTGCCTTCGGAAAGTATTCTGGCCCCTTAACCTTTTCCACGTTTTCTTACGCTACAGCCGTATTCTAAAATGGATTCAATGTTTTTTCACCTTCATCAATGTACACACCCCATAATGACAAAGCAAAATTGTTTAAACTTTTTTTTTTGCTAATTTATAACAAACTGAAATACATAAGCACTCAGACCCTTTACTCGGTACTTTGCTGAAGCACCTTTGGCAGCGATTAGACTCGAGTCGTCTTGGGTATGCCGCTACAAGCTTGGCACACCTGTATTTGGGGTTTCTCCCAGTTTCTCCCATTCTTCTCTGCAGATCCTCTCAAGCTCTGTCAGGTTGGATGAGGAGCGTTGCTGCACAGCTATTTTCAGGTCTCTCCAGAGATGTTCGATCGGGTTCAAGAATGGCTCTGGCTGGGCCACTCAAGGACATTCAGAGACTTGTCCCGAAGCCACTACTACATCCCCACAGCATGATGCTGCCACCACCATTCTTCACCGTAGGGATGGTGCCAGGTTTCCTCCAGACGTGACGCTTGGCATTCAGGGCAAAGAGTTGAATCTTGAATCTCAAACCAGAGAATCTTGTTTCTCATTGTCAGGGAGTCTTTAGGTGCCTTTTGGCAAACTCCCAAGTGAGCTGTCGTGCCTTTTACTGAGGACTGGCTTCCGTCTGGCCACTCGACCATAAAGGCCTGATTGGTGGAGTGCTGCAGAGATGGTTTTCCTTCAGGAAGGTTCTCCAATCTCCACAGAGGACCTCTAGAGCTCTGTCAGAGTGATCATCGGGTTCTGGGTCACCTCCCGGACCAAGGCCCTTTTCCCCCCGATTGCTCAGTTTTGCCGGGCGGCCAGCTTTAGGAAGAGTCTTATTTGTTCCAAACTTCCATTGAAGAATGATGGCGGCCACTGTGTTCTTGGACCTTCAATGCTGCAGACATTCTTTGGTACCCTTCCCCAGATCTGTGCCTCAATACAAGCCTGTCTCTGAGCTCTACGGACAATTCCTTCGACCTCATGGCTTGCTTTTCGCTCTAACATGCACTGTCAACTGTGGGACCTTTATATAGACAGGTGTGTGCCTTTCCAAATCATGTCCAGTCAATTGAATCTGGACTCCAAACAAGTTGTAGAAACATCTCAAGGATGATCAATGGAAGCAGGATGCACCTGAGCTTAATATCGAGTCTCATAGCAAAGGGTCTGAATACTTATGTAAATAAGGTATTTCAGTTTTTTATTTGTAATACATTTGCAAATGTTTCATTATGGGGTAGTGTGTAGATTGAGGATTTTAAAAATGTAGTCCATTATAGAATGAGGCTGTACCGTAACAAATTGTGGAAAAAGTCAAGGGGTCTGAATACTTTCCAAAGGCACTGTGTGTATATAAATAATCCTTTTACACTGATTATTCTGTCCTGTCTTTTTCTCTGTGTATTGGGATACTTTGTTCTTCCTGGCTCTCTGCTTTGATGTAAATATTGCCTGTAAGTGGTTACTGATCCACTTTGCCTTCATTTTTTTTCTTGTCCTCTATCCAGTTCTGAGCCTCTCTGTTTTAGAAGCTAGTGGTTTGTGTTGTATTTTTAAGAAATGTTCCTGAAATGTGTCCATTTGATCGTCCTCAAGTCTGACCTGTGTGTTACTACTGCAATTGCCCAGAAGGTGGCAAAGTAACACGTTTTTTTTATTTTTTAGTTCTGGTTAGTTATCATCTCTCTGTAAATGTAAAATAAATGGTTGTTTAGACAAGTATGACGTCATCCAAAGTTTGTTTTGCACAAATGACATGGCACACAGAAAATAAGCAGTATCCTTTTTAATGGGATGTACCATTCAACTTGTCTCAGTGTTCTTCAGAGTCGACGAGCCGGACTGGGAAACCCCTTTGTCTTCACACGGAACCGCGATACATATCGTATTACCTCAGCCTCCACTAATAACCCACAGGGCTGCTGTCCTGTGACTGCACATAGCCACCTTTTTATAGAATTCTGTAACTTCACATGCAGCACACAGGTCTATCATTGGTGAAATAACACATATTTTCTAGAAATACCAATCGGAGACCAAAGCTGTGTGGAATTGAAAAAAGAAAAGCAACTATCCCCTTTAAAAAAAAAAATTTGAAAAAATTAAAGCACAAATTCAGGAACAATGGTATTTCTGGAAACTTCTTCAAGTACAAAATACAACCACAGTAACAACTGTGGTCCTCGGAGTGACCACGCACGTCTACACGGATAAGTGCTGCAAGTTAGGACATGGTTAAGTAACATTTGGATGAGTTTCTCCTGTGAATGACTGATGCAGTTCACATTTCTCTACCTGAAAAGTACTATAGTAAATTGTGTAAATGTTGGAGGCAGAAAGTTTAGAGAAAGACAAGTCATTTTCTGATTGAAAGAGAGTTTGTGGTTATTCAGTCCTCTCATTCCCTGTATTGGAAGAAATGTAAAAAATAAACAATTCTATAATGCCATTTTAAAATGTTCCACTATAAATACAAATTACCTCAAGGTAGACTGACAATATTGCAAATAGATTTTGGGCTTCCGACTGTCAAGCTCTGCTTTCGACGAGACAACCCAGCCTCATTCAACACGTTTAAAAAAAAAATGACCACCTGCTGGGCTGGTCCATAATGAGGGCCAACAAGTGTCTACATACAAGTAGGTTCTTGTGAAATTGGACCTCATAAATTGGACCTCATTACCTATCATGTCACAGGAAGGCAGTGGAATCTTCTAGACCACGTGTCTAGTCTTTGGCTCCTTTACAATTTGCAAAGTTAAAATAATACAACCCCTAGAAACACACACATGAATGGATGGTCGAGTGAACTTTTCAAAGCAGAGACATTTGGATCGTTTGGTAATGAAACATACATCGTTTTATAAAGACGTGTGTGTGTGTGTGTGTGTGTTCTCAACACGAAAATGACGATACAGTATAGAAAACTAATAAATATATAAAACATAAATATGCAATAGTTATAACGAGTGACAATGTTACAAAAATGTACCTTCTCTCAAAACCTTTGGTGTGTGCCTGCACCCTGGTGTTACAAAACAAGCTTCCTACTGTGGTGCTGTATGGTGTGTAGAAAATAAAGTTGTATCTGTACTAAGACCTGGGTTCAAATAGTATTTGTAGTCTTTAATGGTGCTCTCCTGGTGCAGTGGCACCAATGGAATAATCCATTGTACAAATCCTGCCCCGCCCATCTGGCACTCCGGGCAAGCTCAAGTTATTTGAGAGATTACAAATACTGCTTGAACCCGGGTCAGTAGGCCCGATAGTAGCCGTGCACACGCAAACCTCTCCTGTTCAGTCTACTTCACTTCCTCAGACTCAGGGATATACCGTAGTGAGACTTCCTTCATGTAGGGAGAGGACTTTGTGCAAGAAAAAAAAAGACTATGGTTATAAATATAGCTTAGTGTTGATGTCGTCTGCTCGGGGGTGGGGTGGTGTAGGGATGGAGTGATGGAGGATGGATGGAGGAGGGACGTTGACTACTTCTACACCACTCCGTTGAAGAAGCCTTTGTCGCCCTGTTCGGCCAGAATCTTCCAATTCTGCCTGTTCTTCTGACAGCCCTCGAGTAGTGGCGAACAGGACTCAGACATACCAGCCAGGGTCTGATGGACCCAAAGACAGACCGAGAGAGAGAGGGGAACAGGGAGAATGATAGCGCACCTTCCTTATGTCAGTGTTTACATGTCATACATGGTATATGGCCAATTACATTTTTCTTAAACATGATAAACAAAGATCAATCATTTGTGTGCCTCACCTCATACAACTGTGTACAGATGGCATCGATGAACGATACCTGCATGCTCGGAATCTTATCCCGCTTTTCCCGATTCATCAGATCCTAGGAAAGAAAACAAACTTCAGAAAACATAACTTTTTTTAAAGTCCAAATCTAATTTGCTCTCAAATTGATATCTGACTTAGCGTGCCAACTAGTAAAAACCTAGCTTTGCACAAAGTCAGCGTGTACACATGCCAGGATATTACAATCAGAGCCTTGTAAAATCAATTCCCCAAACCCTGATCTCCGATGGCATTGGCCCAACTGAGCCATGTAGTAGTGCAATACAGAATAATAAGTGCAGGTGGCAAGACATAGAAGAAGTGCTTACTATTGGCTCAATGTTGAGTTCTTGTCTCTCCTTGTCCCCTTGCTCAAAGAACTCTGTAGCCACTAGCTCGGCTATCTGCAAGAGAAGATGGAGAGAGACAGGCAGCTTTTAGAAGTGCCTCAAAGTGGAATGATGTTTCAATCGGGTTAAAGGACAAATGTAACCCTCGTAGTCTTTTCGACAACCGCGTGCCGAGTCCGGTTTGATAGGATGCAGCCCTAGGATTGTATCTGAACAATTGCTTCAGCCAATCATTTGTCCTACTCAGGCTTTTCAGTTTGTTCATGCCTTTCGCAGATATCTGTGCATTTCAACAGAGGTGTTTTACATGAATGTGATTACGAGGCAGGTTGAGAGGGAACGGAGGCTGGATAGGCAATCGTACTCCTGTTATGTGGATCAAAAGGAAGTTCTCTGTTGCCAATTTGATCTGATACCCCACAATAGCACTCGCTCAGCGCCCTACAAAGTGTTCCTTGACATTTCTAGCACAGGAATGATGCAATAGCGAGAAAATATATAGAGAAAGAAAGAATCAGCAGGGTTGCTGCTTCTGAACAGAGCAACAACCCTGCTGCATTGATGGACTCTTTCTCTTAACAAGGGATCAATAAGATCTGACTAGGGCCTCAGGTCCCCAATCAAGGAAGTGTGTGTGTGTGGCAGCCATCTGCGGAAACACTGATTGGAGCTGTGTAATCAAGACTAGAGAGCCGCGGTGTGTTGGGGTTGGGGGGGGGGGGGGGGGGGGTTCAGTTGAGGAAAGGAGAGAATGCGGGGGAGGAGAGGAAGGGGGAGGAGAAGACATTTTTGTACACATCTTGGCTGAAATAGCTTCAACTCTAATAATATCTACTGAGCTCAACGGAATGTGTATGTATGTGAAAGAGACTGTGTGTGCACAGATTTTCTGTTAAGACTGTACTGAATTGCATTTGTGTGTGTGTGTGCGTGTGTGCGTGCGTGCGCGCATATCAGTTCTATAGGTATTATGTGAGGAGAGGAGAGGACAGGGCTACAGCAGTTTGTGTAATGAGCATCTAGCTTTTTGATCACACACACACACAAACACACACGGCTAGAGGCCTGTCTGAACCTCTCCCTCCATTGCACCTAGGGAGCCTAATGAGGAGCAGGAGAAACAGACTTACACAGGGGAGTTGAAGTGAGACGGGTAGAAGGAGAAAGAGAGCGACAGAAAGAGAACATAATCTAATGGGAGAAAAGAAAAGGCAGAGGTCCTCATAAAGGAGAAAGACACGTTTCTAAGGATTTCAAAGGAGATACCAGTAACAAGACAGTTTGGTTGATAAAGTGAGTCTTGAGTGTAGTGAAAGTTATCTAACTGGACAGTCTTACCCTCTTCTGTATTGGCCAAGGCTTGGTAATGGCAGAAATATCACATGCGGTCATCAGCATTGACCTTCAGGGGGTAATAAACCAACACAAAAACATTGAATATCAAATGCAAAATGAAACAATTTCAAAAATGTTGCTGAGTTACAGTTCATATAAGGAAATCAGTCAATTGAAATAAACTCATTAGGCCTGAATCTATGGATTTCACATGACTGGGCAGGGGGTGTAGCCATGGGTGGGCCTTGGAGGACATAGGACCACCCACTTGGGGAGCCAGGCCCAGCCAATCAGAATGAGTTTTTCCCCACAAAAAGGCCTTTCTGATGACAAAAACCGCCCTCATTAGTAGGAGGGTGTTCCTAATATTTTGTACCCTCAGTTATATTATACAGTGATGGGGGTAAAAATGTGTAGTTACACATCGCATATATAATTTTTGGACAATATTATATTTATACTTTGACTCCAACTATCGAATTGTACAAAATAATGATATTTATTTTGCTAGGTAGCGTTAGCTAGAGCTAGTCGGCTGTACCTGCACCAAAACTCTGGTATTTTCATCCTATAGCTTGTTCTCATCTTCTTTTCAAGTAGTGAGTCAGCATATTTTCATCACTTTAATCCCACGAATAATCAAAACTCACTTTCTCATGTTCTCTTTTGTCTCCCTGCAGCAGACATAGTGAGCAATATGTTTGGAACATCAAATCGTGTTGTGATAATGTCATATTGTGAAGTCCCTGGCAACTCCCAGCCCTACCAGGGTTCATGTCAATTCCACCTCAATCCAGTCAATTTAGAAAGTGAAATTTAAAAAAAGGGCATATTATTTTCAATGGGGACTTTTTCATTGGGAATGTTTGATAGGGAATTTCAATTGCCTTTCGAAATTGACTGAATTGAAATGGAATTGATACCGACCTTGACAGACACAAATAATCAGTCCCCAGGTGAATGGTGAAGATGGTATGCTCTATGTGGTGTCCACTAACCTCAGTAAGTCTTTATGGTAGTCATCGTCCCAGACAAACTGGCTGTTCTTGGTCAGCTCAAAGAACTCTCCTCTCCTCCTGAAAAGATAAAACAGATATCCAATTAACTGCACATCTCCCCTCCGCCTACAGTCTAGTTATACGCCCACACTTCAGACAGGGAGAGGGGGGGAGAGAAGGAGGGAGAGGGAGGGGATATTAGGAGAGAGGTGGGTGTAAAAAATATAAATGTGTGATAGAGGTGGGGGGGGAGAGATATATAGTTTATCACAGTTTCAGAACATCATCATAGGATCTTCTAATGAATAGGCCAATGGGTTTCCACTTCCACCTTGACATTTCCCACAGCCCATCAACCTAAATTGAAGTTATAATGAAAACTGCATAAAATTTGACTTGAATGGGCTCCCGCTGTGAGCGTGCCAGCTGTGTGTGACATTTAACCTACTTCATGTACAGAGCCAGGTCCGTTGCCAGAATAGCCCTCTCGATCATCTTCAGAGTGGCCTTGTACTCATCCAGAGACAGACTGCTCAGAATCTGATTCCCCTGGGGGAGAGAGAGGGAAGGGACAGAGCGAGAGAGGGAGGGAGGTGGAGAGAGAAAGTGAGAGAGAGGGAGGGAGGGAGATGGAGAGAGAAAGAGAGAGAGAGAGAGAGAGAGGGAGATGGAGAGAGAAAGAGAAATAGAGAGAGAGGGAGGGATATGGAGAGAGAAAGAGAGAGGGAGGGAGGGAGATGGAGAGAGAAAGAGAGAGAGGGAGATGGAGAGAAAAGAGAGAGAGAGAGGGAGTGAGACAGAGAGAGAGAGGGAGATGGAGAGAGAAAGAGAGAGAGGGAGGGAGATGGAGAGAGAGAGATTGAGGGAGATGGAGAGAGAAAGAGAGAGATAGTGAGGGAGATGCAGAGAGAGAGAGAGAGGGGGAGGGAGATGGAGAGAGAAAGAGAGAGAGAGGGAGATGGAGAGAAAAAGAGAGGGAGGGAGATGGAGAGAGAAAGAGAGAGGGAGATGGAGAGAGAAAGAGAGAGAGAGGGAGGGAGATGGAGAGAGAAAGAGAGAGAGAGAGGGAGATGGAGAGAGAAAGAGAGGGAGGGAGATGGAGAGAGAAAGAGAAAGAGAGAGGGAGATGGAGAGAGAAAGAGAGAGAGAGGGAGGAAGATGGAGAGAGAAAGAGAGAGAGGCAGGGCATACAAGTTATTGAGCAAGTTCAACTATAGCATGGGTGCCATGACAACACAAATAGCAAAACACTCGAAATCAATTCAACCAATGGATCTGCTCTCCTTTCTTTGCGATGTGTGTGTATAATGGTGTGTGTCAACTTGTGTGTGTGTGTCTACTACATCCCAGATTAACTAAGTGTTGCTCTCCAGTGAATCTGTGCCCATAAAGATGAAGTGGCGCTTTATTACACCATAGAGGAGTGTTATCTCCTAGAGACTAGCAGCTGGAGCTCGTGGACTGCAACCCAAATGACATACTCCCTATACAGTGCAAGACTTTTGACAGGGTAGTGAGCGGTAAGAGGCAGTGCACTATATTGGGGATAGGGTGCCATAAGGCACTTGGAATTGGCACTAAAGAGGAAATGAGGAAACACTAACATCCTGCTATGTATCTCAAATACATTATGGCGAATGATGCCGGCCATTTTATTGTTCCTGAAGAATAAATGCAGAACTGACTGAACGAGTTACGGTAACAGTTCATTTGGATAGCCCATCTGTAGATGCTCTACAATAACATTTCAACTGACTATCTACTAAACCTAATCCTAACCTTAACCCCTTATCCTAACCCTAAACTTAACCCTTACCCTTATTCTAAACCTAACCTTAACCTTATTCTAAACCTAACCTTAACGTAACCCTAGCAAGCAGACGCTGATCAACAGATAGTTTGTTGATAGTATGACCATCTGCAGAGCATCTCCCAAGTGTGATCCAATTTCCTGAGTAAATAATGGAATGAGTGTGTGTGTGTGTGTGTGTGTGTGTTCTTACTGGGCTGTTGAGGATCATGAGACACTGGTCAAAGTGGTGGTGCTCCATGGTGGAGTGGCAGTAGAGCTGGGCCAGGGGGTGGTCACTCCTGATGGAAGTAGTTACACACAGAACTGTGAGATACGCACACGCACACACAGAGAAAGATACGCACACGCACACGCACACACACACAGAGAGAGAAAGATATGCATACGCACACACACACCACACACAGAGAAAGATATGCACACACACACACACACACACACTATTACAGCCTACCTTTGTATGTAGGAGTTGTTGACTCCTCTGTGGTCCAGGTCGTGACTCAGGGTGGCGATCATCAAGGCCAGGATCTCCAGCTCACTCATATTGCTCTGACAGACAGAGAGATGGAGGGAGAGAAAGAGAGGGAGAAGAAGAGAGGCACACCATCCACAAAGATGTCATTGGGGTTACCCTTTACAAAGACCATAGTACACACACACACACACACACACCCACAGACACACACAAACAGACAGACACACACTGACAGACACACACAGACACAAGCACCCCCGCACCAACTTCCATCACAAGGCCATAGGAGGCTACCAGCAAACAAACATAGACACAGGTTCACATATGTACACCGTATGCACGCATACATACATACACCCACACACATACACCCACACACATACACATACATACGCTTTATCTTGTCCAAGTCTCAGTTGTAAATGAAAACTTGCTCTCAACTGGCCTACCTGGTTATATAAAGATGAAATAAAACAATTAAATACATAAACCCACATACATACTAGAGGTCGACCGATTAATTAGGGCCAATTTCAAGTTTTCATAACAATCGGTAATCGGCATTTTTGGACACCGATTAGGGCCAATTACATTGCACTCCACGAGGAGACTGCGTGGCAGGCTGACCACCTGTTGCGCGAGTGCAGCAAGGAGCCAAGGTAAGTTGCTAGCTAGCATTACATTTATCTTCTAAAAAACAATCAATCTTAACATAATCACTAGTTAACTACACATGGTTGATGATATTACTAGTTTATCTAGCTTGTCCTGCGTTGCAGATAATCAATGCGGTGCCTGTTAAGTTATCATCAAATCACAGCCTACTTCGCCAAACGGGTGATGATTTAGCAAGCGCATTCGCGAGAAAAAGCACTGTCGTTGCACCAATGTGTACCTAACCATAAACATCAACGCCTTTCTTAAAATCAATGCACAAGTACATTTTTTTAAACCTGCATATTTAGTTAATATTGCCTGCTAACATGAATTTCTTTTAACTAGGGAAATTGTGTCACTTCTCTTGCGTTCTGTGCATGCAGAGTTAGGGTATATGCAGCAGTTTAGGCCATCTGGCTCGTTGCGAACTGTGTGAAAACCATTTCTTCCTAACAAACGTAATTCATTTGCCAGAATTGTACATAATTATGACATATATTTGAAGGTTGTGCAATGTAACAGCAATATCACATTGTAGGATTTTTAATGAATTTATTTGCAAATTATGGTGGAAAATAAGTATTTGTTCAACTACAAACAAGCAAGATTTCTGGCTCTCACAGACCTGTAACTTATTCTTTGAGAGGCTCCTCTGTCCTCCACTCGTTACCTGTATTAATGGCACCTGTTTGAACTTGTTATCAGTATAAAAGACACCTGTCCACAACCTCAAACAGTCACACTCCAAACTCCACTATGGCCAAGACCAAAGAGCTGTCAAAGGACACCAGAAACAAAATTGTAGACCTGCACCAGGCTGGGAAGACTGAATCTGCAATAGGTAAGCAGCTTTTTTTGAGGAAATTATTGTGGGAGCAATTATTAGGAAATGGAAGACATACAAGACCACTGATAATCTCCCTCGATCTGGGGCTCCACGCAAGATCTCACCCCGTGGGGTCAAAATGATCACAGGAACGGTGAGCAAAAATCCCAGAACCAGTGAGCTGGGACCAAAGTAACAAAGCCTACCATCAGTAACACACTACGCCGCCAGGGACTCAAATCCTGCAGTGCCAGACGTGTCCCCCTGCTTAAGCCAGTACATGTCCAGGCCCATCTGAAGTTTGCTAGAGAGCATTTGGATGATCCAGAAGAAGATTGGGAGAATGTCATATGGTCAGATGAAACCAAAATATAACTTTTTGGTAAAAACTCAACTCGTCGTGTTTGGAGGACAAAGAATGCTGAGTTGCATCCAAAGAACACCATACCTACTGTGAAGCATGGGGGTGGAAACATCATGCTTTGGGGCTGTTTTTCTGCAAAGGGATCAGGACGACTGATCTGTGTAAAGGAAAGAATGAATGGGGCCATGTATCGTGAGATCTTTAGTGAAAACATCCTTCCATCAGCAAGGGCATTGAAGATGAAACGTGGCTGAGTCTTTCAGCATGACAATGATCAATGAACAATGATCCCAAATACACCGCCCGGGAAATGAAGGAGTGGCTTCGTAAGAAGCATTTCAAGGTCCTGGAGTGGCCTAGCCAGTCTCCAGATCTCAACCTCATAGAAAATCTTTGGAGGGAGTTGAAAGTCCGTGTTGCCCAGCAACAGCCCCAAAACATCACTGTTCTAGAGGAGATCTGCATGGAGGAATGGGCCAAAATACCAGCAACAGTGTGTGAAACCTTGTGAAGAGTTACAGAAAACGTTTGACCTTTTGCCAACAAAGGGTGTATAACAAAGTATTGAGATAAACTTTTGTTATTGACCGAATACTTATTTTCCATCATAATTTGAAAATAAATTCATTAAAAATCCTACAATGTGATTTTCTGGATTTTTCTTTCTGATTTTGTCTGTCATAGTTGAAGTGTACCTATGATGCAAATTACAGGCCTCTCTCATCTTCTTAAGTGGGAGAACTTGCACAATTGGTGACTGACTAAATACTTTTTTGCCCCACTGTACATACATACAAACACCCACACACATACACCCACACATAAACCCACATGCATACATACATACATACATACACCCACACACATACACATATACACCCACACACATACATAAACCCACATACATACATACACCCACACACATACATCCACATGCATACATACATACATGCATACATACATACATACATACACCCACACATAAACCCACATGCATACATACATACATACATACATACATACATACATACATACATACATACATACATACATACATACATACATACATACATACATACATACATACACCCACACACATACACATATACACCCACACACATACATAAACCCACATACATACATACACCCACACACATACATCCACACACATACAGTGCCTTGCGAAAGTATTCGGCCCCCTTGAACTTTGCGACCTTTTGCCACATTTCAGGCTTCAAACATAAAGATATAAAACTGTATTTTTTTGTGAAGAATCAACAACAAGTGGGACACAATCATGAAGTGGAACGACATTTATTAACAAAACTTTTTTAACAAATCAAAAACTGAAAAATTGGGCGTGCAAAATTATTCAGCCCCCTTAAGTTAATACTTTGTAGCGCCACCTTTTGCTGCGATTACAGCTGTAAGTCACTTGGGGTATGTCTCTATCAGTTTTGCACATCGAGAGACAGAAATTTATTCCCATTCCTCCTTGCAAAACAGCTCGAGCTCAGTGAGGTTGGATGGAGAGCATTTGTGAACAGCAGTTTTCAGTTCTTTCCACAGATTCTCGATTGGATTCAGGTCTGGACTTTGACTTGGCCATTCTAACACCTGGATATGTTTATTTTTGAACCATTCCATTGTAGATGTTTTGGATCATTGTCTTGTTGGAAGACAAATCTCCGTCCCAGTCTCAGGTCTTTTGCAGACTCCATCAGGTTTTCTTCCAGAATGGTCCCGTATTTGGCTCCATCCATCTTCCCATCAATTTTAACCATCTTCCCTGTCCCTGCTGAAGAAAAGCAGGCCCAAACCATGATGCTGCCACCACCATGTTTGACAGTGGGGATGGTGTGTTCAGGGTGATGCGCTGTGTTGCTTTTACACCAAACATAACGTTTCGCATTGTTGCCAAAAAGTTCCATTTTGGTTTCATCTGACCAGAGCACCTTCCTCCACATGTTTGGTGTGTCTCCCAGGTGGCTTGTGGCAAACTTTAAACAACACTTTTTATGGATATCTTTAAGAAATGGCTTTCTTCTTGCCACTCTTCCATAAAGGCCAGATTTGTGCAATATACGACTGATTGTTGTCCTATGGACAGAGTCTCCCACCTCAGCTGTAGATCTCTGCAGTTCATCCAGAGTGATCATGGGCCTCTTGGCTGCATCTCTGATCAGTCTTCTCCTTGTATGAGCTGAAAGTTTAGAGGGACGGCCAGGTCTTGGTAGATTTGCAGTGGTCTGATACTCCTTCCATTTCAATATTATCGCTTGCACAGTGCTCCTTGGGATGTTTAAAGATTGGGAAATCTTTTTGTATACAAATCCGGCTTTCAACTTCTTCACAACAGTATCTCGGACCTGCCTGGTGTGTTCCTTGTTCTTCATGATGCTCTCTGCGCTTTTAACGGACCTCTGAGACTATCACAGTGCACGTGCATTTATACGGAGACTTGATTACACACAGGTGGATTGTATTTATCATCATTAGTCATTTAGGTCAACATTGGATCATTCAGAGATCCTCACTGAACTTCTGGAGAGAGTTTGCTGCACTGAAAGTAAAGGGGCTGAATAATTTTGCACGCCCAATTCTTCAGTTTTTGATTTGTTAAAAAAGTTTGAAATATCCAATAAATGTCATTTCACTTCATGATTGTGTCCCACTTATTGTTGATTCTTCACAAAAAAATACAGTTTTATATCTTTATGTTTGAAGCCTGAAATGTGGCAAAAGGTCGCAAAGTTCAAGGGGGCCGAATACTTTCGCAAGGCACTGTACATAAACCCACATACATACATACACATACACCCACACACATACATAAACCCACATACACCCACACACATACACATATACACCCACACACATACATAAACCCACATACATACATACACATACACCTACACACATACACCCACACACATACGCACACATATATCCCCTCCTCTCCACTACCTCGACAAAAGAACACACAGGTGCTTATCACAAGTCATAAATACGACCAACGAGACACAAATGGTTAGGCAAACAAACTTACACGGCAACCCTCGACACGCACGCACACTCATTACAGAGAGGGGTGTTAGGCTCTTAGCACTGTCTGCTTGAGAAAGCAGCTTACACATGAACTCAACAGCCATTTGTTAGCAACAACGGGAGTGTAACATTTAACCTACTGCTTAATCTGCAAAGACAATTAGGACAGAGCTGGGTGTGAGCACTGAGGGGAACCGGGTTAAACTGGAACTGCGTGTTTGGGATAGGTTGAGTTCTGTTTATGTCTGAGACAGTGCCTGCTCAAGTGTCCGTTCAAGTGTCTTCAACTTGCTATTCGCAATAAGAATATTCTTCATAATATCTGATGACTTTCAGTCAAGATATCGGAGTAACACATTCAGATGTAGTGGAGAATATTTGTTGTTTTGGTATTTAAATATGGAGGTTACTGGAAGCCAATGCTGACTTGACAAAACACAACGGTGGGACGGACCCAGTCATGGCACTGTTACAGCACGGTGACTCATTAGCCATTGATCGAACTAACACACACGAGACGTGCTGCTGGGGTTGATTATCTACTGATTGGACGGCGTGACCCGGCACCCCTGCCCTGCTGGCCATTGATTGGCTGAGCTCACCTGTAACTGGCCAGATTTGAACAGGGCGAACATGCACTGGGAGGTGTTAAAGGCGTGTCTCCAGTTGTGGTAGGCCACGTTCTTCCTATAGTTCTTCTTTACGCTCAGGATCCACTGGCACAGACTCTACAGAGAGAGAGGAACGGGTGGGGGGGGGGGGTTGAGGGATCGCAGCAGGAAATAGACAAGAAAAAGTGGGGAGAAACAGGGAAAGACGTGGGGGAGGAGGAGGAGAAGAGGGCAAAAAACAGACCAAATGGTAACCAGTGACAGCGAGTATCTGCACATCCTCAGTCGGTAGGGCTTGATATAATCTGGCCAGCCTGGCATTCTGACTGGCACTATAGAGAAAACCCTGACCACACTGCTAATCAAATCATTAGATTCTGTTGATCGTATCTTTATCCAATCTTCCCATGTCCATCCATTTGCCGGCATCGGCTTCCAAAACAATTCCCCATTAGTCAATGCACAGTAGTGGCTAACACTTTTCGCCTGACTTGCCAATAATCGAAAATGAATTTGATTGGCATTTATGTTGCCCTTTTCTCAACCTCAAAATGCTTTGCATTGTATGCTGTTCAAGTCCAATCTATTGTTACTGCTGAAAGGTCAGGTCACTACGGTATCTCTCATACTGTATCCTCTCAATTCTCAATCGTATGGCTGTTCTGAGGCCAGTGATGGTCAACCATGTCTCATAGGTGTGCAGTGGAGTGATCAGCGAGGTACAGCCCGACACTGAACTAGAGCGCTGACCTGCTCTTGTTTATACACTTGGGTGGTCATCGTGCCTGCTCTCACTCAAAGAGCTGAAAAATAACCGGGCTCTGTGTAGGGCCCTCACAGCCAATCAAAGGCTCTCTTTATGAGCCGTCCTGGCCGCAGGGCACTCCGGAGGGCAACTGTGCCGTTAGAGAACCTCTTAATAATATGTAATGGGGTGAGGGGCTGTATTTTAGGATGTAAAAACACACACATCTATGTCAACACTTGTATGCACAGTTGCGTATACACACACACACACACACACTACAATTAACACACACGCACGTCGGTATGCACGTATGCGCGCACACACACACACACCCACCAACCTTGTATTTCATCTGGAAGTTCTGGACCAGGTTGAGGTCTACAAACATGCGTATGGTGGCCTGAGTGGTCTCAGCGTCGGACAGCTCAAAGTCACTGAAGCTAAACTCCATCAGGCGCAGAGACTGGGCTGACGGAACAGTGGCTGCCTTCAAATACAGAGGGAGAGAGAGGGTAGAGGAGTGTGTGAGATGGATGCACACACACACACACGCCCACGCACACACACGTTCATATACGATATGCACGCATGTACACACACACATATACTGTAGGTATGCACAAACGCACACACATAGACACACGCATGCTAACACGCCCACATACCCTCCCTAAACACCAGGGATCTATAGCAGGCATTAATAATCGATGAGCTGTGATCAGCAGAGTCTAAGGCACACAGGAGGAGCATCTATCTGTGTTCGGCTCGCCTCCCCTACAACTGACAGACGGCACATCTACACAGAGCAGACAGGACACCCCCTAATGCACACAGGATCTCTCTCTCTCTCCTCTTCTGCTGTCTCTACCACTCCGTCTCTCACTTTATTTCGGATCACTTCCTCTTTAATCTGTGGTTGTATATTAATCCTCTCTCTCCTTCTCCATTTCTGTCCCCCTGTCACCGTCTATATCCGCTGCAGTCTCTCTCTTCCTCTCTGCATCTCTCTCTCTCTCTTCCTTTCTCCATCTCTCTCTCTCTCTTCCTCTCTGCATCTCTCTCTCTCTCTTCCTCTCTCCATCTCTCTCTCTCTCTCTTCCTTTCTCCATCTCTCTCTCTCTTCCTTTCTCCATCTCCCTCTCTCTCTTCCTCTCTGCATCTCTCTCTCTCTCTTCCTTTCTCCATCTCTCTCTCTCTCTTCCTCTCTCCATCTCTCTCTCTCTTCCTTTCTCCATCTCTCTCTCTCTCTTCCTTTCTCCATCTCTCTCTCTCTTCCTCTCTCCATCTCTCTCTCTCTCTCTTCCTTTCTCCATCTCTCTCTCTCTCTCTTCCTCTCTCCATCTCTCTCTCTCTCTGCCCCCTCCTTTCTCCATCTTGCATATACACACTCTGGCATTTTCTTGACCTCTCTGTCTGGTGGTTTTAATCTCTATCTCTTTCTGGCAGCAGAGCCAGCTCAGACGGAGAGCGACAGAGAGAAGCCGTTGGGACTGAGAGAGATAAAAGAGCGAAAGCAGGGGAATCCCGTAATATTATTCTGTCAGACAGAAAGGATAACAGCTTTTACTACCACCACCACCATAGATACAGTGTACGCCATTTAGCATACGCTTTTATCCACATTCCTTACACATGGGTGATCCCAGGAATCGAACCCACAACCCATGGCATTGTAAGCATCATATTCTACCGACTGAGCCACAGAGAAGACGTTTTTATTTATTTAATTTAAATTTTACACCTTTATTTCAACAAGGAACACAGACTGAGACCAAGGTCTCTTTTACAGCTGGGCCCTGCGTATACATGTTTACACATACAGTTTAGGCACAATGATTAAGAAACTACACAAGACAAGACGATCACAGATCACACAAAAAAATACAGCGACAGATTACATTTACACACAGGTTATTCCCACTAACAGCACAAGTACTTGCATTAGACAGCGAAGTCCAACCCACGTTTTGATATAAAACACAATGGTGAGTTGTGTAGCTAGCACCCGTAATAAACCTAAGTGCGCAATGTTAAGTAGCATCCAGTGATTTAAGTGTTGATGCCGTAGCATGCATGTAGATAATATCCCCATAATCTGTAACAGACATACAGTATGAATGCTTCCGCTCAGTGTTTGAGATCAATTGACACTTTACCATGGCACTTTGAGATTTATTTTAAACTGCTAAAACCCTTACGCACCACTGCACTTTGTATACCAGGGTTGGCTGGCCTTCTCTAGTCACTCATAGGCTCAGGCACTGGTATACTTTTATTTACAAAGCCATTTTGGGTTTACTACCTTTTTATTTGGGCATTTCTATTGTTCAGAAATGTGGTGGGTACTCTCTTCAATTCGCTGGACTTTATCCTGCTAACTGTTCCAAATGTTCGAACTGAATTTGGTAAAAGGGCTTTTATGTACTCTGCGCCATCGTCTTGGAACTCCTTACAAAATACTTTTAAACTGGAAGAACTTGTCCCGATTGGTGTTTTTAAATCACTGATGAATGATCTTGAGACTGACTCCCTGACCTGTCAATGTTTTTAATTAGCTGTTTTTGATTTTGTTATATTCTTGTGAATTCTATGGTTTTTACTAGATTACTTGTAGTTGTTCATGTTGTTTGTCTGTAATTGTTGTAATGACTTGGTGCTGCTTATCTTGGCCAGGACGCTCTTGAAAAAGAGATTTTAAATCTCAATGAGCCCTTCCTGGTTAAGTAAAGGTTAAATAAAATAAATTAATAAATAATAAATCATTCTAACTAGGGAAACATCAATACTTCAGAGAGTCAACGGCTCAGCAACAGTGACGGAACACTGCCTAGGGAGGGTGACATGGCCTAAAAAGGAGTCCGTGGCCCAGATATGATACTGTGCTGTACCTCATCAGCCACCATACTACAGCCTCCACTGCCTCAGGGAAAATATATAATTAGATTTTGTCATCAGGCCATTTCATCTCAGGATACGAAAATGCCGTATGATCTTCGGAAAAGGTCACGCGGTGTAAATGAGCGTCTAATAGTGTTCGGGGGTGGGGACCAAGTTTCATAGAAAAGCCGTATGGATTTATCCCGAAAAATGCTACAAAAAAGAAAAGGAAGAGAAAGAAAGAAAGAAAAGAAGAAGGAAACTAAAAAGAGACAAAGTAAAAGATAATGAAGGCATAGCCTTAAACAAAGCCCTTCTCCCTATGTGGTCGTAGTGTCTCCTCTTGTGCACAGTTAGAATATAATTGGACAAGTCGTAAAATGAGTCATATTAACTAAATAGCTGCTCCCACTATAATCCATATATTATGGCAGCTAGCGGCAGACCTAAAGACTCGCCACCTAAATTACTTCATAAGGACTTAAATATGCTGACACCTTAGCATTAGCTGGCAGGAGTCGGATTATTCTCTTTAACCCCAATTAATCATTGAGAATCTTTCAAAGCAAAATGATTCGGGTTTTAAATAGGCTTTCTGGAATGGGTGTTGTGCATACTTTCACTTTTAAACCCTACTGCGGTCTTTTTTCGTGTTCTTTCTTTCCTCAGTCCATTATCCCCATAGGTCTTAATGTATGTATCAGTGTGAGAGTCGGCCATATTGTGTTACTAATTGGTTGGGTTTACATGCTGAATCAGCGCTGGGTCTCGTTACATGATGGCTGAAGTCCACTCATCTTTACACTGCCTGATGGAAGGCATCTGTCTGGCATTGTGTATGGACGCAAGTGTATGTGTGTGTGTGTGTGTGTGTGTGTGTGTGTGTGTGTGTGTGTGTGTGTGTGTGTGTGTGTATAGTGTTAAGTTAATAAATTGTAATTTACCGCGGTTACCTGCAGCGCCCGTGTCTCTTCCTCTGCAGCAGAGGCGTGATACGAGAGGACCTGAGAATGACACACACAAACACACAGCGACTGTTCTCCTTAAAAGTCAACACGATCGCTCTGACCGAGTATACAACTAAAAAACAGATTTCACATTTTGGTAGATGACACTTTCACAGATTTCCTCCCCCGTGAGATGTTTCTGACCTCAGACAGACAGCCCTGCCAAACACACATCCTTCAACCCCAAGTCCATCCATATCAGAGGCCTGTCATTGATAATTGGGGGAGAAAAACTGAGAAAGCTAGAAGAGGTCAGTCCTCGCGATGGCTACAGCGCCGCTGGAGAATGGGCTGAAGTGGTGGCTGCTGGGTAACGGCGGGGAGAGTGTCAGCTGCAGCCGAGAGGGGACGTCACCGGGGAGCCCTGACAGTGACAGCTCCAGAATAGAACAGTCAGGGAGAGAACAGGAGAGGGGGAGGACCGGAGGAGAGGAGGAGGATACATACGCCATCGAGGGCTGAAGAGGTCTAGGATAGAGTTGGAGTGATCACGCTAGTTCTGTTTTAACGCGGGGGAAGACGGAGCAGAGTATGGAGAAGACTATCCAGTCTTTCCTAATGGCAACCATCGCTGTTACTCTCGATCCCCCATGTTTAAGGTCTCCATATTGTAGTTGCCTGCAGAGGCACTGAGCTAGCTTTATCTTACAATACCTCAATATTATCATGAACCATTAGGATGTAAAACTCCAAACTGACCTGAGACCTGTGTCACTTACCTCCAATGTGACCTCCTGTTTGGCCATGGCTCTCTCCACTGTTTCATACATCTGGGTGTTCTGTATACCCAGTCCACAGAAGATGGCGAAGGCCTCTAGGAACTGTTCATCGTTTCGGTTGAAGGACTTCACCTTCCCCGATGCCTCATCCATCTTGTTCACCAACTGACACACACCTTCAAGACCCGACATAGGGGTAAATGTTGGAAACATATCAGGACGTTAATGACACACACACACTCATGCACACACACACCAGACAAAACATTGAACTGACACACAGTTGTAGACACACAGGACAAAAAGGTTTTGTGCTTCTTTTTTTTATTTTTAAGTTTCTTCTCCCCCCCCCCCCCACACACACACATTCCAGACACTTAGGGGACAAAACTTTAGTTTGCTTCTCATTTTCAATATTCAATAGTTTGCTGTGAGGGACCTCTTGTCTGAAACTAAAAGCTCCATCTACTCCATGACTAATGGTCCAATAAATGTTTGTTGACAGCAAAGTTCTAATGTATAAAACACCTGCCCTATCCTCAGCCTGGAGACCTACTTACTAGTCACATCATGGAAACGTGTCATCGCTAACACTCTGATCCTTCCCCTTTACCTTCAGCTGCCCTTTCTCCTACATATCCTGCTTGACATTACAGGTGGCTTAACTAATGCAAATACATAAGTCACATTTTACAATGTGACTTATCCGGAGTGAGTTACGCTAGGGGAAAAAATGTATACTGCTTCATTAATGTCAGTGGCAGAGCTACTAAGAACATATAATGTCCACGTTTGAATCAATAAATTAATTCTAAGGAAATTAGGTTGAGTGGAGAAGGGGAAGGGGAGGTATGGTAATAAATTCTATATTAAAGTCTAGTGGCAGAAGGTTGTCTTTTGATCTGAGTGTCTCCTAGACTCTTCAGGCAGTTGGTTGAGAGGCTAAAGGGACCTGTTCTGTTTGATCATTGGGGAGTGGGGGGACATACATTATGGTTACACCACTGCCCAGCTAATTAATTGATCTATTTGTGCCTTTATTCATACATGCAATTCAAATCTCTTTTACAAGAAAGACCTGTTTAGGTCTTGTAATGATCTCAGCTAATGATGTTAGGTTATAATGCAAATGCAAATTATGCTAATGCTAAGGATGCGTTAATGAATGAGAGGGAAAACTCTTGGTTGCGACTAATGAATGAGGATACAATAGGGCAATATCTGTAAACACAAACCATAAAGAGAGAGAGAGCGAGAGAGCGAGAGCGAGAGCGAGAGCGAGAGAGAGACAGACAGACAGACAGACAGACAGACAGACAGACAGACAGACAGAGGTAGGTACCTATCACTTTATCCTTCTTCCCGTTCCTGATAGGAGTACAGAGCAAACTCTTGATCTGGTTACTGGGGTGCTCTGGGTTTTCACTCTGAAGGAAACAAAGAATCACAACTAGAGGCTCAACAAAAAAGATGGCCGACATAGGATGAACATTCTGGAACAGATCATGTTCAGTACTGACCATCCAGGGAAAGCGTTGGTCTTTGGTGACGTCAGAGATGTTCAGAGGTTCCATGGTGTTCTTCACGTACTGGGCATACATGTAGTTTATCTGACTCACGTCACAGTCCCTGTGGGGAACACAACATTGTAATACTTGTTTTATTAGACTGTGGACAACTTCTACATTACTTACACATAAACACCCCAAGCACCCTTAGCGTATGACTGCTCTGTTGAGTTGGGTGGATCTCATCACGTTGCCACTGCATTGGCTGTATTGCATTGTATTGTCTTTCTAAGCCTCAGTGAATACGCATGTACAGAAGCCAGTGCTGAAGGCTCCATACCTGGACTTAAGAATATCTTGGCTGATTGTCAGAAGGAACTGACTATGATTAAGCTTGACCAGGCCTGTCACGGCATAATGACTGTTTATTATTATCTCAACTGATGCCAGGACAGACAGAAACATGAATAACTAATATCCTATTTGTACTACTGCATATGTCTTTAAAGACAAGCTCTAACTGCAGCAGCAAAGCTGTGGCACGGTTGAGATGATGGCCAAAATACAGACAAAAGTGGAGAACCTTCGCTGCTGCGCTCCCCATCAGCCGGCGTGACGGGGGACGGGGGGGGGTGAGTGATACGTCTTTATTTAATCGACTCAGGGTAGGATGAGGGTTAAGGATTAAGAATCGTCTGCGGTGAATTTAAGTTTAAAAAAACAAAACTTGTCTACCCTTCTCCAATATGGTTCGCAGACGCACACTGTTACTTTTCAGTGGCGACCCGCCATTCAGGAGCCCCACGTTAGTGAGTTAATAAAGTCTCCATACAAACATAGTATTTTTTGCTTTCTTGAGCAAGGTAGCTGCAAAATGCAGGTGTTTCAGCCTAGCCCAGTGCTTTCTGTGCTGGTGGGGCAGCCAGCGGAAAATATGGAGCGTAGGGCGTGGGAATGTTTTCGAGTTGCGCCATAATTGGCTCAGTGTTCTGTCACTCATTGGGACACTACGTCACTGCCAAATCTAAGGGGAGAGCTCGAAATTCAAGCCCCTTGGGTGCTGCCATAGAGTTACAATAGAAGAGCCCATCCAAGAAGGCTCAAGGTCATTGGCCACAGATAAAATTACGTCAAATCACATTATATCTACAGTAGTTTTGATTGGACTGATCATGTCAACATCATACTTTCAAAATCTTAGCTAGCAAGCTAGACAACCAATCATCATCATGATTCATCGTGAATCAAGTCGACAATCTACTGGCAAATCCTTTTCAATCCTTGTCATATGAAGAGAAATAATGAAGATAAAATAAAGATAAAATGTATCGGTGCTCATCAGCCATTGAACATTACACAATGAGTGGTTTGAAAGGAATCAGTTGCGAACTGCAAGCACTGCAAAGCAATCACTAGCCTGCTATTCAGTGGAGTGGCTGTGTGGTCCCTATTCTGGGTTTAAGGGTCTCTTTTCCAAGCTTAAAATGATAAACATTCAACATTGGCCATGCTCAAAACAACTGTTAACTCGGAACTGGGAAATCTGACTTTAGTGAGTTCAAGACAACTGGGAACTCTGGAGAAAAAAGAGCTCTGACTGGCAAAATATATTTTAAATGGTCATCCAACTCAGAATTGTTAGTTAGGAACTCGAGACTCTTTCTAGAGCTACCACCCAAAGATCACTGACGTCATCATGATTCAACCTTTTTTGCAGTTCCCAGTTGTCTTGAAAGCACCATAAATCTAGAGAATGCTAGACTTTGATGACAAAGTTGTCACACCCTGATCTTTTTCACCTGTCTTTGTGATTGTCTCCACCTCCCTCCAGGTGTCACCCATCTTCCCCATTTTCCCTTGTGTATTTATACCTGTGTTCTCTGTTTATCTGTTGCCAGGTCGTCAAGGTTTGCAAATACCCACACACAACACACTTGTTATGACTATTTGTTTTTAAAATACTATGTTTGATTTGTGTGTTCTATTTCCTTTGGGTTTCGTGGGTTTTCCATTTGTCTTAGTGCCAAGGTATCTTAAAGGGGCATGCACACACATGGAAGTTTCAGAAGTTTTTATTTTCTGAGTTTTAATTAAATACATTCATGATTTTGATAAAGGACTGTAATGGAAACCTGGGACACAACATGTATGAAATGTTTGACAGTTTTTCATGAATTAGTCTAATATAGTAAGAAACTCTTCTTTGAAGGGTTTGTATGACCTGTGATCTCTGTCCTGACTTTCCTGTGTGGTTTCATCACCCTCATTGGAAAGCCATTTGGATAATGAATTTTAGGTTATTTGTAATACTGATTTCAAGGTCTTTTGTAATTTTTTATTTGACCTTTATTTAACCAGGCAAGTCAGTTAAGAACAAATTCTAGTCCAACGCTCTAACCACTAGGCTACCCTGCCTTGATAATTATGATGAAGTTTATAGTTCTTAGCCATATTTGTGATTTGGATCAATGTGAAGAAGGAGAAGGCATTTCCTTTGACTATGGGTAGGCTGCCTTATGTCTATTTTCCTATGACCGTATGGGTACAATTATTTTTCTTTATGGAGTCGTTAAGACTAGTGATTTGAATTTGATTTTGTTATTTGAAATGTTGTTTTATTTTTTGACCAATTGTAGTGTTTTATTTATTTATTTATTTACACATTACTCACATGGAGAGTTATGTGTCAAAATGGGGGAGGGTACAGTCCTCTGAGGTTTTGGATTGAAGTTTACACACCTTGAGTGATGTGTAGGAGTGTATGGAGTGATATGTGAAAGAGTGTATTGTTGTGTTGTTTGTTCTGTTCTATTCCCGATGTGTTATAGGGCTAACTTCCTGATCCTGTGGTTCTGCGATGAAGTGGACAGTGTGATGGGGAGTATAAGCCAATTTGAAAGAATAGTTTCAATAGAATGTGTTGTTATTCTCTTTGACATATGTTTAGACATTTGTAGTATGAATAATTGGTAAAAGTAATCATTTATCATATAGTTAATGAACTGAACTAACTGTTGTTCTGATCTGTCCTCTCGAGGTTATCATGAAAAGTGACATCAGGTGGCATCTTAATGCATGAAAGAGATAATTGGACCGAACAGTGTGTGTACCTCAAAACCCCCTCTAACTGGCTGAAGAAGAGTGACAAAGGCATTGAATAAGGCCCTGTCCAAACCACTTCTACCGAAGGAAACGAGTCCGAGCCAGCAACCGGTGTACAGCATCTGATCTAAGCTATCAACTGCTTTTCTCTCATGTCTTTTCTCAGAGTGTGAGAGGAGTCCACATGGAGTGAGCATGGGGAGAGATCTGTTCTAAACTTCTCTTATGTTGCTGGTATACTGGTTGACGAATGGACAAGACATGGGTGGGTGGTAAAGGTGATGGCGGCTTAGGTGAGACATTGAAATTGGGACATTATCATGGCCATCCACTTTGAACTGTAAAGCTATCAGAAGACAACGAAAAGGACGTCAGAAAAATCAGGGGGGGTCAACTGTGCCCAAAATTGTTTTTTGACTTTTGGGGTATCAGGTTGATTGTAGAAGTCTACACTACATCCAATTATAGTAATTTAGATGAATAATGCATTGAGATACTGATCTGTATTATAATTGTTACGAACCCCTTTGGCCCTGCAGTCTAGGGGGGATGGAAACGAGACCCGTAACATATCTCATGCAAATCATAACAGTGAAAAGGAACAGTGAGAACTAAAAGATATCTACAGACAACTTAAACCTACCGTCAAACACTTCGGGTTTATTTTAAACACACGGCAATGGGGTGTGGGAAAAAGGGGCTGAGCTGGACCCAAGGAAAGAAATAATAAATATCCAAAAAACCCTAAGCTAGTCTTACCTGCTTCAAGCACAGCAAGCTAACTAACCAATAAAATACAGTGGGTGGTCCGCCCAGTTCTAACTTGGGTATTTAGACAATGTTTTCCTAGGGGTAATGTATGCCCATGGGCGACTTGGCTTGGTATCCCCTTTTCACACCAACAAACAAACAGTCATACACCACAACAATAGATACTCACAGAATAACAGACAAAGGTCACATGTAGGCACAAAAACAAGAGAGAGAGAGAGAGAGAGAGAGAGAGAGAGAGTTTGGGAAAACTACTGACTGAGTTATTAAACCACGGGTAAGGGAAAAGGAGCAGGTGTGTCTTCAGTGGCGACTGATTGGCGACTGATTACTGCCACCTGTGACTAGGGCAGAAGGAGAGAAAACAAATACACACACAGGATACCTGTATCCGTAACAATAATCGTGCCAATTTTTTTTTTTATAGTAGAATGAATTGGGTTTTTGACTGGATGTTAATATAATTTAGATTCTGCCATTGTTGATGTGTGTAAAATGTATTTTTTTTAATTTTTTTACTTTGAGTGATAGGACCAATTTGAATTACTGAGTAATGTCATTCTAAATTTTGGTTGGAGAATTAATTAGATTTTTAATTGTGATTTGGAAACTGAATGATTTTTTAAACTGAAGGGTTGATTTGAGTTTAGTATGTTAATACCTATATGAATGAAGCAATGAATGTATTATGGATTGATTGCTTTGATTGTTGTTATGAACTAAAGATGTCGACACTATTATCAGCATGCCCTGCTGAATGGAGAGGGTGAACTCTGATCTGGAGAGTGAAACTGATCCTAATCTATTTGCTCTATATGCATTGCCTTGTAAATAGTGGAATCATGTTGCTTGTCTTGGGTCATTTTCATTAGGCACCAATGGAATAAATTTGACCTTAGCTCGGAGTCACTACCTGGATATGCTCATTTCAGTTTCTGGGATGGAAATAGTTATTTCCACCATGCTGACCCATTGAAGTATGATGGATAACTAAAGCTTATTTTGTTAAACTCCATTGTTGCATACACTGGATTATGCATTAAATGTGTGCTTTTCACTGTCTATGAATATATAGCTTTGAATCTCATAAACTGTATGCATTTTTTGTTTTTCTTCATGGGTTCGTGCAGGTGACTGTGGATCATAACCTTCCCAGACAAATTGCTATAATACTTAGAAAATGTGTTGGAGGTTGAAATGGGAGACAGTGCTACGTTTCCTCGAAGGAGGTTGAGCCAGTGCTGTGGCATTCGGTCATGTGCAGGATACCATGCAATGAGTTATTGTTTTTGTACTTCTTGGTTTATGTAGAATGTATGCATTTTCTACATGTGAATGAATGTTCTTTACTCTTGTAATTTTCTCATAAATTGAGAGGATTCTCAAAATGGGGGAATGTGAGAGCAAAATTGAAAGATTGTTATAATACTTTAATTGTATCAAATGGTTGTTTTATGCAACATAATAGAGTATTCTGTTAACTATTGTGTGTGTGTTCTACTGAGGATGGGTCTCTGGGAGATAACACTGACGGGAGATTTACCATGTCTTTTGGGTGATAAAACCTAAAGAGCATTCCAGAGCATGAGTTAATGTCTCTGTTCTATACCATACCAGGGAGAGATGGATCCAGTTTGGAGTCAGAGGGCCAGACACTGGTCTCTAAACAATGAAAACTGTTGACACAGCAGATACTGTCGGCTATGTATTATAGGTATCTTTCATACAGATCTTAACCTTGTGACCCATTCTATTTATCTGTTGTTCGTCATGTAGGTTGAAAGGGGTGTATCTTGGCTATAAAATACCTTTATATTTTTGTCTTGGGGCTCTCAACGAATCATTTGATCATGAATTGTCAACCAGTCATCCTTATCGTAGAGCACTCAATCGATTCACTTTATATGTGTGTGTTGTATTGACCTGCTCCCTTATTAACAAGTGATTCAAGATTTAGTTTAAGTATAACTCTGACTTGTGTGATAAGTTTGTCTCTCTCTCTCATTTGATAGTAAAGAAAGGAACCACCACATCCTGTCTCTCGATTTTGTTTTCTAGTTTTCCTGGTTTTTACCTTTTCTGTCTGCCCCGACCCTAAGAGCCGTCCTGTACCTTTGCCCCACCCATCTGGATTACTGACCTCTGCCTACCCTGACCCTGCCTGCCATCCTGTACCGTTGACCCACCTATCTGGATTAATGACCCCTAACTGCCTTGACCTGTTGTCTCAAACCTGATAGTACAAACTGGCCCTGACTGACCCAGTAGACCCGGGCCAGCTGCGCAACGCCATCTCCTCCCAAGGAGCCACCATTGGTAGGCACGAGGAATTGCTTCGTGGCCTTATGGAGGTGGTTTAAACATTGGCTGAACGCCATGACCGGGCGTTGGACATTTTGCTGGAGCAATTCTGGAGCACCTGTCGGGCATTTCTAGCTCAGTGTGCCCTCATCTTTGAGCTTCAGCCCTCCTCCTTCCCTTTGGATCACTCCAAGATAGCCTACCTCATCACACTGAGGTCCGGGAGGACTCTCACCTGGGCTACTGCTGTATGGGAACAACAGCCGGCCAAATGCTTTAGTCTGGAGGGGTTCGTGGGAGAGGTGAAGAAGGCTTTGATGGTCCGTTCTACGGGAGAGAAGCTGCCCGGAAGCTAATCCAACTGCAGCAGGACTCCCACAGAGTGGCAGACTATGCGGTGGATTTCCACACGTTGGCGGCGGAGAGTGATTGGAACCAGGAAGCGCTGTTCGATATGTTCCTGCACGGCGTCTCGGAGGTGGTCAATGATGAGTTTGCTGCTTGGGAGTTATCTACGGATCTCGATTCCCTCATCGCGTTGACCATCCGCATCGATGGGCAATTACAGAAACGACGGAGTGAGAGGAAATTTGATTTCGCTCACACGTTCCACCTGGCAATTCCACCTTGCCTCCGAGTCAACCCGGAAGTCCCCGATGGTCCTGTTGATGAGAGAAACCGAGGCTTCCTGATCCTTCCCCGAGATTCGCCGAAGCTGGCCAAGTTACCGCTTCCCTAGCCTATGCAAGTAGGCAGAGCTGGGCTGTTGCCAGCGGAACGGCAATACAGGATCAACACGAAGAGTTGTCTGTATTGCAGGACTATTGGTCATTTTGTGTCCTCTTTTCCGTTAAAAGACCAGGCTCACCGGTAGGAGTGAGTACTCTGTTGCGCCATATGGAGAACTTTTCTGCTTCCCTGGCTCGCACCCCTTTTCATGCCATTCTGCTGTGGGGAAACCAGTCTAAATCTCTCCGGGTCCTCATTGACTCTGGGGCCGATTAGGTTTTTGGACGCTACACTGGCTTCCGAGCTGAACATCCCCACTCAGCCTCTCTCCATTCCCATGGATGTTAGTGCGCTGGATGGGCACTCTATTGGCCGGGTCACTTATAATACCACTCCCATCAACCACTCCCAGATGTCAGGGAATCACAGTGAGACTATTCAAAGTCTCCTCAGATTACCATGGTTTTGGGATTCTCCTGGCTCCAGTGACACAATCCCCTCATCAACTGCCGCCATTATGGTCTGTAGTCCGTTCTGCCACGCCCATTGTCTGAAGCCAGCGCAACCTGCCCCGGGACGTCTTCCTGGGGGCTCGGAAGGTGCCCCGGACCTTTCCACCATCCCCGCGGAGTACCAGGACCTCGGGGAAGTGTTCAGCAAGGCCCAGGCCACTTCGTTTCCACTGCACCGACCCTATGACTGCGAAATTGACCTTCTCCCTAGCAACTTTTATCGCCGCTTTATCTGGGGTTACACACTGACTTACCCTGTCTGCACTCACCTCTACCAAGGTTCCGTTCACGTGGTCCTCTGCCGCTGACCGGGCGTTCCAGGACCTCAAGCAGCACTTCACCACTGTTCCTGCATCCCTGCACCTTCTCCCACTGCCTCAATGTCACAGGGAGGAACTACGATGTGGGGAATGGAGAGCTTATCGCGATGAAGATGCCTTTGGAGGAATGGAGGCACTGGTTGGAAGGGGCAGAACATCCGTTCATTGTGTGGACCGACCACAAAAACCTGGAGTATCTCCGCACCGCCAAGCGCCTAAACTCCAGGCAAGCGAGATGAGCCCTGCTGTTTACCCGGTTCAACTTTTCCTTCTCTTACCGGCCAGGGTCCAAGAACGTCAAGCCAGATGCCCTGTCTCGCCGCTATAGCCCCACGGTTACCACCCCAGAGCCCAAAACCATCTTTCCCACCTCGTGCCTGGTGACAGCACTCAGCTTGGGTATAGGGAAACATGTCTGGGAGGTGCTGTGTTCCCAGATGAACCCTGGGGGAGGCCCAGATAACCGAATGATTGTGCCTGATGCTGTCTGCTCCACGGTCCTGGAGTGGGCCCATTCCTCCAGGCTTGCCTGCCACCCGGGCTCCCGTAGGACCCTGGTCTTCGTGCGCCAACGCTTTTGGTGGCCTACTATGGTTACGGATGTCGCCGCGTTTGTCGCTGCTTGCATGTCTGTGCTCAGATCAAGACATCAAGACTCCTCGGCAAGCTCCGGCTGGTGATCTGCAACCACTGCCTGTCCCTCACCGTCCCTGGTCCCACATATCCCTGGATTTCATCACAGGTCTCCCCCGTCTGAGGGCAGCACTCCCATCCTGACTGTGGTCAACCGGTTTTCCAAAGCCGCCCACTTCAGTCCTCTCCCCAAAATACCCTCAGCCAAGGAGACGGCCCAGCTCATGGTGCAGCACGTCTTCCGGATCCATGGACTGCCAGTTGGCACCCCTAGAGGTCTTCGGTTCAGCCTGTCCTCTCAGTTCCACCCCCAGTCCAATTGCCAGTCGGAGCGAGCCAACCAGGACCTCGAGACTACTCTGCGCTGCCTTGTCTCCGCCAACCCCACCACCTGGAGCCAGCAGCTTGTGTGGGTGGAATATGCCCGCAACACCCTTTCCTGCTCTGCCATGGACCTATCGCCATTTGAGTGTTCCTTCCGGTATCAGCCCCCGCTCTTCTCTGAGCAGGAAGAAAAGGTTGGCTTACCTTCTGCCCAGATGTTTGTCTGCCACTGTCGTCGTACCTGGAGGAGAGCCCAGTTGGGCCTCCTCAAGACCATGTTCAGGTATCGACGACAAGCGGATCGCCATCCGACCCGACTCCCCGGTATCATCTCAGGCAGATGGTATGGCTATCCACCCAGGATCTGCCCCTCCGGGTGGAATCCCGAACTCTCCCCCCGGTTTATAAGCCCGTCTCCCATCTCTAAAATTATCAGCCCTGCTGCTGTTTGTCTTCTGTTGCCCCGTATCCTTCGAATACATCCCAATTTTCATGTGTCCAGAGTTAAACTCATGTCTCACAGCCCTTTGCCTCCTGTTTCCAGGCCCACCCATCTCCCGCGTCTCCTCGTTGGCCAACCAGCATACAGGGTGAGGTGTTTCCTGAAGGTTCGACCTCGGGGCAGGGGGTTCCAGTACCTGGTTGACTGGGAGGGTTATGGGTTCCCACTTGGGACATTCTGGACCCAGGCCTCATCGAAGATTTCCGACACCCTGGTCAACCAGGTATGCGCCCAGGTAGGACGCCAGTTGGCACCCCTAGAGGTTTTTCAGAGTTCCCAGTTGTCTTGAGAATGCTAGACTTTGATCACAAAGTTGTCACACCTTTCACTTGTCTTTGTGATTGTCTCCACCTACCTCCAGGTGTCACCCATCTTCCCCATTATCCCCTGTGTATTTATACCTGTGTTCTCTGTTTGTCTGTTGCCAGTTCGATTTGTTTCGTCAAGCCTACCAGTGTTTTCCCCTCTGTTCCTGTCTCTTGATTGTTCCTGTTTTCTAGTTTTCCTGTTTTTGACCTTTTCTGCCTGCCCTGATCCTGAGCCTGCCGTCCTGTACCTTTGCCGCCCCCTATCTGGATTACTGACCTCTGCCTACCCTGACCCTGAGCCTGCCTGCCATCCTGTATCTTTGCCCCACCTATCTGGATTACTGACCCCTGCCTGCCCTTAACCTGTCTTTTGCCTGCCCCTGTTGGATTAATAAACTGTTGTTAATTCGACATTGTCTGCATCTGGGTCTTACCTCAAACCTGATAAAAGTGTACTGTTCAAGTGAGCAAAGCACAACAAGGTGAATCCAAAATTGTCTTGAATGCTACTGCATAAATGATGCAATATGCCAGGGAGATATGTATACTATAGCTAAGAAAGTAATACTGTATAGTAAGTTGTTAGTAGCCCATGTCCCTCACCCTAATAATTTGGTCAATTTTCCCCTCTTAATTTTGCCTACTGTTCTGACTTGGTGGTGCACATGTAGCCTATAACATGTTCTAAAGAAATGTAATCATTGGATATAGTAACAGCTTTCATTGTCTGCTTATATGCCCCCTTTATATTTATCCTATGGTTCTGACTTGGTGTACAGGGAGAACACTGTAAGAATGGCCCATGATCTGAATTCTGTTGCTGTAAATGTCAAAAGTGCTGAACAAATAGTTATATTGACTACGTCCGTCCTAGCTTGCTCATTAACGTCTTCATCGAAATTACAGATCACCTCTTATCCGCTTGTCCTCCCCTTATGCCACAGTTTGTACATCTCAATTGTCAGTATAAACCACATTTGTTTAAGCAAGTCAGCCATATCAGCTATGTTTTTTTAAAGGCAGTAAATGAGGCTGATTGAACTGTTTGGCTGCCAGACAAGGCTCCACTGATAGCCAGGAGTAGCAGTGGTAAGGTATTGGGACTGCTGTTGGGACAGCTTTATGTAGGCCGAAACAGTTTGTTTTGTTTGCCCCATCAAGATTTCCATGCTAAAATCGCCACTGTTACTTTGAGGTGTGTGTGAGAGTGATTGTGACTGTGTTGAACATCCTTAAAACGATCACATCTGAGCTCTCGTTTCACTAGATTAGCCATGATTCGATGGCACTAGAAACTAATGAGAGAGAAAGAGCAGCTGGAGAATGTGATGGAATTGGCTGGAATGGTGCTGGACGTGTGTGTGGTGCATGTGTGTGTGTGTCTAGGCACAGTCTTTTGGCTAATTATCAGTGTTATCACATGCTGGCCTCAAAGCAACTCTTATATTAGGAACATCGAACCTAAAAAGGAAACTGTGAAACTTCATTTCAATATAAAGGTACAATTAGTCTTTCAAACAAACAAATAACCCAGGAATTTTGTGGGTCAATGAATGAAAGAATCAATCAAACAAAAACTACTAGAGATAATTATACAAAATCAGCTTCAATGAGTAATAGGATTGCATTGATTCAGAACAGGACTGAATTACCCTCTCCGTGACATTCCTCTTCTCCATGCTGTGCAGTTTCGGCCTCCTTCGCCCAGGGCTAATGTCAAGTGTGTGTGTGTGTGTGTGTGCGTGCGTGCGTGTTCCTAAAAAGCCTCCCACCGACAGTTGACCACTGAGTCAAAGCTAACATCCTGCTGTTAGCTGTATCCCATTTGGCATTGGCCCCGCGTGGTGGAGCGCTACAAATGACTGCCTCTTCAGACAGGAGTGGTCCTACAGTACACACAGAACATCCTATTCGGCCCATTAGAAGATGTAAACAGAATAGAAAGCGTTTGGGTCAGCTGAGCCAGAATGTAAAAGAATGAGACACACTTTTGTAAAAAGCAACCGTGTCCCTCTGGAAGTCTCTCTGTGTCTTGCCTGGGAGCATGCTCTCTCTTGCTGTCTTTCTCCAGTTCTGTCTCTCTCTCTAGGACAAGTGCACACACTTTCAGACAGGCAGACAGACAGAAATACACACACACACACCGACACCACCCCTCCCATCCTAATACCCACGCTCCCGTCCACATACAATCCTATTGTAAATGGCTGTGAGATGAGAGTTAGTGAGATGGAGATAGAGATTGAAGTGAACAGTAGGTGCTCCACTGCCTGGCTGGAGGGCTCCGAGACGTAGGAGAACAAATCACAAATCTCCCCCCAGGATCAGGCTAAAGGGATTTACCTCCACTCTACATTTCAATGTAAGGCTTGTTCATTTTTCCCCTGGCAGAGGACGAGCAGCTAACCTCCCGTTAGAGAGATCTGATAATCTTACCCCCTCCCCCCATTCCAGATTTTTTTGTTGGTAGTTGGTGATATATGAGCACACAAAAGCTTGTGTGGTATGAACCCATTTGGAGCACGAACCCATGACCTTTAGGTGATTGTGATCTATAGGTCACGTGCCTATACGGTCCCTACAGCACAGCTCCCTATGCCAATCAGACAGAATTTTTTTTAACCAATTTCTGTTCCATATAGACTGCAACCATATCATCTAAAGATATAACATTGCTATAACCATACTATTGCCATTTTATTCTTTCAAACAAGAGCGGTTTAGATTCACCTTAGCTGAGGTGAATTCAATTGAGTTCCAAGTTATTAGCCCCAGACCTAGCACGTAGAAAGAAGCCATGACGTTGAAGGGTTGTTCACTGATTGTTATAATAAACAACACTTGACTTGCCATCTCCCACATAGACCCCCCACTGAATTCCCTCTATTGGACTCTGTAGCGTTGCTTATTGAGACATGAACCTTAGCTACCCACATGTGCAACCAATACAGCCTGTCAGGCAGCATGACTAGCGCATAGATCTCGGCCGAGCCCTTGGCTTCCGACTTCAAAACAGCCGTGTCTGTGCGTGACGTACCCTCGTAGGCCCATCTCTGAAAGCCTTCCAAAGGGGAAGAAAAATCTCCCTTCATCGTAATAGGTTGCTCCTAAACAGATTGTGATGGAGGAGCTGTCCAATGAGTCTTAAAAGGGGTTCTTAGAAAAGTTTTCAGCGTTCTTAGATCAGACCAGAAGTACTCCTCTAACAGGGAAAGGGCAGTAAGCTCATGATCCGATGTCAAGGCTCTTGCCAAAGGGATGATGTGGGATTTTTCTTGAAAACATAAGAGACCTCAGAGGACCTTGAGTCAGATCTGTTAAAGTCAGACAGGTCTCGACTAAACACCATAGCTAGGGGCAGGAGCTTTTCCTGACCATATGACCTTTAACCTGACATGGGGAAAAACTCCTGGCCCTACCCCCCCACCCACATCTCACTACCCACACTCCCACCCATGTACAACCCTATTGAAAATGGATGTGAGTTAGTGAGACAGAGATAGAGATTGAAGTGAACAGTAGGCGTTTTGCTGCCTGGCTGGAAGACTCCGAGACGTACAAGAACAAAATCACAAATCTTCCCGAAGGATCAGGCTTTTACCTTCCCTCCACATTTCAATGTAAGGCTCATTCATTTTCCCCTGGCAGAGGGCGAGCAGCTAACAGCTCTCACTCCGCCTCTCATCTCGTCCTCCCTCTCATTCTACCTCTCCGTCTCTCTTTCCTCCCCCCATTAGAGAGAGACGATAAGCTCACCCCCTTTCCGGATCTTTGGGATGCTCTCTTTACCTGACCCCCCCTCTCTCAAAGGCCTACAAAGACAATCACTCAATACTTACTGTACAAATACACACTAAACTCGGTAGAGGTTACGATTGAGAATGAGTATTTCTCTCATTCAAAGCACTTTATGGCGCAACTCACGGCCCTCTGTCATCAGAGTAATATCACCCACCAGTGCGACACACGGCAGCCATATTTCTCATATTAGGCAGTATTGGGAGGAACAACCCGTTTCAAATTAGTCAGGTTTAACAGTTAGAGGTTATCGCCTTACCTTTTGGGGACGTCTATGGCCTCTCCCAGCTCCTCGTATTCCATGTGAAACACGCTGGAGAAGGAGTTCTGGAACACAGAACCACCACAGCGGTTATTTACCTTACAGCGGCCATTACTGACAGAGGGAGAGGAGGGAGCGAGAGAGAGAGACATGCCAGCCCAGCAGGCTTACAGCTAATGCTATTAGTCTCCAGTAACAGTACACACAAATTCAGCGTAGCATAGACCTCAGAGAGAGAGAGAAAGAGAATGTGTGTATGTGTGTGTGTGTGCAGTGTGTGCAGCGTGCACGCGTGTGTCAAGTAAAATGCAAGTAAAAATGTAGACTTCAGAGAGAGAGTGTATGTGTGTGTGTGTGTGTGTGTGTATATCATGACATCTGTGTGAGAGTTTTCATTCAGGACATATCAGGTTCCCCGCTCCTATCCAAACGATAATAATTGAGGCACTGCCATCCCTACAATCCTCTTTCTGCCCGCTCCCAAAGAAGAGAGGGAAGTTGATATATTACACATCAGGCCTTGCCAGAAGCCGAGTTTATTTCAGCATTCCAGGACTCACGGTTACTCCCTTATAGGGACTTGTTTTCAACCTGCAAAGGATCCATTTTCCATGTTTAATAGTCGGGGGGGTAAGACAGGATGTTTGGATTCTGAGTAAGTCATTCACATGACATTGATGGGGAGAAGTCGTGTTCGTTCGGGGGGGTTGTCATTAGTTTACATTTTTATCCTGTCAGGGAATGTTTCCACCAAGTCCTATAGGTAACTCTTGGCTTTTGTCTTAGACGTAGGGGTATATGCATCCATCCACACTACCGTTCTAAAGTTTGGGGTCACTTAGAAATGCCCTTGTTTTTAAAAGAAACACATTTTTTTGTCCATTAAAATAACATCAAATTGATCAGAAATACAGTGTGGACATTGTTGATGTTGAAATGACTATTGTAGCTGGAAACGGCAGATTTCTTATGGAATATCTACATAGGCGTACAGAGGCCCATTATCAGCAACCATCACTCCTGTGTTCCAATGGCACATTGTGTTAGCTAATCCATATTTATAATTTTAAAAGGCTAATTGATCATTAGAAAACCCTTTTCCAATTATGTTAGCACAGCTGAAAACTTGTTCTGATTAAAGAAGCAATAAAACTGGCCTTCTTTAGATGAGTTGAGCATCTGGAGCATCAGCATTTATGGGTTCGATTACAGGCTCAAAATGGCCAGAAACAAAGACCTTTCTTCTGAAACTCGTCAGTCTATTCTTGTTCTGAGAAATGAAGGTTATTCCATGCGAGAAATTGCAAAGAAACTGAAGATCTGGTACAACGCTGTGTACTACTCCCTTCACAGAACAGTGCAAACTGGCTCTAACCAGAATAGAAAGAGAAATGGGAGGCCCCAGTGCACAACTGAGCAAGAGGACAAGTACAAAAGAGTGTCTAGTTTGAGAAACAGATGCCTAAAAGTCCTCAACTGACAGCTTCATTGAATAGTACCCGCAAAACACCAGTCTCAACGTCAACAGTGAAGAGGCGACTCCGGGATGCTGTCCAGTGTTCTTTTGTCCATCTTAATCTTTTATTTTTATTGGCCAGTCTGAGATATCGTTTTTTCTTTGTAACTCTGCCTAGAAGGCCAGCATCCCGGAGTCGCCTCTTCACTGTTGACGTTGAGACTGGTGTTTCAAAGTCAGTCAACGTAATTTGATGTTATTTTAATACACAAAATATAGCTTTTCTTAAAAAAAAAAACATTTTTAAGTGTCCCCAAACATTTGAACGGTTGTGTATGTCAGCAGAGTGTTCGGGTCGATTTTTATAGCAACAACACAGGGGACGTTTAATGAGACATGTCATGCACACAGATGCACATTACATGTTAATGTTTTTAAATGTATATCAATTGTAAAGTACTTTGTCTGTAAGGTATTTTTCGTTATGTGTCGGGCCCCTGTAAAACTAGCTGTCGCCATTGGCGTCGGGTAATGGGGATCCTAATATACTGAACAAAAATATAAACGCAACACGCAACAGTTTCAAAGATTTTACTGAGTTACAGTTTACAGAAGGAAATCAGTCAACTTCAATAAATTCATTAGGCCCTAATATATGGATTTCACATGACTGGGCAGTGGCGCAGCCATGGGTGGGCCTGGGAGGAGCCAATTCTGTCAAATGACGTTGGAGGCGGCTTATGGTTGAGAAATTAACATTCAATTCTATGGCAACAGCTCAGTTGGACATTCCTGCAGTCAGCATGCCAATTGCACGCCAATTTCCCTCAAAACTTGAGACATCTGTGGCATTGTGTTGTGTGACACAACTGCACATTTTAGAGTGGCCTTTTATTGTCCCCAGCACAAGGTGCGCCTGTGTAATGATCATGCTGTTTAATCAGCTTCTTGATATGCCACACCTGTCAGGTGGATGGACTATCTTGACAAAGGATAAAATGCTCACTAACAGAGATATAAACAATTTTGTGCACAAAATTTGAGAGAAATAAGCTTTTTGTGTGTATGTAAAATGAACTGGGATCTTTTATTTCAGCTCATGCAACATGAGACATGGGACCAGTGTTTATATTTTTGTTCAGTATAAACAAAAATGTCTATAATTGTTTGGCATAATAACTAATCCAGGTTGTTTATAAAGGTCCATGTCAGGCAAAGGAAACCCAGTCGCCTTATCTGAGCTGATCACTGACGTGATCTTCCTGTCTGGGTTGGTGCCCCCCCTCGGGTTGTGCTGTGGTGGAGATCTTTGTGGGCTATACTTGGCCTTGTCTCAGGATGTTAAGTTGGTGGTTGAAGATATCCCTCTAGTGGTGTGGGGGCTGTGCTTTGGCAAAGTGGGTGGGGTTATATCCTGCCTGTTTGGCCCTGTCCGGGGGTATCATCGGATGGGGCCACAGTGTCTCCTGACCCCTCCTGTCTCAGCCTACAGTATATATGCTGCAGTAGGTCATGTGTCGGGGGGCTAGGGTCAGTCTGTTATATCTGGAGTACTTCTCCTGTCTTATCCGGTGTCCTGTGTGAATTTAAGAATGCTCTCTCTAATTCTCTCTTTCTTTCTCTCTCTCGGAGGACCTGAGCCCCAGGACCATGCCTCAGGACTACCTGGCATGATGACTCCTTGCTGTCCCCAGTCCACCTGGCCGTGCTGCTGCTCCAGTTTCTGTTCTGCCTGCGGCTATGGAACCCTGACCTGTTCACCGGACGGGCTACCTGTCCGAGACCTGCTGTTTTCAACTCTCTAGAGACAGCAGGAGCAGTAGAGATACTCTTAATGATCGGCTATGTAAAGCCAACTGACATTTACAGCACAAGGTGCTGACTTGTTGCACCCTCGACAACTACTGTGATTATTATTATTTGACCATGCAGGTCATTTATGAACATTTGAACATCTTGGCCATGTTCTGTTATAATCTCCACCCGGCACAGCCAGAAGAGGACTGGCCACCCCTCATAGCCTGGTTCCTCTCTAGGTTTCTTCCTAGGTTTTGGCCTTTCTAGGGAGTTTTTCCTAGCCACCATGCTTCTACACCTGCATTGCTTGCTGTTTGGGGTTTTAGTGTTTCTGTACAGCACTTTGAGATATCAGCTGATGTAAGAAGGGCTATATAAATACATTTGATTTGATTTGATCTGGCCTGGTTGGTTGTCACGTTCGTTATATAAATGAGTGGACCAAGGCACAGCGTGAGTAGAGTTCCACATTTTAAGTGAAACTTCAAAACAACAAAGAATTAACGAACGTGCAGTATGTAGCGCACATAGGCACGAAACAAAACAATATCCCACAACGCAGGTGAGAAAAGAGCCACACTAAGTATGATCCCCAATTAGAGGCAACGATCATCAGCTGCCTCCAATTGGGAACCATACTCACACCAACATAGAAAATAAAACCTAGAAAACCCTCTAGTCACACCCTGACCTAAAACACCATAGACAACCCTGAGGGCTCTCCATGGTCAGGGCGTGACATTGGTTATACATACCACATCTGATACAGCGCTCGGTTGGATTCAAGTCAGTGTGCGACCCAAAAGAACACTGAGATGTATCTTTTTTTAAGAGGAGGATTTTTAAAGGCAGGAGAGCATGCTGACCTCCCGTTGGGTGAAGCACGTCGGGACCATATCAGATATCACATAAAACCCCCCCAGCGTCGCCACTTCTAGGGGCTCAGTGGATAATGTTTAAAACTTCCCCCGACAAGTCACAGAACTTAGTTAATGAGGTATCGGAGCTCTGACTTGGCAAACGATTCGGATGCTTGTTTAAGGCTAGCTTTGTCATTTGCTGGAGTTTACACAGAGGGACATTGTATGTCTTTGTTGAGTTTGTGCAAACCTTTACATTGACATAAGCATATGTCAAACAGATAGACACTAAAAGCTTCCAAACTCATATTTCTAGAAAATAGCTCTTCTAGCTCTTCTTCTATAGCTCTTCTAGCTCTTCTTCTATAGCTCTTCTAAGAAGCAATGTCTCTACGGTGAGAAAATCCAGATATTATTTATGCGAAATTCTTGGTAAATTCATGTGTTAGTATAAATGAGTGTTAAAGTGTTACTTTAACCCTTCACACTAATGGGAAATGGCCTATATGGATAAGGCTAAATTGAAATGTATTTCTTACAGAAGAAATATGAAAAACATATGCATAAGTATGGTAGCAAGAGAACATTTTGGAGATTATGGGAACATTTTTAGACCAAATTTGAGGACATAATAGTTCACCTGACACAAGACTGAATTTTAACATTACAATAAACAGTTGGACAGTCTGGATACATTCAGTAACCTGAACATGTTTGTGTTTACGCAATCCAAAAATGGGCCATTTATAACTCGAAATCTGAGTCAGGTGGGCATCATTTGAAAGCTTGTTCTATTGCCAACATGATCTTAGAGTGTTCGGCTTTCACAGGGCAATTCAGAGAAACAGATCGTAATTTTGATGCAAATAGAAAGGAGTTTATGTTTCACCTGTCTTTGTGTAGGTCTCCACCCCCCTCCAGGTGTCGCCCATCTTCCCATTATCCCCTGTGTATTTATACCTGTGGTCTTTGTTTGTCTTTTGCCAGTTCGTCTTGTCTTTTTAGGTCTTTCCAGCGTTCTTTCTCGCCTTCCTGTTTCTCTAGTTCTGTTTCCAAATTTTTCCCGGGTTTTGACCATTCTGCCTAAATGGACCCCAAGCCAGCCTGCCGTCCTGTACTTGCCTGACTTTGACCTGATTATGAACCTCTGCCTGCCCTCAACCTGCCCTTTGCTGTTTCGAATAAATCTTCTGAGAACTGTACTATCCGCCTCCTGTGTCTGCATTGGAGTCATATTCTGAGTCGTGATAGTACGAACTGGCCATGACTGACCCAGCAGACTTGGACCAGCTCCGCAATGCCGTCTCCTCCCAGGGAGCCACCATTGGAAGACATGAGGAGGTCTTATGGAATGATTCCAGAAATGCCTTCAACACATTGCTGGAACAATTCCGCAGATTGTCTGTGAGGCAGTCCGACACTACAGTAACCCCTCAGACTGTCAATTACCCCACTATCATCGATGTGTCTCGCCAATCTACACCGGCTTCCCAAGAACCACGTTTACCTCCTCCGGAGCGTTATGCTGGAGATCCCGGATCCTGCCGTCCATTTCTCTCCCAGTGTTCTCTCATTTTTGAGCTGCAGCCCTCTTAAATTCCCTGGGATTGCTCGAGGATAGCGTACGTGATAACGCTGATGTCCGGGAGGGCTCTTGCCTGGGCTATGGCGGTGTGGGAGCAACAATCCACCGTTTGCCTCAGATTGGAGGAGTTTGTGGCGGAGGTACAGAAAGTGTTAGATTTTCCGTTGTCTGCGAGCAAGGTGCCTCGTAGTGTGGCAGACTACGCGGTGGGTTTTCGCACGTTGGCGGGTGAGAGTGCCTGGAACCCAGAAGTCCTGTTTGACGCCTTCCTTCACTGGTTTGGAATCTGCCCCTCCGGGTAGAGTCCCGCAAACTGCCCCCCTGTTTTATTGGCCCTTTCCCCATCTCCAAGATCCAAGATGCTTGTATGACATCAAAGCTGTCAATGTCTCATCCTTCGAAATACGTAGAGCCCAATTAGAAGGAGGGGTGGGGGCAACTTCGTGTCGCGTGCGGTGCTTAAGTTCAGAACAGCTGTCAGTCAAAACCCATACATAGCTCTGAAGCGGAGACCCTGAGCTCTGATGTCATATATAGCATGTTACTGTGCAGCCACTGCCTTCCAATTTGAGAGAGAGAGACAGAGAGAGAGAGATGCAATAGAGAGAGAGAGAGAGAGAGGCAATAGAGAGAGAGAGAGAGAGAGAGAGAGAGAGAGAGAGAGAGAGAGAGAGAGAGAGAGAGAGAGAGAGAGAGAGAGAGAGAGAGAGAGAGGGGCAATAGAGAGAGAGAGAGAGAGATGCAATAGAGAGAGAGAGAGAGAGAGGCAATAGAGAGAGAGAGATGCAATAGAGAGAGCGAGAGAGGCAATAGATAGAGTGAGAGGCAATAGAGAGAGAGAGAGAGAGAGAGAGAGAGAGAGAGATAGGTAATAGAGAGAGAGAGAGAGAGAGAGAGAGAGAGAGAGAGAGAGAGAGAGAGAGAGAGACAATAGAGAGAGAGAGAGAGAGATGCAATAGAGAGAGAGAGAGAGAGATGCAATAGAGAGAGAGAGAGAGAGAGATGCAATAGAGAGAGAGAGGCAATAGAGAGAGAGAGAGGCAATAGAGAGAGAGAGATATGCAATAGAGAGAGAGAGAGAGAGAGAGAGAGAGAGAGAGATGCAATAGAGAGAGAGAGAAAGAGATGCAATAGAGAGAGAGAGAGAGGCAATAGAGAGAGAGAGAGAGGCAATAGAGAGAGAGAGACAGAGAGAGAGAGAGAGAGAGGCGATAGAGAGAGAGAGAGAGGGGAGAGAGAGGCAATAGAGAGAGAGAGAGAGGCAATAGAGAGACAGAGAGAGAGAGAGAGAGAGAGGGCGATAGAGAGAGAGAGAGAGGGGAGAGAGAGAGGCAATAGAGAGAGAGAGAGGCAATAGAGAGAGAGAGAAAAGAAAAACAAGCTGGCTCCCTATTTGGGCCAGTTGCTGCAGTACTAATGAAGCTACAGTGACAAAACAACCTTTATGTCCCAAGCTCTAATCTTTTACCAACAAAAAGCTTATCTACTGTACCATCCTCCCTGAAGGCTTGGGTCAGTGTCCTTTCTAGGCTTGTTTAGATAAGACAACCCTCACAACCCTCATATATCCAAATAACAACTGAAGGATGATACTTGTTGTATATGCTATTAATACTGACTGTTTATGGACATAAGCATTATAGCCAAAATATAGTACATGGACTTAGGAAGTGTGTCTGTTTTTGATCACAGACTCATATCTTTGTCAGTTATCAATAACAATGACAGCTGCCTGTGAAATGTTACTCTAACCGTAATTAAGAGTAGGTCTGCTTCTAACGACTGTGGAAGATTAATGGCTCAGATGATTTCTGCTCGTTTGCTGGGTAAATATTATGGAGTTAGCGTCTTGGCCACAGCATGCTGTGCAGTTGCAGTTGTTTGTCTTACTTGCACCCGAACACATGTCTACAGCACAAACATGTGTATGCATACACACATGCACACGCACACACGCGCACACACACACACACACACACACACACACACACACACACACACACACACACACACACACACACACACAAAACAAACAGAATAGGCGCAGCGAGATTGATGAACCTTTACTAGAGGGCCACTCTTATTTCAGTGGCATTGAACACGTCCCCTTTCTCCCCTTTTGATTGTGAAGTTGACTCATTTCGACAAAAAAAAAACATTCCGCCTTGGACAGGAAAGCTTCAAGCCACCTCCAGTAAACTCTGTCCTTTCTCCCTATAAACACATCATAAGAGGAGAGAATGGAGATCTCTGGGCTAGCGTTCTCCCCTCCGCCTTGCTCACTGCAATTAAACACACTCCTCGTTGTAGCTGAAAGTCCATATTCCAATTTAGTGAGTGGGGGGGGGGGGGTTTGAAGTGGAGGGAAAGGGAGTGTGTGTGTGAGAAAGGTGAAATGGGAGTGTGGGTGTGTGTGTGCACGTGTTTGTGCAAGCATGGGTGAGTGCGAATGTTGGCTTGTGTGATATTGGTGTGCATGCGTTTTTGTGCTTGTGTGCTTCTCAAAAAATATTGTGATTGGCTGCTTGGCAGGGATAAATAATTCAGTGAGTGAGGCTGTGCCTCTACCTGTAGATCTGTTCTAAAAGACCGAAGGGTCAATATAAGTCCAGGTAGATGCTCTCCTTTCTCCCACCCAGCTACAGACACCCAACACTGGGCTTCTTCAGAGCAACGAGGTGCTGGTGGATGGATGTCCTTTTGACCACCCTGTGTGTGTGTGTGTGTGTGTGTGTGTGTGTACGTGTGTGTACGTTCATTCTTGTGTTTGTGTAACAGGGTAGGGGGTAGGATAGAACAAGACAGGCAGATAGTCGTACAGTAACTTTCCATAGCCACCAGCAGTCACATTATTCTATGTACTAGTTTTCTTAGTCACCAGCAGTCAAATTACCTAATGTACTAGTTTCCATAGCCACCAGCAGTCACATTACTCTATGTACTAGTTTCCATAGTCACCAGCAGTCATATTACTCTATGTACTAGTTTCCACAGCCACCAGCAGTCACATTATTCTATGTACTAGTTTCCATAGTCACCAGCAGTCACATTATTCTATGTACTAGTTTCCATAGTCACCAGCAGTCACATTACTCTATGTACTAGTTTCCATAGTCACCAGCAGTCATATTACTCTATGTACTAGTTTCCACAGCCACCAGCAGTCACATTATTCTATGTACTAGTTTCCATAGTCACCAGCAGTCACATTATTCTATGTACTAGTTTCCATAGTCACCAGCAGTCATATTACTCTATGTACTAGTTTCCACAGCCACCAGCAGTCACATTATTCTATGTACTAGTTTCCATAGTCACCAGCAGTCACATTATTCTATGTACTAGTTTCCATAGTCACCAGCAGTCATATTACTCTATGTACTAGTTTCCACAGCCACCAGCAGTCACATTATTCTATGTACTAGTTTCCATAGTCACCAGCAGTCACATTATTCTATGTACTAGTTTCCATAGTCACCAGCAGTCATATTACTATATGTACTAGTTTTCACAGCCATCAGCAGTCATATTACTATATGTACTAGTTTCCATAGCCATCAGCAGTCATGTTACTCTATGTACTAGTTTCCATAGCCACCAGCAGTCATATTACTCTATGTACTAGTTTCCATAGCCATCAGCAGTCATGTTACTCTATGTACTAGTTTCCACAGTCACCAGCAGTCATATTAATCTATGTACTAGTTTCCATAGTCGCCAGCAGTCATATTAATCTATGTACTAGTTTCCATAGTCGCCAGCAGTCATATTACTATATGTACTAGTTGAACGGCAGTAGTCTGGCACGGATCACTATGAGGACTGAACCGGTTAAGATGTTGTTGTCGGGGAATCATTCAGAGTTTATCTCCTTCTTCATTCTGTCCTCGCCCCATGTTCCTCTGGTTCTTGGTTACCCCTGGCTGAAGGAACACAATCCCTCGTTTGATTGGGTGACGGGTAAGATAACTAGTTGGAGCATTGATTGTCATGCTAACTGTCTTAGGACTGCCTGTTCTCCTGCCGTTTCCAGTCAGGTCAGTGCCTCTGCTCCTCCTGATTTGTCCCTGGTTCCAGAAACATATCACGAGTTGGGTGAAGTATTCAGTAAACAGAAGGCTCAGTCCCTTCCTCACCACCGACCTTATGACTGTGCGATTAATCTGTTTCCTGGAGCCGCCTTTCCCAAGGGACGGTTATACAGTATCTCTCGACCTGAACGTGAGGCCTTGGAGACCTACATCAAGGAGTCTCTAGTTGCAAGTCTCATTCGGCCCTCGTCATCACCTCTGGGAGCAGGATTTTTTTTTGTGAGCAAGAAGGATGGCTCTCTTCGACCGTGTATTGATTATCAGGGTTTGAATGATATTACGGTCAAGAACAAGTATCCCCTGCCCTTGATGAGCTCGGCTTTCGATTCTTTACAGGGTGCTACGGTTTTTACGAAGCTTGATTTACGTAATGCTTATCATTTGGTTCGGATCAAGGAGGGGGACGAGTGGTTGACTGGGTTCAATACTCCGATGGGACATTTCGAGTACCAGGTGATGCCGTTTGGACTGACCAACGCTCCTGCTGTGTTCCAAAGTATGGTGAATGACGTTCTGAGAGATATGATTGGTATTTTTGTGTTCGTTTACCTGGATGATATCCTCATCTTCTCGAAGGAGCTTTCTAGCCACGTTCAGCATGTCAAGCAGGTCCTGCAGCGGTTATTGGAGAACCGTCTGTTTGTGAAGGCTGAGAAGTGCGATTTTCACGCCCACACGACGTCCTTCCTCGGGTACATCATCTCCAGGGGAGAGATCAAGATGGACCAAGAGAAGGTTCGGGCGGTTCGGGATTGGGTCCAGCCAGGTACGAGATTGCAGCTCCAGAGATTCCTGGGGTTTGCACATTTTTATCGGAGGTTTATCCGTGATTACAGTCGGGTGGCCGCCCCTTTAACTGTACTGACGTCTTGCACCAGAAAGTTCTGTTGGTCTCCTGAGGCAGACCGAGCATTTCTAGATTTGAAGAGCCGATTCACCAACGCCCCGATTCTCTCTCAACCTGACACTTCCCGTCAGTTCGTTGTGGAGGTGGATGCGTCTGATGTGGGGGTGGGCGCCATCCTGTCCCAGCGTAGCTCCACTGACGGTAAACTCCATCCCTGCGCCTTCTACTCTTGTCGTCTTTCTCCAGCTGAAAGAAACTACGATGTGGGTAACCGGGAGCTTCTCGCTGTGAAGCTCGCCTTGGAGGAGTGGCGTCACTGGTTGGAGGGAGCGGAGCAACCGTTTGTGGTCTGGACTGACCACAAGAATCTGGCTTACGTGCAATCGGCTAAACGTCTCAACTCCCGTCAGGCCCGGTGGGCTTTGTTTTTTGGACGCTTAAATTTTTCCCTGACGTTCCGACCTGGGTCGAAGAACGGGAAGGCGGACGCCCTGTCCCGGATGTTCTCCAAGACGGAGGAGAGTGGGGCCAAGACTGAGACGATTCTTCCCCAGAACGTTGTCGTGGGAGCCGTTACATGGAGGATTGAGGAGGAGGTGATGGCGGCTCTTCGGACACAGCCCGGGCCCGATAACGGTCCACCCGGTCGGTTGTTCGTGCCTGAGTCGGTTCGTTCTGCTGTCCTTCAGTGGTCCCACGCCAGCAAGATAGCTTGTCACCCTGGTGTTGCTCGGACTATGGCGTTACTGCGCATACGATTTTGGTGGCCTGCCATGGGAGAAGATACCCGGAGGTTTGTTGCCGCTTGTCCTGTTTGTGCGCAGAATAAGAGTACCAATCGGGCCAGCTCTGGGCTTCTTCACCCCCTACCTATTCCCCGGCGACCGTGGTCGCATCTGGCCCTGGATTTTGTCACGGGGTTGCCCTCTTCTGTTGGTAACATGGTTATTCTGACCATTGTGGATAGATTCAGCAAGTTTGCCCACTTTGTTCCCCTCTCCAAGCTGCCTTCTGCCACTGAGACGTCCGAGATCCTGGTTAGGGAGGTGTTCAGGGTCCACGGGTTGCCCTGTGACATTGTTTCTGACCGTGGTCCTCAGTTTACCTCTGCTGTCTGGAAGTCCTTCTGTTTGGCCATTGGAGCTACAGTCAGTCTCACATCTGGATTTCACCCCCAATCTAATGGTCAGGCGGAGAGAGCCAACCAGAAGATGGAGTCCACGCTGCGCTGTCTTGTTTCCTCTGATCCCACCTCTTGGTCCTCTCAATTACCCTGGGTCGAGTATGCTCATAATACTCTCCCTTCATCTGCCACTGGGATGTCTCCCTTCCAGTGCCTTTACGGTTACCAACCTCCCTTGTTTCCTTCTCAGGAGCGGGATCTCTCGGTTCCTTCTGTCCAGACCCACATTCGTCGTTGCCACCGCACCTGGCATCGGGCCAGGAAGGCCCTCCTTAAGGTTTCTGACCGGTATCAGATCCAGGCGAATCGTCGCCGTATTCCTGCCCCCGCTTATACCGTTGGAGATAAGGTTTGGTTGGCTACACGGGATCTTCCTCTACGGACTGAGTCGAGGAAACTGTCACCGAAGTTCATTGGTCCGTTTGTAGTGGAGAAGATCATTAATCCTGTTGTGGTCCGACTCAAGTTGCCTGCTACACTAAGAGTACATCCCACCTTTCATGTCTCCTGCCTCAAGCCGGTTCTCCTCAGTCCTCTGTTGCCCCCTCCTCCTCGTCCTCCTCCTCCTCGGATGATCGGAGGTGGTCCTGTCTACACGGTGCACCGCATCATGGACTCCAGACGGCGGGGTCGAGGGTTCCAGTATTTAGTGGATTGGGAAGGATATGGTCCTGAGGAGAGGATTGGATTCCTCGGCGTCAGATCCTTGACGATGACCTGCTTCGTGACTTTTTTACCGCCTCCACCCTGGCGCTCCGGGTAGTCCGCCCGGTGGCGTTCGTCGGAGGGGGGGTACTGTCACGAATCCCGTTTCATGAGTCTGTTTTTTGCCAGTGTTCTGTCCTGGAGTGTTTTTTCCGGCGTCCTGGAACGCACCCTGTCTGGTTGCCGGGCAATGTAGCCAGTTGGGAGTTCTGATTACCCGCACCTGTATCCCATCAGCTATCTCCACACCTGGTCCTGATCATCATCTCTCCTCTTCATAAGCCCGGACCTGACAACCATTCCCTGCCGGATCGTTAGCCATGAACAGTATGTTGTGCCATAGTATCAGCCTCAAGTTGGATAGAATTTGTTTTGTTGTTTGGTACGTCTTGCTTGCCTTAAACTTACCTCCGTTTGTTCTGTCTTCAGTTACTCACCCGGATCATTTACCCCATTCCCGCCTGGTCGTCGGAGGATTCCGCTTCCCCATTGGATCCACCTATTTACTCCCATCAACTCACCACCGCTGCCCGCTACGCCACCTGGATATATCTACCCACTCACATTCACTTGTAAATAAATACTCACCTTCTTCCTACTCTCCTTGTCCTGGTCTGCTTCTGGGTTCGATTTTGAAGAAACGTGACAATATTAATCTATGTACTAGTTTCCATAGTCGCCAGCAGTCATATTACTCTATGTACTAGTTTCCATAGTCGCCAGCAGTCATATTACTCTATGTACTAGTTTCCATAGTCACCAGCAGTCATATTACTATATGTACTAGTTTCCATAGTCACCAGCAGTCATATTACTATATGTACTAGTTTCCATAGTCACCAGCAGTCATATTACTATATGTACTAGTTTCCATAGTCACCAGCAGTCATATTACTATATGTACTAGTTTCCATAGTCACCAGCAGTCATATTACTCTATGTACTAGTTTCCATAGTCACCAGCAGTCATATTACTCTATGTACTAGTTTCCATAGTCACCAGCAGTCATATTACTATATGTACTAGTTTCCATAGTCACCAGCAGTCATATTACTATATGTACTAGTTTCCATAGTCACCAGCAGTCATATTACTATATGTACTAGTTTCCATAGTCACCAGCAGTCATATTACTATATGTACTAGTTTCCATAGTCACCAGCAGTCATATTACTCTATGTACTAGTTTCCATAGTCACCAGCAGTCATATTACTCTATGTACTAGTTTCCATAGTCACCAGCAGTCATATTACTATATGTACTAGTTTCCATAGTCACCAGCAGTCATTTACTATATGTACTAGTTTCCATAGTCACCAGCAGTCATATTACTCTATGTACTAGTTTCCATAGTCACAAGCAGTCATATTACTCTATGTACTAGTTTCCATAGTCACCAGCAGTCATATTACTATATGTACTAGTTTCCATAGTCACCAGCAGTCATATTACTATATTTACTAGTTTCCATAGTCACCAGCAGTCATATTACTATATGTACTAGTTTCCATAGTCACCAGCAGTCATATTACTATATGTACTAGTTTCCATAGTCACCAGCAGTCATATTACTCTATGTACTAGTTTCCATAGTCACAAGCAGTCATATTACTCTATGTACTAGTTTCCATAGTCACCAGCAGTCATATTACTATATGTACTAGTTTCCATAGTCACCAGCAGTCATATTACTATATGTACTAGTTTCCATAGTCACCAGCAGTCATATTACTATATGTACTAGTTTCCATAGCCACCAGCAGTCATATTACTATATGTACTAGTTTCCATACTCACCAGCAGTCATATTACTATATGTACTAGTTTCCATAGCCATCAGCAGTCATATTACTGTATGTACTAGTTTCCATAGCCACCAGCAGTCACATGATTCTATGTACTTGTTTCCATAGTCACCAGCAGTCACATTATTCTATGTACTAGTTTCCATAGCCGCCAGCAGTCATATTACTATATGTACTAGTTTCCATAGCCATCAGCAGTCATGTTACTCTATGTACTAGTTTCCATAGCCACCAGCAGTCATATTACTCTATGTACTAGTTTCCATAGCCATCAGCAGTCATGTTACTCTATGTACTAGTTTCCACAGTCACCAGCAGTCATATTAATCTATGTACTAGTTTCCATAGTCACCAGCAGTCATATTAATCTATGTACTAGTTTCCATAGTCGACCAGCAGTCATATTACTATATGTACTAGTTTCCATAGTCACCAGCAGTCACATTACTCTATGTTCTAGTTTCCATAGTCACCAGCAGTCATATTACTATATGTACTAGTTTCCATAGAGACCAGGAGTCATATTACTATATGTACTAGTTTCCATAGCCATCAGCAGTCATATTACTAAATGTACTAGTTTTCATACTCACCAGCAGTCATATTACTCTATGTACTAGTTTCCATAGCCACCAGCAGTCATATTATTCTATGTACTAGTTGCAGTTTAGATCTGAACAGACAGGCCAAGTCCCATTCAGTTCCGTTTCTCTCATAACCATAGGAGGCAGAAAGAACACAAACAAGCACTTCTAGAATAATGTTTCTCATTGTCTAGTGGACTGGGCTCAATGCAGTCATTCATTTTCTCTATTACCATGGCATTTCATATTTTCCCCACTAACAAGGGAACAAAACAGCCTTCAATTGTTAATGCTGATTGCATCGCAAGTACTCGGCTAAATGCTGAGGGCCTCTCAATAGATGCTGTCTGGGATAGTTGAACCCGAAATATAATTTTGTTCAATGTTTTCGTATAAAAGTGGCCGAGCTCAGTCCAAATTCCATGCAGTCTGTATTGAAAATTCAATAGAGTAGGCCTAGGGGAAATCCATAGACCTTGATCCCGAAATGAATGGGAATTATTTTGAACTCTCCCTTGATTAAGCATCATCATTCATACCAACGATATTGAAGATTGCTGTGTTGTCAATGGGCTGTCTGAATAGAAAACCTCAAAAGCTATTCAAGGCTGGAGCTACACAAGAGGAATACAGAATAGGTCTCTATAGAATACTGTGGAAGTCCTGTAGTTATTCTCTCCTCGCTGAGACATGTCTATTCACTGTCAATACAATCTCTTCCATTTTCTCTTTGATCATTCCTGTCTTTCTCTCTCTTTTATAATTGTTCTCTCGCTCACCATGAAACTGTGAACAAGGTGGACTGCGCTGCCCTCTCCGCCTACCCAGTGTCAATCAAGGCATTCATCTCCTTATTTCTCTCTTTCTGTCATTCTGTGGCACCTCCATTCATTCTCTCTTTTGTCTCTTTGAATGTGTGTGCACGTGCAAGTATCAGGCACCTGCACAGATATACGGGTCTACCTGTGCCCGAGCACCTGTCCCTTTGCCTTCCCACTCGCCAAGTGGTCTTTTGGGTGCTTTCTTCCTTTTTTGGGTCATTGTTGTTCTGAACCCAGTGCCCTTAAGTCGTTGTGACGTCGTCAAGTTTTTCCCAGTCTGCCCTGTATGTAGACTGCCCTGTACGTAGACTGCCCTGTACGGAGGAAGCCCTGTATGGAGACTGCCCTGTACGTAGACTGCCCTGTACGGAGGAAGCCCTGTATGGAGACTGCCCTGTACGTAGACTGCCCTGTACGGAGGAAGCCCTGTATGGAGACTGCCCTGTACGTAGACTTCCCTGTACAGAGGAAGCCCTGTATGGAGACTGCCTTGTATGGAGACTGCCCTGTACAGAGGAAGCCCTGTATGGAGACTGCCCTGTACGGAGACTGCCCTGTACAGAGACTGCCCTGTACGGAGACTTCCCTGTACGGAGACTGCCCTGTACGGAGACTGCCCTGTACGGAAGAAGCCCTGTACGGAGGAAGCCCTGTACGGAGGAAGCCCTGTACGGAGGAAGCCCTGTACGGAGACTGCCCTGTACGGAGATTGCATGCGCCCGGTATCCAAACATGTATGGCTTGAGACGTGGTCACTGGTCGAGTGTGTGTAGCAAGCTCCCTAGTTGAAATATCCACAGTACTGCCACAGCAGCATAACATTTTATTAACACTTGATTTACATCATCAATTTTGGGTCTGGTTGGCTGATACTTGCAGACATAGAGAGGAGCGGCTGAATCAACGACCCTCCGACTCCATCCCTTCTTCAGTCGGGAGTTGCACATCAGAGCAGCAGCATCACAGATAGTCTAGACTCTAACTAACCATCATTTACTAAAATAGCCACACAAGCAACTAGCCAGCCATATATCATGAGTTAGAAGATTAGGAATACTATATTATTAAGTTCATATTTAAGAGCATTGGAGATAAATCGCAATCTAAATATTAACTAGCAGATTTAACACCATTGATCAGCCTACCCCCTTTTCCCGATGTCAATCATGTCTTTAGGAAGCACTGTGTAGCTTGCTTACAATTTGGGATGAGTGTTGTTAGATAAATAAATAGGCCTATGCTCAAGAATGGTCAAAACTTCACTACAGAAGCAATCAGTTATGTTATGAATTTCGAGATATGAATTATGATAGTCATCATTTCACCAGTGGGTGCCATTTTTTCAATTTTGAGCACCTGACCCCTGAAAGCTCTGTGTACTGCCCTGGCAAGCATGTATGTGAGTGAGTGAGTGTGTGTGTGTCTGTGTGTGTGTGTGTGTGTGCACGTGTGAACCCACCATAGAGTCTCCATCAGCTATGAAGACAGTGCAGCCCTGGGCCTGCATAAAGGAGAGGATGGTGCCTGCTATCTTCCTCAGTAACACCTCGAGAGACTGCTGCTCCTCCAAGATCAGACTGGCCAGGTCCAACAGCACCTGGGGGAGACAGAGTAAACCACTAACACACACAAACATATGACAGCATGAACACACACCCACATACTCATACACAAACACACAAACACACACTCACAAGAAAGCATGGTAACACACCCACACACACCTTTCGCATATGCCAGGGAGATTGTTCCAGAAATTGCATGTCTATCCATCTCCTGAGGATGTTGAGAAATGCCATCAAAACCTTCCACTAGGGGCAATAGAGAGCACTATTACCATGAAGTAGGCTTGGGTTTTGCTAGCTTCCAATAGGGGCAATAGTGAACACTATTACCATGAAGTAGGCTTGGATTTTGCTAGCTTCCAGTAGGGGCAATAGTGAGCACTATTACCATGAACTAGGCTTGGGTTTTGCTAGCTTCCACTAGGGGCAATAGAGAGCACTATTACCATGAACTAGGCTTGGGTTTTGCTAGCTTCCAATAGGGGCAATAGTGAACACTATTACCATGAAGTAGGCTTGGATTTTGCTAGCTTCCACTAGGGGCAATAGTGAACACTATTACCATGAAGTAGGCTTGGATTTTGCTAGCTTCCAGTAGGGGCAATAGTGAGCACTATTACCATGAACTAGGCTTGGGTTTTGCTAGCTTCCACTAGGGGCAATAGAGAGCACTATTACCATGAACTAGGCTTGGGTTTTGCTAGCTTCCACTAGGGGCAATAGAGAGCACTATTACCATGAACTAGGCTTGGGTTTTGCTAGCTTCCACTAGGGGCAATAGAGAGCACTAATTACCATGAACTAGGCTTGGGTTTTGCTAGCTTCCACTAGGGGCAATAGAGAGCACTATTACCATGAACTAGGCTTGGGTTTTGCTAGCTTCCACTAGGGGAAATTGTGAGCACTATTACCATGAACTAGGCTTGGGTTTTGCTAGCTTCCACTAGGGGAAATAGTGAGCACTATTACCATGAGGTAGACTTGGGTTTTGCTAAGGTGTTGTAAACAGGGGTGGTGGTTGGGTATTATCTCAGGATCAGAAAGTTGCATATTCAATCCCAGTCATGGACTCAGTTTTTTTATTTGCATTATTATTACTCTATCCCAAACCTTAAACCTTACCTTAACCCTTTGAGTGCCTAAACATAACATTTAACTTCTAAATTTGACGTTTGGCAAAATGGAACGATACAGAGCAGCAGGAGCAACAAAAACACTTTGAAATTTGACGTTTGGAGCAACTTCAAAATTTGACGTTTGGAGAATGTCTTATTCTGCAGTGAGACCGTGAGAGCTTGTTACATATGCACGCACGTACACACACATACACAAACACACTCACACACACACACACTTTGAGAACATAAGAAGCCACTCACAGCAACATACCTGATTGCGTCGGTTTTCCAGCTGGGACGTCTCGTAGAGCTGGGCGTTGTGTAGGACGATCCCGGAGAAGGCCAGGTAGGCAGAGAAGTCCTGTCAGGGAAATCAAGACTATGAGCTTGATTCAGAGCATGGCATTTTCAGAGAAAGAGAGCTTTGAACACCAGTGTCTTTCTCCCCAGTACCTTTTCATCCTGTTCAGTGAAAGTACCGTTCTCTCCACACTTCTTGTTGATGGCCTGAGCCACTCCTACCACCTGGCAGACCAAAGAGATGAGAGGGGGAATAGAGAGGAGAGAAGTAGATCAAACACACGCAAGGAGCGCATCCATCAAAACGCAGAGCCACAACTACAAAGACTAGAAAACCGAAAGATGAACAGGAGCAAAAAAATGAAATGATTTCTATCTGACCTCAATTGCTCAATTGTAAACTCTGAGGTAAAGTGCCCTCAAAAAGCATTCACAACCCTTGACTTTTTCCACATTCTGTTGTGTTACAAAGTGGGATTAAAATGGATTAAATTGTCAATATTTGTCAATGATTTACACAACATACTCTGCAATGTCAAAGTGGAAGAAAAATTCTAACATTTGCAAGACAAAATATATATATACAAAATAACACTGAGTCAATGTTAGAATCACCTTTGACAGCGATTACAGCTGTGTGTCTTTCTGGGTAAGACTCTAACTCACACCTGGATTGTGCAACACTTTCCCATTATTAATTTCAAAATTCTTCAAGCTCAGTCAAATTGGTCATTGATCAGTGCTAGCTAGACAACCATTTTCAGGTCTTGCCATATATTTTAACATAGACTTAAGTCAAAACTGTAATTCAGCCACTCAGGAACATTCACTGTCTTCTTGGTAAGCAACTCCAGTGTAGATTTGGCTGTGTGTTATAGGTTATTGTCCTACTGAATGGTGAATTAATCTCCTAGTGTATGGTGGAAAGTCTGAACCAGTTTTCCTCTAGGATTTTGCCTGTGCTAAGCTCCATTCAGTACATTTTTTATCCTGAAAAACTCCCCAGTCCTTAACAATTTCAAGCATACCCATAACATGATGCAGCCACCACTATGCTTGAAAATATCGAGAGTGGTACTCAGTAATGTGATGTATTGTATTTGCTCCAAACATAACACTAGGTATTCAGAACAAAAATGTAATTGCATTTTTTGCAGTATTACTTTAAGGGCCTTCTTGCAAAAACGATACATGTATTGGAATATTTTTATTCTGTACGGGCTTCCTTCTTTTTACTCTGTCAATTCAGTTAGTATTGTGGAGAAACTAAAATGTTGTTGATCCATCCTCAGTTTTCTCCTATCACAGCCATTAAACTCTTTAAATGTTTTAAAGTCACCATTGGCCTCATGGTGAAATCCCTCAGCGGTTTCCTTCCTCTCCAACAACTGAGTTAGGAAGGACGCCTGTATCTTTGCAGTGACTGGGTGTATTTATACACCATCCAAAGTATATTTAATAACTTCACTGTGCTCAAAGGGATATTCAATATCAGCTACCAATAGGTGTCCTTCATTGCTAGTCATTGGAAAACCTCCCTGGTCTTTGTGGTTGAATGTGTTTGAAATTCACTGCTCGACTGAGGGACCTTACAGATAATATGTGAGGTACAGAGATGAGAAAGTCATTCAAAAATAATGTTAACACTATTACTGCACACAGCGTGAGTCCATGCAACTTATTATGTGACTTGTTAAGCACATTTTCACTCCTGAACTAATTTAGCCTTGACACAACAAAAGGGGTTGAAAACGTATTGACGCAAGACATTTCAAATGTTCATTTTTAATTCATTTGTTAAAACAATTTCACCTTGACATTATGAGCTCTATTGTGTGTCGGTCGGTGACAACAAATCTCAATATAAACCGTTTTAAATTCAGGCTGTAACATAAAAAAACAAGTAGAATAAGTCAAGGGGGTGTGAGTACTTTCTGAAGTATTCACATAGTCTCCCTTGAAGCCCATTCAAAACCGCACAGGGCATGACCCGGAAGTAAAGCGTAAAGGGGCGGCTACTTTCACAGTCAATTGTGTCTCACCTCTTCTCTATGGTTCTTGATGGGCAGACACAGGATGCTCTGGGTCTTGTAGCCTGTAATCTGATCCACCTCTGCATTGAACCTGGGGTCCTGTGATGAGATACAAACAGTATGAATTACAATCTCATTCAACATGACCAGACGTGTAATCACAAAGCATCTCGTAAGTAGGAGCGCTGACCTAGGATCAGGTCCCCCGCTCTTATTCATTATGATTTAAATGGTCAAACCGATCCTAGATCAGCCCTGAGACACTTTGGGGCCGGTTCAGACTACGCACTCCTTTCCTACGCACTTCTCGGGGGTTGGTATTCAGATTTACCGTATGGAGGAGCAAAACCAGGTTTGTGGGCGTGGTTTCCTTGTGCACACTGAATACATTTACTTCAACCCCTGAAAACACATCCCCTGGGTGGCCTACCAATTTCATCTAGGAGTTTTTTGTTCAACTCATTTTTGTTCAACTCATTATTTCTCTAAAGCAAATGTGGTGTACCCTTAATTTGAATTTGATCAGCACAAGACTTGAATGTAGACTATAGAGAATGCGTTCAGAATATAGAAAGATAGCCATGAAAGCGTTTGCCTATCTGTCTCCGTCTCAGAACCCATGGGTAGATTTTAAACCTCTGATTGTAGACATGATTTTTTGATTAGGGGAATAATCATGAATCCTACTTCATGGAAAAACAGAGCCTGAATAAAAAAAAAGGTGTTTTGATTCATTCTGAAAGTTGCCACATTAAAGTTCATCAATGTAAGCGTTGGAAGTAGTTTAGCCTACAATATCAATTAGAATATGGAGAATAGTATAGCGTAGTATGATATCATACATATACCGTAATTGGAAAGGGGGGATACCTAGTCAGTTGTACAACTGAATGCCTTCGACTGAAATGTGTCTTCCGCATTTAACCCAACCCCTCTGAATCAGAAAGGTGCGGGGGGGGGGGGGGGCTGCCATAATCCACATCCACGTCTTCGGTGCCCGGGGAACGTCTTCGGCGCCCGGGGAACAGTGGGTTAACTGCCTTGCTCAGGGCCCTGATCACGGAACTGTGTGATAGCAGGTTCTAAGTAACGGTTTGAGCTCCATAATAAGCTCCATCATGATTTAATAACCCTGCATGTCCCAATTTCTTCTTTTTTACTACAATTTGTATTTGGTCTTCATTAAACACCATCCACAATTACTTGACCCTCAGCCACAACCAAAATAATGTAACAGTGTTTACAGAGGACATAACTAAAGGTCGGCTAAATCAAACAACGGAATGGAATAATACCAATGTAGGGAAGGGAATGAATACTGAATTGGCAGTTAAATATACCATGTTATGACTTACGGTTGCTATCGATAGTGGCTAACAATATTTATTAACATAGGCTATAGCCTACAAATTGAACGAAACAGGGAAAGTTGGGGCACACGATTAAGACATCCTAGAGAACACAAAGGTTACATTTGGAGTGGCTCTTTGCCTTTGTCATCCAATTTGGCTTGTGTCTCCACATTTTATCCCTTCAAGTTATAAGGTCATACGATTCAAATTCGGCATAGCGGCACACTACTTCACTGTGGGAAAGGGGCATAAACAGCCCTAACAGTCATGTTGATATACGTTTCCATTTCCTGCCATATGACTGGTTTCACATTCATCTCCTCGATCATAAGGTAAAATAGATCTGAAACAATTGTCATTTAGCCGACATTATACCTACAGTCCCTTCAGAACGTATTCATACCCCTTGACTTATTCCACATTTCGTTGTGTTACAGCCTGAATTCAAAACAGATTTGAAAAAAGACCATCTACACACAATACCCCATAATGGCAAAGTTAAAACATTATTTATTTTTTTGAAATGTTTGCTAATTTATTGAAAATGACATATAGAAATATCTCATTTACATAAGTATTCACAACTCTAAGTCAGTACTTTGTAGAAGCACCTTTGGAAGCGATTACAGCCATGAGTCTTTCTTGGTAAGTCTCTAAGAGCTTTCTACACCTGAATTGTACAACATTTGCCCATTATTCTTCTCAAAATTCTTCAAGCTCAAATGGGTTGTTGATCATTGCTAGCAACCATTTTCAGATATTGCCATAGATTTTCAAGTAGATTTATATAAACTTTATATAAACTGTGACTTGGACACTCAGGAACATTCACTATCTTCTTGGTAAGCAACTCCAGTGTAGAATTGGCCTTGTGATTTAGGTTATTGTCCTGCGGAAAGGTGAATTAATTTCCCAGGTTTTCCTCTAGGATTTTGCCTGTGCTAAGCTCCATTCCATTTATTTTCTATCCTGAAAACTCTCCAGTCATTAAGGATTACAATCATACCCATAACATGATGCAGCCACCACTATGCTTGAAAATATGGAGCGTGGTACTCAGTAATGTGTGGTATTGGATTTGCCCCAAACATAACACTTTGTATTCAGGACAAAAAATGTATCACTTGCCACATTTTGTGCAATGTTACTTTAGTTGCAAACAGAATGCATAGTTTGGAATATATGTATATGTCATTAAAGTCTGTAACTGTGTTAAAGTCACCATTTGCCTCATGGTGAAATCTCTGAGTAGTTTCCTTCTTCTCCAGCAACTGAGTTAGTTAGGACGTCTGTATTTTTGTAGTGACTGGGTGTATTGATGCACCATCCAAAGTGTAATGAATAACTTCACCATGCTCAAAGGGTTATTCAATGTGTGCTTTTTTTTACCCAACTACCAATAGGTGCCCTTCTTTGCTAGGCATTGTAAAAACTTCCTGGTCTTTGTGGTTAAATCTGTGTTTACAAATAATTGTATATGTGTGGGCTACAGAGATGAGGTAGTCATTCAAAAAATCGTGCTAAACACTATTATTTCACACAGAGTCTATGCAACTTATTACGTGACTTGTTAAGCACATTTTTACTACCGAACTAATTTAGGCTTGCCATAACAAAGGGGTTGAAAACTTATTTTTAAATTAATTTGTTAAAATTTAGAAAAACATAATTTCACTTTGACATTATGAGCTATTGTGTGTAGTGTCACTGTGTAGGCCAGTGTCACTGTGTAGGCCAGTGTCACTGTGTAGGCCAGTGACAACACATCTCAATTTAAACCATTTTAAATCCAGGCTGTAACATAAAAAAAAATGTATCTCTTATCATATCAATTTATAAATCAAATTTCACGGAGAATGCTCTTATGTCTATCAGAAAACCATTCATGAGATGCTTTTTTTTTAACCGGCAAGTTTGCTCAACCTTCTTCATGGTTTCCTCATGTGTAAAGGTGGTGGAATTATTAGGTCAGAATACGCATAGAGAGAACAGTGCATAAAAATGGAATAATGTTCCATTTACGCACGCGTAACTCAGGTCTGAATTTCCTCCTTTGTGAATATGGGCCCAGAAACACATGGACATTCTAGACAATTGACTAGACTTAAAGGAATAACCACCACATTTTCCCTTTACTGTGAGAATGACCAGACCACTGTTCTGGATCCCTATTTGGTGAGACAGAGGCTGAGTCCCACATGACACCCTACTCCCTATATAGTGCACTCATTTTACACAGGGCCCATAGGGCTACGGTCAAAAGTAGGATTTCATGTAAGGAATAGGGAGTCATTTGGGATGCATCCAGAGTGGATGGATGTCCTGAAGTACCCTCTCCTTGTGGCTCTGCGACCACCCACACCGTGACCTTTCTTTCTAGATGGTGTGTGCACATGCACGAGCACGCCTAATACACGCCTAATACACACACTGACACATTTTATGACGAAACGATGAACATTATACTGATTTCATAAAACACCCACTCTCCAATTCCCATATAAATTCCATTCTAACCTCCAACCCACATAAACAAGGACCAAATCAACTGCTCTCTCTTTCCCATATTAGTCATTTCTTTTCCTCTAACACTGGACACGCCTCTAAACAGAGGAACCCCTAATCAACTAGAATTTCAGACCTAGGTCTTCAAGAGTGTCAAATTAGGAGTGCCGATATAGGATCTTTTTTTTTTGCCATTTAAATAAAAAGGAACACGATAATATACAGTAACTTAGATCAGCACTCGTACTCTGAGACACCTTTTGATTGCAGGCCAAAATCTCTATGAGATTAGAGAGATTGAGAATATAATGGCTAGAGCCAGACCAAATCTTTGGAGGCAGACTTTTCCTTAAAGTAATAATCTGCCTTGGTTATTTGAATTCTAAAGTCATTTATATAACTGATGATATTTTAACAAGAGAAAAGTTTTGTTTTTGCTATGATTGTGGCTATGATTTTTTAAATAGTTCTATCTCGGAGTCAATATTACCTAAGTCGGTCATTAGTGTATAACTTACGTTGGTCACAGAAAGCGTTGAAATATACTGAACAAAAATATAAATGCATTACGCAACAATTTCAAAGATTTAACTCAGATACAGTTCATATAAGGAAATCAGCCAATTGAAATACATTCGTTAGGCCCTAATCTATGGATTTCATATGACTGGTCACAGATATCTAAATTAAAAGGTAGTGGAGTGGATCAGAAAACCAGTCCGTGTCTGTGACCACCATTTGCCTCATGCAGCACGACACATCTCCTTTTCATAGTGATGATCAGGCTGTTGATTATGGCCTGGGGAATGTAGTCCCCACTCCTCTTCAATGGCTGTGCGATGTTGCTGGATATTGGCGGGAACCGGAACACGCTGGCCTACACGTCAATCCAGAGCATTCCAAACATGTTCAAAGGTTGAGATGTCTAGTGAGTATTGAGATATTTTCAGCTTCCAGGAATTGTGTACAGCATTATCATGCTGAAACATGAGGTGATAGTGGTGGGTGAATCGCACGACAATGGGCCTCAGGATCTCTGTGCATTCAAATTGCCATCGATAAAATACAATTGTGTTCATTGTCCGTAGCTTATGCCTGCCCATACCATAACCCCACCACCACTATGAGTCACTCTGTTCCCAATGTTGACATCAGCAAACTGCTCGCCCACATGATGCCATACACATGGTCTGTGGGTGAGAAATTAACATTCAATTCTCTGTCAACAGCTCTGGTGGACATTCCTGCAGTCAGCATGCCAATTGTACACTCCCTCAAAACTTGATACATCTGTGGCATTATGTTGTGTGACAAAACTGCACATTTTAGAGTGGCCTTTATTTGTCCCCAGCACAAGGTGCACCTGTGTAATGATCATAATGTTTAATCAGCTTCTTGATATGACACACCAGTCAGGTGGATGGATTATCTTGGAAAATAAGAAATGCTCACTAACAGGGATGCAAACAAATTTGGGCACAACATTTTAGAGAAATAAGCTTTTTATGCATATATTATATTTCAGCTCATGAAACATGGGACCAACACTTTACATGTTGAGATTATATATTTTTTTCAGTGTAAAAGTGACCACTGTTCTAGAGACAACACTGTAGGGGTATTGATAAGAAAACTTCCCTGTAAATTCCACATATGGGTCTGGCCTGTGCGGTTGCCAACCACTCTCCCCACAGAGTGCTGCGCCACATCAAACATCCAGAGGGGACTTTTGATCCCAGGTTTCACCACCAATTTGAATGCCGTCCCAACTGCCCAAACTGGGGCTTAACGAGCCAATCAGAGAGCTAGGAATTCCCTAGGTAGGAGCTACCTCCATGCAGAGTGACGCAGATGCACTTCCTGAAAGCTTGGGCTGTTTTGTAAAAACATAACGCAGGTCCCGTATCAGATTCTATGGACCCAGCTGGTGGCTTGTTTTGCTAACAGACACACACACACACACAAACATGAATGCACACACTCCACACACACACACACACACACACACCTCCTCTCCTGTGTCCATACCGGATTAACAAACTAATTGGACACAGGTGCCGGATTAACAAACTAATTGGACACAGGTGCGTCGACAAGAAGCCACGGGCTCTCTCTCTCTCTCGGTGTCTTTGTCTCTTCTAATTTATCTCTTCTTCTCTCTCCCTGTAGGCTTGTTTAGGAAAACACCCAGCCACTTCATCAAAATTAAGTGCTATAAATATCACCAATAAAGTCATCGTCGTCAGTCTGAACACTGTTGGCCGGCAACCAGATGATTGCGTAGCAGCTAGCTAGTCAGGGGTAAGGTAGAGTGATGTCACATGAAATTGCATGTGAGTAGACATGGACATGTATACAAAGAAGAAAGAACACTCTTCTTCTCTCTCAAACATCTGCGTTCTCTTTCAAAGACATACTTCTTCCACAGGGGGTCTGACTGAGTGTGTGTGTGTGTGTGTGTGTGTGTGTGTGTGTGTGTGTGTGTGTGTGTGTGTGTGTGTGTGTGTGTGTGTGTGTGTGTGTGTGTGTGTGTGTGTGTGTGTGTGTGAGCTCTTCACATTACACATCCTGTCCTCCTTACAGACTCTGGCTTTCATCTCCCTCTCCACCAATTGACAGAGCTGGGACCCTACTGGGAGAACACCGATAAGTTTACATCTCCTAGAGCAGTGGTTCCCAACCAGGGGCACTAGGACCCCTGGGGGTACTTGGCCTATTTACAGGGGTTACTTAAAGGGGTTAAAAAAGGTTGGAAACCACTGTCCTAGAGAGGGGGATCAGGTCAGGAAGACCTCTGGTCCTGCTGCGGTGTGAGTAGATACACGCGCCATGTACGTAATCAAACGCATACTGTATGTCTACAATCCTGCTCTTAATGTATATGTGACAGCAAGGTAAAAATGGAGTAGAACAGTGGCCACTTGCAGCTGAAGGACACAGACATGCACGCACACTATACACACACTCAAGGCAAGGAAAGCTGAGCCCTGTTTTAGGCCCTGTGCAGTGACATCACTATGTGGGTCAAAGGTTAAAATCCGGCATGATCTCCAGGGGCCATGACATTGTAACTGGGCCAAGACTGATACTACGACCTTTAATCATTACAGATCCTTACAGCGTTACTACCTTTACTATACTGTATATACTCATGACTGACCATCTTAGACTGCCTTGGTAATGACAGGTTGAAAGGTCAAGACGGTTTGATTATTGATTGCAGCAAGAAAGTTATACGTCTTGTAAAACAATACCCAACAGGATCGATATACTCAAACTGTCAAGGGACGACGTGTCATGAGTGAGGTATGTCTGGGCCCTTACGTAAGAGGTCAACTCGCACTGATTTTTGTGAGTATTTCACTTTAAGCTTGTGTGTGTGAGAGGGGTTGAATGTGTGTCCTTCAATCCAGTGAGGTACTTTTTGACCCACGTGATTGTTTTTTTATCTATGATTTTTACATTCTCTCTCTCTCCCTCCCTCCCTCTCCCCCCTCCCTCTCCCCCCTCTCTCCCTCTCTACCCCTCCCTCTCCTCCCCCTCCCTCCCTCCCTCCCTCCCTCCCTCCCTCCCTCCCTCCCTCCCTCCCTCCCTCCCTCCCTCCCTCCCTCCCTCCCTCCCTCCCTCCCTCCCTCCCTCCCTCCCTCCCTCTCTACCCCTCCCTCTCCTCTCCTCCCCCTCACCCTCTCCCCTCCCTCCCTCCCTCCCTCCCTCCCTCCCTCCCTCCCTCCCTCCCTCCCTCCCTCCCTCCCTCCCTCCCTCCCTCCCTCTCTACCCCTCTACCCCTCCCTCTCTACCCCTCCCTCTCCTCTCCTCCCCCTCACCCTCTCCCCTCCCTCTCCCCCTTCCCTCTCCCCCTCCCTCCCTCTCTCCCTCCCTCCCTCCCCTCTGTGGTTTAGGCTTGGCCAGTCACTCTCAGGTCCTGCACTCCGACAGCAAAGACACATACTCCCCGACACAAACAATGGCCTGATTCAAAACACACACACCCAACATCCTCATTATATTCATCATCATAATCCCACCGGGTGTCCATATTACCTGACACGAAGCAGAGAAACAAGGGAGGCTGCAAAAAAAGGAGGTCAAAAGAGCATTACCCTTTATTTAGGTAGTACTTCGAATGTACACGGGAATATGGTGTAATAATCATTCAATTACCTACTGTGATAACTACCTTTGTGTTTCTTGACGATTCATTGAAACAGGCTCCATAAATTACTGCTTTTAAACGCATAATGTTTTAGTAAGTACCAGCTGAAATCGTACAGTAAATTAAAGCCTTACCCAAGAAGGAAAATAAAAAGGAGAATGAGACTACCAAAAAACGAGGAAAGAAAGGCTCCGTCTCCTGCATATCAGTGCTTGAGGCGTCACTACAGACCCTGGTTCAATCCCGGGCTGTATCACAACTGGTTGTGATCGGGAGACCCATAGGGCGGCGCTCAATTGGCCCAGAGTAGTCCGGGTTAGGGGAGGGTTTGCCAGGGTAGGCCGTCATTGTAAAATAAGAATTTGTTTTTAACTGACTTGCCTAGTTAAATAAAGGTTAAATACATTTTTTTAAATTAAGTCTCACCTCGTAAGCATTCTTGATGTTGAGGGGCTGGCCCGTGGCCGCCACGTGACCCACAATTCCCTTGTTCCACTCCAGGCGGATGCAGCTATTGGACACCTCCTCCAGTGTGGAGCCCTCGGCAACATCAAACAGCCTGCTCACCAGGAACTTCCTGTTGGAGCTGTCCTCGCCCACCTGGGATTCACAAAACAAGGAACAGAAGTGAGGTCATACCTATCGAGATTCTACAGGAAGAAACTGTGCAAAATGCTCCACAGTTTACACTACGCCATGATTTGATATGATACTTTACTGTTAATTTGCATGGAAATGTTATCATTTCTACCTGATACGGTTGTATAATTAGATAAGGATTCGACAGGAATTCAAAGATATGAGCAAATCAAATTCATAGAATAAAAGTCTGAGTGTGGTTTTAACCTTCCCTACTTGGAATTGTATCAACACGCCAGTGGCGGTAAATGCCGTTAAAGATGAGGGAGGGTGAGTTTTATTTCTATTACAGCATATTGGATGGCTGTCATTCATATTCTATTCATCCAGTTCAATGTAACAGCAATAGGTTTAGGCTACAAAATGTTCCCTATAACCATCATGAGGTTGCCTAAACCTAGCGTATGAATGAAAGTTTACAACTTAGGTGCACACAGGTCGAGAGGAAAATATGAGGTGACAGACAGTGACACATGGACAGACAGTGACATTTAATACTGCCTTTTACACCCTTTGCCTGAATCTAGCTGTCATAGGGTGTAATCATTAGTACAACAGTTGCAAACGAGAGCTTCTATTGGACAAATTCAGGTATGTTAATTCCCCGTTTTGTTCCGTTTAAGAAACGTTTTTCAACAGAATTGGCGGAATGAATACACCCCTGATCACGCGTAAACACTGTTCCCTTTCATAGCAGCCACGTTGTATCCGTTCTCGCAACTCTCCTCCTCTCACCTCTTCCCTTCGCTTGTGGACTTCAATGTACAACACATCAGCTGTATGTGACCAGGTGAAAAAACCTTTTCATGCCAAACCGCTACACACAGCCTACATCGTTGTCACCATATTAGCTAAAGTAACGTCATAGTCGGCATAGCTAATAAAACGAACGCGTTAGTAAACCTGCTACAATCATGTAGTATTGTTACAGTGTATAGTCAGTAAGCAGTTACACCGGCGTGGCCCCGGTGGCAATAAATTAGTAATACCAAAAGCTTACCTTGTTGGAAAGTCATATCCAGCTAGCTAACATAGCATCCCTCTGTTTTAGCAGGGTGTGTCAGTAGGCTAAACTACCTAGGTGAATTTGCTAGCTAAGTAAGTGAAACTGCTTCTCTTACTTCTCCTTCATTTTGGAAGAAATTAACTTGTTCAAAACTGTTCAAATATTGTATTTCTCTCTCTTGCTCCTTTGATTGGGTGGACAACATGTCAGTTCATGCTGCAAGAGCTCTGATAGGCTGGAGGACGGCCTCCAGATGTTGTCATAATTACTGTGTGTCTATGGAAGGGGGTGAGAACCATGAGCCTCCTAGGGTTTTGTGTTGAAGTCAATGTACCCAGAGGAGGACGGAAACTAGCTGTCCTCCTGCTACACCATGGTGCTGCCCTACAGAGTGCTGTTGAGGCTACTGTAGACCTTCTTTGCAAAATAGTGTTTTAATCAATTATTTGGTCACGTGATATTTAGTATTGTTTTATCGTAAAAATGATAACTTTTAAATGTTTTACAATTTAGATTTTTATGAAATTCACTGAGGATGGTCCTCCCCTTCTTCCTCTGAGGAGCCTAAACTGCAACACGCTACCCAAGGCTTTTACTTGCAACATAGTTAGACGAACAATGGGTACATATTGAAGATGCACATGCTCATCCCCAGAATATGTCTATGTTCAAAGGATAAAGCTAAGAACATTAACAACTTCATAGTTAATAAAACTATAACAATATGGAAGAAAATAAAACATATTCTACAAGAACCAATATCACTCCCTAAAAACACAACCCTTGGATAGCGTTTCAGAATTCACAGATAAGTTGATCCACAAGGAAAACTAAAGGCATAGAAACCGTAAATGACTTGGTAACAGGAAACACACTACATGACCAAAGTATGTGGACACCTGCTTGTTGATATCTCATTCTAAATTCATGGGCATATGAAGTTGGCCCCCCTGCTATAATAGCCTCCACTATTCTGGGAAGGATTTCCACTAGATGTGGGAACCTTGCTGCGGGGACTTGCTTCCATTCAGCCACAAGAGCATTAGTGAGGTCGGGCACGGATGTTGGGCCATCAGTCACTGGCTTTATCAATAAGTACATTGAGGACGTCGTCCCCACAGTGACTGTACGTACATACCCCAACCAGAAGTTGAACTGCCACTTTCAAGGTGCAGGACTCTAACCCGGAAGCTTACAAGAAATCCTGCTATGCCCTGCGACGAACCATCAAAAAGGCAAAGCGTCAACACAGGGCTAAGATTGAATTATACTACACCGGCTCCGACGCTCGTCTTATGTGGCAGGGCTTGCAAACTATTACAGACTACAAAGGGAAGAACAGCTAAGAGCTGCCCAGTAACACAAGCCTACCAGACGATCTAAATCACTTCTATGCTAGCTTCGAGGCAAGCAACACTGAGGCATGCATGAGAGCATCAGCTGTTCCGGATGACTGTGTGATCATGCTCTCCGTAGCCGACGTGAGTAAGACCTTTAAACAGGTCAACATACACAAGGCTGCGGGGCCAGACGGATTACCAGGACGTGTGCTCCGGGCATGTGCTGACCAACTGGCAGGTGTCTTCACTGACCTTTTCAACATTTCCCTAATTGAGTCTGTAATACCAACATGTTTCAAGCAGACCACCATAGTGCCTGTGCCCAAGGACACAAAGGCAACCTGCCTAAATGACTACAGACCCGTAGCACTCACGTCTGTAGCCATGAAATGCTTTGAAAGGTTGGTAATGGCTCACATCAACACCATTATCCCAGAAACACTAGACCCACTCCAATTTTCATACCGCCCAAACAGATCCACAGATGATGCAATCTCTATTGCACTCCACACTGCCCTTTCCCACTTGGACAAAAGGAACACTTATGTGAGAATGCTATTAATTGACTATAGCTCAGCGTTCCACACCCTAGTACCCTCAAAGCTCATTACTACGCTAAGGATCCTGAGACTAAACACCTCCCTCTGCAACTGGATCCTGGACTTCCTGACGGGCCGCTCCCCAGGTGTTGAGGGTAGGTAGCAACACATCTGTCATGCTGATCCTCAACACTGGAGCTCCACAGGGGTGCGTGCTCAGTCCCCTCCTGTACTCCCTGTTCACCCACGACTGCATGACCAGGCACAACTCCAACACCATCATTAAGTTTGCAGACGACACAACAGTGGTAGGCCTGAGAACAGACAACAACGAGACAGCCTATAGGGAGGAGGTCAGAGACCTGGCCATGTGGTGCCATAATAACAACCTATCCCTCAACGTAGCCAAGACTAAGGAGATGATTGTGGACTACAGGAAAAGGAGGACCGAGCACGCCCCCATTCTCATCGACGGGGCTGTAGTAGAGCAGGTTGAGAGCTTCAAGTTCCTTGGTGTCCACATCAACAACAAACTAGAATGGTCCAAATACACCAAGACAGTAGTGAAGAGAACACGACAAAGCCTATTCCCCCTCAGGAAACTAAAAAGATTTGGCATGGGTCCTTAGATCCTCAAAAGATTCTACAGATGAAACGAGAATATTGAGAATATATTGACTGACTGGTTGCATCACTGCTTGGTACGGCAATTGCTCGGCCTCTGACCGCAAGGCACTACATAGGGTAGTGCGTACGGCCCAGTACATCACTGGGGCTAAGCTGCCTGCCATCCAGGACCTCTACACCAGGCTGTGTCAGAGGAAGGCCCTAAAAATTGTCAAAGACCCCAGCCACCCCAGTCATAGACTGTTCTCTCTACTATCGCATGGCAAGTGGTACCGGAGTGCCAAGTCTAGGACAAAAAGGCTTCTCAACAGTTTTTACCCCGAAGCCATAAGCGTCCTGAACAGGTCATCAAATGGCTACCCGGACTATTTGCATTGTGTCCCGCCTCCCACCACCCGCCAACCCCTCTTTTACGCTACTGCTACTCTCTGTTCATCATATATGCATAGTCACTTTAACTATATCCACATGTACATACTACCTCAATCAGCCTGACTAACCGGTGTCTGTATGTAGCCTCGCTACTTTTATAGCCTCGCTACTGTATATAGCCTGTCTTTTTATTGTTTTATTTCTTTACTTACCTATTGTTTAACTAACACCTTTTTTGCACTATTGGTTAGAGCCTATACGTAAGCATTTCACTGTAAGGTGTATTCGGGACACGTGACAAATAAACTTTGATTTGATTTAGTGAGGTCGGGCACTAATGTTGGGCCATTACGCCTGGCTCGCAGTCGTTATGTTTGTCTATGGAGATTGCATGGCTGTGTGCTTGATTTTATACACCTGTCAGCAATGGGAATGGTTAAAATAGCCAAATCCACTCATTTGAAGTGGTGTCCACATACTTTTGTACATATGTACATTTATTTCCAGAAATATAATTAAAAAGCCATTTTGGACTGACCGATGTAAATATTTTCAAGTATATGCTACTTAAAAGTTACATATCACGAAATTTGATTAGAAACCAGAGCAACCTTGAGGGAATCTTATTTGAGTCAGAAAAGGATGTTTATATGAGAGGGAAGATATACAAAACCTTAAAAAGAGCATCTCCAACTCTTTTAGAAAAAAATATAAACTATTGGAACCAAGACTTAAAAATAACTGAAGTTGGCACAAGATGGAGGGAATGTTGGAGCATAATAACTAATGAAATTACAGCTTTCTAAAATGTATGTTTAATCCAGTATAAACTAATGTATAGAATGTATCATACAAGAGACAAAATTCACAAATTCTACAGCACAACGACAGAGTCGTGTCTTAAGTGTAAAACTAACGAGGACTCAATAATCCATGCTTTCGTGGACTGCTGTGAAGTCTCAGCCCATGGGCAGAGCTAGAAAGTTGGCTGTCAAAAGTATTACAATGTAAACTTACTTTTAATCCGTCTGTCTGCATATTTCAAGACATGGCATATCGGATTGTTGTGAGATAATCATCCAGTCAAATGGGTCTCTTCTCATCTTGAAAAAACATATACTAAAAACTTGGAAATCAATCAATCGGCCATCATTAACACAATGGAAAAATCGAATGATGTATTATTGAAATAACACAGGCGACCGAGATTGATTTCTTTTTACAATTTGAAACAATGTGCCAAACAATAATGCAGGCACTAGGGATGGAGGTGTGAGCATGCGGGTCTGGGCAGAGCAGGTGGTTTGTGGTTTGTGTGCATTTGTAAGTTGTTGTTCGTATGTGTATGTTTTGTATCTGGTGTGGGGGGGGGGGAATCTATAATATGAAAAATGACATTCTAATAATAATCATTTTTCATAATAAGAGAGAGCAGGAAGTACACTTGGGAGCCAACTATTCCAACAGTTTAATTCAGCACCATATAATTGAAAAACGAATCCTTCATCATCTCATGCTAAATTTGTTTCATGACATAGGCTAACCCGTGCCCAATCCTTCTTTCTCTCATAGGCTAACCCGTACCCAATCCTTCTTTCTCTCATAGGCTAACCCGTACCCAATCCTTCTTTCTCTCATAGGCTAACCCGTACCCAATCCTTCTTTCTCTCATAGGCTAACCCGTGACCAATCCTTCTTTCTCTCATAGGCTAACCCGTGCCCAATCCTTCTTTCTCTCATAGGCTAACCCGTGCCCAATCCTTCTTTCTCTCATAGGCTAACCCGTGCCCAATCCTTCTTTCTCTCATAGGCTAACCCGTACCCAATCCTTCTTTCTCTCATAGGCTAACCTGTGCCCAATCCTTCTTTCTCTCATAGGCTAACCCGTGCCCAATCCTTCTTTCTCTCATAGGCTAACCCGTGCCCAATCCTTCTTTCTCTCATAGGCTAACCCGTACCCAATCCTTCTTTCTCTCATAGGCTAACCCGTGCCCAATCCTTCTTTCTCTCATAGGCTAACCTGTGCCCAATCCTTCTTTCTCTCATAGGCTAACCTGTGCCCAATCCTTCTTTCTCTCATAGGCTAACCGTGCCCAATCCTTCTTTCCCATCGTGCCCCTACCTACCAGGAAGAGGGAGTAGCGGTCGGCAGCAATCAGCTCGTTGATGTGCAGAAAGATCTTGTGGCACAGAGCCGTCACGTCCAAGTGACTCGACACATCCTTCACCAACTCCAACAGCCTGGCACAGCGGTCCAACCCCCGGGCACTGCCCACCTCGTCCATCATCCCTGCAGGGATGCCAAGCCCGACCCCTCCCTGCTGGGTTCTGAAGGGCATGGGCGTCCGGATGTCGCCTCGGTCGGGTTCGGCGTCGCAGAGGAAGGTTAGTGAGCCTTCCGCGTCCTTGACCACGATGGGCCTCAGTGGCCTGTCAAACTCAGATGCAGAGATCTTGCGGGTGGGGGTGCTAGGAGCAGGGCTGGGGGACGGGGAGGGAGAGCGCCCGTCGTTCAGGCCCAGGGAAGGGGGCAGGGAGAAGGATAGGCAGGGACTGTCTGAGGGCTGGGTGGGTCTCTGAGGTGTAAGGGTTTCTTTGGAGGATGACGAGGAGGAGGATGATGAGGAGGGCTGGATGGAGTGGACTCGCTCAGCAAACCAGGCATTCACCATTTCCCTGTACCAACACACAACACACGGGACATTATAAGACATTATAAAAACAATAACCAATATCATACAACAGGTCAATATGACATTATAGGATATTAGAGGAAAATATAAACAATCTGAGGAATTTGTGTATTTGACAAGCTTTACATGTGGAGGTAGTGCGAAGAGGCTCTACCAGATTTCTCCATCTCCTAATAGACAATAGACAGGACACACAGGACATGCATTACAACACATCATGAGATATGCCTTACCAGACTTACAATACATTAATCAACAATGTTAGACATTTGAACAACATTCTACCGCAATCCCAGGGGCACACGCGTATGCACACACCACGCACACACACACACACGTTCCCCCTCACACAGTAACTCACAGACTAATTCTGGTCGGCAGTGCACATTTGTAAAGCATGACTGATATGCACAGTGCCAACATTAAAAACACTGTTAACCACAAGGTCCTAGGTTCAAATCCCAACCTTTTTTTATTTTGTCAAAGACTTACTTTGGCTGAACAGCCCTACTGAAACCTTCCGAAACCCCAGCGGCTGTAAAAACGGATTTGCCATGAAATGTGCCTGTAGATTAGGCTGCCTGCCAGACACATAAAACTGAGCCCTAACCGCACTATGAAATCGCAAGCCGATGGAAGCGGAATGTTATCTCGCCAAGCATAAGAGACAGCAACCTGTGTGTACATCTGTGTGTGTGTGTGTGTGTGTGTGTGTGTGTGTGTGTGTGTGTGTGTGTGTGTGTGTGTGTGTGTGTGTGTGTGTGTGTGTGTGTGTGTGTGTGTGTGTGTGTGTGTGTGTGTGTGTGTGTGTGTGTGTGTGTGTGTGTGTGAGACCCCCTAGTGAGAATCCCCCATAGAGCAGCCCTAATGTGTCCTTAGGAGCTCTTAGAGAACTGAGTTTCAGACCTAAACATCCGATCTGATGATATGTGCAAACGGATATATTTTGACGTGTCAATCAAATAATGTTTCACATAACGCGGTTACTGTGGATACACACAAGAAAATGCATATCTCCCGTTACTTCTCTAAGAGAAATATGTCTGACCTTTTCATGGGCCTGTGGAAAATGGGATGGTATCCAATGTGATAAGATTATTTGACTGAAATGTAAATTATGCAAACCTGGACAGGCAAACACTTATTCTGGATAGACAAATGCAAATAAGTAGCCCTAAAGAAGTCTTCACTTTATTTTCACGGAAGGTATCCACTATCATTTCTTATAGCCAACAAGAGCTTTTGAACATCAGATCAGCAGTTACTTACCCCAATTCCGATTTTAACTTTGACTCATCTGGGCGTTTTATGTAATTCCGACCCAAATTTCAGGGTTTCCAAGAGGCAGGAGAGGGGGAATCCTGGCGAGATTAATCCGTAGGGAAAACCTGCCACCTCTTCCCTCCATTCTATTGGCCAATCACTTGATAATAAGACGGATGACCTCTGATCGTGGATTTGCTACAAACGGGACTCTCATAACTCTGCTTTTCTGAAACATGGCTTTCGGACAAGATACCCCTCGGGGCTAACCAACTCGATGGATTCTCCAGTCACCGAGTGGACAGGACAGTAGAGTCAGGGAAATCGAGAGGGGGAGGGATTTGCCTCTTCATCAACAACAAATGATGTGCTGACACAAGTGCAGTGGAAGTCTCAACCCATTGTGGTGATGGTAGACAACATCACCTCCGCCACGCTGAGCATCACCACAGCAGCCTCACAGGGGTGTGTGCTTAGTCCCCTCCTGTACTCCCTGTTCACCCACGACTGCGTGGCCACGCACGACTCCAACACCATCATCAAGACAGGCCGGTGGTAGGCCTGGTCACCGACGACGATGAGACAGCCTAAAGGGATGAGGTCAGTGACCTGGCAGTGTGGTGCCAAGACAACAACTTCTGCCTCAACTTCAGTAAGACCAAGGACCTGATCGTGGACTACAGGAAACAAGGGGGCGAGCATGCCCCTATCCACATCAACGGGGCTGCAGTGGAGTGGGTCGAGAGCTTCAAGTTCCTTGGTGTCCAAATCACTAAGTCACTAAGTCCAATCACTAAATCACTAAGTCCACTCATACGCGCATGGTTGTGAAGAAGGCGCGACAGCGCCTCTTCCCCCTGAGGAGGTTGAAAAAGTTTGGCACGGGCCCTCAAATCCTCAGAAAGTTCTACAGCTGCACCATTGAGAGCATCTTGACCGGTTGCATCTCTACTTGGTATGGCAACGGCACCGCCCTCGATCGGATGGCTCTACAGAAGGTGGTACGGACAGCCCAGTACATCACTGGGGCCGAGCTCCCTGCCTTCCAGGACCTTTTTATCAGGCGGTGTGAAAAGGAGACCCGGAAAATCGTTAAAGACTCCAGCCACGCAAGCCATAGACTGTTCTCTCTGCTTTCCGCACGGCAGGTGGTACAGGTGCCAATATGCAGCCGGAACAGCTTCTATCCCCCAAACCATAAGACTTCTAAATAGCTAAAAGAATGGCTACACAAACTATCTGAGTTGACCCTTGTACTCCTTTTTGTTGTTGTTGCTCTGTCTCTATGCACACTCACAGGACTCTACACACTCACGCACACTGACACTCCAACACACACACATAACCTGCACAAACATGTATACTGACTCTACACACACTCACAGGACTCTACACACTCACGCACACTGACACTCCAACACACACACATAACCTGCACAAACATGTATACTGACTCTACACACGCTCACAGGACTCTACACTCTCACGCACACTGACACTCCAACACACACACATAACCTGCACAAACATGTATACTGACTCTACACACACTCACAGGACTCTACACACTCACGCACACTGACACTCCAACACACACACATAACCTGCACAAACATGTATACTGACTCTACACACACTCACAGGACTCTACACACTCACGCCCACTGACACTCCAACACACACACATAACCTGCACAAACATGTATACTGACTCTACACACACTCACAGGACTCTACAAACTCACACACACTGACACTCCAACACACACACATAACCTGCACAAACATGTATACTGACTCTACACACACTCACATACAATCGTCATGTATGCTGCTGCTCCTCTGTTTGTCATATATCCTGATGCCTAGTCACCTTACCTCTAAATATATCTACCTCTTCCACTCCAGTATCCCCACACATTGTACGGTATTGGAACTGACACCGTATAAAGCTTCGTACTTTCTCGTGTTCTTCTTATTTCGTATGTTTATTTATTGTGTTTTTTGTTCTTCCTTGTGTTATTATTGTTGTTGTGCCACATTGATATTGATCACTGCATCGTCGGGTTTGGATGTTTCAAGGAAGGCATTTCACTGTACTTGTGCAAGTGACAATACAACTTGAAACTCGAAACGAAACTAGGACTGATAGTTGTGATGCCAAGGTGCCAGCCTCACTATATGGACAGAATATGCCCTTAATGACAGTAAGGCTGCTGGCTTGCTACAACTGGCACCTCACCCAGGAATTTATAGTGTGCTGCTGTGAGATAAAATACTGTAAATAATGACTGTTTACTGACTGTATGTCTAAACATGAACTAATTGTCCTTTTAGGTTCTGATTGCAATCTAGGCAAATGTATCCAGCCTATAATGTCTTATCTAAACAGTAACACAAACTGCACACGAGCCACTGCGATATGTCAAAACATGCCATAACACCTTTATGTTAGAATAAAACCAAAACAACTAATAAGGTCAATAGCATCTATTCCAGAAGTTGTGTGGTAACACAACAAAACGTGTTTAACTTTTAATTAACTGCGCTTTTTGGAACAGCGTGGAATGGAATCGCCCGAATAAAGGTTAATGATTTCACTTACGCTCTCAATTCTCTTGCTATTTTCTCTTGCTATAGTGCCGATGGTCCGGGGCAATAATACAGTAACGTTAGTAGCATGTCGTTTTACGTTGAAACAACTCAGGATGTTTCAACTCAGGAACACATTAATTATCGCTCAGATTGATTCACATATAATAGACAGCGAGGATGTATCAGAAAATGAGCTATCCCTGTTTCGGAAATGCAATTAATCAGTTACGACTTAAATCTCACCCCGCGCTTACCTTGTAGCCTTCCTGACAAAGTAGGAGTGAGCGAACTCCAAGTGGTCGTCAAGCCACGCTTCCATCCTTTCGTATTCGGGGAGATAGCAGCCCTCCATGCTCAGAGCCAAAATTCCTCAAATTAATCAGATTACCATCAACACTCCGAAGATGGAAGCAAATAATATCAGTCACTGACAAGCAGTGTGTGTGGTGGCAATCTGTTTTCAAGCGAGCGCTTCCTACATTGTGAGCGCCTGTGGGTAGACTTCTGCAAGAGTCTCATTGCCTTTGCGCAGCAACATCGCCTCAGCAACATGCCCCCCCCCCCTCCCTCCAATAACGGATTCTAAATTCCAAAATGGAAAAGCGATGTTTTCTTGTGATTTGTTTGTATGTTTTATTTGACAGAAAAGTAGATATGGGTTTACATCAAAGGGCATAATTTACAATAATATGTGTACATATCCAGGATGGCAGAGATTTTCACATCAGTGAACTAAGTTAATTAATGGAAGATGGTTCAAATGTGCCCTCGATAAGTCAGAAGAACATATTTTAAGCCTAACTGTCAACCAAATAGATTGACATTTTCACCATGTGCATATTCTCATGAATACATGGAACTATTTAACATACAGCATGAGTTGTGGCTCCTTCCTTACACTCAAATTACCTTACTTGCCTCATATATTTGAGTGGGTGTTGGTGAATGCTGATACAAGGGCAAAACAATCAATACCAACTACAAGGAAGCCTATTGCAAGGAGGGATGACCCACTGGTTCTCCTCAACAACAACTAAAATCTGTATTTAAAGTTGCTAGCCCTTATTAATACAAAAAATATCCCAGATTGGGAATGCTGATCTAAGATCAGGCCCCCTCCCATCCATATAATACAATGCATTATTACCAAAAAAGCCAAATTGTTCCTAGATCAGCACTCCTACTCTAAGACGCTTTATGAATACGAACCACCAAGTGTGCCGTCTCAATACAATCAATCACTGAACATGCTCCATTGAACTCCCCAGCCCATTTCGGAGGCCCACACTGAATTGACAAATAGTAATGGCCTCCACTATATACTATTCATTGTCGCAGGCCCTTTAGATCATGTGTATCTCTGGTGTCCAGCCAGTGGGACCATGCTGATACTGTGGTGTTACCTTACCCAGCAGATGGCATCTCTTTTACCCCTGGGAGCACAGGACCCGCTCCCCAGGCATATGGGAGCTCCCTGGCCTCCTACTAGAGAATCTGGACAGCCCAGAACATTAGGCATCCAGTCTATCTGATAGTGGGATCTGATAGTGGGACCCTTCCCCAAAATTAACACATATATGCCCAGGACACACACGTACATACACACACGCACACGCATGCATACACACACATACGCACACGCGCACACACAAACGCACACACACACACACACACACACACACGCGCACACACAAACGCACACACACACACACACACACAAACAGGGCCACCCTGGGCTCTCTTCCAGATGTTCCAACAGTGTGTGTTTCAAAACCTAGCTGGTCTAGACTTGTCAGGTCTCTCTCTAAATCTCACTGTCTGTCATTCTGCTGCAAAGTGGTCCCAGAGCATTTAGTATAATACGTTACATTTCGTATGGTATGTATTCATTTGTGGATGTCCATCATCCATTGCATATGACATGTTACAAATGACAATTCATACAATGTAACAAATTTGCAAACCGTAAAATATGTTGCGAATTTGCAAAATGTACAATATGTTTCTAATTTGCTAAATGTATGATATGTTACGAATTCTAATTTGTTGTGGCTAATGTCAGCTAGGGGTGGCTAGGTGGCTAACGCTAACGTTAGCTAGGCTAGGGCAGTGGTTCCCAAACTGTGGGGTTTTTAAGGAACTCAGTCCGACTTTCCAACTTACTCTTGAAAGATGTGATAGTAGAATGCACAAGGTGCAATTTCAGAATTGGGTAGGGAATCGTCGGTTTGTAATAATGTTTGAGTCACTCAAATATCACATGAATACACATTAGACATGGAAAAATGTATAGAAGTACAAGAAAATGCTTTGGGTTAGTCCCCAATGCCGGAAGAATATGTGTTAGGGGTTAAAGTTAGGAGTTTGGGTTGCCAGACGTTCGCGTTATACGCCCAACCACTCTCCTTTTGTCTCATGTAACATTTCATACTAATTTGAGTGTCCTGGATTTACGTTTACGATGTCTATGAGACCAGTCTGGGGACCTTGAAAGCATAGGAGTCATTCTGGAAGTGTATTGGTTGTGTGTGTGCGTGCGTTGTTGTGTGTGTTTACACGCTCGCAAGTGTGTGTATGTCCTTCACAGGAACACTGTCCAGGTGTAGTCACTCAGCAGACAGAGAGAGGTTGGGTGTGATGACTCGGCCTTCACTCACAAGTCAAACAACACGCCCCTCTCCACCATATAATTCCCCACTCTAGCTTAAACAGCCAGCTCCCTATTGTAAACGTGGCCTTCAGTTGTACTCTGAGAGATAACCCCGCTGCAGTAAAACTTTCCATATACTGTACATTCCTATCATGGAAGCAATGCTGAGTGAAGTGCACCACACACACACTGCTATCATAGGGAAACAATCCTACTTCTTAACCACAGTGGGCAGTAGCTTGCACCAACACAATCTAATACATACACAGTTTATACACACACTATCCACTACTCCCCCCTCCCTCTCTCTCACACACTCACTCGAGTGCACACACACACACACAAACACACACACAGAGACACACACAGAGCCTGTGGGATCTCTCTACCTCAACTCGACCCATTCTTAGCTCCTCTCCGGTGGACTTTGCCCTGCAGGCTTTTCCAGTGGAGCCATTAAGTAAACATGAGTTATTCTGAAACATGGAGGGACGCTACTTTATGGCTGTGGCTCATAATGGGAAAAGACCATGGGGTAGAAGGCCTATATTCTCTTGTTCTAAATGGAGACTCAATGTAACTCAGTGTTCACTCACTGCACTATAAAGATGTTATTACAGGTGATTATTCTGCTGTTACTGGTGTTTTGTCATTATTGGTACAGACAGATGGTAGGAAAAGAACACAGAGATGATCAGACTAACTGTGTTGTCTGGAGAACGGCTTTAATGTGTGCCGTAGAGCACTCATACCGTTATTCTTATCCTTCGTATAGTAGGAGTACTTATCATGTACTCAATGTAAGCTAAGTGTGATGTTTTGTCCTGTTGCAATTTCATGGTCCTTCAGATATCGCAGGTACAGTACATAACAGGTCTACCCCTCTGACATATACTACTAACACAAGATGAACAATGTGAGAAGTATCGGCTTCGAAATGCCCCATAGAATAGCTTAGATTAGAATATCTCTCTCTATGCAGGCCAGTTTGTGTGCTGAAATATGTGCAGGCAGGCAGAGTAGCGAAGAAGCATGGGTCTGGGCCGTAATGGCTACTTTCCATGCTTCCTCTCCATATTTGACAAAACACAGAACCGTCTCTGTAGAACGTCAGCCCGGAGCACACGGTCACTGGTAAATCAAATTGGACGAGAGAAAAAGAGGTTTAAGTTCACAGTCCCGGGGGAGGGTTGGTTTCTGGGACGAACTCCTAACTGAACGAGATGACCTACTACCTCTGCCTGTCTGTCCGAAGCAGCTTAGGGGCCTGTTCTGTTTCAATGTTCTCCGAGAACCCGGTTCCCAATGTTATACAACTGTTCTCTATTGCTTGGAACCGTGTGTTTACAGTGGAAGACTGGGGGGGGGGGATCACTAAGTTGTTCCAGACAAAAGAAAGTCATTTCCTGAGCCGCTGGAAGCCCACTCACTCAGAAAGAGCACATTTCCATTTGCAGAGCAATATCAGTCATGGTTCGTTTCTGTCCTCTTCTTCCTCTCCTGAGCCTTGACATCAGGACCGGCTTGAGGATGACCTGCCTAAAGGGGGAATTTTAAATCCATGGGGTGGGGTGGGGGGCACAACTAGTATTGCTTTAGAGCCCTGATAAAAGGTATATTGGTCCTACTAGTGTTCAAATGTACAAAAGGGTACCGGAAATATAGCCGTACATAGCAACAACCATCGTTTTGTTGACATTAGACGGGCTAAAATGGATCTCGTTTTCCACAAAGAACCAGGGAGAAGGAAGTTGACCCTCATTTTCCAAAGGGTTTGAATTGAAAAATAGTTATTATGGTCATTCTATTACCACTATTGTCTGATCAGTTTGAGGTGTGTGTGTGTTTGTGCTTGCGAGCCTGACGCCTGTGTGCATTCGTGTGTGTGTGTGTGTGTGTGTGTGTGTGTGTGTGTGTGTGTGTGTGTGTGTGTGTGTGTGTGTGTGTGTGTGTGTGTGTGTGTCTGTGTGTGTGTGTGTGTTTACATGTGAGTGAATGAGTAGGTGGATGGTTGTGAGTGCATGCAAGTGTGTGAGCATGCCTGTGTGTGTGTCCTGCTTCGACAAACAAACCAGGGAGAAGCCATAGGGGCCAGTGAACCTTTCATCGTCTTTCTGACAGAGCAAGTTTTTCTTGAGTGATTTTATAATCGCTGCAACACCTCCCTGGGGGCAAAATTATGAGCGAGAGGCATTTGACAAGATTCATTTGAATACATGGCCTTTAAGCGTCACACACATAAACACACTTGATGAATATTATGCAGATTATGCATAAAAACTCAATGTGCTGGATTTGTCAGTGCACCTGCAGCTGTAATAACATGTAGCCAGAGATTTCTGCTACTTGTATTTGATATATACTGTATTGAATTACATTTGAAATACCTTTAAGTATTTTGTCATTTGTGTTACACTGGCCTGAACTACGATCCAATGTATTTGGTTAAAAAAATACTTAGACGTGTAATTTGTATTTTCAAAATACAAAATACTTTTAAATAAAAAAATGTATAGCGTTTCAAAATGTGTGTCCCCTTTCACCCTGCAGTGGTATCATGAGACTGATGGCACTGATAAGAGTGTTTGCTAAAAGACTAAAATGTACGTACATATGAAAATTAACACTTGCAAAGCACATTGGGTATTATTCTAATGAGCTCCGCCCAGAAACTAGGCCAATAATAACACCCAGTGTATCAGGTGTGAAGGTAAGACCCAGATGCAGACAACGTCGAATTAACTCCAACAGGGGCAGGCAATAGACAGGTCAAGGCAGGGGTCAGTAAAACAGAGGTGGGGCAATGGCACTGGATGGCAGGCAGACTCAGGGTCAGGGTAGGCAGAGGTCAAATATCCAGAGGTGGGGCAAAGGTACAGGTCGGCAGGCAGGCTCAGGAGCAGTCAGAGTGGTCAGGCAGGCGGCTCCAAGTCAGGACAGGCAAGGCTCAAAACCAGGAGGGTGAGAAAAAGAGAGACTGGGTTATTTATCCAGAGGTACTTATAGTCAGTGCATTCAACTACGGTAGATTAACAACCACATATCACAGTCAATGTTTTTTGTTTACCATTACTGAACATGTTGTCGTCGTGAAGGTGTGCACTTGCATAAGTATCTTGCATTTTAGCTTGTAACATTGGTCTTTAGAGTATCTTGTTAACTTGCATAAATATCTTGCATTTTAGCTTGATACATTGGTCTTTAGAGTATCTTGTATCTTCACGTATCCCCCCCCCCCCCCCCCCCATCTCTGCACGTAGCACTTCTCCCATTGCAGTGTTGTCACGGCGCTTCAGAATGACTGACGTTTACGAGTGAAACCGACTGCATTTACATTTTCACATTTACATTTGAGTCATCTGGCACAGGGTTTCCACAAGCCTTTCCCAGCGTCAAAGTAATATCACATAATGTGTAGTAGATGCAGGTAGTCGGCAGTAATGGATTGCCTTTACTGTGTATAGAGCTGTACTGCAAGGGTACAGGTGTTTTACATCCTGACGAGGGAAGCCATCCACTGCTAATGTGTAGCACCCGCTGCTCAAAACTGATTCAAGTTTTTGTGATCATTATCATCATCATCATCATACGCAGCAGATGCTTTTTTAACACACGTAGTCAGTCACTGACAAGAAACTGGAAATTAAACTGAAACTGAAAAAACAAGATCACTTGAATAAGCTGTACATTGCCAATGTTCCCTGTTCCGGGGCTAAAATGAAAAAGTGATAGAATACTGTGTTTTAGCTGCAACAGTACTGATGTTACCTTGAATACACCCCTAATGGGTTTGGTGAGAGAAACTTCAGCTGCAAACAGGTGGTGTAAAAACATTTAATGGACTACTCAATCAGGATGAAGGGATATCATGTTACTCATTAGTGACATTTTGAGCAGTTTTAGTTATCCTGTAACGTTGGAATAACCAGTCCAGCTACAGCTCTGACAGCCTTGCCTGAGAGAATTCTAGTATGCCTATACAGCACATGCTATTTTAATGACATCAAACGTGTATTTCTGCATCAATTACGTGTATTTCTATGCCTTCCCTTCCACCATAAATATAGTAGGTGCACTAACAATGGCCTTTCCCTATTATTTGTAAACCAGAGGAATTTGGCTCTGAAACAGACCATGTCTGGGAATGACTCAATGCGCTCAGTTTCCCATGTATGTTCATCCATCTCAACATCAAAGGGTGCTTGTCAGACATCCCAATTACCAGCCTGATATATTACAGTCCATCATTCTAAAGGAGAGATCTAAACTCACAGTGGACCTACCCATCTGGGATCTACAGTATCTGCATCTGTTGGTAGATAGAGTAATAATTCCACATATCTACAGTCTCATACGGCATCACACTGTAATACTGCATCGTTATACTGTAATACCGCACCTTACTGTAATACTGCCTCATATACTGTATCATACTGTAATACTGCATCATATACTGCGTCATACTGTAATACTGCCTCATATACTGTAATACTGCATTATACTGTAATACTGCATCATTATACTGTAATACTGCATCTTACTGTAATACTGCATCATATACTGCGTCATACTGTAATACTGCCTCATATACTGCATCATACTGTAATACTGCATCATTATACTGTAATCCTGCATCTTACTGTAATACTGCCTCACATACTGCATTGCACTGTAATACTGCATCACACTGTAATACTGCATCGTTATACTGTAATACTGCACCTTGCTGTAATACTGCCTCATATACTGCATCGCACTGTAATACTGCCTCCCATACTGCATAGCATTATAATACTGCATCATATTCTGCATCATACTGTAATGCTGCATCATACTGTAAAACTGCATCTTACTGTAATACTGCATCATACTGTAATACTGCATCATTATACTGTAATACTGCATCTTACTATAATACTGCATCTTACTGTAATACTGCCTCATATACTGCATCATACTGTAATACTGCATCATATACTGTGTCATACTGTAATACTGCATCATATACTGCCTCATATACCGCATCATTATACTGTAATCCTGCATCTTACTGTAATACTGCCTCATATACTGCATCACACTGTAATACTGCATCATACTGTAATACTGCATCATTATACTGTAATACTGCATCTTACTGTAATACTGCCTCATATACTGCATCACACTGTAATACTTCATCATACTGTAATACTGCACACACTGTAATACTGCATTATACTGTAATACTGAATCATAATGTAATACTGCATCATTATACTGTAATACTGCATCTTACTGTAATACTGCCTCATATACTGCATCCCACTGTAATACTGCATAATACTGTAATACTGCATCATTATACTGTAATACTGCATCTTACTGTAATAATGCCTCATATACTGCATCACACTGTAATACTTCATCATACTGTAATACTGCACACACTTTAATACTGCATTATACTGTAATACTGAATCATAATGTAATACTGCATCATTATACTGTAATACTGCATCTTACTGTAATACTGCCTCATATACTGCATCATACTGTAATACCTGCATCATATACTGCATCATTATACTGTAATACTACATCTTACTGTAATACTGCCTCATATACTGCATCATGCTTTAATACTGCATCATATACTGCATCATACTGTAATACTGCATCATACTGTAACCCTGCATCATATACTGCATCACACTGTAATACTGCATCTTACTGATATACAGTGCCTTGCAAAAGTATTCATCCCCCTTGGCGTTTTTCCTATTTTGTTGTAATTTAACCTGTAATTTATTTGAATTGTATATAATAGACATACACAAAATAGTCCAAATTGGTGAAGTGAAATTTAAAAAATTATAAAAAATACAAAAAATTGTATTCTCAGCATATTTTCTGACTGACAGTGGCATTGCCAAACCAACAAGCAATACAAAAAGTTAAAATACTCTCAATAAAATATTTGTAAAACAGAGTCTGTATAGTACAGTCAACATTAAAAGATACCAGGTTTTTGAGAAAGTACAGTCTCTGTTGACTCTTTTTGTAGATCAGGTCTGTTAATTTACTCAACCGAAGTTTATTGTCCAAGAGGACACCCAGATATTTGTATTCCTCTATGTTCTGACCTCTGATAGATGTTGCAGAGGTAGGTGTTGTTTGCTTCCTGAAGCCTATGCACATCTCTTTGGTCTTGTTGGTATTGAGGACCAAGTGTGATCCGTCACACCCCTCTAAAAAGTCATCTAGGACCCCGGGCCATGGTGTTCCTCGTCATCATGCAACAGGCTGATCAAGGCAGTGTCATCAGCAAACTTAACTAGGTGTCTGTCAGGATGGGAACTGCACATACTACATCATACTGCATTAAACTGCATCATGCTGTGATACTGCATCATATACAGCATCACACTGTAACATATTATCAGTTACCTCTGTCTGAACTCTGCATTTTGTTAGATGATCCCCATGAGAAGAAATACATTTATTCCCGTTCCTGTTTTGATAGGACGGTTCCTTGGTTAATACAATCTAAAGTGGTTTATGGGGACATGTGTCAACATAATGGATGGATTTGTGTGACTCGTGGGGACTCGGTGAAGCATAATGGAAAAAGAAGTGGACCCGAGTTTCCCATCAGTCGTCTGTGCGACCTAGGTTCTGTTGAGGAGGAATGGGCTATTAGAGTTCACAGACAGCCATAGTGGACAAGCCAGGGAACCCAGTTGGAGCTTAAAAATGTTAACGGGCGCCATCTTGGCTCCAACATGTTCCAAGGCAGAATGCAAATTAGAATGTCATCTTGGCTCCAACATGTTCCAAGACAGAATGCAAATTAGAATGTCATTGTCATGGAGCAATTAGTGCCAACATGAAGGATAGCTTCCAAAGCTTTGTATGCTATATATATATATGGCTCAGGGACCACTAATCTTAGTGTGAATGTCATGGAAAGTAATCTCTGTCCTTGTCTGTGTTGATTAGTGAATGTGTTGATTGATTACAGAGCCTCTTGATGCATGATCTCCAAATCACTCACACTACTCATTGGACACATTACACGAGCACACTCACGCACACACACACACATGCATGTGTGCACGCACAAAAACACACACGCGCACACACGTACATACACACACACACACACGTACACACACAGACACACACACGCATACACATACATACAATGATGAATGTTTTCAAACTCACTTTTCAGGCAAAAAAGACTGATCTTATGGTATGGTCATGAATCTGCCTCCAGCCTATACAATTTCCCAGACAGAAAGAAAAAAGGAATAACATATCAGAATGGGGTGATCTGTTGTTAACCTACCCCTAAACATTTATTTAATGTGTGTGTGTGTGCATGTGTGTGTGCATATACACTGTGTGCGCATGTGCATGTGAGTGCGTTCAAGCATGAGCTTGTGTGGAAAAGGTGCTTGCTTGGTGGGAAAGCAACACTGTGGAAAAAATCGGAAACTCACTAATTAAATTGGATCAGTAGTTCTCAATTTATTTTTTTGACCTCGGAACCCAAATTGACCAGGTTCCCCAATATTTACATCGTAATTTTTTTTATTGTTCCCAAAATGCTATACGGATAGTAAATCTACCAATTATATGACAAGGAACAACAGTCCCACATTCTCCTTGTTAATAATTGTATTTTGCCCATATTCTTGATGAAGAACGTTAAACTCACTGGTTTTAGACCACAAAATCAAACAAATCCGCGAAATAGATACTGCATATAAATACATGTATTTTTTTGTATTCTTTTTTTCTTATAAGACACTCTCGACCCACTCCAGTCTGAACCAGTTGAGAATCGCTGAGTTAGATAACCAAACATTATCTTTGCACAGCCCGGGGGTAACGTTATTACACACACCGCCTCACAACACATTGCTCACCAGAAGGGCAACCTATGCGTGAGCCAATACTCAATGTATTTCTGAGCACCTCCAAGACAAATTATACATATTAATGTTCTCGTTTATTCAGACAGAAACGAAAGTAGGGAGATTGGACTTGTACAGTGGACCGTCTAACAATACAAAGAGTCGTGTCGGAGAGAACTTCCCCTAACCCTGATGTTAACCTTAACCCAATTCAACTAACCTGCTATGTACATTCTGCCAACTTCTGTCGTTTAAAAGTCATCCTAACCATTTACGTAAACTATCCTAACATTTGCCGTTAGTTCTCGTAACCACCAACCTAAATTCTCACCGTAATTCTCAATATATTTTTTTACAACGCAATAAGGAACATGGTATCAGAGAAAGACGTATAATACTATATGTCCTCCAAGGGGCATGATAAGTTATACCATCCAATTCCTATGCTATTGAACGACTGGGTAATATGTATAATACTATATTTTCTTTCATTCGATACTGTACAACCACTATTCCATTCATAATGTAACCTAACTTCTATAGCATACTAAATGGAGGAATAAATCCTAGGAATTGCCCTGAGACCAGATTGCTCTTTGAGGCTCTATGGTAGTAACCTGATTTACACACGTATTATCTGCAAATCAATCCTGTCTCAAATCATATAGTTCATTAATGTTGGCCAGTGCCACATACTAGGCAGACGTACAGCGCTCTGGCCAAAAGTAGTAGGACCATACTGTATGTCTTTCTAGTATGTGGTTCTGGCTCTGGACAAAAGTAGTGCACCATATTGTAGGGAATAGGGTCATTTGAGATGTATGCTAGGCTAGATCGACCGGTTTGTAAGGCATAATGATTTCCTAATCTCAGAAGCCTCTTTATCACCAAGCTTTGTTCGAGTCACATGTTGCTCTTCTGTTAAGAAACAGTGAGTTAGCATTGAGGGTCCAATTCATTAGGCATCAAACAGAAGATAGCAGATTGAAACAAGCAGGGAGTGGAACTTCCCAAACGCGTTCAATAAGAAACACTTTTCTTATTTTCTGTTGTGAAATGTTTTGTAACAGGTGCACTAATGAATACAACCAAGGTCTTCTTCCCAACAATCGGAGGCAGAATTTCTGTGTTTACCATCCATCTCACGGTGCTGTGCAGTGGTGTAAAGCAACTAAGTATAAATACTTTGAAGTACCACTTACTGTGCCTCCAGAAAGTATTCATACCCCTTATTGCACATTTCTTGTGTTACAGCCTGAATTCAAAATGGATTACACATTTTTTTTTTGTCTCACCCACCTACACACAATACCCCATAATGACAAAGTGAAAACATGTTTTTAGAAATATTTACACATTTATTGAAAATGAAATAGAGAAATATCTAATTTACATAATTATTCACACCCCTGAGTCAAAATCACCTTTTGCAGCGATTACAGCTGTATATCTTTATGTGTAAGTCTCTAAGAGCTTTGCACAACTGGATTGTACAATATTTGCACATGAATCTTTTTAAAATTATTCAAGCTCTGTCAAGTTGGTTGTTGATCATTGCTAGACAGCCATTTGCAAGTCTTGCCATTGCCATTTAGGTTAGTATTGTGGAGTAACTACAATGTTGTTTATCCATCCTCAGTTTTCTCCCATCACAGCCATTGTTAACTGTTTTAAAGTCACCATTGGCCTCATGGTGAAATCCCTGAGTCGTTTCCTTCTTCTCCGGCAACTGAGTTTGGAAGGGCGCCTGTATCATTTTAGTGACTGGGTGTATTGATACACCATCCAATGTCTAATCAATAACTTCACCAAGCTTAAATGGATATTCAATCTGCTTTTTTGTAACCAATAGGTGTCCCTCTGCAAGGCATTGGAAAACCTCCCTGGTCTTTGTGGTTGAATCTGTGCTTGAAATTCACTGCTCGACTGAGGGACTTTACAGATAATTGTACGTGTGGGGTACAGAGATGAGGTAGTCCTACAAAAACACTATTATTGCACACAGAGTGAGTCCATCCAACTTATTAAGGACATTTTTACGCCTGAACTTATTTAGGCTTGCCATAACATAGTGGACGAATGCTTATTGACGAAAGACATTTCAGGTGATTTATTTGTGCACATTTCAAAAAACATCAATTCACTTTGAAATGATGGGGTATTGTGTGTAGGCCTGCAACACAACATGTACATGTAAATCCATTTTAAATTCAGGCTGTAACACAACAAAACGTGGAAAAAGTCATGGAGAGTGAATACTTTCTGAAGGTACTGTAAGACGTTTTTTGGGGGGGGGGTACTTTACTATTTGTACTTTACTATTTCTATTGCTGACAACTTCTACATTTACTTCACTATATTCCTAAAGACAATATGTACTTTTTACTCCCGTACATTTTCCCCCGACAACCTAAAGTACGTGTTACATTTCGAATGTGCAGGCAAGACAGCAATATGGTACAATTCACACACCTATCATTATAACATGTGGTCATCCCGACTGCCTCTGATCTGGCGGACTCACTAAACACTAATGCTGTGTTTGTAAATAATGGCTGAGTGTTGGAGTGTGTCCCGGGTTGTCCGTAAATAAATAGAAATTGTGCCGTCTGGTTTGCTTAATAAAGAAGTTGATGTTATAGCATTTACTTTGTACTTTTATTCAAGTATGACAATTGAGTACTTTTTCCACCCCTGGTGCTGTGTGTACAACAATTATGTCCCACGCCCCTCACTTTCTTGAAAGGTGTTTACAAACCTTGGGAAAGGATTGTACACCAAAGTCCCACCGTACACACACACACACACAGAGAGAGAGAGAGAGAGGGATGGTGTCATTGCTTATGGACATAGGACTATAAGTAACGATACGCCTATCCCGAGAGGAACACGTGTACATTCCTAAAACGTCAGCAGCTCACAGATAGTCAGTTCAGCTTAGGTTAATGAAAAACAGGCAGGCTCTCAACTGTAGTAAGTTTGTTTTTACGTTTTCAAAACACCTCCATCCATCGTGTAATAATATCGTATCATATTAAAAGAAGATCCTATCTATAGGTACTGCAAATATTTCTAGCATGTTTACAAAAGAGTGCTCTAACTTTTAAGTACATCCTAAGTTCAAACGCAATGTTTACTCCCTTACATCTCTCATTTATCTTGAAAATTGTTTGTAATAATATTCTCCGTTTTGGAATACCAGATGTGAAAAAAAGCCTAAACACATCAGACCCTAAATGGTCTTTTAATGATCCATATTTGGTAACGACGAGGCTCCTTATACAATTTCAGATATCGTGGGAGGATCGTTGTTGCTTGGCAACTGGGGGTGAGAGGTGGCGGTTTTGAGTCTTTCCTGCCTTCCCCTTGTTGGTTCAGGAAGAGCCTCCTGGAGGCGTATCAGCAACACGATGATGCCCCCATTTGTCATCGTTGTGTATTTCTCATATAGGCATGGAGCCACAGATGGCGAACAACGGATGGGTATATCTGCTGCTAGTTACAGACCTCTGGGGGAGATACTACAGGGATTGGATGATGACGTTATAGGAAAGGCCTTGCAAACAATGTGTAGACGAGAGGGTCAACCCCTGTCCACGGGTGAATACAGCAATAAGCAGACCGACAATCAGACCGATAAGTTGACGACTCCCATTGTTTAGGCGGAGACAAGACCATCTCATCATTACATACAGTATCTCTGTTGACACCCAGCAGAGGATCTACTGTGCACGGCCAACGTTAATCTTGGTCTAACCTGTCCTTAACATGCAAGTATGCACGCATGCACTCCCGACTCCCTACACTAGTGTAAATGTCACTCTCTAGTCAACGTAGCACAGGGCTACAGGTTTGTCATGCCCTGTCCTACTTTGATAGAAGAGTCCTTGGATTATCTAACTTAATGTGGTTTATGGGGACGGGGTTCTCCTAATTGCTCTTCTAATTGCCACTGTGGGGATCCGGTGGGGCTTAACGAGTGTGCAACTGATGAGCTTTTCTCCCTGGTAGGTAATTGATGCCAGTTGATGTCATTGAGAGCCATCACTTGCCTTAATCAGCAAGTCACTGATTAAAGACTTGGATTACAACCAGTAGATACCTGCCACGGCCATCAAGGATCACAGTCAACCACTCCCGATAAACCATGTCAATTCTTCAAATACTTCAAGTAACTCAAGATTATGGGGAATAATAACACACAAACTAATATCAATTTCCACTTTGAGTTACAATAGTTCTGGGAACATATTCCTAGAACTCTCTGTTGTTCACTGAGGTAGTAATAACAATATGCTCCTATCTCATTCTCCTGTAACCCTATCCCAAGGCACTGCCAGATTACAGTGTTATCAGGTAATACGTGTCTAAACAGACTAATAACCTGTTAATTCCCTGCAAGTGGTTCTGAACTTCAGTCGGTAAAAGACACCTTTGACAGAGCTTTCCATAAGTAAATCAGTGACCTAATGCTGGGGTGTTTTTACTGAGATACACACTGTCATTAGTTGGAGTTCCATGCACAACAACAAGACAAAATCACATCAACACTGTCGATAGGTAACGCAACAACAAGGCAAAATCACATCAACACTGTCGATAGGTAACGCAACAAGACAAAATCACATCAACTCTGCCGATAGGTAACGCAACAACAAGACAAAATCACATCAACTCTGTCGATAGGTAACGCAACAACAAGACAAAATCACATCAACTCTGTCGATAGGTAACGCAACAAGACAAAATCACATCAACACTGTCGATAGGTAACGCAACAACAAGACAAAATCACATCAACTCTGTCGATAGGTAACGCAACAACAAGACAAAATCACATCAACACTGTCGATAGGTAACGCAACAACAAGACAAAATCACATCAACTCTGTCGATAGGTAACGCAACAACAAGACAAAATCACATCAACTCTGTCGATAGGTAACGCAACAAGACAAAATCACATCAACACTGTCGATAGGTAACGCAATAACAAGACAAAATCACATCAACTCTGTCGATAGGTAACGCAACAACAAGACAAAATCACATCAACACTGTCGATAGGTAACGCAACAACAAGACAAAATCACATCAACACTGTCGATAGGTAACGCAACAACAAGACAAAAATCACATCAACACTGTCGATAGGTAACGCAACAACAAGACAAAATCACATCAACACTGTCGATAGGTAACGCAACAACAAGACAAAATCACATCAACACTGTTGATAGGTAACGCAACAACAAGACAAATTGACGTCAACTTTGCTGAACTGGAAAACAGTTTCTTATTTTGATGTCGGAAGAGAAACAGCCACGTGTGATGACAGAGAGGGAGAAATGTTTATATTTGAACCAAGTGGTGTTCATAATTTATTTTCAAATAATGCGTTTCCACAACGTTATTTTCATCAACATGACCATTTTCAATATGGCTCCAACAATACTATTGTGAGGGTAAACTGCCACTTCCTGAAATTCTCCCAGCACAGTGTGTGAGGCAGAACAACCCATCACACTCATTCCTCCCATTTTGACACATTCTATTAGATGATAAAAAAAAATGTATTAAATGAAAACTCCATTAATTCCAACAGAGAGGCCTTGGTGTCTGGTGCAGTGGCAGAAAGCAGCCGGCAGGCAGATCCAGCTACACCCTAAATGAATTAGCCCACTGCTGTGTCTGAGCTGTGTGTGGAGCTGTGGGGCTAGAGAGCTCTGTCGCTCTGGGGGCTGGCAGTGGTGGGTGATGAATGTGTGGCATTAGGCGCCAGCCTGCCAGGCTGGGTGTTGGAGATGAGCCAGCTCTTGGGCATCCATCAGCGCCCAGGGAGGTCTGTCTGGGTATAGCCAGATGCCCAGGATGCTTGGTTGGCACAGTCGTCTAGCAGGCACAAACACATACAGAAAAGGTAGAGAGGGAGATTGTGCAGAAGAGACAAAGAGGGAGGCAGAGAGACAGGGAAGAGGGAGATGAGAGATAAAGAGAGAGTGAGCGAGCGGGAAAGAAGGGGTGAGACAGAGAGAGTGAGAGAGAGCGATATACAGAGGACGGGGAGAGAGAGAGAGAGAGAGAGAGAGAGAGAGAGAGAGAGAGAGAGAGACATAATGACATAATGACATTTGAAATGTCTTTATTCTTTTGGAAATTTGTGTGTAATGTTTCCTGCTCATTTTTTAAATTGTTTATTTCACTTGCCTTGGCAATGTAAACATATGTTTCCCATGCCAATAAAGCCCCTTAAATTGAAATTGAATTGAGACAGAGGGTGATACAGAGAAGGAAAGAGAGAAGGAAAGAGAGAGAGCACCAGCATCCCCTGGGTGGTTCGGCTCGGGTCTTTCAAATCAAAAAAAAAAAAATCAATCTAATAGATATTAATGATGCTGCCACATTGCTAATAAACCCATGGTTAATGTTTGGTTCTAGAGAGAGGCTGGTAAACATGGTTCAGTTTGTAATGTTTTGGTTTTAGGGATTTGTTACAGGCGTGATGAATGCCCTTGATTACTGTGCATGCTTTAACATACAGTGGGGAATTCTTACTGGTTGGTCGATGATCAAATACTTCTATGTCATGCAATAAAATGCAAATGAATTACTTAAAAATCATACAATGTGATTTTCTGGATGTTTGTTTTAGATTCCGTCTCTCACAGTTGAAGTGTACCTATGATACAAATTACAGACCTCTACATGCTTTGTAAGTAGGAAACCCTGCAAAATCGGCAGTGTATCAAATACTTGTTCTCCCCACTGTATGTGCTCCTAGTTGAGTGCTTGTTAACACCGTGACGAATTGAGAAATGTGATTGCCACCCTGTTTTTATGACCGTTGTTTTCCTTGTCTGAGGTGCGGCTGCCCAGGGGATAAGATGCTGGGGAGAGGGACGCTACATTTGACTGAAGCTGTGGCAGAGCTCTTTTTTGGAAGCCTCGGTTTTGTTAAGAGAAGTATGATTTGATAGACGATGCCCGGAGTTAGTTAGCCGTCATGCTTTCCCTCCACCTGCACGGAAACCGTTTTTTTTGTCTCATTTGATTGTGTAACTGGTTTTGTTTTACATCCTCCCTCCATTTTCGTGCACCGCTAACTGGTTAATTTATGGATACTAACAATTGGAGGGAAATCAAACATACCGAAGAGGGACCTGCCTCAGACACTCCTTCCATGTTCTTCCACTCAATCCCTAACTAAAATAACCCGTGTAGCCTATGGTACAAATGCTATTTAGAGCTCCCTATGCTCTTGGTGTAAACTTAGAGTGGTGTAGTCGGATCTATGGTACCGAATTGAGTTTAGTCACAGCCCCTCTTGGCCAGGGTGAGACACATGTACAACTAAACAAGATTTATTTCTAAATATAGTAGCCTACCTACGGTGTTGAGCAGCAATACATTTATGTTACCAATTTTGCCCTCTAATATTTATATCAAATAATATTTCTCCACAGGTGCGTTTCCGTGTATAACATTTTGCTTGGCTTAAATTCCGGTTGACATCAAATATCACTTTAGGAAGCCATCATTGGCCTAAAAATCTTTGGACCCCCCCTGTCATGTAATTTAATACAGTGGTTCACAACTTCGGTCTTCCAGTACCCCCCCGCAGGTGTGCTTGTCTGGGGATACAATACAAATGTGTACTGTTGGGGAGTACTGGAGGACTGGAGTTGGGAACCACTGATCTCGTAGACCAGACGCAGACACGTCTTCCCAGCAGCAACCTCCATCCCGCACACGTCTTAGCCCAGGACAGGGGACAAAACGGAGCGCATGACACAGGAGAGTGCTAGAGATGGATATGGCCATATTTAGGTATCAAATATTCCATCTTCCTCCTCCATCCTTTTTGTTTAATCTCACACACTCGAGACAGATTTATTGAATTCAATTTCCTCGCATAAATGCTGAGACGTGCGAGAGCGAGACGCTCACCTCGGGGGGGGAGCGGAAACGTGTCCTAGATTTAGTTTCCGTCTGACAGGGCAAGCGTCAGCGACACGCTATCGTAGCTCAGACCTCATAGGAAACACATGGGCCTGGTCAGTGTAAGTGTTTGAGCTATACTTCAGTAGCACTAAATCACGTTACCCCCCCGAGTCAAATCTGAAGTACTTTTTTAGAGCCTGAAAGCTTGAAGTCATGTTTTTCCTCTTTCCTGGGGCCCCCTGTCAAACCTCCCCAGCCCCTTAGGTGTGAGGGTGTGAAACGTTTGCCCCCATTCCATGCTACCTTACATATACAACCTAAACTAAGCAGCAGTGGCCTTTTCTACATCTACATCCTCTTCTCTTGTTTGGCCACGGCTCTTCTACTCATCTCGTTTCTTGGCTATTTTTAACTCACGTCCAGAAATTGATATTTGGGACGAACACAATGGGAACTTGGCACTGCTCTGCTACCCCCTGAGGGAAAAAGTGACTCATGAAACCTCAACCCCCCTCCCCAAAAAATGTCAGCCGCCACGACGTCACTGAGGTCTCCCTCCATTAGCAGAGAGAAAGGGAGAGTGTGCGTGTGAGCGTGCGCGTGTATGTGTGTGTGTGAGACATGTAACGGTCTCCCGAGGGACATACTGTAGATCAGATATGCATCTTTCAACTTTGCCTTTCTCTTTTCCCCTCTGGACGAATGCCATTCCCCTGTGATGAGAAGCATATGGGCTGTTGCTTACATGATCGCATTATGAAGTAATAACTTCCAAGCAGGGCCTGCAGGCCTAATCCAAATGAAGCCGCTGACTTAGCCATTAATAAAATGGATGGACCCCTTTTATTGCTTTTCTTTTGAGCAAATACGTATTTATAAAACAGAGGCGACACACCAGCGCGTTTGTGTATCTTGTCATGGATTTGAAAGGTGGGTTGAGGCTGTAAATGTAGCATGGGAATGTATAGAGATCACAGCGTTGTATTTGTCCCGCTGTGGCGTCTGTGGGCAGCTCCATTGAGGCCGTCTCCATTTTGAAGTAGTCAATTTTCTTCTTCGACTACTACTTCTTCTACCACGTGTCTTTATATTATGTGGGAACAGAAAAATCACTTGGAGCTGATTTCCTGGTGTTTTTTTACAGTCTTTTATGTCCAACAATGAAAGTTATAAATAATACAAACAAAAATGACATTTCTAATTAGTTTGCTCAGATTACAAATTAAACCACCATTTGGGGAACCCTGACCTGGATGGAATAACGTGATCCTTCCTTAACCCATAGGAAGTCCCACCTAGTTGACTACTTCAATACCAAACCTTAACACTTCATTTACCAATCGAAATGAATGCCTAAACTTAACTCAAATGTTAAACCCTTTAACCTAACCCTAACCTTATCCCCTAGCCTAGCTAAAATTAGCCACCTAGCCAACATTAGCCACAACAAATTCGTAACATATCATACAAATTGCAAATTGTAACATGTCATCTGAATTGTAATTCGTAATATATCATACTAAATGGATGATGCACATCCACATATGAATACATACCATACGAAACAATATCATACTAAATGGAGTATCTTGGATTTACATCCAGAATAATACAATATGCTCTGAGACCAGGTTGGGAATACTCAAGTCAGACGCTGTCAAACCATGAGATCTTATTGCAAAAGACACCGTTAACAGGCCATTCTGGTGTGTCACCACTTGAGAGCAGAGTGCAAGACAAAGACTGATGGAATGTTATTCTGAAATTAAATGTTGACCATTATCTCTTTAATTTGACCAATCAAAATCCTCTAGTCAGAAACACCTCATCTGTCAAGAGACACTGCTCCAGTGTTACATGCATGTACACACAATCAGTGTTGGCCACAGGTAGCCTAACATTTAGAGTGCTGGGCCAATAACCTGAAAGATTGCTAGTTTGAATCCCTGAGCCGACAAGGTGAAAAATCTGCCTATGTGCTATTGAGCAAGGCACTTAACCCTAATTGCTGCACTGTCGCCACTGATAATGGCAGACTCTGGCTGTGACCCCACTCTCCGAGAGTGTCTCAGGGTGGGAAAAAAACAACACGTGTCCACATCACACATGCGTGTGAAACACAGGACAAATATAAGCACCCACCAAATTATTATAACACTTGCTCAGTTACATCGAAAACACTTTGTCCATCAACATACTCAGCCCTTTCAGAAGATAAAAGAGCTCTCCACACCAATCAAGATACGGACAGACACCCGCACCAAAACCACCAGCAAGGGACGCACAAATCCAAAATGCCCCAGAGACATTTCCACAACCAGACCAACAAAACCAGATTGTTAGGTTTTCAGGGCAGAATGAGCAACAGACCAGAACGGACCATAAAGCTGTGAAGAAGAAGCCACCTATCGTCAGAGCAAACAACAAACTCATCCCCAGCATCAGGTACATCATCCCCAGCATCAGGTACAGTAATCTACTGTGACGGAAGCCTCTCCTATCCCCCATCCTGACGGCACAGATAAGCCAGCAGGACTGCAGGGATACTTTGCCTGTAAATAGAACAATGCAAAGAATTCTCCCCCGAGTCCAGGTCTTGGGCAGAACTAGAACAACATGTGCAGAGTGCTGATCCCTCTGATGAAGCACTGTGGTTAGTTAAAAACAGAGGGATAGGCCCATAGTTAGTAGGGAAGGATGTGCCTTTTGTGTTTAATAACCTTGTAAATATGGGTGACAAACAGAGAAGAGACAGTTGGTGGACCGAGAGAGAGAGAGAATGGGAGAGAGAAAGAAGGAGAGAGAAGCATGCTGTCTCTAGAGTTTAACAAGGAAACTGACCAGCAGGGAAGCCCTAAGCTTCCTCCATACAGACTCCAGTCATCACAGGGTTTGGACAAATCAGGATAGTCCACTCTAAAAGGTTAGAGGTCAGAGGTGATGCTGCACAACGGTTTGTATTTCTGTCTCAATAAAGATGTTTTTAGAGGAATCTCTCCCTCCCAGGGTCTGACATGGACACCGACTCCCACGAAGATTGGCTTCACTCTGCGAACAGCTGTGTTCCTGGGAGCCACTGGCGATGTCTACTGTGATGTGTTTATTCAAATTGTATTTACATCACCATGGACGCACATAGGGAAACGCGTAAAAGAGACCCCACGCTTCTGGCGAATTGAAGCATGAGCTGGGAGCTGTCAAAAATGCGAAAGACAAGAGACGAGACGTACGCAGCAAGGTTACAAAGACCCACGCCACGACCGTCGCTAAACGCCAAACGAAGGACAATAAATGTAGTCTGGAGGCGAACTGGGAAAAACAAGCCTACATGTTGGAAAAGTCTTGGACTGTGAGTGAATATAAATCATAGGGACGTAAAGGCCCCCCGCTCCGAGACAGCGGGGCCACTTAAGTTGTTTTTCCGTCTGCCTGGCGTTTCTTCTGCGCCAGTGTAAAAGGTTCACTCAGAAGGAATTATGTCGTGAGGTTGTTCCATTATGCACAGTCAATTATAGTCACAGGTCTGCTCCGATGCCATGCACTTAAAGTAATGCCGTCTTAGCACACACACACGCATGAAGGCATGCACACACACCAGAGGAGGCTGGTGGGAGGAGCTCTAGGAGGACGGGCTCATTGTAATGGCAGGAATGAATGGAATGACAAACAAGTTGTTTCCATATGTTTCGTACCATTCCCTTGATTCCATTCCAGCTATTACAATGAGCCCGTCCTCCTATAGCTCCTCCCACCAGCCTCCTCTGGCACACACACACACACACACACACACACACACACACTCCTAAATGCCAGAAGTGATTTCTGGTTGTGTGTGAGAGCACAGTGTGTTTCTCAGTTTCACAGTTACCCTTAACCCTATGAAGTGAGCCCATAACTCATCCGAGCTGCTGGGATAAGCACTCGTAAACACACACACGCACATACTCTCCCAGTCACAGCGATGGGAAAGATGATAAACTCACAGGCAAATGGTGGTTACAGTCGGGACGACACAGCGTCCCCTCTATCGCTGCAGTACTCACCCCATGGTGGAGGAATGTGCTCCCTCTCTCTTCTGACCACGGCTGCTACCACCGAACACACACTCTGACACCAGAGACAAGGGGTTTCCTCTCTTCTCCGTTCCTCCTCTCCTCTCGTGTAAAACTTTTCCCCTTTCTGGCGAGGGCTCTGGGAGGACTGGCTGTTTATTTATATCCTTTTTTGGGACTAGAGGGGATGGAGGAATCGAGGGGATGGAGAGAGGGATTCATAATTGCTCCCTCTCTGCCAAGGCGGAGAAGTAGCCGGCCCCCACTGCTACAACCCCTTCTTCCACCCCTCCACCTCTTGCATCCTCCCCCCCCTTCCTCCCTACTGTGCAGCCCTGCAGGGATAGTGAGCTGGGACCTCTTGTTGTAACGTGGTCTCTCTCTCCCCTTATCTTTCTCTCGCTCTTTTCCTCTCCTCTAACCCTCTCTTTCTCTCTCACCAACTTTCTCTCTTCTCCATCGCTCCTTTTATTGTATATCTCCCTATCTCCCAGCAACTCTCAGAAGACACATGCTCTTCAAACATACAGGCCCATTGATCGTGTGTGTTTATGAGTGAGTGAAAGGGTTGACATTGAAATCTCAGGTCCACCACTCCCACTAACTAAACTCCATGTTTAAGTCCTGGTTGCTACTGGAATTGACCTGCTGGGACAGATATAGGGAATATCTCCTCTCCTCTCCACTTCCCTAGTAACAAGGAGTTTCAGAAGTTGAAAACAGGGAAATCACAGTGTCTGGGGTGAGACATGATGCAACGGTGTGTGTGTGTGTGTATGGGATGTGTGAGAAGTTGGATGTAGACTGAGGGTTTGGCTGTTTCTAATTGATCAATCCCATCACTGAGTATGCGTGTGCGTACAACCTCACGGGAGTGTGTGTGTGGCGTGAGTGCCGGTGCATGTAAGGTCTAAGATGTGTGTGTCACCTGCCGCGGCGTGAGGATGCATTAATCTTTGTTCCCACTGGATGAAAGGAGATCCCAACAGACCCGCTGGGTGGTTGGTCCTCTGCTTCAAAGGTTACGGGGGGTTCAAAGAGACATCCTACTCCTACGCCAAATGCTACATTTCTTTGCTTAAATCTGGTTCATTCAGATGTGCGTCATGTAATGTCCTCCAAATCTTTTTTTCTACTTCATTTTTGTACTCTCTAGTGATTATCTTAGTGTCTTTATAGGTCGTGAAAAGGATGACAACTCAGATGTAGGCCTATCTGTTTTTAGATAATATTTGACCTGCGGCTATTCCCCCCCCCCCCCCTCTAACGTCCTGTTTGGTGTCCTTAGAGCTCGTGATAAACTTTCTGCCTATGTGCCTTCAAGGCCAATCACAGAAGCTGACCGTACAGTGTCCAGTTCAGTGTTTAACCCGCATGCTAAGGGCCAAAGGAGAGGGACACCATTTCCTGTGGGCCAATTTCGTCACACGTGACATTTCACTACAAACCTCTGGACCTGTCTGTGAGGCAAGGGATCCCACTATCACATAAGGCTGTTCATATCAGTGAGAGACCAGCGATGCAATAAGGAAGGCTGATACAGGTTATAGAAATAGGGCAGGTAGATTGTGTTAGTGTAGATTTCGATAAGAGATGATGAATTTAGACTTTGGAGGCTTGCTGAAGAGTTTGCTTTGGGATAAGAAGGTGCATGACACGCGTGTGCACGTACGCATGCAATTCGCACGCACACACACACACACAGAGTCACCCAACGGCTGTTAACACACAATAACAGGTCCTTGGCTTGTACAAGCCAGGCTTGAATGTAGAAATATTCTGGGAATGTACCCAGTCGCTGCACACACACTCCTTGTCCTTACTAGACTCCTTCTGCCATTCTGTCACAGCACAGAAACCCCCCCCCATCACAACCATTTCGGCCCACATGGCTATATTGGTTGCTGTCAATTTCAGGCCAGAGGCAGGCAACTGTCAACATTAGGAGCCCGAATGGGCAACATTCTCTCTACAACAGCTGTTGTTTGCCATTTTCACAGTTGGCGCAGCTGTGATCGTTAGCTCCACTCAGTGTGTAGCCATTCAATAAATGATGGCTACATGAACTTCACCTGAACACGGTGGTCCATGTGTCAATCAACTGGGCCTAACATCTTGCGACCGAAGTGAATTGACGGATGGGTTTTTGTAATTTAGGAGGTACCACCATCTCATTTTGCCGGGCCACATGAGGGGAAACACCCTGGTGCTAGCGCCACAGCAGGTGAAGGGCAATAACGCGCTCGACTCTTATTCTTCGAGGCAACAAATGGAAGGGTGCTTGGAATCAAAAATAGGAAGAAATGTCAGCACAGTACCACAACGACAGGTAGAGAAAGAAAAACACGTCGTATCAGTTGAATTCAAACCGAATCCGCCCGAGGTGTTTACAAGGACTCACACAAGGGCTTTGGGTGGCCTGGCAAGGACGTCGTCCATTTACAACAAGATCCTGGACCAAAACACGATTCATATCCACAGGGACCATAACAGCTTCTGAAATACCAGATAATTAAGTGGACATTATGACAACTGAGAGGAGATACGGGGGGACAGACCGGGCAGTCTGTGTGTGCATCCTGTTCTTTCATCTCTATTCTGATCCACTTCTCTTTCTACTCCTCCTCCTCCTCATCCCTCTAACCGGTCCCAGTAGTGGTTTGATGTGGGAGGGAAAAAAGAGAAAAGATTATTGAATTCGTTGGGAGAAGAGACAGTCCATTGAAACCACAGTTAATCACAGATCAAATTAGTTTTTTTCTCTCTCACCCATAGACTCATTTCCAACTCATAGAGAGGCAGACATCAGATATAGATCTGTTTACCATTTGAAACGCCAGTCAGCCCTGTTCAGCTTCAAATGGTCTGCTGGCCATTCACTTTCTTTCTTCTCTCTGGTCTCTCGCTCTTTCCAGTCACGGTCTCCCTTTTTCGGTCTCCGAGGAAGTGTGCCTGACACAACTTCAGTCTTGTTCATTTGATGTGGATAATTGGCCAGGAAATGATTGACACAGACCAGTAAAACTGGATGTATGGAGCAGCCCAAAGGGACACTGTATCCACTGCACAGGAACTTCAGGGCGGTAGAGCAATTTGAGAATTGATCTCTGCTCAGCTCACTGAAGAAAGCTTGTCCTGAAGAGACCTCTCTACCACCGAGGAAGAACATTGGGCTGTGTGTGTGTGTGTGTTATGGCTCACTGTGAATCTCTCTTCGTTCCATCTTCCCCATGAATATATGTATGAATCTGGCTGTGTGTGTTCTATTGCTCCCTTGTCCCCATGCAGTGGCCGGTGTGCATGTATGCTCAGTGTCACTTCCGATCAGGGTCTGAGTAAGGTCTTTATGTCCACTCCTACTCACACTGCATTCACTGAAAACACATCAATGAGACGTTCGGATAAGGTTAGGCGGAAGCCACAAGAGGCTACCAGGGGGGCTCGTAATAATGTCCGGTACGAAGCGAATGGAATCACACACATGGAAACCATGAATGATACCATTCCACTCCAGTGATTACCACGAGCCCGTTCTCCCCAATTAAAAGGTGCCGGCAACCTCCTGTGGTGGAAGTAAATAAACTGAAAATCCACAGGGAATGGTGTCCATGACCGCTATGGGAAGTCATTCTGCCCCCATGTGGCTTTACAAAGGAACACAATGAAAATCAATTTAGGCGTCATTCCAGTTCATACGAATGTGCATTTCTAATTCCAATGCATATCGGGTAGATTCAACATCTCGTCACCACTTGGCCTTGGAATGAAATCTCTGCAGTAGCTTTTGTTCCAAGGCAGCATTCACATCTCATCTTTTACAGTTATTCAGCAACCAAACACTCTAAATGCACCGAGATCCCACAACTATTCCGGAGGGTTCTGAAAGCGCCTCCATCGTCTGTCTATTGCCTGCGTTCCTTTTTCTTGGAAGGACACGACTTCAATCTTTAAAAATGGAACAATGTCTTAGTCCAGAGCCGCATGGACCGGATAAAGGAATCCCTTTTCCTAACTTCCGTATTGTCTGCCCGCGAGGGGAGGAGCCATTTTTATCCCTCCATCTTGAGCACAGAACTAACAAAGGTCATGTCCTTCACCTATTTTGTGACATAAGAGATGTCCCAAAGGCGGCGTTCTAGTTTCACACAAATCCAGTCAGTTATATTGACGCAATGGCAGATACCTACTTGCGGAAACATCCAGCAATCATCTCAAGTAAAGACTAGTAAACATGCACAGAGCATTCAACTACGTATTTTGTTCATCGTATAGACATGTTCATACGAGCACTATGGCGGAATTAGACAGTCGCATAAACCAGGAAATCTAAAATTCTGTGAAATAACATCGATGCTTTTTATTATGCAAAAACATCATGTACAATATTTTTTTTTTTAAAGACTGTCTACAGTACAGAAACCACACATGAAAGACAACTAGCTCTCAATCACATCTGCTACACACACATCTCCCTTGCTGTCTGATTAGGAGAGTGGGATCATGGGACTTATTCTGTCGTCTTCTTCAACTTGTTGGCTCTGCGCTGGGCCCCAGACGTCCTCTTGGAATTCATGGCCTTGGATCTACACACACAGAGACAGAGACAGAGAAAGTTGACACACTCACACGTCAGGCAGGCAAACAACCCATGCGAACACTAGTCGTTTAGACTGCATCAACACTGTACCGATATGGGTAGCACAGGCACTACAGATTAGTGTCTTGGGAAATAAGTTGCGTCAGCCCTGTGCTCGTCTCTGTGTGTTTAAGGGTTGTGTCTGGGTATATGACACGGGTAGTAAAACTCACTTGTTATCGGTCCTCCGTTTGTCTTTGAGGGGGCAGGCTCTGCGCTTGTGCTTCAGGCTGCCACAGTTGAAACAGCCTTCCAGACCTGGGCTATTCCCACAGGGGTGGTCTGGGAGGGCACAGCGGGCACAGGACTGGCAGTGGCGCCAGGCTGGGGAGGTGATGAGAGGGCAGAGGTACCAATCAGACCATCACTCCAACCAAAAGTCCCCCTGGATAAGAGCGTCTGTTAAAATGACAGTCTATGGGATACTCACATGGCTTCACGCACTTCTGACACTCTGAGCAATGCTTCCACACTCTCCCGTCCTGGAAGAACAAAGGAGACAAAAATGACGAAAAGCCTGATCGGTTGTGAAAAGTGACATCTGAGAGCTAACCACTTCATCAAGTTAAGGTTACACGGTTTTACTTTTCCCGGCCTGTGACAGGGAAATGCATACCTTTGAAGGGCACAGGTTGCATTTAGTACAATGCTTGTTCCCAGACCACACATATCTCGCACAGACTTTGCAGAATCTAAAGGAGAAGCGAAGAGACAGACGGATGAATCTAACATAATCGTGCCTCTGAAGAATCCCTCCAATACCAATGAGCTGTTAACTAATATTTTCCATCTAGGATAACATCTTACTGTAATAATAATATTTTTGGGCTCGCGTGCGATAGGGTGAGGTGGGTTGTATATTAGGGAGGACGATGTCTCGCGAGGTCAGGTTGGTGTGTGTGTATACTGTACCTGTAACCCTCCTCCCTAGGGAGGACGACGTCTCGTGGTGTCAGGTTGGTGAACAGGCGGACTGGGGACTGTTTTCTACCCGTTTTCCCATGTTTGTAGAGGGGATGGTTGTCATAGTCCACCTAGGAGTTTGAGAAAGCACCTCATAAATGTATGTTATGACCCATCAGTATTCTCTAGTCATGCAAATAGGTACATTTGTGAATGCATCTGACAAAAAAGGTGGGTAACCTGGTAGTCTAGCATGGTGAAAGAGGGGAAACACTCAAGGATGCGTGGCTCAAAGAAGTAAGGGAAGATCCACACTATGGGCATCTCCACAACACCGCCCTCGGAGGTCTGCAGTTTCCGCCAGGTCTCTGAGATCTGAGAGAAACTGTGGGCCAGAGGCTTCACCAGGCCCCCGAACGGCGGGTCGGACACCATGATCACCTTCTCCCCATCTTCCTCGCCGAGGAAGGCTCGGAGGACCCCACTTGCCGCCTGTGTAAAAAAACATGGATTTCAAAACTTTTGATTTTTTTATGGATTTATTCAAAGTCTCTAAGACAAACATAAGGTTGAAACGTTTACCTCGCCTCCAAAAAAGTGATGATTGAACATGTTGTAGTGGCAGAACTCATCCGTGCCATAAAACTGGGCATATCTGGAAGACACAAAACAAAAACATTACAGGTTACATTTGCTTTACAATGTTTTATTATGGACGCCCATAGCAAGTCAATGGTTGTTGACATTGGTTCAAGGTGGGACCACTACTGTAGGTGGCCTCCTCCTGTAGGTCAGAGAAAGTCAACAGAAGTTGTATGGGTGTAAATATAACTTTACAATCTCGGCAAGATAATCACTGAAGGGCACTTAACAGCAGCACGCAGCACACACACTTTAGCTTGTCAACGCGCCCTTTCCCTTGTTCAACCGGACACATTCCTTGCAGACTAACAGAACGGATCAGAAACAGGGAGTGAGCATCTTGGAAACATAGGGGGGGGGGGGGGGGGGGGGAATTATAGGGCACAGAACACTGCACGATAGGCCTATATACTAATAAATGACAGCACTCATTTGTGAATGTCGAGTCAAGAAAGCATTAATTCAAGAGTTATCCTGCAGTCAGCGATCCTGCTAGTTTTACGATTTTGTAGAATGACCTGTATTTTTTGATGATCATGAAAGCCTGGATAACGCAGACAAAAGACAAGCCTCGAGATCACAGATACCAGTCTCCTAAAGCCAGAGGCACTAGTACACCTTCATAATACAAAAATCACACTGCCAACACATTGCTAGAAATGATTCAGATTTAAGACACAACCACATATTGAATGAAGGTGGATCGTCGGTGCACAACGGTAGCGAATAGATTTTGCGGGCGCGTCTTCAATGCATGTGATCACTAACTGACAAGTGTGTACGTCTTTTCTAAGCCACGGCAAAGAACGACCCAATAACCGATGGTCAGAGACTGGGTGGTGTCCTCTGGTCCAGATTTTTCTCTCTCAGCCCAGAGTGGTGCCATGGCTCCCCCTGTAGAATATCAAGAAGTACTACAGGAGAAGAGACGAGAGAGGAGCACCCTTCTCAAATCAAAAACAGTGATCTGCGCTGCTCGGTTAGGTTGTCAACAAGGTAGCACGGTGCTTCATCCGGAAACAGACAACGTCTCTTTCCCATAAAAATCTAAGTTCTACATTCTCAAACTAGTTTTCATTGGGAGGGCAGATAAATGCTTTACCACTTTTGCACGTGAAAACAGAATCCTACTCATTACTCCACATGCTTAAATGACGTCCCTTTTGTTTTGAGCCGACTTCACCATGGGCTTTGACTGGGGCACCTGACTCACGCCCGGGAGGTCACCCGGTTCCAAAACTAATGCAATTAACTTCCACCCGGTGCAAAACACGCCTACCAGGGCGCCCAGGACAGATCCATCGAATCCCATCATCGTCTCGGTCTCCTCCCCTGTGACAGTTACAGGAGAGGGACGAGGCACGTGCTTCTCTGGCCCACCCTGACCACTCTCCAGAGCACCCGCTTCAGTTCGACCACGCCTGCTACGCACTCGACTCTGCTGCCGCGACAACGGGCCAACGTCCGCTGCTGCTCCGCCTGGGCTGTGGGCGTGGCCTACAGCTGCCTGGACAGAAAGGGGCGGGACAAAGGTGCCAAGCTGGGGGCGGAACAGGAACTCGTGGCGCTTCGGGATGGGCGTCTCTCCGCCTCGCAAAACGACAGGCCCACGTGGTGTGCTCCACCGGCGGGCGAGCTTCTGCCAGGTAGGGTGGGCGAACTACGAGAACGGCACCCTGGCATTTTAGGACGCCGATACGACGAAGGCGCTGCAGGAGTCTTCTGCAGCCCTGATGCCTGTGTTTGACAGGGTAAATCATCAGTTCACGGAGCCCCTCTACCCTGTGTTCCGCTTCCTAAGGCCACCGGAGGGACAGGCGTGGGCTAGTCATATGGAGATACGGGACGTCAACACTCCCATCGCAATCCATAAATGTCAATAAGCGTCGCTCAAAAAGCAATAAGCTCATTCATGTACCATTTAAAGTGTGTGCTCAGCTCTAAATTCTTTCCATGGCTGTTTTGGTCACTCATCACAAATGCTCATCGCTGTAAAATAGTATCTATGCATTGTGTGATCCAATAAAATAAAACTGACCTGAAGTCAATGTCCAGTAGCAGACTCTTCATGGGGTCACTCTTGCCCTCCTGATTTCTTAGCCTGATCAGCTCATGGAGTCTGGAAGAAACAGTGAATTAAACAATCAATCATACATAAAACCCTGAATCTAATTTAAAATAAACAGGCCATGTTCAAGAAAACACTCTGGAATGGAGTGAAACGGGGAGGTACCGTGTGAACCAAACGGAAAAAGAAAAAAAAAACTAGAATTAACACAATCCCCGTTTAATCAAAAAGCGACAGGCAAACAGTCTAAATTAAATCAAACCCCTCACCTGGGTGTTCCGACACAGAGCACCTTCCTGTAGCCCAGTTTGGCCAGAGTATCCAACAGGAAGTGACAGCTGCGGTCGGCAAACAGGTACTGGGCGTTACTCTTCTTGTTCTCCAGTGGTTTGAGCATTAGACTGGGCCTGCTCAGCCGGGCCTCTGTGATGTCATCAGCCTGCGACATCTTGTGAGACGCATGGATTTCCCATTCCCCTGGTAGGAGGAGGAGCTGACAGTCCTGGCAGAACCTCCTTCCTAGGGGGAGGGCAAGGAACTTTCTGAACCTGGATTGGAAAGAAGAAACAAACACTTTAATAGTAGTTGTAGCAGTATATTTTTAAATTAGTTGTAGATCTATTAGTAGTTGTAAAACAACTTTTAATGCTGTTAATGTAATTATTAGACAGTAGTTGCCATCTTATTCTTGTTACTAAGTATTTGTTTTAAATTTCACGTGAAAACGAGACGCATCTCAAGAGATCTCAATGATCTTTCTGGCATCTTAATTTAAAAAAATAGGTACTTACAATGGAGCTGCTATCCACACACCTATTCTGTTCCATTCTAACGTGGAATGGGTCCGTGGATAGAGCCCCCTTACAGGTCAAGTGTAGGCCATTTACCTGGAGCAGTACTCCTGATGGGTAAAAGGAGGCATCTTTGACCGGTTCTCCTCCTCTCTGGCCAAAAGCCTGGCCTCAGACACCTACAACACAGACGCTCAAGTCACACACTTGGTGAAAAAATAGGAGAGTGTAGCTAGCCATCTGCACGACCAGACGCACAGGTATTGCATTGCAGTCAACCAACGGTTGCATGCCACACCACCGACTGTGCAGTTGGGCATCAGATGGCACACATCATGTGGTTGGCAGGTTTTAGGCTTTGTAAGATCTGGCATGTGTCTGCAATGTCGTCGGTGAGAACTCAACAGAGGACTTCCAATAAGTCAAAGGAATCAATTAAGGTACCATAAAAAAAGCACTTGTAGACTATTGCAGGAGCCATTTTGGCCTACATATGTGATTGTATAGTGTCGTTTGTCTGTCTTTGTATATTCTACATAAATTTGTACCATATGTTGGGTCAGGGGTCACCGAACAGGTTTAGAGCATATAGTAAAAAAATAGCAAGTTTACAGTTTTAAAAAGGACTGTGTCAGTTTACCATTTACACTGTCAAACTATGACATGCACCTACTGTAATGACATCTGACTATGGAATTCTTGCTACATTTGGTGCTAATAAAATGGCCAGAAGAGTCGACTGCTAAAGATCGATGCTGGAAAGTGGTTTGTTTTGCTGCAGTCTCTGAACATTTCCAATCCCACCCTGTGCCAGAGTGGCCACCAGGAACGTTTGACGAGGTAGCTAAGCCACTACATATACAGTGCATTGGGAAAGTATTCAGACCCCCCCCCCCCCCCCCCCGACTTTACACGTTTTGTTACACTACAGCCCTATTCTAAAATGGTTTCAATTGTCCTCCCCAATCAATCAACACACAATAGCTCATAATCACAAAGCAGAAACAGAGTGACAATTTTGCTAAATTGTCAATAATAATGATATAAAAACTGAAATATTTAAAGAACTAATCAGAACCTTTATTCAGTACTTGGTTGAATCACCGTTGGCAGTGATTACAGCTTTGGGTCTTCTTGGCTATGATGCTACAAGCTTGGCACAGCTGTATTTTGGAGTTTCTCCCATTCTTCTTTGCATATCCTCTCAAGCTGTTAGTTGGATGGGGCACGTTGCTGCACAGAGATCTTGGGGTGGTTTTAAACTTCTTCCATTTAAGAACAATGGAGGCCACTGTGTTCTTGGTTACCTTCAACGCTGCTGACATTTTTTAAATCCTTTTCCCAGATATGTGCCTCGACACAATCCTGTCGGACCCCTACAACCTCATGGCTTGGTTTTTTGCTCTGACATGCACTGGCAACAGTGGGATCTTATAAAGACAGGTAGCTTTCTTTCCAAATAATATCCAATCAATTGGATTTAACACAGGTAGACTCCAAACAAGTTGTAGAAACATCTCAAGAATGATCAATGGAAATAGGATGAACCCGAGCTCAATTTCGAGTCTCATAGCAAAAGGTCTGAATACTTATGTAAATGAAAGGTTTCCGTTTTAAATGTAATACATTTGCTAAAATAAAAATATTTAACTTTGTGTCTGAATACTTTCCGAATGCAGTGTGTGTGTAAGCCAACTATATTTACCAGTAAATAACATTTGAAAAAGCTAGCTAGTTAACTCGGTTACCTTATCATCTTCCCACTGAAAGAAATTGCATTCTTTTCTGTCTCTGCACGCTGAGCAGGCATAAAACCTCCGGCCTTTCTCCTCTCCTTTGCAGACCTTCTCAAACAACAAAGTTGGACCTGCATGGGGCAAGAACATCTGTATTACAGTATGCATACTTCACCGAATAATTCCTTTTTAAATGTCAATGGTAAAACACAACTTATAATAATATAGCTAACTTTGGACTGTAGTTAGCTAGATAGTATCTAACGTTATATAATAGATTCATATGGCCCTTTTCCCAAACCTTGCTAAGTAGACGCTAGCAAGCTAGCTAACTTTGCAATCATTCAGACATTTGGGTACTTACCATGCACACAGGATGGTGCTTTTCTGTCTCCCTGTTGAAGGACGATCTCTATTCCAAAGCCGTCTTCATCTGATTCTTTTAGTTGCATGTTCGTAAAATGTAGCGTAACCAAATATATTTACTTGATCAAAATATTATACGCATGTCTCTCCTGCCATGCTGTCAGTCGCGAATAATCGACGTCACTCAAGGCAACTCCCCTCCATATCACGTTACGTAGTTTTTTTCTTCTTCGATGAGGTTTAACGGCGGTTGGTATCCAAAAAATGTAGCATTACCGCCACCTACTAGACTTGAGTAAAACTCCCTTATACTTTGCTTGAAAAATCAATAAACAAATACCCTACTACCTAACACGACAATCACAAAAAAATACAAAAATCACCCCCTACTCCACTATTTAAATCTATTTAGTCCTACCTCAGACCAACAAACTGAAGGGATGGGACACCACCGCTTAACACACCCTGTAACTCTTCTGATGTCAAGTGTCGCACACAGAAATACCTCTCTGCAGCTGCCACCACAACCTCTATTTTCTGCTATTTACATGACATTCCTGCAGTACAGTTGATAACCAATGCTATTAATGCTAAAAATCTAATCTTACTGAAACAACACTTGTTGGCGTATCCCTCTGTACTGGTACAGATATACTACTCACACCACTCCTCTCAGGATCCCTCCCCTTGACCCATCTTCCTCTACTTTCTTCACTGCCTCAGCATATGACAACATCTGCACTACTCTGACCCTGGATACCTCAACCTGCCTCTCACGCATTGGACATTTCTGATCTCCAGCCCATGGGCACCCCTATAATTAACACATACCACTACTTTCCCCAATGATACACATGATTTTGTCTCATGCCCTTCTGCACCCTTCTCACACCTAGGAACCTCCCTCCTACACACTGCTGCCCATAAGCTTGACACCTGTAACAACGCAATGTATTAGGCACAAAGAGCTAGTACAGTGTCGTGTCTTTGGCTATGCCGGATTAAGTGATATGACATGCTATTCTATAAAATTATTCCTCTGTAATTAATATTAACTGATTGAGCTAATCAGGTAAATGTAATTAACTAGAAAGTCGGGGCACCACGAAATCATATTTATAGAGCTGTTATCATCCGAATAAACTCTTAAAGACCTAGTAATATTTTATATCAATAGCAGTCAATATTAATCGTCACCTTATTTTAGTCTCATCTGAAACTTGTAAATTCTTGGTTATCTTCACGAACCCTGGCTAACAAGTTGAATCAGCAATACAAAATTGGGTTTAATTATGTATTTACTAAATACCTAACTAATCACACAGAATTACATATACACAGAATGAACCATACATTGATTACAAATTATATCATAAAGGAAAACGTAACCTAGCGGACAGAACAGATATGACAGCTGGTTACCCAAAGAAAAGGGGTCTAGGTTTGAGTGAAAGAGCGGGAAGACTGAAGAACAAAGGGAAAAGTGATGTTTCTATCGGGTCGTAGGCAGCTACTCTATCGTAAATTCAGAATCTTATGCATTCTAAATTACTGCCCATTTGGAAAAGGAAAATGCAATAAATATTTACTCTGAGCTGCGCTTCGGTAGGTTGGTCGTAGATGCTGGTCGTGTTGGCCAACAGAGATCTTCCTGTCCTCGGAATAATGTCTCTGGTGGTAAATTGGATACGTTGTAGTAACGTCGTGTCCTCTCCTAGCCCACGTTTGCAAATCAAATCAAATTTGATTTGGGAAAACCCAATTGCAGCTGCTGTTGCTAACTCAACGGCTAGAAGGTATCACTTCTGTAGTGAATAAGAGTTCAAAGTTCATACCATTCGCAACCAAAGCTCACGCTGAGGTTGGCTTAGTTCTGTAGTTATTATCTGAACCCTTCTGACATCGGATGGTCATCCTAATGTACCCGGAACAGAAAGTTATATTGTGGTCAAGGCTTTATATAGGAAGGGAGAGGAGGGCGTGTTTCATAGTTTATAACCAATGTCTCTTCACGTGGGCGGGCCACTGAGTCGGGCCTAATTCACTCATGAAAACCCAATTCTCACATTTTAGAAGCTAAACAATTCCATGTGAATCTAATAACTAGAATGTGTAGACTTTCCACTGTACCGTTTATGTCATCCTATCATTGATGAGAATGTCTCAGATGACAACCGAACTGACATCATATTCATTAAGTACCAACGCATATGTTCAACTGGTTAGATTACCAAAATATGATTAATTTCCCCCCACCTTCTGATGTTCCCAGAATCTCTGTTTAACAAAGGCTATTCAAGAGTCCCTCTGTAGAGTCAAGAGAGAGGGAAGGGAGAAAGGTATTTATGGGGGGGGTCATAAACCTTACCCACAGGCCAACATCATGACAACAGGATAACTTATATATCCTAACATCACTTTGTTGGGCAAAGATTCAACATCACAAACACCGGGAATCTTCCCCTTCAGTTGGTCACCTTTTACATTTACTGCTACCCCCAGTATTCACGACTTTCAATGACACCCTTTTCTTGAAAGCAAAACAATTCACATTTCTTGCCCCCCATTCGTTTAACGTGGAGCACCTTCTCCCTCTGACCAGCAGAAACACAAACAATTATCACAAGACCACTTCTGGTTACCCTCAATGATTCCACAGCGTCCAACTCTGTTTTCACCCACCCTGAAACCACAAATGGATCAGCCAAAAGGCAAGGGTCCACTTTTTCCCAAAAAATTATTATATTGTCACAGACTCATCTTTATCCTGACCCTCTATGCAAGCCTCAGGCTCTGAGAACTTCACCATGCCTACCACCTCAAATACGTCGACCTCATTCGCTTCCATTTCTCCTCCTGTCGTCACCTCACTCGGCTTACACTTTCTACCATTCTTCTTTAACAAACCATCTTCCTTTTCCCCGCCATTTTTAACCAACTTAAGCTCACCCTCTTCCTCCATCTCTCTCTTAGACCTCCTCTGCCTCTCCTTTTCCATTCCTCCTCCGTATTCCAGGTATACGTCTCCTTATGATAATACTGCACTTCTCCTGACATATATCTTGTTCCTGCCTTCTCAAGGGATTCCATTTAACCGTCTGTCACAATCTCCATACAATCAGCACGATCCCCCCTGGATGTAACGCTCGACAGTGCCTCCCACTTATAAAGCAGTTGCTTCGTCTTGATGCACTTTTTAATCGAAAGCTACCACAACACTTTTCCATTTCAAACAAGCGCGCTCTTCCAACCACCGTCCACCGTCTCCACTAGTCACCCACCTCCATATCGCGTTACATTGTTGCCACCCTAAAGTAGAAATAAAGTCAGCAAAAAAAAGAAACGTCCTCTCACTCTGTTTATTTTCAGCAAACTTGACATGTGTAAATATTTGTATGAAAACAACAAGATTCAACAACTGAGACATAAACTGAACAAGTTCCACAGACATGTGACTAACAGAAATGGAATAATGTGTACCTGAACAAAGGGGGGAGGTCAAAATCAAAAGTAACAGTCCGTATCTGGTGTGGCCACCAGCTGCATTAAGTACTGCAGTGCAGCTCCTCCTCGTGGACTGCACCAGATTTGTCAGTTCTTGCTGTGAGGTGTTACTCACGCACAGAAAGAGCAGTATGGCTGGTGGCATTGTCATGCTGGAGGGTCATGCCAGGATGAGCCTGCAGGAAGGGTACCATATGAGGGAGGAGGATGTCTTCCCTGTAACGCACAGCGTTGAGATTGCCTGCAATGACAACAACCCCAGTCCGATGATGCTGTGACACACCACCCCAGACCATGATGGACCCTCCACCTCAAAATCGATCCCGCTCCAGAATACAGGCCTCGGTGTAATGCTCATTCCTTCGACGATAAACACGAATCAGAACCCTGGTGAGACAAAGCCGCGACTCATCAGTGAAGAGCACTTTTTGACAGTCCTGTCTGGTCCAGCGACGGTGGGTTTGTGCCCATAGGCGACATTGTTGCCTGTGATGTCTGGTGAGGACCTGCCTTACAACAGGCCTACAAGCCCTCAGTCCAGTCCTCTCTCAGCCAATTGCGGACAGTCTGAGCACTGATGGAGGGATTGTGCATTCCTGGTGTAACTTGGGCAGTTGTTGTTGCCATCCTGTACCTGTCCCACAGGTGTGATTTTTGAACGTACCGATCCTGTGCAGGTGTTGTTAAGCGTGGTCTGTCACTGCGAGGACGATCAGCTGTCCGTCCTGTCTCCCTGTAGCGCTGTCTTAGGCGTCTCACAGTACAGACATTGCAATTTATTTTGACTGACAATTTATTGATTATCAGTCATGGATTTTGTGCATTTCAATCACTTGAATGTTGGAAATGAAAAGTGATGTAGGCCTTTGTAAAACGTCTATAGGCTAATATAATAGGCCTAACATAATATGCCTATAGATAGGCCTAAGAAAGGCCAACAATAATATTAGGGGAATGTACTTTTCTCTGAAGAACTAGACTCCAGGCTACAGCATTGTGTCCAAAACATTGGCTGATAAATGACCGTTTTGTCTCCCTTTTTCTACGACTGATAAAAGAGCCACTTCGGGAAGAATATACACCGCCGCTGTTGCAGTGCCTCTGCTCTATCGCACAGTGCATTCCAACACGTTTTTGTTTACACTGCGTCGCGGTCGTACCACTCGGAAATCGAAGTCACTTGAAATCTGGTTTCTATTGGTATAAACGCAATTTCCCAGACGCCCTTGTTCGTGGGGAGCCCAGTGGGGCTGTTGAGGCGCTATTGATCGCCTGTTTCGAGTGATGCTCCTGCTGAAGCAGCGACGCAAGCGTCAATGCGCGACCGTACGCCCACACCCAACCCGTGCTGTCGGAAAGGGAGTAAAACAAATACTGTGCCGCATAATACGATATTGCTATATGCCAGTATCAGCGCTAAGTGACGGCGGCAGAACATTTCATAGCTTCGACATTGTTACTACAGGATACATCTCTGAAGGGACATAGGGGAGTCGACTAATTCAGCATCTTCTGCAGGGAGACATCATCAATGTGCAGTCTACACTCCTGACCAGAGGTGTGTAGTTGAATGAGGCTATAGCCACTGTACATCGGATTGTGAAGAAACATCCTGCGATTACCATGAGCACAGGTAAAGCATTATTCTAGTCTATACCAGACTCTAGTTTATAGGAGTCATGCTTTGATGATAGCAATTCTATGACAATTACCAGTTTGTATGCTGCCATTGTCATCATCCTATGGCACTATCGGCTATTACACAGCAAAGCAGTTACTGAATCAAGACATGCATAATGATAGTCATATAATATCCGTTGACAATGTTTACACTGACATGTAAAGCACGCTGCAGATACCAATCTAAGACAACGGTCCTAATTGAGCTATAGCTCTCCCACTTTGAAACACCATTTTTATGGTTTACAGTATGTGGTGTAGAAACGCCCACTAGGCGTCTACTTCCAGGCATCATTGCCTTGGCGTTATGTTGCAATGCAGTCTCCCCACATCGACAGGGTCATCGTAGCTACATTGTCTGGAGCTACAGGCTGATACGCTGGTCTCACGTGAGGACACAAGTGTTTCAAGTCTGCTATGTGTCCATCCTGTGTAATGTTATATTACCACAGTTGAATGACTATGGGCATGACAAAAAGCACAGTACAGTAGCCCCCCCCCCCCCCCCGAAAAAAATGACATTATTTTTATGAGGAAAATGTTACGAACTAAGTTGCCTAGAATAGTCGAATACAACATCAAATCAAATACATTTTTATTTGTCACATGCTGTCACGCCCTGACCTTAGATATCTCTGTTTTCTATATATTTTGATTACGTCAGGGTGTGACTAGGGTGGATACTCTAGTGTTGTATGTCTCGGGTTTTGTATGTCTAGGGTTGTTGTATGTCTAGAGGTTTTTGTATGTCTATGTTGGCCTGATATGGTTCCCAATCAGAGACAGCTGTTTATCGTTGTCTCTGATTGGGGATCATATTTAGGCAGACTTGTTTCCCACTTTCTGGTGTGGGATCTTGTCTATGTGCAGTTGCCTGTCAGCACTCGTTTGTATAGATTCACGTTTCGTTTTGTTATTTTGTTAGTTTGTTCAGCGTACATTCTTTTAATAAATAAGAATGTACGCATACCACGCTGCGCCTTGGTCCAATCCTTATAACGAACGTGACAGAAGTGCATGTTATCAGCCCGGTGCCACCTGTACCGGTCCCACGCATCAGACCTCCAGTGCGTCTCCACAGTTCAGTAAGTCCTGTGCCTTCTCCTCGCACTCGCCCTGAGGTGCGTGTCATCAGCCCGGTGCCACCTGTACCGGTCCCACGCATCAGACCTCCAGTGCGCCTCCACAGTCCAGTACGTCCTGTGCTTCCTCCCCACACTCACCCTGAGGTGCGTGTCATCAGCCCGGTACCACCAGTACCGGTCCCACGCATCAGGCCTCCAGTGCGCCTCCACAGTCCAGAGGTTCCGGCGACAGTTCCCAGTCCAGAGCTTCCGGCGACAGTTCCCAGTCCAGAGCTTCCTGCGACAGTTTCCAGTCCAGAGCTTCCGGCGACAGTTTCCAGTCTGGAACCTCCAACGACGGTCCACAGTCTTGAACCTCCACCGACTGTCCACAGCCCGGAACCTCCAGCGACGGTCCACATTCCGGAACCCTCCAGCGACGGTCCCCAGTCCGGGGTCTCCAGCGACGGCCCCCAATCTCGGGTCTCCGGCGATGATCCACGGTCCGGTGCCACAAAAGCGGAGGGATCAGATCAGTGTAAGCAGGGGGGACTGCGTCCAGAACCGGAGCCGGCACCGAGGGTAGATGCCCACCCGGAACCTCCCCTATAGTTTCAGGTTTGCGGCCGGCAGCCTGCACCTTTGGGGGGGGGGGGATTCTATATATTTGGTTAGGTCAGGGTGTGACTAGGGTGGGTACTCTAGTGTTGTATGTCTGTATGTCTAGGGTTTTGTATGTCTAGGGTTATTGTATGTCTAGGGGTTTTTGTTTTTCTATGTTGGCCTGATATGGTTCCCAATCAGAGACATCTGTTTATCGTTGTCTCTGATTGGGGATCATATTTAGGCATCCCTGTTTCCAACTTTCTGGTATGGGATCTTGTCTATGTGCAGTTGCCTGTCAGCACTCGTTTATATAGCTTCACGTTTCATTTTGTTATTTTGTTAGTTTGTTCAGCGTACATTCATAAATAAGAATGCACGCATACCACGCTGCGCCTTGGTCCGATCCTTATAATGACCGTGACACATGCGCCAAATAAGGCAGGTGTAGGCGGACCTTACAGTGAAATGTTTACTTACAAGCCCTTAACCAACAATGCAGTTTTAAGAAAAATAAGTGTTAAGTAAAAAGAGATAAGTAAAAAATGAAATAAAAATAGCAAATAATTAAAGAGCAGCAGTAAAATAACAGTAGCAAGGTTAGTCGAGATAATCGAGGTAGTATGTATATGTACATGTAGGTAGAGTTAAAGTGACTATGCTTAGTTGATAAGCAGAGAGCAGAAGCAGCGTAAAAAAGGGGGGGGGGCACTGCAAATAGTTTGGGTAGCCATTTGATTAGCTGTTCAGGAGTCTTATGACTTGGGGGTAGAAGCTGTTAAGAAGCCTTTTGGACTTAGACTTGGAGCTCCTGTACCGCTTGCCGTGCGGTAGCAGAAAGGACAGTCTATGACTAGGGTGGCTGGAGTCTTTGACAATTATTAGGTCCTTCCACTGACACCGCCTGGTATAGACGTTCTGGATGTCAGGAAGCTTGGCCCCAGTGATGTACTGGGCCATACGCACTACCCTCTGTAGTGCCTTGCAGTTGGAGGCCGAGCAGTTGCCATATCAGGCAGTGATGCTCTTGATTGTGCAGGTGTATACGTTTTTGAGGATCTGAGGACACATGACAAATCTTTTCAGACTCCTGATGGAGAATAGGCTTTGTCATGCCCTCTTCACTAATGTCTTGGTCTGTTTGGATAGTTTGTTGGTGATGTGGACACCAAGGAACTTGAAGCTCTCAATCTGCTCCAATACAGCTCCGTCGATGAGAATAGGGGCATGCTCGGTCTTCCTTTTCCTGTAGTCCCCAATCATCTCCTTTGCCTTGATCACGTTGAGGGAGAGGTTGTTACCCTGGCACCACACGGCCTGGTCTCTGACCTCCTCCCTATTGGCTGTCTCATCGTTGTCGGTGATCAGACCTACCACTGTCGTCGGCAAACTTAATGATGTTATTGGAGTCATGCCTGGCCATGCTGTCATGGGTGAACAGGGAGAACAGGAGGGGACTGAGCACGGGTCCCTCCGTGTTGAAGTTCAGCGTGGCAGATGTGTTGTTACCTACCCTTACCACCTGGGGCGGCCCATCAGGAAGTCCAGGATTCAGTTGAAAAGGGAGGTGTTTAGTCCCATGGCCTTAGCTTAGTGATGAGCTTTGAGGGCACTATGGTGTTGAACGCTGAGCTGTAGTCAATGAATAGCATTCTCACGTAGGTTTTCCTTTTGTCCAGGTGGGAAAGGGCAGTGTGGAATGTAATAGAGATTGCATCATCTGTGGATCTGTTGGGGCGGTATGCAATTTGGAGTGGGTCTAGGGTTTCTGGGATAATGGTGTTGACGTGAGCCATGATCAGCCTTTCAAAGCACTTCATGGCTACAGATGTGAGTGCTATGGGTCTGTAGTGGTTTAGGCAGGTTACCTTAGTGTTCTTGGGCACAGGGACTATGGTGGTCTGCTTGAAACATGTTGGCATTACAGACTCAGTCAGGGACAGGTTGAAAATGTCAGTGAAGACACTTGCCAGTTGGTCTAGTACATGTCCTGGTAATCCGTCTGGCTCTGCGGCCTTGTGAACATTAACCTGTTTGAAGGTCTTACTCACATCGGATACAGAGAGCATGATCACACAGTCGTCCGGAACAGCTGATGCTCTCATGCATGCTTCAGTGTTGCTTGCCTCGAAGCGAGCATAGAAGTAATTTAGCTTGTCTGGTAGGCTCGTTTCACTGGGCAGCTCTCGGCTGTGCTTCCTTTTTGTAGTCTGTAATAGTTTGCAAGCCCTGCCACATAAGACGAGCGTTGAGGCCAGTGTAGTACGGTTCATTCTTAGTCCTGTATTGATGCTTTGCCTGTTTGATGGTTCATCGGAGGGCATAGCGGTATTTCTTATAAATGTTCGGGTTAAAGTCCCGCTCCTTGAAAACGGCAGCTCCACTCTATAGCTCAGTGCGGATGTTGCCTTTAATCCATGGCTTCTGGTTGGGGTATGTACGTACGGTCACTATGGGGATGACGTCATCGATACACTTATTTCAATTATTGATGAAGCCACTGGCTGATGTCACTGGGGGCGGAGTTAGCCTGCAGACTTCTTTCATGCTATCCAGGTCTGTGCTCAAACAATTCGAGCTTCTACTTTTAAAAATCCACCTTTCCAGAAATAAGCCTCTCACCATTGCCGCTTGTTATAGACCCCCCTCAGCCCCAGCTGTGCCCTGGACAACATATGTGAATTGATATGTGAATCAACCAGGATCTCAGCAATCACTGCCTGATTGCCTGCATCCATAATGGGTCCGCAGTCAAACGACCACCCCTCATCACTGTCAAACGCTCCCTAAAACACTTCAGTGAGCAAGCCTTTCTTATCGACCTGGCCCGGGTGTCCTGGAAGGATTTTGACCTCATCCCGTCAGTAGAGGATGCCTGGTTGCTCTTTAAAAGTGGGATCTTTTTCAAACAGAAATTTGCATCCCGTAGCACTAATTACCAAAAGTTTTGGGACACTGTAAAGTCCATGGAGAATAAGAGCACCTCCTCCCAGCTGCCCACTGCACTGATGCTAGGAAACACTTTCACCGCCGATAAATCTTCGATAATTTCAATAAGCATTTTCTACGGCTGGCCATGCTTTCCACCTGGCTACCCCTACCCCGGCCAACAGCTCTGCACCCCCCGCAGAAACTTGCTCAAGCCTCCCACCCCCGCTTCTCCTTCACCCAAATCCAGACAGCTGATGTGCAAAATCTGGATCCCTACAAATCAGCTGGGCTGGACAGTCTGGACCCTCTCTTTCTAAAATTATCCTCCAAAATTGTTGCAACCTCTATTACTAGCCTGTTCAACCTGTCTTTCGTATCATCTGAGATCCACAAAGATTGGAAAGCTGTTAGAGCAGCTTACCGATCTCTGTACCTGTACACAGCCCATCTGTAAATATCACACCCAATTACCTCATCCCCATATTGTTATTTTTAATGTTTCCTCTTTTGCACCCCAGTGCACATCATCATCTGCACATCTATCACTCCAGTGTTAATGCTAAATTGTAATTATTTAGCCTCTATGGCCTATTTGTTGCCTTACCTCCCTAATCTTACTACATTTGCACACACTGTACATATATTTTTCTATTGTGTTATTGACTGTACGTTTGTTTATCCCATATGTAACTCTGTGTTGTTGTTTTTAATCGCACTGCTTTGCTTTATCTTGGCCAGGTCGCAGTTGTAAATGAGAACTTGTTCTCAACTGGCCTACCTGGTTAAATAAAGGTGAAATAAATAAATGTGGTGTATTCCTCAATGCAATGAGAAGAATCCCGGAACATATTCCAGTCTGTGCTAGCAAAACAGTCCTGTAGTTTAGCATCTGCGTCAGCTGACCGCTTCTTTATTGACTGAGTCACTGGTGCTTCCTGCTTTAGTTTTTGCTTGTAAGCAGGAATCAGGAGGATATGGTCTGATTTGCCAAATAGAGGGCGAGGGAGAGCTTTGTATGCGTCTCTGTGTGTGGAGTAAAGAGTTTTTTCCCTCTGGTTGCAAATTTAACATGCTGGTAGAAATCAGGTAAAACAGATTTCAATTTCCCTGCATTAAAGTCTCCAGCAGCCACTAGGAGCTCCGCCTCTGTATAAGCATTTTCCTGTTTGTTTATGGCCTTATGCAGCTCATCTTAGTGCCAACATCAGTTTGTGGTGGTAAATAGACAGCTACAGAAAATAAAGATGAAAACGCTCTTGGTAAATTGTGTGGTCGGCAGGTTATCATTTTTGTACCTTTTATTTAACTAGGCAAGTCAGTTAAGAACAAATTCTTATTTACAATGACCGCCTAGGAACAGAAGGTTAACTGCCTTGTTCAGAACGACAGATTTGACCATGTCAGCTCAGGGATTCGATCTATCAACCTTTCAGTTACTGGCCCACCGCTCTAACCACTAGGCTACCACAGGCGAGCAAAACCTTGAGTCTTCCTTATTATTAGATTTCGTGCACCAGCTGTTGTTTACAAATATACATAGACAGCCACCCCTTGTTTTACCGGAGGCAGCTGTGCTATCTTGCCGATGCAGCGTAAACCCTGCCAGCTGTATGTTATCCATGTTGTCGTTCAGCCACGACTCGGTGAAACATAAGATATTACAGTTTTTAATGTCCCTTTGGTAGGATATTTGAGATCGTAGCTCGTCTATTTTGTTATCCAATGATTGTACGTTGGCTAATAGGACTGATGGTAGAGGCAGATTACCCACTCGCCGTCGGATCCTTACAAGGCACCCCGACCTACGTCCCCGATATCTCTGTCTCTTTCTTGTGGAAATGATGGGAATTTGGGCCTTGTCGGGTGTCTGAAGTACATCCTTCGTGTCCGACTCATTAACAAAAAAATCTTCGTCCAGTGCGATGTGAGTAATCGCTGTCCTGATATCCAGAAGCTCTTTTTGGTCATAAGAGACGGTGGCAGAAACATTATGTACAAAATAAGTTACAAATAACGCAAAAAAAACACACACAATAGCAATTTCTAAATGTGGTTGTGCATCAGCAGTTTCTCTTGTCATGTCAGTCACTGACCACACTCAGAAGGGTCGGTCATAACTGGATGCATCCGGTTTTCAGGGGAAATGGAAAGAGAGCCTGCGACGCGACATCTGCTTTTGGACCTTAAGAGGGAAGGCGGTAGGTGCATCCCAATATAGTGACCGGAGTATGGGCAAGTGAGTGGGTGTGTCGAAAGGAAAGTAATGGGCGTGTGGAAAGGAGTGGGTGTGTCGAAAGCGCTCTGCTATAGGTTAGACAGGTTTTTAATATTATTTTTATTTGACCCCCTTTTTCATGGTATCCAATTAGTAGTAGTTACTGTCTTGCCTCATTGCTGCAACTCCCATACGGACTTGGGAGAGGGGAAGGTCAAGAGCCATGCGTCCTCTTTCTTAACACGGAACTACCATACATTGAGATAGCGTACCGCAAGAGTTTGAACTTCTGTTTTTAAACCAGAGGATGAGTCTGAGTCGTATTTCATTGTTAGTTTTATACAAATAACTGTACATTTTCAGTTATAAAATTGAGAATGGTTTTTGTTTTTGATGGGTGTACTTTTGCTTCATGCATTGTATACATGTGCTTACTGTGACTGTCACCCTGATATTGGCTACTAGGTAGCTACTTCCCATGTGTCCTTGTCTTGTTGCCGTTCATGCCCTCCCCGTTGAGCAGTAAATTGTATTTTTGAATGTATCAAGGTGACATCTCAATCAATCAATCAATCAAATGTATTTATAAAGCCCTTCTTACATCAGCTGATGTCTCAAAGTGCTGTACAGAAACCCAGGATAAAACACCAAACAGCAAGCAATGCAGGTGTAGAAACACTGTGACTAGGAAAAACTGCAGCCCAATCAGCCACGCAAAATGGTCTTGAGTGGCAACACATCTGCCCAATTAGCTCATTCGCTTTCCATAAACCCACGGCTTTCGACACACCCACTCACCCATACTCAAGCTGCTATATTGGGCTGCGGTTACATGCTTTAAGAAGGCAACACTCCATCTTAACTCTTCCTCCACATTTACTGGATGAGTCGAACAGTGCAGAAGATAACCTCCCACGACAGTTTATTTTTCTCTCTCTCGTCAGGACAAGAAAGAAAGAAACGCCTTATACGTTAGGCTGGTCACTGACAGTCATTCGATTAGCCCATGTCAACTAACATTTTTCCGATTGGTCAGTTAGTCTAGCGGCCAGCTATCTAAACTCGTACCAGTCATGGTCGAAATTACCGACCGGGGGGCCCCGAATTGATTTTGTTAGTCACTCTCACTCAGATATCATATTAAGGATCGCTAACATTTCTCTCCACCAATGGCATAATGTGTAGAATTGCAAGAAATGAACTCTAAAACTCATTCCAGCCTTTCATAGCTCCTCCCACCAGTCTCCTCTGGTAGGTACGCAGACCCCCGAGCCACTGCGGCCCCTCATGATGACTTTAGATTTTTTTGTGGCCCCCTCCCTCATCAAAGTTACCCATCCCTGGCCTATGGGATCCAAATCATAATAGATTTGATGAAATCAAGAACGTAGAAGCTGTCCGAGCTGCCTCTCACTACTGAGACAGAGCAGAGGCACGACACAAGCAACACAGGCAAACAGATTTAATGTGGTAGACCATTAGTCAATACTGGGCACAGTAAGGGCTCTCCTGTTTGCACTGCTGACGAGAAGAGGGTTGGAGTTTGTCTGTGAAATGAGGCAGGAATATGTAGCAGTCCTCTGTTCTCATCAACACTGTCTTGTAAACTCACCCCGAGAGGTGTACTGGGGACAGAAATAAACAAAGTGACATATTTCGTCTTGGACAGGTCAAACTATCTGTCTTCTCTGCCCAATTCATTTTCATGGGACCTGTATGTTAGTGGAATGATGAGTGAATGTTAGAGACGGCTGTTGATGGAAGGGTTTGAATTGGAATGGGTGGGAAATGGGAAAGTGTTCAAACTACGTGGTCACGGCTGGCTTCCACATGGGTTCGGTCATTCTACTGGGCTGGCTGCTCGTGATGATGTGCTGGATCTGCTGCGGGACGGATTGCTCTGTGGTATTTCAATGATAGACGTTGGTTGATATCATATGTTGAGGGAAGCTTTCACTGTAGTATCTTGTCGCTGTTAGGAAAACCTCATAACATAACTTTTTGTCCCTTTTTCAATTTTGGTTTATTTACTTTTAACACGTATAGAAAGCAGTACATTCCCATCAATGTACTCTCAACATTTTATGACTCGAGGACTAAGAAAATGTATTTAAAATAGCTTCTGAAATTGAGTAATTGTATGTCCGTTAATTGGAAAATATGGTAGTTTATTTGTAATTTCCAGATTTTTTTGTTGTTGTTTTGGAGATAAGAGGTTTTTATCCGACAACTCTGGCATTGCAAGCGACAGGCACTACCACCTGAGCCACACAGGAACCCATTGAAACAGCTGAGTAGCTCTTTACTGACTGTGTTTGCCGGCTTTCAGAGTTCTCGTGGTTAGCAGACATCAGTTTCTTCTGTAACGGATGGCGATGCTTTAGGATCATTTACAGTTAGCGTTGACCGCTAGCTAGCCTCGCCGTCCTCAGGGAGTGATTATTAATGACCAACTGGGATGAACGGCCTGTGAATCGCTAGGATAATTCAATCTGTTTCCGCCATTGGTCGAGGGAGAGGCAAGCTGATCAATATCCCCTTTACCAAGCTAAGGCTCTAGGCAGTCTGTACAGGGGTCAATGGCTTCTATCCTCCTTTGATCCTATGACATTTTCCCCACAATAGACCCAAGTTGGTGATTGGACCCTTTATCAGTTCATTACAATATGCTATGCTAGCCTAGTGTACGTCAGTCAAGCAGTTAGTCAGGGACAGTATGAACTCATCGTGTTGGAACGAGGCCTGCGTCATCGGCAGCCATGTTGCAGAATTAATCTAGAGCTACTGGAGTCACTAGAGAGTCCCTATCCTCCTAACATGGCCCTGTGAACTGGGGCTGTGGCCCAATCACACCCTCTGACTGTGTCTGGATGGATCAGTGTGCCAGGGCTGTGTAGGCCCAGCAGGGTCAAAGTCAAGGGGAAAAGTCAGGCCCATCTTTTGTTATACAGTAGTAATCTAGGCCCAAAGTAACTAGTCATGTTTACATAGAGCAGGGTTTCTGGGGCCTCTCAGTGGTGCACGTTTGAGTTTTTTTTTTGACCTAGCACCACACAGCTGATTCAAATAATCAAAGCTTGATGATGAGTTGATTCTTCAAATCAGCAGCTGTGTAGTGCTATAGGGCAAAGCCAAAATGTGCACCCCTGAGAAGCCCCTAGGACATAGTCATTTTTACTTCTTCTAAATGCTACTCTGATTTACTCAAAATACCCTTGAAATACCAATTTAGACTAGTGTAGACACAGTAAAAAATAACACAGGATGATCATTGATATAAAGACACTTGACAATACAATAATATGCCTGGACTCTGAAGTGTAGGATGATTGGTGGTTGTTGTGTTTCCACTTAGGCTCTCTGGCTCAGGCTTCCTCCACCAGCCAGTAGATAGAGAGAGAAAATGTGTCTACGGTCATGGTACATGAGTGCAAATGTGCAAGTGTCATGCATTTATGTGCTGCAGGGGATCAGTGTAGAACTGTGTGTGCCTCTGTCAGTGATGTTGATGTGTTTACACGTGTGTGTTGTGTACAGTGTGTGTGTTGCCTGTGTCCACGTGTGCGTGGACTATGTGTCTCCCATGGGCATTCATGAGCGTAGGCAGGTACACACACACACACACACACACACACACACACACACACACACACACACACACGCGGTCAGGAGACTACAGCGGTTGGTAGAGACTAGATCAATAGTGATCTCACTGGTGTTAAGCCTGAGCCCGGGCTTTCACACACACCGGCAATTAAGCCTGCAATGTGGCATGGCCCTGTGACATTTCCTCTGCCAACTGTCTTAGTGGAGGCTTTAATGGATAGACAGAATGGCATGTGCCTTCTAGATGACCCCATCCATCAAATATCTCCTGCTGATTGGCTGGGCAAGGCCTGTCATTTGTAAAAGGGGGTTTTAGCAGTTTCAATGGATTTCTTTGTGATATTATTTGCATGGAATATACTGTATGTCATTTCCTTCCTGTTGTACCATTGATGTCCATTGGAGTTTAGTTGATTTCAGTGATAGATCATTAGTGTTACCATTGCCACTATGGAAATACAGCCAATCCAACATCATCGTGTGAGTGTACTGCCAAAGGCCTTAAATACTTTAAAATATATATTTTGATTTATTAAACATTAATTAATTCGATACATCTAAATTATATACCTTTCAAAATATAGCTCTAAAAGCTCTATTTCTGACACCGTTTTTCCTCATCATACTGTATCAGGGTTGTGATTTTAAAAAACATCTTGCATAACCATGACTTATTAATTAGTTTCATGTATGTACCATGCAGTGCAATTCTTCACTCGTAAAGACCATGCAGAGCAGTGCAGGTTGCTGCCTTAAAGGCCCAGTGCAGTCAAAAATTAGATTTTTTTCTTCTGTGTTTTATATATATATATCCACACTATGAGGTTGGAATAATACTGTGAAATTGTGAAAATGATGATAATGCCCTTTTAGTGTAAGAGCTATTTGAAAAGACCGCCTGTAATTTCAGCCTGTTTTGGCGGGACAGAGTTTTGGCCTTCCATTGTGACATCACCATGCTGTGAATTAGTTCATAGACCAATAAGAAAGGCTCTCTGCCAAAAACAGCAATAAGAAAACCTCTCTGCCAATAACAGCAAATGTTCAATTTTCCCCTGCCCACTCATGCCACTCCCAGACAGTCCGAGCAAAATTCTTGCTTAAGAAATTGCCCTTTGCTAAGAAGCTATTTTTGTTTCGTTTTGACCATTTTAATTGACAACAATCATACAAAGAAATTACCCAGAAATAATTTGATATTGAGATAGAAATGGCTACATTGGACCTTCAAAGGATTTAAAGTGTTGGTCCCATGTTTCATGAGCTGAAATAAAAGATCCCCAAAATGTTCCATATGCACAAAAAGCTAATTTCTCAAAGAAAAATATCAGAAATGTGTTTACACCCCTGTTAGTGAGCATTTCTCCTTTGCCAGGATAATCCATCCACCTGACAGGTGTGGCATATCAAGAAGCATGATCATTACACACGTGCACCTTGTGCTGAGGAGAATAAAAGGCCAATCTAAAATGTGCAGTTTTGTCAAACAACACAATGCCACAGATGTCTCAAGTTTTGAGGGAGCGTGGAATTGGCATGCTGATTGCAGGAATGTCCACCAGAGCTGTCGCCAGACAATTGATTGTCTCATTTCTCTACCGTAAACTGGCTCCAATGTAATTTTTGGGAATTTGGCAGTACGTCCAACCGGCCTCACAACCGCAGACCACGTGAATGGCGTCGTGTGGGCGAGCGGTTTGCTGATGTCAACCTTGTAAACAGAGTGCCCCATTGTGGCGGTGGGGTTATGGTATGGGCAGGCATAAGCTACGGACAACGAACACAATTGCATTTTATCGATGGAAATTTGAATGCACAGAAATACTGTGATGAAATTGTGAGGCCCATTTAAAAAAAAAAAGAAAGGTATCTGTGACCAACAGATGCATATCTGTATTCCCAGTCATGTGAAATCCATAGATTAGGGCCTAATGAATTTCTTTAAATTGACTGATTACGTCATATAAACCGCAACTTAATAAGATCTTTGAAATTGCTACATGTTGCATTTATATTTTTGTTCAGTGTAGTTCTGTCTTTAAGCTGTTCTTGTCTATTAATGTTCGCTATTATGTCATGTTCATGTTTTGTGTGGAACCCAGGAAGAGTAGCCCCTGCTTTCTCAACAGCTAATGGGGATCTTAAAATACCAATGGAGGAATCCATTAGTCCACTGTTAGTCCAATGTCAGCAGTCAACTTTTCAAGTTATTGGACTTCCAAGAAGCAGTGTCACCAACCACATCATCATTATGATGCAAAATGCAATGTGATGATGTGGCCCGGTGACACTTTGTTTCTTGGAAGTCCAATATCTTGAAAAGTTGACTGTTGACATGACAATACCAAAATATCGTTTTGGAGTGGAGTTTTCCTTTAAACGAGTCTTCCATAGTGAAACATGCTGAGTGGTGACATTTAGGCTGTGGCTGGGTGGCTGGTTGAGTTTATTACTGTCAGGCATTTAACTGCTAGCCTCACTGCTGTATAACAGACACCAGCTATCAGTTAGGCTATGCTCTATGTTTAGCAGTAGTAGCATGCTCACCTTTAAAGGTCCTCAGTCATGCACTACACTGGGCTGGTGATGAACGGTAAAAGGGCATTGTTGCTTTATCTAAGTTAGCAAAGCAGTTTAAGCAGGTGTTTTTTCTTCATGAAGCTGGGCCAGATGCTGCAGCTCTACCTGGGTACCCAACATGCATTGCTGCTAGACATAGAGGCGTAGGCGTAGTCACTGATCCCCCCCAGGATTCAACTTTCTCCCACCTGCTGGCTAAGGTGACCACATGTCCCGGATTGTGCGGGACAGTCTCGTGTTTTGGCCATCTTCATTTTATCAAGAAATTAAAACATCACTAATTTACACTAATTTGTCTTATATTTCAGTGTCTCTTTTGCAATCACGTTCCGCTTATGACAAGATATTATATCAAAAGAATGCTATACTGTTGATGTTAATAGCTTGTTGAGAGCTGATATTCTGCGCAGCGCAAGACGAGATGTGGGACAATGTCATATCATCAACTAATCACATTCGTCAAATCCTTTCAGGTTAAATTCCAGCTAAACTTGGAGATGACAGTTACAACAAAGACAGTACAGTATGAAACTGTGGTTACTACTGTACTTACAAAAAGTGTGCTTCTAACGAAGAGCAACAAAAGTATGTAAATAGCCGTATTAGACTGAAATATATAAGGTGATTTCGACGAATTTGAGGCTCTCTATTAGTTGCGCGTTCAACACATTTGGTGCTACTTCTTCACACAATCACGTTTTAAAAGTGTTTTGAGACCAACCAGACAAACATGGGTCTCTCGTTAAATAGTAGTAGGCAATGTGCGCTTCAATTACTCAGCGGGAGGGAGATTTGTGTGTGTGTTTTGTTCATGTAGGCTACACTGTCCCACGAATGTCACACAAAATCTTTGCGTTGTCCCGCATTTGGGTATTTAAAATTTGGTCACCCTACTGCTGGCTGGTAGGCCTGGGAATCGACTGGGACCTCACGATACGATATTATCATGATACTTAGGTGCTGATACGTTATGTATTGCAATACTCACGATTCTTACAATTCTATATGTATTGCGATTCGATACTGTGATTCTTGGCACACAGCCAAGAAGACGGATGAGTGGCTTCACAAGCCTCTGAATGTCGGCGCTCCCTGAGTGGCGCAGCGATCTAGGGCACTGCATCTCACCACAGACCCGGGTTTGATCCTAGGCTGTGTCACCACCGGCTGTGACAGGGAGACACATGAGGCGGCGCACAATTTTCCCAGTGTCGTTCAGGTTAGGGGAGGGTTTGGCCGGCCAGGATTTTCATGTCCCATCGCGCTCTAGCAACTCCTTGTGGCGGGCCGGGTGCCTGCAAGCTGACTCTGGTTGCCAGTTGGACTGTGTTTCCTCCTACACATTGATGACACTGGCTTCCGGGTTAAGCGAGCAGTGTGTCAAGAAGCAGTGTGGCTTGGCAGTGCTGTGTTTCGGAGGATGCATGGCTCACGACCTTTACCTCAGCGATGAGACAAGACGTTTGGGGAGAAAAAGGGGTAGATTGGGGAGAAAAGGGAGAAATAAAAATAAAATAAAAACATCTCTGAATGTCCTTGAGTGGCCCAGCCAGAGCCCGGACTTGAACCTTATCGAACATCACTGGAGAGACCCGAAAATAGCAGTGCATCAATGCTCCCCATCCAACCTGACAGAGCTTGATAGGATCTGCAGAGAAGAATGGGAGAAACTCCCCAAAATACAGGTGTGCAAAGCTTGTAGCATCATACCCTAGAAGATTTGAGGTTGTAATCGCTGCCAAAGCTGCTTCAACAAAGTACTGAGTAAAGGGTCTGAATAATTATGGAAATGTAATTTCCAATTTGTTTTGATCAGCCATGGAAATAAAAGTGCTGAAAACATGTTGGCTCACTATTTAAAAAGAAGATGGAGAACAATGCAATTTAGCGAAAATGTATGTATTTTTTTTGTGTGTATATAATATTGTCATATGTAAATGTATAGATTTCTTTTCTCCCATCACTACCGGCTGGCACTATACAGACATACACACAAGCATATATGAAAGCACACATGCACAACATTCCAGCACAGAAATTCACACATGTGCAATCCCACACATGGCAAACACACCCTTTGTGCCAGGGATATTTGTGGACCACCTGTCTTTAGGTACTTGGATTTCCCTCAGGGGGCTGATAGAGGCCTATCCTTTAGCAGGTTTATAACTAAACAACTGCATCTTGCTTCACTGCACTCTGTTGAACTTCAGACTTTGCATGTGAAAATGTTGTACCGTGTCTGTGTGTGTGTGTGTGTGTGTGTGTGTGTGTGTGTGTGTGTGTGTGTGTGTGTGTTTCTGTTTTGGCTAAGCACCGTCTTTGTCTTTTTCATCCAAGGCAAATCCTCCCAAATGAGCCGAGTTATCTCAGCTTAACATGCAAAACAGAGCTCTGTTCACTCAGCTTTCCCTTGAGGAAAGCTCTCCATAGCTGTCCTGCCAAACCATGTTACACTCATGTCTGATGTGTGTACGTGCATGTGTGTGTGTGCATGCGTGTGTGAGTTTGTGTATGTGTGTGTGACCACCCATGGGTCTTTGTGTATGATGATATTGAATTGAGTAATAGTGCTCTATGCAATACAGAACAACATAAATTGTCCACAAATCAAATTAAATCAAATGTTATTTGTCACATACACATGGTTAGCAGATGTTAATTCGAGTATAGTGAAATGCTTGTGCTTCTAGTTCCGACCATGCAGTAATATCTAACAAGTAATCTAACAATTTCACAACAGCTACCCTATACTCACAAGTGTAAAGGAATGAATAAGAATATGTACATAAAAATATATGGATGAGCGATGGCCGAATGGCATAGGCAAGACGCAGTAGATGATATAGAGTACAGTATATACATATGAGATGAGTAATGTAGGGTATGTAAACATTATATAAAGTGGCATTGTTTAAAGTGGCTAGTGATACATTTATTACATCCAATTTTTTATTATTAAAATGGCTAGAGATTTGAGTCAGTATGTTGGCCGCAGTCATTCAATGTTAGTGGTGGCTGTTTAACAGTCTGATGGCCTTGAGATAGAAGCTGTTTTTCAGTCTCTCGGTCCCAGCTTTGATGCACCTGTACTGACCTCATCTTCTGGATGATAGTGAGGTGAACAGGCAGCAGGTTGAACAGGCAGTGGCTCGGATGGTTGTTGTCCTTGATGATCTTTTTGGCCTTCCTGTGACATCGGGTGGTGTAGTTGTCCTGGAGGGCAGGTAGTTCGCCCCTGGTGATGCGTTGTGCAGACCTCACTACCCTCTGGAGAGCCTTACGGTTGTGGGCGGTGCAGTTGCCGTACCAGGCGGTGATACAGCACGCCAGGATGCTCTCGATTGTCCATCTGTAAAAGTTTGTGAGTGTTTTAGGTGACAAGCCGAATTTCTTCAGCCTCCTGAGGTTGAAGAGGCTCTGCTGCGCCTTCTTCACCACGCTGTCTGTGTGGGTGGACCATATCAGTTTGTCCATGATGTGTACGCCGAGGAACTTAAAACTTTCTACCTTCTCCACTACTGTCCTGTTGATGTGGATAGGGGGGTGCTCTCTCTGCTGTTTCCTGAAGTCCACGATCATCTCCTTTGTTTTGTTGACATTGAGTGTGAGGTTATTTTACTTACACCACTCTCCAAGGGCCCTCACCTCCTCCCTGTAGGCCGTCTCGTTGTTGTTGGTAATCGAGCCTAACACTGTAGTGTCGTCTGCAAACTTGATGATTGAGTTGGAGGCGTGCATGTGTAACAGTATAACTTTAGACCGGCCCCTCGCCCATACCCGGGCGTGAACCAGGGACCCTCTGCACACATCAACAACAGTCACCCACGAAGTATCGTTACCCATCACTCCACAAAAGCCGCGGCCCTTGCGGAGCAAGGGGAACCACTACTTCAAGGTCTCAGAGCAAGTAACGTCACCGATTGAAACGCTATTTAGCGCGCACCACCGCTAACTAGCTAGCCGTTTCACATCCGTTACACATGGCCACGCAGTCATGGGTGAACAGGGAGTACAGGAGAGGGCTGAGAACGCACCCTTGTGGGGCCCCAGTGTTGAGGATCAGCGGGGTGGAAATGTTTCCTACCCTCACCACCTGGTGGCGGCCCGTCAGGAAGTCCAGGACCCAGTTGCACAGGGTTGCACAGGGCGTGGTCGAGACCCAGGGTTAAAGCTGAGCTGTAGTCGATGAACAGCATTCTTACATAGGTTTTCCTCTTGTTCAGATTAGAGGTCGACCGAATATGATTTTTTCAACGCCGATACCGATACCAATTATGGGAGGACCAAAAAAGCAGATACCGATTAATCCGCCGATTTAAAAAAAAAATGTTTTTATTTGTAATAATGACAATTACAACAATACTGAATGAACACTTATTTTAACTTAATATAATACATCAATAAAATCAATTTAGCCTCAAGTAAATAATGAAACATCTTCAATTTGGTTTAAATAATGCAAAAACAAAGTGTTGGAGAAGAAAGTAAAAGTACAATATGTGCTATGTAAGAAAGCTAACGTTTCAGTTCCTTGCTCAGAACATGAGAACATATGAAAGCTGGTGGTTCCTTTTAACATGAGTCTTCAATATTCCCAGCTAAGAAGTTTTAGGTTGTAGTTATTATAGGAATTATAGGACTATTTCCCTCTATACCATTTGTATTTCATTAACCTTTGACTATTGGATGTTCTTATAGGCACTTTAGTATTGCCAGTGTAACAGTATAGCTTCCGTGCCTCTCCTCGCTCCTCCCTGGGCTCGAACCAGCAACACAATGACAATTAGCGTGCGCTAACTAGCTAGCCATTTCACTTCTGTTACACGAGCCTCATCTCGGGAGTTGATAGGCTTGAAGTCATAAACAGCGCAATGCTTGACGCACAACGAAGAGCTGCTGGCAAAACGCTCGAAAGTGCTGTTTTGAATGAATGTTTCCGCACCTGCTTCTGCCTACCACTGCTCAGTCAGATACTTAGATACTTGTATGCTTGTATGCTCAGTCAGATCATATGCAACGCAGGACACACTAGATAATATCTAGTAATATCATCAATCATGTGTAGTTAACTAGTGATTATGATTGATTGTTTTTTATAAGATAAGTTTAATGCTAGCTAGCAACTTACCTTGGCTTACTACATTTTTGTAACAGGCAATCTCCTTGTGGAGTGCAATGAGAGCGAGGCAGGTCGTTATTGCATTGGACTAGTTAACTGTAAGGTTGCAAGATTGGGTCCCCCGAGCTGACAAGGTGAAAATCTGTCGTTCTGCCCCTGAACGAGGCAGTTAACCCACCGTTCCTAGGCCGTCATTGAAAATAAGAATGTGTTCATAACTTACTTGCCTAGTTAATTAAAGGTATAAAAATATTTAAATGAATTAAATCGGCAAATCGGCGCCCAGAAATACCGATTTCCAATTGTTATGAAAACTTGAAATCTGCCCTAATTAATCGGCCATTCCGATTAATCGGTCGACCTCTAGTTCAGATGGGTTAGGGCAGTGTGCAGTTTGATTGCGTTTGCGTCAGCTGTGGACCTATTGGGGCGGTAAGCAAATTGGAGTGGCTCTAGGGTGTCAGGTAGGGTGGAGGTGATATGGTCCTTGACTAGTCTCTCAAAGCACTTCATGATGACAGAAGTGAGCTCTATGGGGAGATAGTCATTTAGCTCAGTTACGTTAGCTTTCTTGGGAACAGGAACAATGGTGGCCCTCTTGAAGCATGTGGGAACAGCAGACTGGGATAAGGATTGATTGAATATGTCCGTAAACACACCAGCCAGCTGGTCTGCGCATGCTCTGAGGACGTGGCTAGGGATGCCGCCTGAGCCGGCGGCCTTGCAAGGTTTAAAGCATTTAAATGTTTTACTCACGTTGGCTGCAGTGAAGGAGAGCCTGCAGGCCGTGGCGCTGTATTGTCCTCAAAGCGAGCAAAGAAGTTGTCTAGAAAGTCTGTGAGCAAGACAACGTGGTCCGCGACGGGGTTGGTTTTCTTTTTTGTAGTTCGTGATTGACTGTAGACCCTGCCACATACCTCTCGTGTCTGAGCCGTTGAATTGCGACTTTACTTTGTCTCTATACTGACGCTTAGCTTGTTTGATTGCCTTGCGGAGGGAATAGCTACACTGTTTGAATTCGGTCATGTTTCCGGTCACCTTGCCCTGATTAAAAGCAGTGGTTCGTGCTTTCAGTTTTGCACGAATGCTGCCATCAATCCACAGTTTCTGGTTGGGGAAGGTTTTAATAGCTTTTAACAAAAGCTTCTACATCTGCATTGCTTGGTGATTGGGGTTCTAGGCTGGGTTTCTGTATAGCACTTTATGACATCTGATGTAAAAAGAGCTTCATAAATACATTTGATTGGTTGATTGAAAAGCAAGAGCCATTGTGGTGGATAACCTTCTGATGTGATTGTGCTGTACTCAATGTACTGCACAGTAGTGGCGCAATGTTCTCTCCGGTCCAATTTCACATTTCAAGGTCTTGGGTGTCTAGACAGTTCATTCTGAGTCATTTTTGATTTCACACCGAGTTTCCTGAATCACATCACAGATATATGGGCAATCATAGAAAATATACTGTTTCTGTCGTTCCTTTCTCCAGAGGGAACTTACTATAATATATCCTCATACCTCTGCAGTTACTGTAACAAAAGTCAACTTTACGAGGGCATTTGATCATGTTCTTTCAGCTTTCTATTCGAGGCTGTGTGTGTGTCACAAGGGGGATATCTGCAATAATCATCAGGTAATTGAAGACAATACAGTGTTTCATGGCGAAAATGGTCTCTGGATGGCCTTTTGATGTCCTAGTGCTACAGTCAATTTCTTCTTTATATCTCAAGGTCGTACTCCTGGAATAGAAGCTATTGTAATGAAAAACAAAAATTCGAATGCTTTTATTGATTTCAAGTTGCGTAAGTAAGTGTACCCATTAAGTAAGTGTCTAGAAGTGGAGAGAGGGTTTGGTAACGGCTCAGAACAGAACATCTTCAGACAGATTTCATTAGGATTGGCTAATATGCACACACACATGAGTAAACACGTACACACCATTCGAGACTCAGGTTCTTCAGAGAGCATTATAAATAACACAACAAAAAAATCATTCAACCCTGATATATCTAACCCATTCTCACACCCTGTGTGTTTTATGAACCAGACATAGGCAGACACAAATCGTACCAGAGAAATAGGTTGATCCTTTTTCTTTTTGCCTTTATCAAAGCAGCTCCATCCTGTATCTAGCGTAGCCGTCTAGGCGTCTACATGTGTGTATTTCACAGTAGCTGTCTGTCCAATTTTCCAAAGAATCCCTTACATCACCTGTGTGATATAGCCTATAATTTCTTCCAGACTTCAATAGTTTCTTTCATAGATGAACACTTTGCCTTTGGCAGGAAATACAGTTTTCTGCAATATGTAGGCTGCATATAAAGGTTAGCACTGCTACGTAAAGCATGAATTATATGGAGAAAGTAAAATAAATCCGTATTACTGTTCCCAAGTGTTTTATTATGTTCATGACAACTAGCAATTCCTTCAAATAGAAATTTGCACTCCAAAATCGGGCAATACACAGCCAAAATGTTACGTGGTGCTTTGAACAATCTGTTCCAAGGCATTATTAAGAACCAAACAAAAACTTCACTACCCAATATTGCTCCTCCCAAAAGTGAATTTAATGCCTTCAGTTCACATACTGAGACACATAGCTTTTCAACCGTGAAGGTCTCTTCACCAAGACAACACATTGACATTTGCGACATCAATACTGTGTTCAGGACTTTGTGTTCTAACTTCAAAGAGAACATTATAAGTGATGTCAGTCCAGTCGGCATGTCATTTCTATCACTAGAATCAGAATGTCAGTGGTTGGGTTTGACCTAACTAGCTAACATCCCAGCCTGGGTGTCAGTCTGTTTCTGCTCTCTTGACAAATGTAATTGTCATGCATGTTTGGCTTGACAATAACGCTAAAGTTGGCAAAAGAACAAACAGATCTGGTACCAGGCTTAGCTAGCACCCCTTCAGAGGTTGGAATGTTAGCTCTGAAGTAAAAAGGTATAGGTTGTTTTTATGGCCGGACATGTCAGGCATGTTAGCACTGCGTGTGAGGAACAGATGGGGAATGTCACAGTGGCATGTGACACCTGGAACAGGGACCTCCTCTCCTCTGGAGACACAGTGACACCGGAATTCAGCAGCCTTGTGCAAAATGGCAGCTAGGTCATTATTAAGGCGTTTGATGTTTGTGGTTGTTTGTGGTTTTTGAAGGCCATAGTAACGTAAAGGCCCTCAGTCGTCATGATGTTGGGCAGTTCCTTCCTCTGGAAATGTGATTTAATCTTGACTAAATGATCTTAGTGGACCCTGTAATTTGAATGATAAATGTTACGGGTTTTTACCAAGGTCAAGTACAGCAACAACAGAAACGGACCAAGAGAGAATAATAACCCATTAGTCTTGATACTGCAATAAGCTATTCCAACTTCCTCAAGCCTTTGAGAGAGAGAGAGAGAGAGAGAGAGAGAGAGAGAGAGAGAGAGAGAGAGAGAGAGAGAGAGAGAGAGAGAGAGAGAGAGAGAGAGAGAGAGAGAGAGAGAGAGAGAGAGAGAGAGAGAGAGAGAGAGAGAGAGAGAGAGAGAGAGAGAGAGAGAGAGAGAGAGAGAGAGAGAGAGAGAGAGAGAGAGAGAGAGAGAGAGAGAGAGAGAGAGAGAGAGAGAGAGAGAGAGAGAGAATTGTTTCTTTGTCAAACAGGTTTGTTATATTTCCGCCTTCTGTGATGTACAGTACCAGTCAAAAGTTTAGACACACCTACTCATTTTAGGGTTTTTCATATTTAAAAAAAAAAAACTATTTTCTACATTGTAGAATAATAGCAGAGACATCAAAACTATGAAATAACACATATGGAATCATGTAGTCAACAAAAAGATTTTAGATTCTTCAAAGTAGTCACCCTTTGCCTTGATGACAGCTTTACACAATCTTGGAAAGTGTAATATATAAAGATGCAAACTGAAAATCGAATACGTTTCCAACTATATCTGACATGGTACAGGCCTCTTCTTTTTTAAGCCCATAACCATGTGTGTGGGTTGTATACTGTTCAATGTATATTTGTTTGACTCTGATTTAGCCCACTGCAGTAAAAGGTTAAGCGGTAAGGAGGACATGTTGTTTGAGATAGAAGTCCATCAGTGTGGATAGTCACTTGACTTGGACAGCTAACTTTGCTCTTTAGACCTTGATCAGGTTACCACAGAGACAGAGACTGAAAATCAATGAGGTTTTTCTGAATTATTCATCAATGCATTTTTGTGTATGTGTGTTTGTGCATGTGCGTGTTCGTGTTTTGTGTGGCCAGGGCCGGTTCCATGCATAAGCGACATAGGTGAACTCAGTCGGGATCTCAACTTACTGTAGAGAGTTAGACTAGTATGCTGATAAAAATGTAACATGCAGCAATTGGGTGGGCCTGGGAGGGCATCCGCATTTCCCCCCACAAAAGGGTCTTTATTACAGATAGAAATACTCCTAAGCACCCTGACCCACCTCCCCTCAGACGATCCCGCAGGTGAAGTAGACGGATGTGGAGGTCCTGGGCTGGCGTGGTTACACGTGGTCTGCGGTTAAGGGGCCAGTTGGACATACTGCCCATTTCTCGGCTTGGCTCTGGTGGACATTCCTGCAGTCAGCATGCCAATTGCACTCTCCCTCAAAACTTGTGACATTGTGTTGTGTGAAAAAATTGCACATTTTAGAGTGGCCTTTTATTGTCCTCAGCACAAGGTGCACCGGTGTAATGATCATGCTGTTTAAATCAGCTTCTTGATATGCCACTCCTGTCAGGTGGATAGATTATCTTGGCAATCGAGAAATGCTCACTAACAGGGATGTAAACAAACCAAATTTGTGCGTATGGAAAATGTTGGGGATCTTTTATTTCAGCTCATGAAACATGGGACCAACACTTTACATGTTGCGTTTATCTTTAGGTTGAGTAGAGATAGAGAGAGAGAGAGAGAGAGAGAGAGAGAGAGAGAGAGAGAGAGAGCACGACAGCCAGCCAGCCAGATACTCCCATCTGACTGAGGTGTCCTTCTCGTGTCTCTATCTCTGGAGGAGGGAGATCAAACCCCTACAGCAGAACAGGGGCTATGTCCCAAATGGCACACTTAAAAGTTGTGGAATATGTAGGGAATAGGGTGCTGTTTTCTACACAGGCTGGCAGCCTCAGCCTCTCACCCAACAGTGTTTGACTATTGATGAGTTAGCTCCAAGCTAGCTTATTGCACCAATCTGCTGTGTCAGCAACAACCCAAACTGAACCCTTTCTTCCAGAACATTCCTAGTCCCCTCTGAATGAACAAATGAACCGGATTAACATATCCAAATCACAGTCGAATCCCTGTATTAGTACAGAAGTAAAAAATATAGCCTAAAAGTGGGTCAACAGAGGTTGTGCTTTGAAATGACTTTGTGATTCTGTGCTATGACTGGGAGACTATGGGAGATCAGGTTGCCATTAGCTGGCAGTGGGGTGCAGTGGCTAATAGATGACTAGATGGTGAAGCTCTGCTGCCGCTCAGTTAATCCTTTACATCAGGCTAGCAGCAGTGTCGTGTTGGGGGGTTGACTTAGCAGAGAGTGTGTGTGTGTGTGTGTATGTATGTATTTCCAGGCTGTGAAGTCTCCTCTTTTATCCTTTTTTGTTGTTGTGTATCTCCTTATGGCAGATTTAGGTTGTGTAATTCGATGGTGTGGGTTCACTGCAGGGTTTCCCCATGTTCCCCTTGTACAGTAGCACACACCCACACACTCTCTCTGGCGTATTCCGAGTGGCAAAGTGGGTCAAGATGGTGGATGGCCTGCTGAATGTACAGGGAAGGCAGTGTCTGACTCATCCTCCTCTTCCTCTCCTCCTCTTCTTCTCCTCCCTAAGCCCGAGAGTGTCTCTCCGTCAGCGTTTGGACTCTTCTCGTACCTCTCAGTGGAACGTGGACTCATTTGAAACTCTTTTGGCACTGCCCATTTCCCTGTCGCCAGGTGGTGCTCATTGCGTCACAGGTCACAGCGTCACACTGAGGTCATATGTAAGACCTGTATTTTAGATCTCACAACTGCCTAACAACCCCCCTTTTAGATATTAAAGAACAAGACTGCGCAATGTTGGCCCTAACTGTCTCAAAGTGAATCTGTTAAAATTCACTGGTCCATAGTTCTAGAGTGTAAATGCCAACTTGGAAATATAGGAACAGGGATAGAGACAAAATAGAGAGGGAGAAAAGCTCAGTCAGTCCAGAACATTCTCTTGCTCACTGTGTACAGAACTGTCTGCACTCCTCCTCCTTTGGCACGCTCCATCCCTCCATCCCCATCACCCATGGCAACCCCCCCCCCGCCCCAGCCTCATTTATCCTCTTTCTCCCACCACCGGGGAGCATCAGTTTAGGCAAGAGGGCAAACACACACGCAGAGTTTCTGTTGATGGTCATTCCTCCACTACTGCATCCACAATGTTACTATACCAACCTGACCTGTAGTTTGTATGTGTGGGCTTGAGTCTCTACACAGTGGGAATGGGGTTTGGCCTTGGATATGAATTATTCCTATTGGCTCTCCAGCTTATTGATTTGGACTCCACACTCTTACTGGGCTTCAGAAGCACCCAACACTATAGCGTGCGTGTGTGTGTGTGTGTGTGTGTGTGTGTGTGTGTGTGTGCAAACTGTAATAAACCTGTACTGTACTGTACTTTCTCACGCACAGAGTACTGGCTCTTTCAGATGTTTGCAGTCTAGAAAATGGATAAGGGAATATAAGAAATCGCTACATCATCAGCTATATTCATCATCGCTTTCTTGCTCTCTCTCTCTCTTCCTTCTCTCCAATCATTTAGTAAATAGTCATGAATAACATTGGCCTTTATGAACAACCATAGTGGGTAAATGAGACAGTTTGATATTCTGATACAATTTAACTGAACTCCCGTTGCCACGGGGAAATAATTATGGAGTTATTATGTCCTTTTGAATCCCTTGCTGGCAATGTCAACTTCTCTTAGCAACCCGTTTCTCTCAGGGAGTTACTCATTTTTCTGCCCATTTCATGTGTGCGTGCGGTTTTAACATACCCACTCACAATAACAAACTAGCCCCCTTTCTCCTTTTCTCTCCTCACAAGCTGTGCATTGAGGAGGGAGTAGGCTACAGAGTCCTGAAAGACCGCCCTGAGATATAGAAGAGTTTTTAAGTTAAGTAGTACTTTGGCCATCCTTCTTAAAGCCTACCTCTGGCTATCACAAGGTAAGATGCTAGACTCTCGACCTATATTCTTCCACTCACCTACTCACCCAATCACTCACCCCTCCCCGCTCTCCAGCATCTGTTTCAGGTGAACGTCTTTAATACCAGGGTCCCTCTTAGCTCAAGGTGCCCTCTTCACCCCCTCATCCCTCTCTTCTCTCCTCTGCCCATCCCTCTCTCCTCTCCCTGCTGGTATTTGGTTCAGTTCTGTATGACCAGAGGGCATAGGAGAGGAGTTAGGATTTGAGTGGGGTTGGTGGTGCATTGCATATCCTCATCCCTGGTTCACACACACGCGCACACACACACACACACACACACACTCTCTCTCGAGCACTAGAGCTCACATAACGTGTGTGGATTGAATCACCCCTGTGGGCTCGGTACTCATCCATAACCCGTTCCCCATCCCAGTATCCCTCAATCCCAGTATCTCCATGAGTTATATGGGCATACATCACCGCCTGGATCCTTTTGAAGTGGGCTTGTTATGATAACTGGTCGGGTCCATCACGTTGGACACTGTGGTTTCCATGCATTCCTGCATTAACAGTCTGTTTTATGACCCTGCGATGTGCCGTATGAATTACTCCAGTGGGACACCACTGATTAATTGTGTGCATGATTTGCATCAGAATCAACTGATTGTGCACGTGGAATATGAGGGGTAAGTGTGAGGTCAAGGTTAAGGGGAGAGGATAGAGAGAATGTTCTGGTGACCTGTATTCCTATTATGGCGTACACACTGCACACTGCCCTATCCCATCTGGACAAGAGGAATACCTATGTAAGACTGCTGTTCATTGACTACAGCTCAGCCTTCAACACCATAGTACCCTCTGAACTCGTCATTAAGCTCAGGGCCCTGGGTCTGAGCCCCGCCCTGTGCAACTGGGTCCTGGACTTTCTGACGGGCCACTCCCAGGGGGTGAAGGTAGGAAACAACACGTCCATCTCACTGATCCTCAACACGGTGGCCCCACAAGGGTGTGTGCTCAGCCCCCTCCTGTGCTCCCTGTTCACCCTTGACAGCATGGCCACACACGCCTCAAACTCAATCATCAGGTTTGCAGACTACAATACAGTAGTAAGCCTGATTACCAACAATGACGAGACAGTCTACAGGGAGGAAGTGAGGGCCCTGGGAGAGTGGTGCCAGGAAAATAACCTCTCGCTCAATGTCAACAAAACAAAGGAGCTGATTGTAGACTTCAGGAAACAGCAGAGAGAGCACGCCCCCATCCACATCGACGGGACCAGAGTGGAGAAGGTGGAAAGCTTCAAGTTCCTCGGCGTACACATCACTGACAATCTGAAATGGTCCACCCACACAGACAGTGTGGTGAAGAAGGTGCAACAGAGCCTCTTCAACCTCAGGAGGCTGAAGAAATTTGGCTATGCCCATAAACTTTTACAGATGCACAATTGAGAGCATCCTGTCGGGCTGTTTCAACGGCTGGTAGGGCAACTGCACCGCCTGCAACCGCAGGGCTCTCCAGAGGGTGGTGCCATCTGCCCAACGCATCACCGGGGGCAAACTACCTGCCCCCTAGGACACCTACACCATCCGATGTCACAGGAAGGCCAAAAAGATCCTCAAGGACATCAACCACCCGAGCCACGGCCTGTTCACCTCACTATCATCCAGAAGGCAAGGTCAGTACAGGTGCATCAAAGCCGGGACCGAGAGACTGAAAAACAGCTTCTATCTCAAGGCCATCAGACTGTTAAAAAGCCATCACTAGCCTGCTTCTAACCCTGCACCTTAGAGGCTGCTTCCCTATATACATAGACTTGGAATCACTGGCCACTCTAACAAGGGAACACTAGTCACTTTAATAGTGTTAAAATAATGTTGACATACTGCTTTACTCATCTCATATGTAATAACTGTATTCTATTCTACTGTATTTTAGTTAATGCCGACACTGCTCAATCTAATATTTACAGTACCAGTCAAAAGTTTGGACACATTTACTCATTCAAGGGTTTTTCTTTATTTTTACTATTTTCTACATTGTAGAATAATAGTGAAGACATCAAAACTATGAAATCATGTAGTAACCAAAAATGTGTTAAAGAAATCGAAATATATTTTATATTTGAGATTCTTCGAAGTAGCAACCCTTTGCCTTGATGACAGCTTTGCACACTCTTGGCATTATCTCAACCAGCTTGCATTTCAATTAACAGGTGTGCCTTGTTAAAAGTTCATTTGTGGAATTTCTTTCCTTCTTTAATGCGTTTCAGCCAATCAGTTGTGTTGTGACAAGGTAGGGATGGTTTACAGAAGATAGCCCTATTTGGTAAAATACCAAGTCCATATTATGGCAAGATCAGCTCATATAAGCAAAGAGAAACAACAGTCCATCATAACTTTAAGACATGAAGGTCAGTCAATCCAGAACATTTCAAGAACTTCGAAAGTTTCTTCAAGTGCAGTCGCAAAACCCATCATGTGCAAATGATGAAACTGGCTCTCATGAGGACCGCCACGGGAAAGGAAGACCCGGGTTATTGGAAGATTTGCAAATCGAAACAGAAACGACGTTGGTTTCGAGCCAACATGGTTGCATTTCCGTGGAATTGTACAATATAAGAAACACAATGTCTTTGTCGACGGAATCTCAATCTCACATAGATACACTTCCCTCCTCTCTTCCCTCCATTCCGCCTCCACTCTGCTATGCTCTCCTGCAGCCGTCTCAGTGCAACAGTGAGTGAGGGAGAGAGAACGAGAGAGATGAATAGTGCTGCACAGCAGATGATTCATTACATTACTAACGATTTCCCCTACAGAACTACTTTACATATACAATTTACATTATTCAATGTTGTAGTTTTTTTGTGCTACTGGAATGTTAAACCCTGGGCCTTTAAGGTCCTTGAGTCGGGAAATATGTTATGATCATCAGCGGTCTCCAGCCTAATGAGGCTACATGGATGGAGCTGTGGAAGTACCCATTGTTGTAGAGAGGCCTGCTAGATGGATATGATCCAATAACATCATCATTAGCATTCGGTGAACCCTCCTGTTTGCGGGTGGACGGGCGGGTGGACGGACGGACGGACAGGGTTGGATGGATGAATAATAATCCTCTGTTTGTTGTTGTTAACACATTATCTCCTCTCCATGGTGAAGTATTTGTATGTCATGTGCACAATGACTATAGAATTGTTCCCTGTTGTCTACATGTTGCAGGCACATGTGGGGAATGATGACAACCAAATGTGTTACATTTTATGCCTGTGCAAAGCTGTGTTGTGTGAATGTTGTTGTTTACGTCTTACACTCTAGTGTTGTGATGTAGTTGGATTACCAATAGCAGATGGCTCTAGTCATCCTCTTCAAGTTTACTGATCTAAATTCCAGTTTGATTAATAGCTGCCTGCAACTCTAGTTACAATGCATAACAGACAAACACTCAATATATGCAGTTAGATGTCAGTAGAAAGGAATGTGCAAGGTTTGGGTGTTGAAAGTTATACCAAGACAGAGGTGGTAGAATAGATTGTAGTGTCCTCCATTTTGTCCCAGTCCAGTCCTTGGGAAGCTCATCCCTCAATAGTGACAAAGCACTGTTTGACATCATTCATGAGAGAGAGAAGGAGAGACAGAGAAATAGAGAGCGAGAGAACGAGAGAGATGACCAGAGGCCAGGACGAGCAGAGATGGGAGAGAGAGAGAGAAAAAATACAATGCAAAGAGAAAGACAGACTATTTCTTGAATATGAGATTGACGAATATGACAATATGACATTATGCCACGTCAATATGACATTGACGAATGAGTGACACAGACAGACAGGCAGAGAGCGAGTAATAATGTTGATCTTTCCAAATCAGTAGCGGTGTTTTAATTAAACGAGACACCAGAACGTGGGAGAAGTTTGGCGCTTCATAAATGTCTCCTTTTTCCATTATTTTTGGAGAAAAAGAAAACGGTATAATCTTTGTAAATTATTTCATAAATAGGATTGGTGGAGTTATGTCACAGATGCAGCTAACAAAAATATATGGAAATGTCTGCTCTACCCAAAATTACTACCAACTAATTTCAGCATTACCACAAAAATGGAAGAGGCAAGTGGAAGGGGGAGAAAGTAAGGAACTTGTCTGTCAACCCTGTATTAAAGACCAAAATTGGTTAAAGAAAATTGTGAAAAAAAAGAAGTATACCAGCTTCATTAAAGGACCAAAAAATTGACAGCTGTGCCATATAGATTTCAAAATAGTTGGCACATGGTTATAAAATTGGCACATGGTTATACAATTCTTGCAACCAATAGAATGTTATTTATATATATGGGGGATACAACCATCCCAGCTCTGCAGATTTCTACTTTGGAAGTAGAAGCCTAAGTGTTGTTCTCCATTAGTTTACTCCAATTACGGGAGAAGGGGAAAATAATAAAGGAAATAATATATATTTTATATATACAGTATGTACAAACATATATATCTGGGGGATTAACAAAGATGTGAAAATTATTTTGGGAAATCTGTTGCAGCTCAAGTCTACCCACAATACAATGTTCTCTCTCTCCCTGGGCTGGCTGGCTGCCTGGCTGGCTAGCTAGGTAGCTAGCTACGAAACATAAGTGTACACAATAATACCAACGTCAATATTAGCATGTGAAGTAGCTAGCTAGCTGTAAAATCACCCAAACAAACTGCAGTATTAATTTAGGAGTCTATCTCACAGAGTTTCAACTGCCACCGAGCTATAATCGGCGTCTCTGCCCAGAGTGAGAGCAGAGTGACGTTGCTTTCACACAAATATCATTTTGAGGAGGTGGGAAACTCCACTAGAATCGGATTGCGTGACGATTAGCTTAGTTGGGTGGGGCGTTTCTCCATTCATTGCCCAATGGAATTCCTATCTCCTCCTGTCTTTAATATTTCTGTTTCCTACAGACACTGCGCATTGCGACATGGTACTTGAAGGAGAAACGGAGATGAATAATTTGGTACAATGTTTAGATTTAGCACATCTAAGCAAAATCTATACTTTGTCATTATTATATAGCTATGATGCCTTTCTACACGATTTCCTGATTTTCACAGAACATATGCGCTCGCCATATTGACATGAGTTTCATGATTTGTATTTCTGCTGGACGTTTGAGAGACATGGATGAACGTCTCGTTTCTGACGTGAGACTGTGAGAGCTTGTTGTATACTCGCCGAAGTCTCAAAGAAGCGTGAGTTTCAAATGGTGAAGTATTTTCGAATGCTTATGACCGTCAATGCTGTCAGAAGTTATGTTCGGTAGTAAGGCCATTCTCACTGTGTCCGCTTGGCAAATGTTGCATTGATGATGGATACTGTCAACACAAACCCATGATCCAGGTTTCCAGGCACCGTCACTCCCCCAAAAGAAATGAACAGGCTACGTCCGTGAAAGTCTGGAATCTACTGTCTGATTCCAGTACATAGTAGTACTGGAATCTACTGTCTGTTACAGTTATGCTACTATAATGAGCTAACATTACATAACTTGAGATGATGGTGATGATAATAATGGTGTTTATAATTAAATAGGTTACCAGTAGCCTAATAAAATGTGTGGCCCTCTCCACTCCTGACCCTTTTATCCTCATTCCTGTGCACTGAGATCCGTGTGGAGTTTACTGCTACTGAAAACACATTCATTATTGAGATCACTTGGAGAGGGGAAAAAAGCACCACTAGCAAGTGCTCCCTGCCCTTTACAGAGGCACTGTCTAACATTCATTGTGCACTTGCTCAAGAGAACGTATGATATAACACTTCCGTTTTTATCAAGGTTATTTTAAATGAGATGAGTTTAATTGAATTAAATTACTCCACGTTTTATGCCGTTTTTATGATCAACTGGAAGACACCTCAGTCCACCGCACAAGAAGGCGCATCCATATTCCATAAACACACGCATCTCTATGCTTCCAGTGTGCTGGTGCGGTAAACGCCCTGTGAGAGATTCCCGAGAGGCGGTGTCATTTTTTTTATTAGGACTGGAACTTCTAGAAGATTCTATTTATATTAGATAGCTGCAATAGCTCAACAAGAACTCAGCCCTCGTACCCGAGAGAGGCTTTCGGGAATCGTATGACCTGCTGCCGCTCATCCCAAAGATAACCGACTGTTGACCGCAGCTTTCTCGCTCCTTTTCGAGCGTGCCGCACCGGACCCCGCGCGTTAGAAAACAAGACGTTTTGGAGGATGTACTACAACACCGCGCAACGGCAGGAAGAACTTGGATATTAGGATAAGAAACACCGCTCTTCGTTTTGTAAAAGGGTTTGACAGTTGAAAAAGGGACACTGACAGCGCGACAATGCCAGAAGAAAAAGGTAATATAGCGCAGGTTCGTTTTCTCCTACCGAACGTGTGTTTACTTTGTCCGGAGCACGGGTCGGTTATGGGACATAGACGCTTCTCGATGGCCACTGTAGACCGTAGCCCTCAGCGCAGTGTGCGTCGACTTGAAAGGCAATGGAGGGTTCATTGATTTATCGTTGTACAGAAAAGGTATGCAGTATTCTGCCCAATAAGACATAGCCTACCTTATCTCTTTGGACTACTTTAAGGGACAATTAGGGTTTATTCCATCATTTAATATGATTAGACAATTGTCATAAAATGAATACAAAACAGGACCTTTGTGTATTATGTAATCCTAATTAAATTGACATTAGCCAGATATTAATACCAGAAACAAACAACAACACTCTCTCAGTGTAGGCTATGACTAATAATGTGCCAGAATGATATGCGACAACACTCCATGAAGTCCCTGGCAGGGAGCACTGTGCTTTTGGGCACCAGCCTGACTGTGACACAAGATGCCTGTCTGGCTGGCCGTTCAGGCATGAAACCAATGACAAGGGGCCGATCTGGCTCAAATTGGAAAACAAATTAGATATTTTGTTATGACAGGAGATATGTTTTTGTTGTGTGTGTGTGTGTATCTGTGTGTGCACGTGTGTGTGTGTGTGTGCATGTGTGTGTGCGTGCACGTGTGTGTCTGTGTACATGTGTTATAGCAGCATTACACAGTGTGATCTGGAAAAGATGAAGTAACATCCCACAGCCCTTTCCCCTATTTTCTGATAATATGCAGCGACAAAGAGGGAGTCCAAACAAATGCCTCAGCCTATAGAATCAAAGTGTTTTCTCCGGACTGCAATGTCATGTCCTTAGCTGCCTTGTTGAGTTTGAGACACAGCCATCTTTAGAGGGGCAGCTATGTCTTGGTTATGAATGGACTGTTGGCCATAGCGGCAGTGTGTCTGTGTGGACGGGGAGGTGTGGACAGTTTGTAAGATCACAATGTGATGATGCTCGGCTTTGAAAGCTGTTCTTGTGGGGATGGCTAGCTGTCAACAGGCAGAGCGACACCCACTGGCGTGTACCCCCCCCCCCCCCCGCAGCCCCTGGAGGTAGCCCCCATAGAGTTAGGAATTACAATACTAGAATGGACATGAACCTTTAGATGGCATCAAGGTCAGGGAGTTGGTCAACCAGGGTTTGCCAGTGCTGTGATAAAATATTTGGTTAAATAATGAATTTGAAGAATTGATCTGCTCTGTATGTTTGTTAGCTATCTAGCCAGTCAGTTTTAGAGGAATGATTCCAGAAATGTGACAAATGAACTGCCGATATGCCAACATCCCGTTTAAACAATACAGTCAATCTATAGCCATTACACTTGCTGAAATCAGTAGACGATAGGACTTAGACAAGTTGTTAATGAAACAAGTACTGATATTGTATCATATAATAGAACTCTCAGCTTTCCAATAATATATATATATATATATATATATATATATATTTATGGCCTGTTTACATTTATTTTAGAAGCTATTTATACAGAAAATGTGTATAAAACCCATATAAACGTATTTATAATTATATGACTATATTTTAGGTTGACAATAATTATATTAAAATGTCTGATATATCACATGCCTTTGTTTTATATTTTTGCATAAGTAAAATCATGACAATATGTGTAGAACTGCAGGAAATTAGCTTAAAAAATGCAAATTCATCTGTCCTGTTTCTTTCGTCAGAGGAGATGAGGGAAGGGAGCACTGCGCCTACCTCGCTCTCCGAACAAATTGCATGAATTAAGGAACAGTCTGAACTAGAGAGGAGATTCTGCAACTCTTGGAGCACAATGGAAGTAAAAAACAAAAAAGAAGCTTATTCAAAGTTACAGGTTTGTTACATTTCGGCTTTTGGCCTTCTTCCTCAGAGGACATGAGGAAAGGAGATGAGGAGAGAAAGCCATGTTTAGCATTCAGACACAGGCACTTCTAAATGAACTGTCTTCATCCTAGAGGTTCATGGAGATAGGATGTGTACTATGTTCAGTTTAAATAGTTATGCATTCCTATCCCTATCCCTTGGGCATATGCCAGTGTTTTTACATCACCAATGCTGCTAAAGAAATGCCGACTCAAAGGTTATCCTGAATGGTTATTCCAGGCCTTGTTGTTCCAAGCTGGTATACACAAACAGTTAGCACAAATAGGCCTCTCTCTCTCTCTCTCTCTCTCTCTCTCTCTCTGCAGTAACCCACCCCACCCCACCCCACACACACACACAAACCAACAATACCATCTCAAGCTATGTGCTGTGATTTTTGTGCTGCATCATGGTGTCTGCTGTGTGAGCAGGTCACATGGTTCCTATATTACCCGCGCTCATTCCATCCTCCGAGCGCCACGTCTCCTCTTCTCTCATCCTCATCTCCTCTCTACTCCTCTCATCCGCCACTGACTTTGCCTTTGTCCTAGCCGGCTATGGCGTTACATTCAACTGACTTCGTACATGCTTTAAATCAGAATGTCATGGCTTCACAAATTGTCACCGACGCGAAATTGCTTAGTAATGGTCGGGTGTCACTCATGAATTAGTCACACATAGCCTATAGGCAAAGCTGGAGTCCCCTTCAACATTGCACTGATCTGAACCCAGTGTGTCAAAGCTTTAGATATCGCTGTAATGCTTAATGTCGTAAGCCCCTCGTGATGCCGTCACGTCTCAGATGTAAACAACCATTAAAGACCCACTGAAGAGGATGCTATTTAAGAGGATACTATTTGAGTGTCGTCCTTAAATACTGAGCTGCAGCTAAACCTAATCAATTCTATTAACCGAGTTACGTACTCAGTCACGGTCGGCTGGTCGGCCATATCTGGACTGACCGGCGCACAGAGCTGATCTCATCACCCAGATTTCAGGGAGAGAGGGAAAAAAGATTAAGAGCGAGATAGACAGAAGTTGGTGACAGAGAGGGAGGGAGGGTGAGAGAGAGAGAGAGAGATAACTAGACAGAGATGGTGAGAGAGAAACAATGAGATGGATGGCACTTGTAAATCATCGACAAGCATGTTAACATTGATGTCCTTGGAATGTCAAAGGCAGTAATTTGTCTGTCTGTGTCTGTCTGTGTCTGTCTGTACCAAAAAAAAGAGTTGCATCATCATCTTTTGAATGGGGATAAAGCACTCTGTAGTATTTGACCCTGGGGTCATGGGTCATAGGTCAAATGCATGTCAGATCATGTCAGGCATGACAGCACAGGTTTATCTGTGAGCCTGCATTGCTATTGTGGCAGTAAGTTCAGGTGTAGTTTTCCATTATAATTTTTTCACCATAAATCTGATTGTGATCATTTTTGTTGATCTGCATGGGGGACTCCCTGGATTTGGGGGGCTCCCTGATGTTGATAGCCATGCCAGAATAAATCATTCCAAAATGAAAGAATATGGATTACAGAGCTAAAGCTAGGGGATCTAACGCCTATCCCTGTTAAGGTACATCCCAAGGTCAATGTTTTGGCCACCAGAAAATGCCCCTGCGGTGGTAACCCGAGCATTTTAATCGTCCACCACTGCCAGCCAGGCAGATGGACCCTGCCTGGAATGGAGCACCATGGAATCGCCTTGGGTTGAGGGAACAGGGATATTTTTAGTGGAGAGCATGGCTCCTGGAACAGGAATTCAAGATGGCTGCCCATCTGGGCCACACTGACTGCTCACCTACAGTAGCTATCGGCCAACCTTGAAGGAAAAATACCTGCCTGTGTATGGTATTTGTGCGTGCACATGTGTGTGCTTATGCACGTGTGTGATAGAGGTCGACCAATTCATCGGGATGGACGATTAATTAGGGCCGATTTCAAGTTTTCATAACAATTGGAGATCGGTATTTTTGGGCGCCGATTTGCCGATAAAAAAAAAATATATATATATATATATTTTTATACCTTTATTTAACTAGGCAAGTCAGTTAAGAACACATTCTTATTTTCAATGATGGCCTAGGAACGTTGGGTTAACTGCCTTGTTCAGGGGCAGAACGACAGATATTCACTTTGTCAGCTCGGGGGATCCAATCTTGCAACCTTACAGTTAACTAGTCCAACGCAATAACGACCTGCCTCTCTCTCATTGCACTCCACAAGGAGACTGCCTGTTACGCGAATGCAGTAAGCCAAGGTAAGTTGCTAGCTAGCATTAAACTTATCTTATAAAAAACAATCAATCATAATCACTAGTTAACTACACATGGTTGATGATATTATTGATTGATTATATTATCTAGCGTGTCCTGCGTTGCATATAATCTGACTGAGCATACAAGTATCTAAGTATCTGACTGAGCGGTGGTAGGCAGAAGCAGGCACGTAAACATTCTTACAAACAGCACTTTCGTGAGTTTTGCCCGCAGCTCTTCGGTGTGCGTCAAGCATTGCGCTGTTTATGACTTCAAGCAAGCCTATCAACTCCCGAGATGAGCCTAGTGTAACCGAAGTGAAATGGCTAGCTAGTTAGCGCTTGCTAATTCTCGTTGTGTTGCTGGTTCGAGCCCAGGGAGGAGCGAGGAGAGGGACGGAAGCTATACTGTTACACTGGCAATACTAAAGTGCCTATAAGAACATCCAATAGTCAAAGGTTAATGAAATACAAATGGTATAGAGGGAAATAGTTCTATAATTCCTATAATAACGACAACCTAAAACTTCTTACCTGGGAATATTGTAGACTCATGTTAAAAGGAACCACCAGCTTTCATGTGTTCTCATGTTCTGAGCAAGGAACTGAAATGTTAGCTTTCTTACATAGCACATATTGCACTTTTACTTTCTTCTCCAACACTTTGTTTTTGCATTATTTAAACCAAATTGAACATGTTTCATTATTTACTTGAGGCTAAATTGATGTATTATATTAAGTTAAAATAAGTGTTCATTCAGTATTCTTGTAATTGTCATTATTACAAAGAATTAAAAAAATAGGCCGATTAATCGGTATTGGCTTTTTTTTGGTCCTCCAATAATCGGTATCGGCGTTGAAAAATCATAATCGGTAGACCTCTCGTGTGTGAGTGGTTGGGTGGGGGGGATATAGATGGCATGTCCCCGAGGTCTGTAGTGGTACATAGCTCAGATTGTTTTCTGGCTGTGACCTTTGGGAGGGCGACACTGTGGGTTTGTGTCTGTCAGCGAGGGAGCAGAGGAGAACAGGGTGATTGATGAGCAGGACATCTGTGCCAGGCTATAGGTCTTGGTGTTATGTGTGTTATGGGATGGGCTCAATAGCTCAGTACAGTGTTTTCTGTTAGCCTAGCCCTTGGAGGTTCTTCATAGCACATTGTGTTCCTTGTATGTCAAGAGTGCTCCTTCATACTATTTACCCTGAAATGCTCTAGGCCTAAACTGTACCCATTACAAGAGAAGCCCCCTAGTGGAATCATATTGGACCCCCCCAAGCCGTATTTATTGTCCAGACAGGAAGTGAACGATACAGGATCCACTAAACAAGTGCGTGCCAGGGGTAGTGTATGCTGGTCCGGCCGAGAGAGCGAGCGAGAGGGAGAGGGCAGTGGGCAGACCCCCCCATTTCCTCCAATAGAATAGTCTCGGCTGGACTCTTGCTGTGCCACATGGTTTCAATCAACTCAGGCTCTTGATGTGCCTCAGACCATTTTATGAGGATGCGTGACTTTCCTTCTCCCAAATTCTTGCCTTTATTGGTACAGTAGCAGCCAGTGTTGTGGTTCCAAAGTCTGGTCACAGTTTTGTCCTGTGTCGGATACATTTGTACTCTGCCTTGACTCAGAGTAAAAAACTCATCATTATCAGCTTCCATTCAGTGAGCGCGTAAAACCGCTTCTTGATGCCAAATATATCATGAACATCTTATCGCCTATTGAAACTTGGGCTTCCTACTAACTCACTATTAGTAAGGGGCGATGGGGGGAAATTGTAACAGTCTTTATATCTATTATAGACATGTTTGCGCAGTGGCGAACCGTGGCTATTGGACCTAGGCTTTCAGTTGGGGGAGAGATAGCAGAAAACCGGGCATACCTTAATGCGCCCAACTGAATCGAACAGGCCTGAGGCTGAGCCGAGCTTTCTGTGCTGCCACTCACACAGAGACAGAACCCGCACAGATAGTGCTACCAGCAACAACAACCACACGGCTTACACTAACCTACTGTACGGTAGCCTCACACCATCACTATCACAACATCCCCAACAGTGACACATCACAGGATGTGCGTGACAGGTTTGTGATGCTGAGAGGACAGTGACCGTAATAGCAGCGCAGTCCATGTGGGAGAGTGCACTTTCTGTAAAACATACAGGGCCGATAGAACGAGATAAGTCACACAATGCATGATGTGAACGGATAAGCAGTTCCATTCACTCGGACATAATAAGCCAGTAGGTCCCAATCACAGGAATACAAAAACACAACCATTAGGCGAAGCGTTTCCAAATCGAAATGCACAGTTATTACTTCCCATTGCAAACATGTTTTTTTTAAACGTTCAGCACACAAAGTAACCGATGATCTAAAGTTCAAATGCGACAGTTTCACACACGTAAAGTTATTTTCAAAGAGGTAGCAAACAACAGCAAGTGGTCTGCAATAAAAAAAATAACAGTTCCACTCGCCGTGTTTTCGATCATTTGAAACGGATGCTGATCCCTTGAAAGGTATCTTCTTGTTCGAAGTTGCTAGTGAAAAAGGGCAAATCTAACAAATTAGCAACAGCATCCTTTTCGGTAACACCTGCTGCAGCCGCTTCAAACTAGCCTACAACAAAAGCTAGCTAGACCGCGGGAAAACTATTGCTCCCTACTGCACAGTTTCCATATGTTTTTGTTAAAACAGTCCCATCCATTACAAGTCAAAATGTGATTGGTTGATTCCACTGTCACTGCACAATTCTGGCCTAATAGATTTCAATGGAAGATGCCTTCTCTCTCGCTTCTGATGGCCTAGCCAATGGCTGACTTAGCTAGAATTATCTCCCTGGAGACTACCAAAGAAAAATCCTGATTGGATATTTATTTTGCTTCAGTGTTAACCCTTTCCTTTCCAACAGAAACTGAAGAGAATAAATCAGAATATCATTGAAAATTTGAATATAATTAGAATATAATTTAACTATTATTGAACAGATTAAATAGAAATGAAAAAAAGGTATATTTTAAAACTGCATTTATTTATTTTATAAATCCTTAGCCCTTCTCTGAAGGCATAGAAGGCCCTCGTGTAGTAATAAATTGTAGAGTGGCTCTCTATTTTCTCTCAGCATTTTCCCACCATTCTGAATGTCTAAAGAATCCACAAGTTCTTCTGAAATATGAACTCTTTTTATGGTGGCAATTTGACAAAATTCCAATCATGCTCTTGAATTGGACTTGCGTTTTTCTGGTCTCTGTCTTGACTCGGTCTCGCCCCGCTCTGGTCTTGGTCTTGAATCAGTCTCGCTTTAGCTGGTCTCGAACACAACACTGGTAGCAGCATACCCACATGCTGAAGACTGGTAGTTTACACTGTAATAAGACAGAGTTCTGCTTCCTGTTGACAAGCAGCAGACTTCCAATATATGCCAGAGTATTTGATTTGATATTTTATTATATTATATGCCTCCTGTTGTACTTTCATGTGATTACTACGAATATCTCCATAAAAATGCAACAGATCGTAATCCTGAAGTATGGATTGGAATTCAAAGCAGATTTTGGGGTCACAGTGCACAACCAGCACCACACCTCTAGCCTTTATGGTGAATATCCTTGTTTCTTTGTCATCCCAAGGCATTAGTTCACGGAGGTTCATGAGATCTTGTTTGCCTTGAAGTTTGCCTCACACACTCCCCGATCCCTGTTGTTTAACCGGTCTTCCCGCTCGCTGTATAAAACTGAAAAAATAGCTCTTTAAACATTCCCAGAATGCTTTGCTCTACCTCTGAGTCTGGTTCTTCTATTCATGGCCGAGAGGCCCAAGACCTCAAAGGGATAATAAATGGCGTTGAAGGTGTTTTTCACTGTCGTCGGTAGTATTTACCATGTAAAGAGTACCTACAGGCAACAGACATAACTCTACAGCTTGTGCCTAACATGGCTTTGTTTGAGTCCCAAATCTCATTTGGGCCTAAGTAGAGGCTAAACAGGGACATTTCTCAATGGTAATGTTGGCAGGCAAAGAACAGAGAGGAGAAACTCTTGAATGAATGAATAAATGGAGGGACACTGAAGCTGAAACTGGTTCTCGGGTAAACACTAGTCTAGCAAACGGTGCCCTGCTTAGCACAGGCAGTCTATCTGAATGCCATTGTTTCCCCCTTCTTTGAACCCCAATTAGGAGTAACCATGGTGTCCAAAACAGAACCGGTTTGACGGGCATCGACGAGAGAGAGAGAGAGAGAGAGAGAGAGAGAGAGAGAGAGAGAGAGAGAGAGAGAGAGAGAGAGAGAGAGAGAGAGAGAGAGAGAGAGAGAGAGAGAGAGAGAGAGAGAGAGAGAGAGAGAGAGAGAGAGAGAGAGAGAGAGAGAGAGAGAGAGAGAGAGAGAGAGAGAGAGAGAGAGAGAGAGAGAGAGAGAGAGAGAGAGAGAGAGAGAGAGAGAGAGAGAGAGAGAGAGAGAGAGAGAGAGAGAGAGAGAGAGAGAGAGAGAGAGAGAGAGAGAGAGAGAGAGAGAGAGAGAGAGAGAGAGAGAGAGAGAGAGAGAGAGAGAGAGAGAGAGAGAGAGAGAGAGAGAGAGAGAGAGAGAGAGAGAGAGAGAGAGAGAGAGAGAGAGAGAGAGATCAGTGATGGGATGATGACTTGCATGGGTGAGTATGCGAGCGCTTTGTGTCATTATAAATGGAGAAGGGTGTGTGCATTTCCTATCTAACCTCGGTGCCGCTCTCCGTTTCTTTCAGTGTTTCATCAGCAGGGTGTCCACAGCCCTCTGGAGCAGGGGGTCAGCAGCAGCAGCTCCATCCCCTGTCAGAACTGTGGCAAGGCCTGTAAGGGAGAGGTGCTGCGCGTGCAGAACAAACACTTCCACATCAAGTGCTTCGTCTGCAAAGGTACGTCGGCCTTGACCCCTAACCTCTTGATCCAGTCATTTAGCAGACGCTCTTATCCAGAGCGACTTAAAGGAGCCATTAAATCAAATCAAATCAAATGTATTTGTCACATAGAAATACATTTGATTTGATTTAATTGCCTTGCAGATGTTTCACCTCGTCGGCTTGGGGATTTCGAACCAGCAACCTTTCGGTTACTGGCCCAATGCTCTCACCAGATACAGATACAAGGACACACAAAGACTGCTGACTAGTTATCATGAGCACAGGCAGTTAGCTACTGGGTTTCCTGCATTCTTATGGGCATTGGTTATAGCAGGTGCAACATACAGTCATCATGTTTGCTACCGTATCTCACTCACTCACCAGAGCACTACCATAGAAAACAAACAGGCTAGGTTAGATAGGGCAGGTCAAAAAGCAATCAAAGAACAGAAGGATCAGTGTATCCTGTTTTGTCTCTTTTAATGTGTGTGTGTGTGTGTCTGTGTGTGTCTGTGTGTGTGTAGCTAAAGAGTTGGCTGCTGTGATCTCATATTCAGCCCACTCCTCCTTTCTCTCTCAGTCATCTACATTGCACTCTGTAAGGCCCCAGTCTTTCACTAGGGGCTGGTGTCAGTGTGATGTTGTTATGAACACAAGCGGGGTTGCTAGGAAACCAGCGGGGTCGGGACAATGTTGGGCACTTCCTTCAGTTTATCACGTTTATTCTTACATCAGTGTGTAATGACACTGGACCCCCCCCCCCCGGCCATTCAAACTCACATCTAGGAACGAGGGATAGGTAAAAAGGAGAGAGGAAATGAAGAGGAGCTGAAAAATAAAAAATAAAGGCAGGTCTAGACTCTAGTGAGTGACACTGTCTAAAGAGATCATCCTCTCATTTAGGCTTAGGTGGTATCCAGATTGTCATACCTTCATATCGACCTTGTGCCATACCGGGATATTTGGTAATGCCGGCACTGGACACAAGGGGCGCTATTTTCAGACTTCACTGAGCCGTTGTAATCGGAAGGTTAGCAATGCTAACAAGGACATGTAAAATCCCATATAGAATGATAACTAGATGCTAATGAAGGCATTGTGACCATTGTATACAGTCTCTGCCCTAAACTGGGCAGACATCCCAGTTCATAATGTTATACAAGTAACTCTTAAAAATGCTACTCACGGTTTGCTGCACGCACAAAACAAATATTAGACAGCAAAGCTCTTGATCCAGGAGGGGAATCTCTGCTGTTACCAGCAAGCTAAACTTCGCTAGATAGCTAACTAGCTACTGAATTAGCAAACCAAATGAACAACTGCAGAGCATTTAACACATTTAAGAGAGTTAACTTAATAGTTATAAGATATCTAGCTGGCAAACATTTAGTTGCGAATTCCATACTCTAAGTAGATCACCTGGTGCACAACAGTGAGTGACTCACAAGGCTCCAGTCTCTTGTCGTGCTTGTAAACAAACAATTATGTGACAGGTGAAGTTAAGAACGCGATATTCTTTATCTCCTAACATATTGCGCAAGTTGACTACTGGTATTTGCTTAAAAAGTCGCGGGCAAATATTCAAATGTATTAAAAAACATCAAAGGAATAGTTTCAACGGTATTGACGGTATTGTAGTACAATCCCGTAGCTATTTCAGAATACCGCCCAAGCCTACTCTCCATGTTGAAATGTTTATCTCTGGTTTACTGATTCATAGGGGAAGTCTGGTCCGAGGGGAAATGTGCTATAAGTGTGAAGATTCTTACACCTGCAATAGTATTTTATTACATTTTCTTTAGCAATTCCTACATTTTCAATATTTCCTCCACTTTATGTTTTTGGTTTATGCCTGAAATACAGTATGTATTCATGTTTTGTTCCTTTGTCAGTGTGGTTTCTCATAGGAAATGTACGAGGCTCGTTAATGAAATGTCAGGCATTTAGAGGGCGGTATTAATACCCCTTATAGACTCAACACTGACAGGGAGAGGCACCGAGGGGGTTCGTCCACACCCCAATCCCAATCCCTTAACCACCCCCCAACCCCCTAATGACAAAAAAAAACTAAACTAGAGTGTTTACCGAGACAACACCCAGCTGAACCACCCCCCTTATCAGGAAGCCTTATTTTGCCCTTCCCAGAATTCCACTGCAGGAATGCAATTTTCCATCTAATTGTTGGATTTATACTGCCAGAATTCTTCATGTATCCTGAGGTATGGAGGGTGGGGGCCCGTTTTGACAATAAACTTCCAGATGTTGTGGACTGAGTGTACCCCAGAGCTTGAGGTATAAGTTACTCTGAAGTCCAGATCTAGGAACAGATTACCCTACCTCTAATCTTAACCTTAACCATTAGAGGGATGAATAAACATCTGACCCTGTATCAGTGGTTGGAGGTAACTTCAACCTACTCTGGCTCCAGCCACTTTATAGGCTGCAACAGGGCCGTATCAGAAAACCATCAAAGACTCCTCAGGTTGACCTGGAGGAGAATCAACCATATCAAATATATGACCTCCCTGTCTGCTTATCGCTAATTAGAGCTACCGCGGGTGTAAGCCAGGCGTCTAACGGTGCCAGTTCTGAAGGGGAAACCATTAGCGCTTTGCTAGCCAATTATAATTAGCACTATGCTACACAGGGTTAGACATTTAATGTAACCCCCCCCAGTGGCTCTGGTAGTCTGATATCATCAGGGCTAGGAGTGGTAACATAAAATACAGCCTCAGAAGAAGCCTTAGGCTGTTTCATCATGTTACTTTTAGCTAGCTAATTCACTTTATGCTAGGAATGCTATCAAGTGTTGCTAGCTTTTGTTGATGCAAGAACTCTTTCTGTCACATAGTGTCCTGTTATGTCAGATTTTATGACACCCGATTAATTAGTTAGTTAGTGAATCAGCTATGTCCAAATTGAAAGATACACTGAAACTGTTGTCTGGCAGAACATTGAGGAGATTTTTATCCCTCGCCTGTTTTTGTTCTCATGGAGGATGATAACATCACAAAAGAATTTTCACACAAAGGGGAATTGCCTACTGCCAGCAAAACTGTGGACACCCGATCTTACTATACAAGCTTACAGGCCAGTGAGCATTATGCACACAGACCTATGGAAAAACAGGCAACTGTTAGCGATATCAGCTATCAATTTCATTATTAACCTATCCAAATAGATTCCTTCCTGGAACTATTGGTGTTGGACAGTAAACATACACGAACAACCACATGTTCCGGGGTCTATTTGACAGGGGGGGGGGGGAACAATGGCAGCTGTTTTAGATATTTTCAATGGGGGTGTTGGCTTTTGGCCTCTCTGTTCTCTTGTTGCTTGACCAGAACCTTCGTAGCTCGGGTGCTTTTTTTGTTGTTGTCACTCAGGGATGGGACAGTGACCTCACCCCACACTCACACATACCACCAACGCCCACCTCTGTCAGACCTTGAAACTGGCCCAGGGTCTAGTGCTTGTTCCGTAGGGGTCCTTCTGGGCCAGGTCTAGATTTGAATGGAATGTACTCAATAGGGATAGTACAGTAAACACAGTCTGTTGTGTAGGGCCCAGAGGTTTTCCTGTTCAGGACAAACTAAGCACCTTGAACATAAGCTACTGTAGACTAAAAAAACATCAGGTTTTCTCCTGTTCTATGTCAGGGCCTGTGAACGGAGAGAGGAGAAAATCCGATGTACAAACATGATGTAATACGCTGTGGGAACGGATAACAGACACAGACCCACGCTAGCTTGCCTCTCTTACGTTGTCTTAGTAGTCTGCAAGCAGTTTAGCTCCACCGAGTGGGGGCAAAGTCTCACCTTGAAGTGAGTTTCTGTTTCTCATGTCAAAATGATCGACCGTGGGCAAAACAATCGACCATAGACTCTGCACTCCAATCCCCACGTAGCATTTTATTCTGTCAAGGACACACATGTCCACTCATACTACCACCCAGGCATACACTGTAAAATACAAAGGGGCTTCTGCAAGGGACTGCCAGCAAGGTCACACACAGACATATCGGCATACACATTGCACACAGTACACACTGTATATATTTAATAGCAGCAGTATATTGAGGCTGTATGTAGGGTCACTTGGTGTCTTGAAGACTAATCTGGCTTAACCAGATGTCTGGGCTGGCTGTTGTGTACATTTTAATTTTCATCTGCAGGATCAGGATAGGGAATTAGATTAGCCACAAATTACATCTAAATGACATGCAATTTCATTAGCATCCTGTGGTCTGGTTCTGTTCAGCTTTCAAAAAGGTAATTTGCACGTGCACACACACTCACTCACACACACACACACACACACACACACACACACACACACACACACACACACACACACACACACACACACACACACACACACACACACACACACACACACACACACACACACACACACACACACACACACACACAGGGGCAGTGTTTCTACAGCCCAGACTATTGATAGTTCGATGTTAGCCTTCAAACAGGCCTCTCCAACCAGGGAATTGTATGCACACAGACCCGGTCTGATTCATTTGTTGATGAGCTGCTCAGGCGTGTGTTGTCAGTGTGTATTATTTCCACTAAGGAAAGCTGCTGGTTAGGAAACATTATGAAACATGTCAACAGAGCATTTCAAGACAAATCGGAAATCCCTGAATACAGTTCAGGGCACATATTCATAAAGCGTCTTAGAGTAGGACTGTTGATCTATGATCAGTTTTGTCTTTTAGATCATGATGATTAAGATTATATGGACGGGGTGAGGAACTGATCCTAGATCAGCTTGATGATTACAGGCCCCGATAGATTAAACTAGTTGGATGTGGAAGTACACCTCAAAGTGTCTTCATCCGTTTAATCCTGTATTATTACAACCCAAGAAATGACTCCGTTTTAAGTCGTAAATCTCACCGTGAATGACCTTGAAGAAATGATACAATAGACAGAGAGGTTTCTTATTATTTCTCTCAGCAGGAAATGTATGAATTAGGTGGAGAAAATCACTCTGATTTCACATAGTGTTCAGAGGGGAATCCTCCGAGGAGATATTCTGAGTGCCTTTACTTCGTAAGTAGCTTCCGTTTCCATTTTCCCTTCATGCTACATTAGATAACCTTTCACAAATGGGATGTTCTGAGGATAGGGAGTTTTGGGCCTCGCAGACGGGCATTAGTCTATTATATTCTGTATTGTATAATAGTATTGTCAGAATCCTGGTCAATGTAGACTCTTGTTGACCGGCTATAAACAGGCAGTATAAGGAAGGGTTAAGGTGTGTGTGTGTGTGCGTGTGCGTGTGCGTGTGTGTCTGTGCTAGGACGATAAAAGACAATTCCACAGATAATGGAATTACGCTTTGACTCAGTTTTTTCACATTAAAAGGTCGATGTCCACGCTCCTGCGGAAATATAATTAGCATAATAATAAAAAATACCATGCAACTCTATGCACGAGGACTACTTTTAACAATTTCCACTGGAAAATGTACAGAAACAGATTTAGTGTTAGAACTATGCAAATGCAAACTTTGGTAATGTTATTTTTTGAGTGTGTGTGTCGGGAGGGATGTTTTTATTCATGTAGGCTACACTGTCCTGGAAAATCATTTTAAATGTAGTCACCTTAGTGTGTCCGTCCGGTTGTGGCTCTGTTTATCCCCAGCTTCCTGTTTTTATTCAGCCACCACGAGTCGAAGGTCATCTATATTAATGCCTCTCTCTTACACAATGCACCCATACTAATAATTCATGAGACATGGGTCTCGGTGTGTGTGTGTTTATGTATTGTCTACCTCTAGAGTATCATTCAATTTCTGCTTGATGTCAACGCTCTGACTGACTGGGAAACCCTGGCCTAGCGCACTAGTGGGGCTGCAGCACTATGAAGTAGTCGGGTTCAGTTCCCACGTAAAAATACTGCAGTTTACTATAGAACACTACAGTACTGTAGTAAACTGTAGTATACTTTATAATACTCTACTACACACTGTAGTATCCCTCTAACATAAGTAGTACTTACTGTAAAATATTGTAGTATACTTTACAGTAAATACTACAGTATTATATGCAAAAAAACTATAGTAAATACTACAGTAACGTTTGCAAAAACACTACGGTCTGCAAAAGCACTACACTTTTTATTAACTATAGTAAATACTACAGTACTTAATTTGCATATACCCTGCCCATTCCCCTCCTCCGTATCAACATTTCTGCCACCCATAAGTGAGAAACCCACTTGCCAAGTATAGACCATATATTGGGTGCCCTGCAGGTTATACAAAAGAGCAGGAGCTCATAAATATCCATTCATACCCCAGTTCATCCTACCTACAGGTTATTAGCTCTTTTAGTATTTCTACAGTAGGTTTCCTCAAAGAGGAAAGATAATAAAACAAAAACACTGTAAAGAAAATTCTACAGTAGTGTCTGCAGAAACACTACAGTATCAAATCAAATGTATTTATTAAGCCCTTCTTACATCAGCTGATATCTCAAAGTGCTGTACAGGAACCCAGCCTAAAACCCCAAACAGCAAGCAACGCAGGTGTAGAAGCATGGTGGCTAGGGAAAAACTCCCTAGTAAGGCCAAAACCTAGGAAGAAACCTAGAGAGGAACCAGGCTATGAGGGGTGGCCTCTTCTGGCTGTGCAGGTTGGAGAACATTTTAAAATGTTCATAGATAACCAGCAGGGTCAGATAGTAATAATCACCGTGGTTGTAGAGGGTGCAACATGTATACTACAGCCTGCAAAATACAATTTAGTGAATACTATAGCATTTATAAAATAGTATTTCTTTCATGTGGGATTGGCCTAGCTATGGATCTCAAATAGTTATTGAGACTAAGTTATTGTATTTCTCACTCCAGCAAAGTCAGTAGCTACTTCCTATCCATAAAATTAGGAAACCTAATCTACTGCAACATAATATCACATGGCTTTCTTCTCTCAAGCATTAGGCTACACACCCCTTACCAGCACTCCAGACTCACAGTTCAATAGGTCAGAGGCCTTTGAGACACACACACACACACACACACACACACACACACACACACACACACACACACACACACACACACACACACACACACACACACACACACACTACTGGGCATCCAGTTTCCACTAAGCATGCATAATGGAGGGCCCACTGCTTATTTAGCGAGTAACACTCGGCTCACACCGAGGCTTGAACCCAGGACCACAACGAGGCTTGAACCCAGAGCACAACTGACCGCCCTCTGGAAGTATCTTACCAGTTGGCGGCACTGAAAAATGTTCAATTCGGGCAGCGCGAGTAGCGACACTTCAGGCTGAGGAGTAAGTTTCACACATCCCCATGTGCTACAAATGCTCCGTATCATAAGTCAATGCCCTATACCGACTAATAATACTAACCATGAGCTAACACTTTCTAATGTCTTCGAAAGCCAAGTCAACAAACAGATTATCGACCATTTCGAATCCCACCATACCTACTCCGCTATGCAATCTGGTTTCAGAGCTGGTCATGGGTGCACCTCAGCCACGCTCAAGGTCCTAAACGACATCATAACCGCCATCGATAAGAAACAATACTGTGCAGCCGTATTCATTGACCTGGCTAAGGCTTTCGACTCTGTCAATCACCGCATCCTCATCGGCAGACTCGATAGCCTTGGTTTCTCAAATGATTGCCTTGCCTGGTTCACCAACTATTTCTCTGATAGAGTTCAGTGTGTCATATCAGAGGGCCTGTTGTCTGGGCCTCCGGCAGTCTCTATGGGGGTGCCACAAGTTTCAATTCTTGGGCCGACTCTCTGCTCTGTATATATCAATGATGTCGCTCTTGCTGCTGGTGAGTCTCTGATCCCCCTCTACGCAGACGACACCATTCTGTATACTTCTTGGCCCTTCTTTGGACACTGTGTTAACAACCCTCCAGACGAGCTTCAATGCCATACAACTCTCCTTCCGCTCCCTCAAATTTCTCTTAAATACAAGTAAAACTAAATGCATGCTCTTCAACCGATTGCTGCCTGCAACTGCCCGCCCATCCAGCATCACTACTCTAGACGGTTCTGACTTAGAATATGTGGACAACTACAAATACCTAGGTGTCTGGCTAGACTGTAAACTCTGCTTCCAGACTCACATCAAACATCTCCAATCCAAAGTTAAATCTAGAATTGGCTTCCTATTTCGCAACAAAGCATCCTTCACTCATGCTGCCAAACATAACCTTGTAAAACTGACCATCCTACCGATCCTCGACTTCGGCGATGTCATTTACAAAATAGCCTCTAATATCCTACTCAATAAATTGGATGCAGTCTATCACAGTGCCATCCGTTTTGTCACCAAAGCCCCATACACTACCCACCATTGTGACCTGTATGCTCTCGTTGGCTGGCCCTCGCTTCATACTCATCACCAAACCCACTGGCTCCAGCTCATCTACAAGACCCTGCTAGGTGAAGTTCCCCCTTATCTCAGCTCACTGGTCACCATAGCAGCACCCACCTGTAGCATGCGCTCCAGCATGGTCACTCCCAAAACCAATTCTTCCTTTGGCCGCCTCTCCTTCCAGTTCTCAACTGCCAATTACTGGAACGAACTACAAACATCTCTGAAACTGGAAACACTTATCTCCCTCACTAGCTTTAAGCACCAGCTGTCAGAGCAGCTCACAGATTACTGCACCTGTACATAGCCCATCTATAATTTAGCCCAAACAACTACCTCTCCCCCTACTGTATTTATTTATTTTGCTCCTTTGCACCCCATTATTTCTATCTCTACTTTGCACATTCTTCCACTGCAAATCTACCATTCCAGTGTTTTACTTGCTATAATGTATTTACTTCGCCACCATGGCCTTTTTTTTTGCCTTTACCTCCCTTATCTCACCTCATTTGCTCACATTGTATATAGACTTATTTTTCTACAGTTATAGAAATGTTATGTTTGTTTTATTCCATGTGTAACAACTCTGTGTTGTTGTATGTGTCGAACTGCTTTGCTTTATCTTGGCCAGGTCACAATTGTAAATGAGAACTTGTTCTCAACTTGCCAACCTGGTTAAATAAAGGTGGGGGAAAAAAACACATGCGGTTGACTGTGACATGTTTGTGATGGATTTGATCTCGGAACAATGACGTCTCTTCTTTAGGGAGTCATTGAATGTCTTTGTGTTGGGCCTAAATAGCTCACTCCTACTGTGTGTTTCATCCACTTGCCATTTGTGAGAAGGCTCTTTGATTAAACATGGTAGCCTATGCTTGAAAACAGGCTATTGTTCATTTGACAGCCTTATTGTGCGTACGGGAATAAAGCACATCCTAACAACACTTGATTTGATTGGATCTGATTCCATAAGTGCAGCAGCAGGCAGGGGAGCTGCTTTGACACATTCAAAATGAACAAAGGATACGAGATAAATGAAGGAGAGATGAGAGGAAGGAAGCTCAACCATTTCTGTTAGTGGAGAGGAGAGGAGCGTACAGGCCACACCCTCTCTCTGCTCTGTACTGAACTTTGGGGATTATGTGATGGTAAACTGGGTTAACCCGTAGCATAATCCACTCCGCTCAACACACCCTGAGAAGAACTGAAGCATTTAGAACAGTCCTTTACGTTCGTCTGATTGAAGATACTGCATCATCATCATTTAGACACTGATTTGTGAAAGGAACCGGTAATCTGAAATGGAAATATGTGCTCAGTGCTTCTCTCCTCTCTTCGTTAGCGCTTCTCTCCTCTCTTTGTTAGCGCTTCTCTCCTCTCTTCTTTAGCGCTTCTCTCCTCTCTTTGTTAGCGCTTCTCTCCTCTCTTTGTTAGCGCTTCTCTCCTCTCTTTGTTAGCGCTTCTCTCCTCTCTTTGTTAGCGCTTCTCTCCTCTCTTTGTTAGCGCTTCTCTCCTCTCTTTGTTAGCGCTTCTCTCCTCTCTTCGTTAGCGCTTCTCTCCTCTCTTCGTTAGCGCTTCTCTCCTCTCTTCATTAGCGCTTCTCTCCTCTCTTTGTTAGCGCTTCTCTCCTCTCTTCATTAGCGCTCTCTCCTCTCTTCATTAGTGCTCCTCTCCTCTCTTCATTAGCGCTCCTCTCCTCTCTTCATTAGTGCTTCTCTCCTCTCTTCATTAGCGCTTCTCTCCTCTCTTCATTAGCTGTTCTCTCCTCTCTTCATTAGCTGTTCTCTCCTCTCTTCATTAGCTGTTCTCTCCTCTGTTCATTAGCACTTCTCTCCTCTCTTCATTAGCTGTTCTCTCCTCTGTTCATTAGCGCTTCTCTCCTCTCTTCATTAGCACTTCTCTCCTCTCTTCATTAGCTGTTCTCTCCTCTCTTCATTAGCGCTTCTCTCCTCTCTTCGTTAGCGCTTCTCTCCTCTCTTCATTAGCTGTTCTCTCCTCTGTTCATTAGCGCTTCTCTCCTCTCTTCATTAGCGCTTCTCTCCTCTCTTCATTAGCGCTTCTCTCCTCTCTTCATTAGCTGTTCTCTCCTCTCTTCATTAGCTGTTGTTCTCTCCTCTCTTCGTTAGCGCTTCTCTCCTCTCTTCATTAGCACTTCTCTCCTCTCTTCATTAGCACTTCTCTCCTCTCTTCGTTAGCGCTTCTCTCCTCTCTTCATTAGCACTTCATTAGCGCTCTTCATTAGTGCTTCTCTTCAACTCTCTTTTCAGAGACAGACAGAAGGCCTATTTAGAGTGTCAGCATGCTGGCTGTCCTGCCTGGTTACTGAAAGAGATGAATTACTCATATTTATTATTACTCAGTCATTTACATTACTTGTCATGCTTAGGACTGATTTGTATTTATTTTCAATGGGTGATGACGGTCAAAATCATTATCTTCACTGTCATATCTTTATCATCATATATTTATCCTTCCCAGTCTTCTCTGAGTCATCCTCCAGCCAACACCATGTCCTTTCTACTAGGTCACAGGTCACACGAGGATGTTTCATGAGTCTATGTTGGTGCCAGTGTGTCCCAAACGTCTCATTCTCTGGCACCGGGAGTAGAGGCAGAGGGGATAGGATTCTATCTGCTACATACCAGAACATACCAGATCAGAGTCCTGACTGCATACCAGAACTCCTCCTTCCCAGGCTAAATCCATCCCCTAAACCTTCCCACCATGTTTGGCCCAATCCCCAATCCCCGTATGGGAATTCTGTCCACTGCTAATGTACAGTGGTTCCTCATTTAAAAGTTGCATCATACCGCAGTATAGTCTGCTGAGGTATGCTGTGATATGTTTCGGTGAGTCGCAGTGCTTGCCATTAATGCTAATTTGAAACACCAGGCGAGGTCTTTGAGCACATCTACTCCATCTTGATATACAGTATATACATCATGACCTATTATAAGGTTGTTTTGATTATTATGTGGATTATTATCAAGGAACAAGACGGGAGAATGGTCGTGGAAAGGCAAAAAGGTCAAAACCAGATCAGAGTCCAGGAGGTACAGAGTGGCAGACAGGCTCGTGGTCAAGGCAGGCAGAATGGTCAGGCAGTTGGGTACAGAGTCTAGAAACAGGCAAGGGTCAAAACCGGGAAGAATAGAAAAAGGGAAATAGCAAAAGAAGTATGGGAAAAACACGCTGGTTGTCTTGACTAAACATACAAGACGAACTGGCACAGAGAGACAGGAAACACAGGGATAAATACACTGGGGAGAAAAAGTGTTCTGCTGATTAAAGAAGCAATAAAATTGGCCTTCTTCAGTATCTGGAGTGTCTGGAGCATCAGCATTTGTGGGTTCGATTACAGGCTCAAAATGGGTCAGAAGCAAAGACTTTTCATCTGAAAGTCGTCGGTCTATTCTTGTTCTGAGAAATGAAGGCTATTCCATGCGAGAAATTGCGAGAAATTGCCAAGTAACTGAAGATCTCGAACAACGCTGTATACTACTCCCTTCACAGAACAGCGCAAACTGGCCCTAACCAGAATAGAAAGTTGTGCCCTGGTGCACAACTGAGCAAGAGGACAAGTACATTAGTACATTAGTGCATTAGTGCATTAGTACATACATTAGAAACAGACGCCTCACAAGTCCTCAACTAGGAGCTTCATTAAATAGTATCCGCAAAACACCAGTCTCAACGTCCATAGTGAAGAGGCGACTCCGGGATGCTGGTTACACTTCACCATAGGACTCAACTCTGACGGACCGCAGCATCTATCTGTAGTAGCCGAGATATTAGACTATCCCTTTGCAAATGAATGGAGATGTGAATGTTTCTGCTTGAACATCTCTCTCCCCTTGCACTAGAGTCCTGCATCGGACACAATAATCAGCTGGAGTTGAGAGAGAACTTGGGTAAATACAATGGCGCGATTACACTTGACATGTGGATGCCGATTTTTTTTAAATAGCCTACTTTTGCCTTACAGTCCATTACATGAACAAAGAGTGTTAGCTCGTGGAGAGGGTGCAATTCGCTACGCTCCAAACTGCAGATAACATAAAGCCAGCTATTGGGAAAGAATACTTGTGGATCTTGTTGATTTCCTCTATCGCCTCAAAGAGGCCACGCTCGCCTTGGAGGCAAACAAACAGCCTACTCTTCAACTGGTAATTCTGTTGTTCCAAAAGATAAAGCGTCACCTACAGATGGATTTGTGGTGTCAGAGAGAAGCCAGCTGCGAGCCTGCGACCTGGCACAGTGGATGACATCCTCTTCCTGCACAGCAATTTGAAGAGATCTGAGTAATGAATGGACTGTTTTCCAAGTTATTTAGTGGCTTTATTTGTTGGCTAATATTATTTGGCTCTTTCAAGGCATTTTGGGTTGTCAATGTGCCACAATGCATTGTGAAAATGTTAATGCATTGGTCTTAACTCATGACATGGTTTCTGTTTAGCAAAATGTTGCATAGACATGCAGAAAAGGAATAATAGCCTGCTGTCGGTAGTCATAGAAACAATTAGGCTAAACCAATTTATGTTATTTTGTTTGGGTAATGGATCGGCTCATGGAACTCATTAGAGGCGGCTTCTTTCTTCAATATAATCATTAATTCAGAAGGTTAAACCCATAGGTCTTCAGTGAATTCAATTAAATGACCAGGTTCATTTTTTGTTAGGTTGGAATAATCCCATGCCTTCTGGGGATTTGATCAAATCCAAAAGTTATGGGCGGAGTTAGGAAGTTGGTTGTATTACAATGTAAATGTATTTTTACTCCATCTGTCTGCACATTTCAAGACGTGGCATGTGAGGGTGCAGGGAGATATGTGCGGATTAACTTGGTCAAAACATTTCTTTACTCAAGGCGATCAGAAAGAATGTAGGTGCTTATTTATTGAGATCCAAAGCCAGAGATGAGTGAGTCACTCAGCTTTAGGCTGACAAAATAGCCTACTAAATAGGCCAAGCCTAAACTGATACATTAAATTGCCTAAATAAACTAGTGACAAACCAAATGAAATATCCCAGGTCTTGAAAATACGGGCAACCTTTATCCGTCCTTATACCCACGCTGGGCCTTCAGTTTCTTCTTCACGTCATCAAACAAGGACTCCATGTTTCAGAAACTCACTCTACATCGAGGGGCAGTCAGTCTCTCCACACTGTGGTAAATAAAGCTAGTTTGTAATCTTCAAATTCTTTCTGTCTGATTTTCGAGGGGAGAGAAACCCGAAAGCAACACTGAAAGCATAACCAGCGTTCTAACTCCCACTTGTGATAGTGTGACGCAATGGTCGGAATGAGCAATTTACCACAACATGCCGCTATCTACCACAAAGTGTCGGAGCATAACCTCACCACTTTTAATTGAGGAACCAATGTACCTGACCTGCGTTTTTTTGTGGGGTCCACCTGGGTAATCATCAACATCATCACCATGAGCCTGCACCACTGTAATGGCTGACTCAACCTCCACTTCCCCTACATTTCCCCCTTCCTTATACAGATAAATCCTTTCTGGCGTGGTCTGTGGTCTGTGGGCGACCATCTGCTGCAGGTATACATATCAATCTGTGAAAGACAAGCCTGCTGTAGACTTAGGGCCTTCACTCTCTTTTTCTCTCTCTCTCTCTTTCCCTCTCTCAGGAGAGAGTGAGCGAGAGACCGAGAGAGAGAAACAGAAGCGAGCGAGATGTCGGTTTCAGGTTACCCGCGCCGCTGGCAGAGGGTCAGGTGGCTCTAGGGTGGCGCCAGGATTGAAACACTCCTTATAGTTGTTTCCTAATTCCTCTGGCCCCTTTAGGGACCTGGATCAAAGAGAGGGAGGTAGGAGGAATGCTCTGTAGAGGACTGACTGATAGCATAGTTTCACAGTTCAACCCAGTTGCATAAAGAGAAGCACAACTATAGACGGTCTCCCAAACGTGGAATAGAACCACTGTATCAACTCACAGACCTACAAGCGACACAAACTGTTGTCACCACATCACACAGCACATTGTGTTATGTACAGTATGTTCCCTCGTAATGAACCCTTTCTAGCCCAATCACTCGAAGACGTGTTGGGAACAATGCTTGTTGCCTCATGTCCGGCAGCTTCCAGGTTTACCCGGCTGGGCCAGAGTGTTATGATCTTATTCAGGACAAGGTTCACATGCAAGCAAGCACGCACACACACACACATGCACACAAAGGCAACTCTGGACAGGGTTCACGCATTGTCATCCCACAGGCCCGGATATTAGAAAGCAGGCTGCATGTGCCACATGTGGGCTTCGACCAATGAGGATTCGAGCTTCTATTGGAAAATATGTCCACCACTTCCTGAGCAACATTGAATGGTTATTGTTTGGCAGCTCTTTTATTGGGATGGTGCTTCCCTGGGTCAGGTTACTTAAAGGTTGTCAGAAGGTTGTAAAGAAGTTGCAGTGGACCACAAGGATTCCCCTGGTGTAACACGGAGCAGCTGAAACATCACTCTTTCTTCCTCTCCTTCCCTTCTGAGAAAAGAGGGAGTGAAAAGAAAGGCACTCACTTTGTTTTATTAAATGACTGGAGAAGGGATTGATCTTTCCAGCGTGCGTGTCCAGAGAGGGACGTCAAGGGGGTTTTGTGTATTGTGTGTTGTTGCCATGGTTAATTTATTGTTTCTGTGGTTATTAGGTTCGAGAGAGACAGAGACAGAGACAGAGACATAGACAGAGAGACAGAGACAGAGACAGAGAGACAGAGAGGAGAGTTTCAAGTTGTATTAGTTGTATGTACAGGATACACATGGGGCTCTATTTTAACAAACCTAACGCGATGGTAAATCTAAGCGCAGGCACTAGCGCTACAGGTTTAAATTGTGCAGTATTAGCAACAGTAAGTAAGAGAATCAGAAGTTGTGATGTGTGTGTACTGTAGCATGAATGTATATGTGTGTGCGTGTGCGCGTGTGTGTGTGTGTGTATGCCTGTGTGTGTGTATGCTTGTGTGTGTGTGTGTGTGCATGTGCATGTGTGTGTGTGTGTGTGTGTGTGTGTATGCCTGTGTGTGTGTGCGTGTGCATGTGTGTTTGTGTGTGTGTGTGTGTGTGTGTGCGCGTGCGTGTGTGTGTGTGTATGCCTCTGTGTGTGTGAAAACAAGAGGATGTGTAGAACAGGCTCTTACGTAGAACAATGTTCGTCCTATGACTGGTTCCAGACTGTCACTCAAGCTCTCGGAGCTCAGTGTTGGCGTTATCTACTGTGTCCTTATCCCCCTCTCTTCTTTGGTCCTCTCCTCGTGAATTTCAGCTAGAGTTAGCCATCTGTACCACCCCCTCATGCAATTTAGCCCTCATAACACACTGCTGTCTTTGATCCTATGTCTAATTGTGTTCTCCTCTCTTTCTCTCCCCCTTTTCTCCCTTCCGTGCAGTGTGTGGCGTTGACCTGGCCCAAGGGGGGTTCTTTGTGCGCCAGGGGGAGTACATTTGCACCCTGGACTACCAGCGGATGTACGGCACGCGCTGCTTCAGCTGTGAGGAGTTCATCGAGGGAGAGGTGGTGTCGGCCCTGGGCAAGACCTACCACCCACGCTGCTTCGTCTGCGCCAGCTGCAAGTAAGAGACACACACACTCCTTGCATGCTTACATACACGATGGCAGACACACACACACAGGGGTGGGGGGTGGGGACACACACATCACCAACAGTGGTGGAGACACACGCGAGGGCATACACCCCTAAGGGATACTCAGATACACAGACAGATGGGTGCCCACATTCAACTGGGCATGTGGACGCTTTGAAGAAACTCCCAATACCGGAGTTTGACCTGCAATTCCTAACTCATTCAAATTGAATACTGTATGTGTGTATACTGTATGTGTGTGTGGGAAAGTGGTGTGGTTTTATCAGGCCTTGGAAGGTAACGGGAGCCTCTTTCGCACTGAAGCAGGAATGTTAAGTGTGCGGTCAGGAACTCGCAGGCCACTTATTTCTAGAGCAGTGTTAGGTTTCCCACGGAGTTTGTGTGTGTGTGTGTGTGTGTGTGTGTGCCTGGGTGGGTGGGTTGTGCATGTGCCACGTGTTTATGTCATACACAGTGTTCTTGTGTGGGATTTGAGGGTGCAACATGATCCGCAATTCCTTGGTCCAAAAACATCTGATTAGTGTTAGCACTCTACCCACCTCTCTCTCTCTCTCTCTCTCTCTCTCTCTCTCTCTCTAGTGTTAGTCAATGGGGTGAGACAGGGATGCAGCTTGAGCCCCACCCCTTTCAACATTTATATAAACTAATTGGCGAGGGCACTAGAACGGTCTGCAGCACCCGGCCTCACCCTACTAGAATCTGAAGTCAAATGTCTACGGTTTTCTGATGCTCTGGTGCCTCTGTCCCCAACCAAGGAGGGCCTACAGCAGCACCTACTGTAGATCTTCTGCACAGATTCTGCCAGACCTGGGCCCTGACAGTGAATCTCAGCAAGACAAAAATGATGGTGTTACAAAAAAGGTTCAGTTCGCAGAACTACAAATACAAACGCCATCTAGACACCATTGCCATAGAGCACACAAAAACCGATACCTACATCGGCCTAAACATCAGCGCCACAGGTAACTTCCACAAAGCTTTGAATGATGAGGGAGAAAAAGTGCCTTCTATGCCATCAGAATTAGGATCCCAATTGGGATCTGGCTAAAAATACTTCTGGGGCCTGCTCACAAATCAAGAATTCACAAAATGGGATAAACACCAAATTGAGAATATTGCAAAAAACAAAACACCAAATAATGATTGCAGAACAGAATTAGGACGATACCCGCTAATGATCAAAATCCAGAAAATAGTCGTTATGTGTTATTGCGGGTGTAGCTCCTAGCTCCAACAGTACAGTGGTATCTAACAATACACAACAATACACACAAATCTAAATGTAAAATAATGGAATTGAGAAATATATAAATATTAGGACGAACAATGTCGGAGTACTGTAGAATAAAGTATATACATATGAGATGAGTAAAGCAGCATGTAAGCATTATTAAAGTGACTAGTGTTCCATTATTAAAGTGACTAGTGTTCCATTATTAAAGTGACCTGTGTTCCATTATTAAAGTGACCAGTGTTCCATTATTAAAGTGACCAGTGTTCCATTATTAAAGTGACCAGTGTTCCATTATTAAAGTGACTAGTGTTCCATTATTAAAGTGACTAGTGTTCCATTATTAAAGTGACTAGTGTTCCGTTATTAAAGTGACCAGTGTTCCATTATTAAAGTGACCAGTGTTCCATTATTAAAGTGACTAGTGTTCCATTATTAAAGTGACCAGTGTTCCATTATTAAAGTGACCAGTGTTCCATTATTAAAGTGACTAGTGTTCCATTATTAAAGTGGCCAGTGATTCCATGTCTATGTACATAGTGCAGCAGCCTCTAAGGTGCAGGGTTGAGTAACCGTGTGGTAGCCAGCTAGTGGTTGCTATTTAACAGTCTGATGGCCTTGAGATAGAAGCTGTTTTTCAGTCTCTCGGTCCCAGCTTTGATGCACTTGTACTGACCTCGCCTTCTGGATGATAGCGGGGTGGCTCAGGAATATATACAGGAATATATACATATTCTGTTTATTTATTTTCCCTTTTGTACTTCAACTATTTGCACATTGATACAACACTGTATATACTGTAGCCATACTATGACATTTGAAATGTCTCTATTCTTCTGAAGATTTTGTGAGTGTAAGGTTTTCTGTTTGTTTCTAATTGTTTATTTTACTTTTGTACATGATCTATTTCACTTGCTTTGGCAATGTAAACACATGTTTCCCATGCCAATAAAGACTTTTGAATTGAACTGAGAGGGCGAGAGAGAGATAGACTCCTGCACAGTTCGAGGTGTTGGCTGTGGCTTGGCCTGAGAGCACATTGTTAGTCCAGACTTCACAGCAGTATGTGTGTGTGTGTGTGTGGGGGGGGGGGGGGGTCTGCCTCCTTACTCTTGAACCTCAGTAGCCTGGCTGTGACAGTGTGACAGTGTCAATGTCGTTGGGGATATGAAAGTGTGTATGCATGTGTGTTTGCGAGTGTGTCCACATTCTTGCACATGTGCGTGTCTCCTTATTCTTGACCTTCCACTTAGTCTGGCTGTGACAGTGTGACAGTGTAGTCCTAGATACCAGTGCTTTCTCCGTGTGGGTGTTGCATAGAGCAATGGGTGATAAAACACAACATTATATCAGCTCTCACCGACTTCTTTAATTACTTGTTACTTTTTATTTCTTATTCTTATTCGTATTTTCTTTTTTGAAACTGCGTTGTTGGTCAGGGACATTTCAAACATACAGGTATAACACAAACAAAAGCACATTAGCGCCCACGGAGTGCCTTCTGAATCTCTGTGCTATTGTGACATCGTACTTGCGTTGTGAACTGATGGTGTCTTGCGTTGTCTGTTGATTGATAGACAGCCGTTCCCTGCCGGTGACCGCGTGACGTTTAACGGTAAAGAGTGTATCTGCCAAAACTGTACAGAGCCCCTGCCTGCCAACAGCCCTGCTCCCATACAGGCTGTCCACAGTAAGTCACCCTACATTACACGACACATCCTCATCTTTCTTCTCACTATCACTCTCCCTCATTCTACATAGCCTATACAGTATATACTGTATCTCTTGCTCCATCACTTCCTAACACTTTCCAGTCTGTTTCTTTCTCTTCTCCTGATACATCTCTATATATTTATGCCTGTGTCTTTCTCTCTCATTCCCTTATCTCTCTTTCCCTCGCCCCCCCCCCCTCTTTCTCTGTCTCTCTCTCTCTGACTCTCACTCTCTCTCTCTCTCCCTTCTCTCTCTGCCCCCCCCCCCCCCCCCTTCTCCCCCATGTAGACTGCTGTGGCTGTGGGAAGGAGTTTAAGAACGAGCAGTCCCTGGTAGCGCTGGACAAACACTGGCACCTGGGCTGCTTCAAGTGTAAGGTGTGCAACAAGGTGCTCAACGCAGAGTACATCAGCAAGTGAGTCCCTCGTGACCTTAATACCCCCCAACACCACAGGGTTGTTCCAAGTGTAGCTTTTGGTCAAGAAAACCTTTTGATTTCATCGCATTTGAACATTCTGTCATAAGGAGCACATGCCGAACTTCATAAATAACACCTTTTTCCCCATCTCAAAAGTAACAGGTTTGGCCGTAACAGGGTTGACCGTAACAGGGTTGACCGTAACAGGTTGGACGAGTTCATCTTAAATCAGCTACATATCCCCTCGTGACAGGGAGAATGGACGCTTGTTGTGTGAAACAGGGAGTTGGCGGTTGAATGCAAGCTTCACAAAAATGGTTCTATTGTAAAACATTTCCAGCCTGTCCATCGATGGGTAACATGGTTGATGTGTTATGGTTGACCCGCTCAGTTCTCCACCATAAAACACCGGAAAATGTATGAAAAGAGTAGAACCAGCTCACCAGCTCTTCCACTATGATTTGACTATTAGATGTTCGCTGTTTCACCATATTAAAATGAGAGTTCAGTTCACGTAACAGGGTTGACCTTAGACTGAGGGACAGACGTAAAATGAATCACTCATCACATTAAATCAATTATCATCTTCAGAAATGACTGTGTCAAAGCCGCAAAAATAACTCAGGTTTTATAATGATAGTGAAAACCTTGAGAAATTGTGGGGTTAAGTGGGTTAAAATCTCCCTGTGAGTCACAGAGGGTGCACAGAGTGACAGGACAACATGTTGAATTTTGCCACTTTAGCAAATCTTTATTCATATATAAAAAATCGGATTGATTGAATTCTCTCACTTCAAATATCAAAGGGACACCAAAGGCAGTCGTTTCGTGGAACAACCCCCTTAACACCACCTCTTAGAGCACCACATCCCACCCCAACACCTGTCCCTTCCGGACCACACCTCTCACCCTTCCAGGTGGCATCCCAAATGGCACCCTATCCCCTACACAGTGCCCTATCTTTGACCGGTCAAAAGGAGTGCACTGTATAGGGAACAAGCCATTGAAAAAAAGACTGGAGAGAGTGAGTGAGTGAGTGAGTGAGTGAGTGAGCAATGATCTTTTCTCGGTGCTCACAATTCTTTCCTCGTCTCTGTGTGTGTTCCCAAGTAGCACCCGATGGGCCCTGGTCAATAGTAGTACACTATACAGGGAAAATAGGGTGCCACTTCGGACAACATCTCTCTCTTGGGTTTCCATCTATTTTCACAGTTCCAGACGATGCTGGACCTGATATGTGACGTGCGTTACTCCGCAATTCAAGATAGCTCTCGTTCTGTGTCGGTTTGTGTCACTCTCTCTCTCTTTCTCTCCGATAGCAGCTGTCCGAAGCGTCCGAAGGTCACGCAGTATGTATTGAAAGCTGACGGGGGGGGATCTCTGACGTGTGTGTGTGTGTGTGTGTTGTACTAGGGATGGGATCCCCTACTGCGAGGTGGACTACCATGCCATGTACGGCATCCAGTGTGACAGCTGCAAGAAGTACATCACCGGCAAAGTACTGGAGGTAGGACGCGTTATAACACCTATATGTCACTGTTTATCTGCCGACGGAGGGATGGAAGGATAGATGTGTGAAGTGGAGGTACGAATCAACCCACCTTAGGTCTTCAAAGCCCCAAAAGGTTCTCAGCTGTCGTATATGGATGGAACCGCATGGCTACACATGTTTCTGTTTGCGGTGGAGCCACGCGTTAACGCATCCACACGACGGCCATTTCCCCCGGTGTCGACGTCCCCCTGGGCTCGCCACTGTTGCATTTGCGCTGGCTCAGTATGGTTACTCACTCTTATCCACAGACACGTTTCCAATCCGTTAGCGTTCACAGTATTGCATCTCTGCCATGTCTGTGACAGTAAGACTCCGGGTAGAAGTGTACCATAGGCACAGATCTAGGATCCACTTACCCTCTTCCAATCGTCACCTTAACCATTCGTGGGAGAAACACTAAACTGACCTTAGATCAATGTCTAGCGATACCTAAGCCACGTTAGCCCCATTATCTTGTGGGACTAGACTACAGATATCCCGTATCTATGGCTGCATGTTTAGTTCACTCTATCTCTCTCTCTTGGCTATCCCCTCATTTCCCTCTTTTTTTCTCTCTCTTTCTCTGGGCTAATGGCTTTGACACCTTCCACCCACCCCCCCTCTTTCTCTTTCTCTCTCTGTCTCTCTCTCTCTCTGTCTCTCTGTCTCTTTCTCTCCCTCTCTCTCTCTCGCTCTGTCTCTCTCTCTCTTTCTCTCTCTCTCTCTCTCCCTCTATCTCTCTCTGCGTCTCTCTCTCTCTCTCTCTCTCTGCGTCTCTCTCTCTCTCTCTGCGTCTCTCTCTCTCTGCGTCTCTCTCTCTCTCGCTCTCTCTCTTTCTCTCTCTCTCTCTCTCTCTCTCTATCTCTCTCTGCGTCTCTCTCTCTCTCTCTGCGTCTCTCTCTCTCTCGCTCTCTCTCTGCGTCTCTCTCTCTCGCTCTCTCTCTGCGTCTCTCTCTCTCTCTCTCTGTGCGTCTCTCTCTCTCTCTGCGTCTCTCTCTCTCTCTGTGTCTCTCTCTCTCTCTCTGTGCGTCTCTCTCTCTCTCTGTGCGTCTCTCTCTCTCTCTCTGCATCTCTCTCTCTCTCTCTCTGCGTCTCTCTCTTTCTTTCTCTCTCTCTCTCTCTCTCTCTCTGCGTCTCTCGCTCTCTCTCTCTGCGTCTCTCTCTCTCTCTCTCTCTCTCTCTCTCTGCGTCTCTCTCTCTCTCTCTCTCTCTCTCTCTCTCACAACTCAACTCAGTTTAAAGGGCTTTACTGGCATCTCTCTCTCAGCATGCATGCACACCATTCTCTTTACTAGAATCTTCTCTGACAGGAAGGGAAAAAGAGAGATGGAGAAAGAGAAAGAAAGACAAACAGGAGAAGAAATCAATGAGAGATGTGAGATGACTTCAGTGGAAAAGAGGTCTCGTTTTACACCGGTGGAGTGGAGGGTCACAGGATACTCTCTCAGCGGGGAGGGAAATCGGGTAACAGGGGTAGGCCCTAGCTCTAAGAGGGGGTCTTGGCCACACTCCCTGTAACCCTCATTGACGAGGACACAAATATGGAAGCGCAAACAATGATCCCCCCCTTATCCTGCTCCTGCGACTCTCACATCCCTCTCTCTCACCTCTCTCTCATTCTCTCTCACACGCTCTCCTTTCATAAACATGTATCCGGTTGCCAGGCTCTGAGAGACTGGCGAAAACATAAGAAACATAAGAAATATAATGAGCACGCTTGTCTCTTTCATCTTGCATAGCATTACATCATCACACAGAATACATAAGAGACACACAGTAGGCCTGTATGTAATTGTGCCGGATATGTGCTTCAGCTGCTGCGGCCTGCCAACCTCAATCAAATCAGTCACAACTGAATAGCTGTGAGGCGTCTGCGGGGTGTGGGGAGGGTACGTTTTTGTTTGTGTGTGTGTGTGTCACAGGGCTACTGCACAACAATGTGTGATTTCATTGCGTAGGAAAATGTGGCTTCCTCAAGGCGGTTTAGCACACCAGCTGCAACCCCCCCCCCCCCCCCAAAGCAGGATCAGCAGACAGAGATAGTGAGCTCCACCCAGAGATAGCTCTGCCATCTATGGGCAGAGGGTCCCACCCAGTCAGTCACCGGGCCTGTCCTGCAGTGAGGACTCTGTGGAGCCTTGCCTAAGATTCCTGCCCTGCACTGAAATGTCACGCCATTTGGGGTTGATTAACTCAATGAGCACGGGGGGGGGTTAAGCCAATAGAGGGGCCTTAGGGAGGCTTAACCTGAATGGAGTTTGGGGTCTAAAGGAAGATTGGTAGAACATGAAATTGGTGGAAACGATTGTAGTTAAATGGTCTGATTGGGGTCTAAGAAGATGTGGGTAGTATTAAATGGCTCGTGTCAAATGGGTTTATAACTATAGAGAGTCGTGTGGACAATCCATAGAGAGAGGGTGAATAGGGCCACAGCGAGGGTTGAGGAGGTAAGAGGGAGAGAAGGATAAGGTTTTAGGGCCACAGCGAGGGTTGGAGAGGTAAGGGGGAAAGAAGGATAAGGTTTTAGGACCACAGCGAGGGTTTGAGGAGGTAAGAGGGAGAGAAGGATAAGGTTTTAGGGTCACAGCGAGGGTTGAGGAGGTAAGAGGGAGAGAAGGATAAGGTTTTAGGGCCACAGCGAGGGTTGAGGAGGTAAGAGGGAGAGAAGGAGAAGGTTTTAGGGTCACAGCGAGGGCTGAGGAGGTAAGAGGGAGAGAAGGATAAGGTTTTAGGGCCACCGCGAGGGTTGAGGAGGTAAGATGGAGAGAAGGATAAGGTTTTAGGGCCACAGCGAGGGCTGAGGTGTAACGGCGTTCGTCTGTTGAAGGAGAGTCGGACCGAAATGCAGCGTGGTGGTTACTCATGTTCTTTAATAAAGAATAGCGATACATGAAATAACTATATATAAACAACAAACGGAACGCGAAAACCTATTACAGCCTATCTGGTGAACCTACACAGAGACAGGGACAATCACCCACAAACACACAGAGAAACCCTGGCTACCTAAATATGGTTCCCAATCAGAGACCACGGGAATCACCTGACTCTGATTGAGAACCGCCTCCGGCAGCCAAGCCTATGCTAGACACACCCCTAATCAGCCACAATCCCAATGCCTACAAAAATCCCCAATACGACAACACAATAAGCCCATGTCACACCCTGGCCTGAACAAATAATTAAAGAAAAATACACAAAATACTAAGACCAAGGCGTGACATGAGGAGGTAAGAGGGAGAGAAGGATAAGGTTTTAGGGCCACAGCGAGGGCTGAGGAGGTAAGAGGGAGAGAAGGATAAGGTTTTAGGGCCACAGCGAGGGCTGAGGAGGTAAGAGGGAGAGAAGGATAAGGTTTTAGGGCCACAGCGAGGGTTGAGGAGGTAAGAGGGAGAGAAGGATAAGGTTTTAGGGCCACAGCGAGGGCTGAGGAGGTAAGAGGGAGAGAAGGATAAGGTTTTAGGGCCACAGCGAGGGTTGAGGAGGTAAGAGGGAGAGAAGGATAAGGTTTTAGGGCCACAGCGAGATTTGAGGCGGTAAGAGGGAGAGAAGGATAAGGTTTTAGGGCCACAGCGAGGGCTGAGGAGGTAAGAGGGAGAGAAGGATAAGGTTTTAGGGCCACAGCGAGGGTTGAGGAGGTAAGAGAGAGAGAAGGATAAGGTTTTAGGGCCACAGCGAGGGCTGAGGAGGTAAGAGAGAGAGAAGGATAAGGTTTTAGGGCCACAGCGAGGGCTGAGGAGGTAAGAGGGAGAGAAGGAGAAGGTTTTAGGGCCACAGCGAGGGTTGAGGAGGTAAGATGGAGAGAAGGATAAGGTTTTAGGGCCACAGCGAGGGCTGAGGAGGTAAGAGGGAGAGAAGGATACGTTTTTAGGGCCACAGTGAGGGTTGAGGAGGTAAGAGGGAGAGAAGGATAAGGTTTTTAGGGCCACAGCGAGGGTTGAGGAGGTAAGAGGGAGAGAAGGATAAGGTTTTAGGGCCACAGCGAGGGTTGAGGAGGTAAGAGGGAGAGAAGGATAAGGTTTTAGGGCCACAGCGAGGATTGAGGAGGTAAGAGGGAGAGAAGGATAAGGTTTTAGGGCGGTGTCGATCCATGTAGGGTCGGCTGGTTTGAAGACAGGGCAGAGAGAGAAGACATTGTATTGCCCATTGTTCTCTGTGCACCCAACCACCCCTTTTCCACTGCAGTGTGTGTGTGTGTGTGTGTGTGTGTGTGTGTGTGTGTGTCAGCCTTGTTGCTCTACTCTGCCTCTCTTACCAAAATCCATTCTGAGATCACCTCCCCTGCCTTCCAGCCTAGTCACAAACACTGTGGGGGAGAGGAAGAGAGGAAGGCAAAGAGAGATGAATATAGATAGATGAAGGGAGGGAGAGAGAGAAAGGGAGGATAAGGAGAGGGAAGAAAAAAAGAAGAGCGAGAAAGAAAGGGAGGAGGAGAATGACGAGAAAAAGGAAGAGAGAGTAAGAGAGAGAAAGAGAAAATTGCAGACTGATTCCTGACCTGCCCTCTCGTCCCTCTAGCAGTTCAGGGTCTAGTTGCCATTCTCACTTATCAACACACCCACCCGCCACTTCAATGTCAGTAACCAAAGCACAACGGTATCAAACTCACACCTCAATTTCAAACCTCAAACACGGCAACCCATGACAAAGCCTCATCCATAGAAAATGCCTACTCATAATTCAAAACCAAAATGCCTACTCATCATTCAAAACCAAAATGCCTACTCATAATTCAAAACCAAAATGCCTACTCATAATTCAAAACCAAAATGCCTACTCATCATTCAAAACCAAACGTGGTCTAAATGCTAGCTTGCTCTCGCATAGAGACACTGTATTGTTGTTAGTGTAGCATTATCTATTTCCGTCCTAAACCCTGCCATACTTTCCTTGTTTGAATAGGGATCAAATTCCAGCCTGTTATCTCTCTCTCACTCTCTCTCTCTCTCTTTCTCACTTTCTCTCTCTCGCTCTCTCTCTGAAAAAAATGCTAAACTGACTCAAGATCAGTGCCTAGGGCAGGGGTGTCAAACACATTTTGACCCAGGGGCCGCACTCATAATTCAAAACCAAAATGCCTACTCATCATTCAAAACCAAAATGCCTACTCATAATTCAAAACCAAAATGCCTACTCATAATTCAAAACCAAAATGCCTACTTATAATTCAAAACCAAAATGCCTACTCATAATTCAAAACCAAAATGCCTACTCATCATTCAAAACCAAAATGCCTACTCATAATTCAAAACCAAAATGCCTACTTATAATTCAAAACCAAAATGCCTACTCATAATTCAAAACCAAAATGCCTACTCATCATTCAAAACCAAAATGCCTACTCATAATTCAAAACCAAAATGCCTACTCATCATTCAAAACCAAAATGCCTACTCATAATTCAAAACCAAAATGCCTACTTATAATTCAAAACCAAAATGCCTACTCATCATTCAAAACCAAAATGCCTACTCATCATTCAAAACCAAAATGCCTACTCATCATTCAAAACCAAAATGCCTACTCATAATTCAAAACCAAAATGCCTACTCATAATTCAAAACCAAAATGCCTACTCATCATTCAAAACCAAACCCGGTCTAAATGCTAGCTTGCTCTCGCATAGAGACACTGTATTGTTGTTAGTGTAGCATTATCTATTTCCGTCCTAAACCCTGCCATACTTTCCTTGTTTGAATAGGGATCAAATTCCAGCCTGTTATCTCTCTCTCACTCTCTCTCTCTCTCTCTTTCTCACTTTCTCTCTCTCGCTCTCTCTCTGAAAAAAAATGCTAAACTGACTCAAGATCAGTGCCTAGGGCAGGGGTGTCAAACACATTTTGACCCAGGGGCCGCATTCGGTCTTCAACGAGGTCCGGATGGGCCGCACTGAAATAAGTTTTTACTCAAACTACCCGCAGGCCGGATTGACCCCCTTGCTGTTTGGGTAATAAGATGGTTACTGATGCATGATGGGATGCCAGAGAGAGAGAGAGAGAGAGAGATAATGTCACGGTGTTTGCAATAAACATGTTGTATATAGAGAGAGACACATATAATGGAGGCGGAAAGGGAGGGAGAGAGAGAGAGAGAAACTCTCGTCAGCTAACCCAACCTAGATGCAATCCACACCATGACATCATGTCATTATGGACACATGCATCATCTCTACCACCTCCCAACAGCTCTGTGGAATTCATGAACGTGTCACGAACAGCGTGTCATCCGACGTTAGCATCTCAATGTGAAGACGTTCATGTCACCATGGTTATCAAACCGCATAGGTTGCTTACAGGGTGGTGGGATGGATCTCATGTCTACTAATAGAGCACGCGGCTACAATAAACATGGGTGATGTCATGTAAACACTGGGCCGGTGTTCCCTTTCAGACGCCTCGATTAGTTTCACGAAGGTTCGGATGTTCCTAACTGTAGACATAGTTAGTGATCCCATGGCCAGCCCTCAGCATTATCTGCGCTGTGCGCGCCTAAACTGTAGCGTAGCTTGTACCAGAGCACCCCCTTGTGCTCAAGTTGTAGCACTGCACTTCCTTTTGTCGTCATCTTCTGACTCGGCGTCATCTTCGTCTTAATTGGATAAGCTGGCCGAATGGGAATTAGTTTGCACACGCTCTAGGGGACGTTTCAAACAGCAGTGTGTCAGCAGCCTGTGACACCAATACAACTGTACATCCAGGTAATGCCTCCATAAGTACTTTCTTTAAACTTGTCTTCATATGTGTTTCGTCTGGTTGTGGATATACTTGTGTCTGGGAATGAAGGTTATCGGTGTATTGACGAAGGGGAGAAAAAACCCCACCCGTCTCACATTCGAGAGGAAAGACTAAATGATTTCTCAACCAACTGTGGATTATTTTATTTTGCCTTTTCCCATTTTCCCCTTCCTCAGTGTTCTCCGTCTCACTGTGGATTTCCAAGCTCGTTTCCTCGTGCTCAATGTCATTCCTGACCTTTGTAACTTTGTAACCTTTGACCTCTTGTCCCCTTGCCAGGCTGGGGAGAAACACTACCACCCGTCATGTGCCCGCTGTGCCAGGTGTGAGCAGATGTTTGGAGAGGGAGAGGAGATGTACCTGCAAGGTGGACCAACCTCTCTTCTTCTTCTCTCTGTCTCTCTCACTTTCTCTCCGTCTTTCTCTTCCCTCCCTCTCTCTCTGTTACACTCGACCCGTCTTCTCTTTCTCTCTCTCCCTCTCTCTCTCCCTCTCTCTCTCGCTCTCTCTCTCTCTCTCTCTCTCCCTCTCCCTCTTTTCACTCAGAAATGCACCCACGACCCATCCGTCAGCATGGAAACGTCCTTCACTAATAGCCCAGCTGCCATAAAACCACAGTGCATTTGCCCAGTGCTAATGAATTAGATCACAGTGTTAGTGAATCACTGAATGTCCATGGCATGAATCACCTCACACAAAACTCAGCCTTATGATTCACCGTTCTACGGCCCTCTTTCTTATTTGCTGCTCCTGGTGCACTAGAGCTGTTAGCTTGGCTCACATCCGTGATTTACAAGAAACCTGTCTCCATCTCCCCGCGGCTTCCTTTCTGATGGCGCAGGAATTGATTTGCTATGAGTCACACGTTAATATGGGGCCGCGGGGTTGTACTCTTGCTTGCCGAACTCATGCCTCTTTGTCGGAGATACCGTGGCTGTGGGGAGAATATCACATTCGAGTGGATGCATCTCACTGTGTTCCTCGCTCTCCCTCTTTTGCTCTCTCCCTATTTTTATCATTCTTTCTTCTGTCCCCTCCCTCTCTCTCTCTCTCTCTCTCTCAGGCAACTCTATCTGGCATCCTCCCTGCAGACAGGCAGCCAGACAGGAGGAAAAGAGTAAGGTGAGTTCTCTCTCTGAGACAGGATGACCACGCATCACACTGGTTCTCCATACCCAGGCTTCTCTAAAGTTAATCTCGGAAACCCCAGTAACGTAATTGCGTCAGATACACAATTAAGCTCTATGGGGGAAAACGTGTTGGAAAATATACTAACCAGGCTAGCAAAGTCTACAGCCCTCAATACGGAAACGCTCAGCCAGTTTCGGGCAAGTCCCTGGGCCAAATGTCCCCTCCCGTTACGAAATTGGAAAGATGCGAACTCCTGCGAAAATTGTGATTTGTCCGAATGATCCGTGATGGAAAACCAGCGTACCGGAACAAAGTCACTCGTTATGTCGTCGCATCCAGCAGTCTGTCGACAGATGCTACTACCATTTATGTCATGCGCATCTGTCCACAAGAGATTACTCGAAAGTAGCTCCACAGTCGAACTATGGCTAGGTCACAGTATCCAGGAGTCGTACTGATTCAAACCGTACATCACCGTGTGTCTCAAGTCAGGATTCCATCCGTAGAGAAGAAGCAGCACAACTTGACTGACTGGGACTGTGTTGATCTTGATTACCTGAACAAAGGGCACCTAATAAGTGCACTTACTGTGCAGTAAGTCAATAAGCCCAGGTCCCAGACCAGTACTCTGTCCCCTCCCCAATGTAATACACCTGTTGTTCACAGAAGCAGGTCCGGATACAGCTCAATGACGTCTCTGAGCGGCAGGTTTGTGATGCATGTGCAGCCCAGATCCCTTTACCCACCTCCAACCTCTGCATGGGCTGCCCTGACCCCTCAACCTTGACCCCCGAACGGCTTCACGCTCAGTAGCTAGCCACGCCCACAGAGCACTTACTGTACCTAGCCCGGGCCCCAGGACACTCACTTCCCCATAATCCCGTTAGGTTGATCATGTGATCCAAACACAGGAAGTGTCTTTACTGTAGTAGTATGGCAATAGCCGAGGTTTGGATCCATTCCATTTCAATTCGGGCGGTGGATTAGGTTGAAATGGAATTTAGCCCCAACTTGAACTCTTAACGGCTGAGTAGGTGGTGGTTAAACTTGACACTGATCACTGTAGCCCACCTGAGCTTCACTAATGAACAACACTATTGTGTCTGTCTGGTGTCACAGTATCAGGTTTTGGTCACCACTACCACTGCTTTCACCTTGAATGATGCTGCATAGTGTTTTGTGACCAGAGGAGGGGTGAACGTTGAGGTTTGTTGTTATACTGCTATATGTTAACCTAGGCTCAGAGTTCATCTCGAGTTAGTGGCAGGGTTGTGAAAAATGCTAGTCCCACAGAGAAACTCGCTGAGAGTAGCAATGTGTCGTTTTAAGTTCAAGAGAGATACATGAGAGATACATGTGTTTCTGTCTCTGTCTCTTTCTCTCTCCCTTTCAATCCTTTTCAGTGATAATGAGCAGAGTTAACTCCTTGTCGCCCTTGTTCCAGGTGACCAGGACCTCCTCTGAGAGCATCACCTCTGTCCCAGCCTCCAGTGCGTCTGGCTCTCCCAGCAGGGTCATCTACGTAAGCGCCACCTCATCTCACCACTAGAGGGCGTCACAGGACAACAGCGGGCCACTAACCCGGGGTCCTGGAGCGCAACAGTGTGTATCACAGGAGGCTGGTGAGGGGAGGACGGCTCATGATAATGGCTGGAGCAGAGCAAATGGAATGGCATCAAATACATGGAACGCATGTGTTTGATGTACTTGATACCATTCCACCTATTCTGCTTCAGCCATTACCACGAGCCCGTCCTCCCCAATTAAGGTGCCACCAACCTCCTGTGGTGTGTATGCAGGTTTTTATTTATTTATTTATTTCTAGCCCAGCGTTAACACTCCTGATTCAATGACATAATATCGAGATGAATAGTTGATCAGTTGAATCACGTGTGTTCGTGATGGTCTGGAGCAAAAGCCTGCCCGGTCCTGTAGGTCTCCAGTACCAAGGTTGTCCACTGTGATCAAGTCAACAGCAAAAATATATAAGGCCCTTTTTACATCTGCAGTTGTCACAAAGTGTTTATAGATAGCCAGCATAATACCCCAAAGAGCAAGCAACGCAATCAACTGATTGATTGATCGTCGACTGTGCTAAGTCGACGACAGTATTTCAACTGTGCTCGAGTGAATTGCCTATACCATTATCATTTTCCCATGATCAAAGTGGTTGACGTTAAAAATGCTGAGCTGGCGTGTTTCTCTGTGTCCCAGGCCAAACTAGGAGATGAGATGCTGGACTACAAGGACCTTGCTGCTCTGCCAAAGATCAAGGCGATCTACAACATCGACCGGCCAGACATGCTCTCCTACGCTCCTTATGTCAGCTACCCCTCAGAGGAACGACACTACGGAGATGTAAGGGGGGGGGGGGGGGGGGGGGGGGGGGCACGGGGAGGGAGCAAGGGAGCTGCGTTCTCTTTTTCTTTCTCCTTCTCTCTCTCCATAAGCCAACCACTGAACTGACCTTTATCCGTCCGTCTCGTGTAGCCTGACGCAGAAAATGTATCCTTCCTTCCTGTTTTAAAGGAAACTCGTTGAATCATAGCTCTCTCCCAGCCTAGTTGGCTAAAATGTCTTAAGCCGATTTTGTCATACATTCAAAACAGTATTAATTAGTATTGTTTTGCTCCTTCCCTCAACATCCCCACAACTGTAGACATTGGGAGGGGTATAGCAAGAAAGCAAGTCATATTCATTAAACCCAACGCCTAACGAATGTCAAAGTCATGCCTACAATCATGTTTGTTCGGTTAACTCATATTACCTCAGATGATATGAGTTCATTTGACTGAAATCAAATCGGATTGTGTTCGTCACATGCATCGCAAACAACAGGTGTAGACTAACAGTGAAATGCTTACTTACGGGCCCTTCCCAACAATGCAGAGGGAAAGAGAATAGAGAAGAAGTATAAAAAGTAAATAAAAGTCCAATTAAATAGACAGTAAGTGACGATAACTTGGCAATATACAGGTGGTACCAGTACAGGGGTGGATCTGAGGGCCCATGCCAAATCTTTTACTCGTCTGCTTCTGTCTTCGCCTCTTTATTTGCAGTTACCCCAGTTGCTCCAACAGAGGTAAAATACCACAGCCTGGACCTCATACTGAGCTCTACCCGGACATGACTCATTTCAATGTTTCCCCATAACATTGTTTTATGTTTCCTCTCAAATTTTATTGATGGCTGTGTGTTAGAATTGAAGTGTGCGTGCCTGTGTGCGTGCCTGTGTGCGTGCCTGTGTGCGTGCTTGGACGCAAAAGGGTGGTTTTCATGGACATTCGCACACTATACAGTGATTGATCCCGATCATCAAAATAACATCAGCGAATCCCCCATAATCTGACGCGGAACACACATTCCTATGATTCCGTGGTATTGCACCCCACCGTGACGGCAGAGGGTGTGAACGTTCCCACCAACCTTCCGTGTTCGGTATTTGGCTTGTGTCCATGACGTCCTCAGTTGCCCTCCTTGTGTGACGTCGTGATGACGTAACTTCCTGTCCTGGTTTCCAGGGCGACGGAGAGAAGTCTCCCCGTCAGAGGAGGCCCTCCAGCCCCAGCTCCAACAGCTCCCAGGGGAGGTATGGAGGGTACACCCCATCCCGCTCCCCCCAGAACTACAGCAGGCCAGGTAGGTACCCTCCCTCACCCCTCACCCCTCACCTCCAGCGAGCAGCAGTTCAACAAAAAAAAGAGCACATAGTAAAATGTTTGTACATTTGACATATAGAATTTTTGTACATTTGACATATAGAATGTTTGTACATTTGTCATATAGAATGTTTGTACATTTGACATATAGAAAGACGTATAGAGTTGACATATCGGAAAGTAGAACATAGTATTTTGCTGTTATCCGTATATTATACGTTATTATAATAGAATAATATGTACAGTTGTAGTCATTAATATACAGCATTTGCATATAGTGCATGACAGGGTTGGGATCCGTTCCATTTCAATTCCAGTCAATTCAGGAAGTTCACGGACGTTCGAATTGGAATGGGGTTTACTTCCTGAATTGACTGGAATTTAAATGGACCCCAACCCTGGTGTATGATGTAATATTTATGTGCATCATATTCCAAAATGTGCCCCCTCATTTAAGCCTCGTCTTGATTTGCCACGCTCATTCTATTACTTTAGAGAGCACATGTTTTTTCCAAGATGCTGTTCTTTTTTTTTCTCTTGCAGAATTTTCTAACATTTCATCAATATTCATTCCATTGCTTCTCTTTGAATGAGGTGGTTATGCTATCACTTTTTTACATGGTATTACCACAGAATCTGTACTGTATTTGTCTATTTGGTATGGGACAGTACTATGGACACCGTCCTCTTTGCTCTAAAAACCATCTTGTCCTTCTACACCATCTTCCCCTACAGCGGATCTTTATATGGCCAGTAAAGCAATGGGTAATAGATACAATGGCCAGCCCCTTGACTCCAGCTCCCTCCCCCACCCCTCGGCCTACACGGAGGGGCCTAAGTACCTCTCCCCCTTGGCTAGGGACTTCTCCTCCCTCCCCATGCACTACTCAGAGGGCCTACCCCCCAAGTACCCTGGGGCGCTGCAAATGCCTGGGGGGATGACAGTGCCTGGCAGAATCTCTCCCAGGGGCAGAGTCTCTCCTGGAGGCAGAAACTCTCCTCTGCCCCTTAACCCTACCACCCTGGCCATGCTCCAGCAGCACAACTATGTGCCCTACTTCAGAGGTAGCTAGTCCTCCCCTGGTCCCTAGCGCGCTGTCCTGGACCCATGGGGCCGCCGGTGTGGAGTGCAGTGTCAGCTTTAGACTTGATCTCGGCTCTGCAGTGATAACACTGCACGTCCCCCATCCCCGGCTGTGTACAAACTCTAAACTAATCGATAGTTAAATTAACAATGGCACCCAATGAGTCCCACAATGACTGTTTTAGACCTATCGGTATTACATTTCAGTGTGCTGTGTTTCCCACAATATCTGCATGGTTTCTGCTGTTGTTGTTTTGACAGTTTTACATAGAATAATATTTTTTCTCTAATGTCAGCACCGCCACAACCCCCCATCAGAGTTACCATAAGCACCATTTTTCGACACAATTTTTCAGCACACAAGTGGGGTTCAATTGTACCCCTTTGCCTACGCGAGTATTCCCCTACCCACACAAGTGTGACGTGTCAAACCACCTCCCTGTGCTTCGTCTCCCCCCTCTCCCCCTCCTTCACCCCCCTAGGCCTCAAACAGGACCCCCTACTACCACCTGAATCTAAACCTAAGACGTCCCTGCATCTCAATTTACCGCCTCACAGTCACGGTAACGCACCAGATCCACCTGGTCTCTATCGCTCTGTTTCTCTTTCTCTTAGCGTAATACTGGATTTTCTTGGTGTGCATCAAGGTTGTGTGTTGGGACCCCTTAAGTTTGTTTTTGCTTGCCCTTTCTATTGTCTGTGGACGATCCTATTTTTTGTCTTCAGGTTGTTGTGCATGAGAACCGACTGTAATTGTGGATATTTTCGATTTTCGATATACTGTTTGTATTTCAGTTATACTTGACATGGGAATTTATTGATATTGGGGGAGAAGATGGCAGATTACTTCCTTATTTTATGTTTCTATGTTTGGTGGGATGTAAGTGTTGTACTTGTAACCTCAACTGTTGGCTTGCCCTTAACTTGAAATGGATTGCCTGTTAGTGTTTATGTTGTTGTTGGTATTTTGGGAACCATGCCTTGCCTTAGAGTTGACTGTTGTTATTCAGTGTGTTTCAGCCATTTAAACCTTTGGTGTCCGAGGGTGATTTTGTATGGAGTGAGTGGGAGAAACTGCAGGTGGTTGGTTTCATGGTTGTGGGAGGGTTGCTGACAGGGAGATATAAGTTTGGGGATATACGGTATTATAGTTAAATATGTCGGTCTGCGGTCTACTTTGGAACGAACATGATAAGTCACAGTATCTGCGAACAATTAATAAATGTGTTTGACCGAAGTCAACTCGACCAAAACCTTGACAAGTGTGGGAGTAGGCCTACTTTAAAAAAAATCACGAGTCACCTCCAGTTTCCCTCAGGGAAGAGATAAGAAAAAGCAATCACTCAGCTGCATTGCTTCTCCTAAGCCTCAAAGTCAGCCAAACCACGAAGGCCTCCTTAGATACCCATCAGCTCTTTTTTTTTACTGTTATCCAGATTTACGGGTTTTATCACTGGAGACACACCATGATACTCGTCTCAATGACGGGCTGACTTATGCCCCAGGACTTGAAGGGATTGGGTCACTGGAGATAACTCACGCCTCATGAGTTAGGAAGAGGGAGAGAGTAAAAGAGGGTGGAAGAGAGGGGGAAACCAGAGGTAGAGTGTCATTACATGGAATGGGGGTTGGAAGAGGGTCACTTTTTGGGCTGATAAGAATTTGAGGTTGAACTCCCCCCGTAAAGAAGTTGGAGGGGGAAAGAGCCTTGAGAAGGAGTGAAAGAAAGTAGGAAAGAGAGAGAGAGAGAGAGATGAGGTTTGACCGGAGCGTTAGTACTGTAAATCAGAACTCCGCGGGCCAGGCTTCGGTGGTTTTTCCATGAAAGGCGGAGAGATGGAAAGTAAAAGTTCTCAGCGAGCCAAGATGAAAGAGAGGACTGGAGGAATGAGGGAATGAAAGGGAGGAGAGGAGTGGTGGAGTGACGGTGCCGTAATTTGGGGTCTGGTTGCCAGTTGCAGTGGCACGTCGTTCTGCGCACAAAAACACACACGTGCGCACACACACGCACGGACTCACACACACTGGGCTGGTTGCCTCTTCAGGCTCAAGCGGTTCCTAACACAGCGTGAAAAGAGAGTTTGTTTCTATGCTCTGGTTTTGGGTTTAATGAACTCTCAGGTTCCCTCAGGAGTCTAGTTTAAATGATTGTGTTTGTGGATAACTATCCCTCACACGTACACAAGTGGCTCAGCTGTTTGGTTTCAACACGGTGCTAGAGGCAGGAAGTTTAACCAGAGATTAAGAGGTCATTGAATTGAATTGAGTTTTGAAGAGCGAGTGGAAGACAAATGCGATGGAGACAGAAAAAGAGAGGAAAAGATATGAGTCAGAGGGATAAGGCAATGACAGAAAGAAAATCCACTCGATGAATTTATGTAAATGATGCAATGACAACTGCATCCAATGTAAGAGTTATTATCAGCACATGAGGATTAGTCCTTGAATGAGGAATTGCTACCACTTGTTAGTAGATTCTTATTCTGAGATATGCTACGTCACTCTATGATGTCACTGAGGGTCATACCTAAAAAAAACAGTACACCCCCCCCCCCTCTCCTCGGGCTCAGTGTCCTGCCTTAGCTCCAGATTTGTGGAGGTGCTGCCCTGCAAATAAACTGAGGTCTACACTAATGCCAGTTTGTGTGTGTGTCCGTGTGTGTGTAGACATGCGTGTGCATGACTGTATGTGTACGTGTGTGTGTGTGTGTGTGTGTGTGTACGTCTGCATCTGCGTGACTGTGCGCGTGTGTTTGTGTGTACATGTGTGTGTCTGTGCTTGTGTGTGTGTGTGTGTGTGTGTGTGTGCATGTGTGTGTTTCTGTCAGAATGACCTCATCCTCTTGCATCCCAACGGCTTCGCTCTTGCCTTCTGTTCCTCCCACAAAGGCGGGAGAGGCGCGTGTGCTCAATCAAATGAACAATCTCTCTCCTCTTTTTTTTCTCCTCCTCTTTCTTGTCTTTCTTTCCCCTCACCCTCTGTTCTTTTCAACTCTCTTATGTAGATGTTTATTAGTTATGGCCTGTAAGGTGTCAGTGACTTAATCACCCAGCCTGCGTGACACAATGCATTGTGATGGACTGTGGTCATAATTACAGTCGCGCACACTTTCAGTTGAAAGTGGAAACACATTGACGTTGTCCCATTTCAGCTTGCGCCGGTGTCCTCAATGCATTGCCATTAACTGGTAAAGCCTTTAACCAACCTATATATATATTATTTTTTTTCTGTTAGCAATCTGCCTTTATAAGATGCTCATAGCCTTCATTCATCTTTTATGATATCGACATGAGCCAAGTACCAATAGCAAGGGCCTAGAGTTTTTCCTGGTCTGGGTAAATGGTCACGAAAAACCTATGGCCCTATCAGTAACCAGTGGTTGGGTTATCAAGTCAGTTGATAATTGTAATGAATAAAGTTGGTTCCGCTTCATAGTTAAAACTTTGACCAGTCAGCACAACAGCATGACTCTTTGCTCCTCTCTTTGCCCCCCTTTTTTCGTCCACGGCTCTTGCTCTCCCCTGTCCCTCCCCATCCCTCCTTTCCCCATTGGAGGTAGTGAAAGTGGTCGGAGTACACCCAGTTTGTCCACCTATTCCGACGGCAAATCTCCCTCCTCCACCTATGTGGCTGCTCCCAGGCATTTCCACGTACCAGGTAGGTTCTCCACTTCGCTTTGACCTCTCACCTTTGACCCCGTGGCCCTTGATCCCCTCAACACGACCTCTTTCTCTATTGCACCATGCCCGTCTGCCTGCTCTCTTGTCTGTCCAGGTCTGTCTAGGTAACAGATCTAAGTAGGTGGATGGACATTATACAATAACAGTATATCAGATGTCTGGGATGAACCCTTTTCTGTTCTCCTTGTCTTCTTGTGTTACTGTTTTATCCATGTCAAAGGGTTTCTTTCGGACCTATCCTGTCCATTTGATTTCCCTGACTCCTTTCCCTCGCTCTATCTAAATGTATCTTTCTCTCTCTCTTTCTCTCTCTCCTCTTTCTTTATCCCGTGTTGGGATCCTGTCCTATACAATATGTTGGGGTCTGTCTAAATCTGAATGTTTCTTCAGTTTCACAGGTAAAAGTGAGATTCGTTAGATTCCACTTTCACAGACATGTTGGATCAACATTATCATACGCTCTTATAATGCAACCACGTTGTAACTGCTGCACTCAAAGCGATTTTTTTATGACGTCACGAGCAATGGCTGACATAGAACCGGACTGCATGGGCAGCGCCACTGAGAAGGTTCATCACTTCCTATGGGTTAAGGAAGGATCACATCATTCTATCCAGGTCATCAGGAGGGATCAGCCAATGAATTACACTCGTGAGAACCAGACCTGGGTTCAAATACATGTGTATTTGTTATTTAAATGTACTTTGTATTTTGGTGTTTTCAAGTAATGTGGCCAATATCAACAACTGCTTATTATCAAATAACTTATATAACTTTATAATATTTTCAGATACTTATTTCCAAATACATTCTTTAAAATACTCCTAGAACCTGGGTTCAAATGCATGGGAATATTTATTTGTATTTGAAAAAAATGTATGTGATAGTAATTGAGATATTTGAAATAGTATTTGTACTAGGGATGGTAATTTGAAATAATTTGACTATTTGAATAATATCATGAAATTTTTTGGGATATCCGGATACTCGATAGTCCCTCCCAGAAGTGTAATTGCTCTCGACTCTCGACATATCAGAACGACGCAAAGCACATGGCTGTCACGAACGTGGTCAGGGAAATGACCGGATCAAGGTGCAGCGTGGTGAGCGTACATTTTCCTTTATTTAGAAAGTCACCAACAAAACAAGAAACACCAAAAAATTAAATAATAATAAAAAACCGACCGTGCAGCTTACTAGGGCTATACAGGCCACTAACAATGTCAACTACCCACAACTACGGTGGCAAAACAGGCTGCCTAAGTATGATTCCCAATCAGAGACAACGATAGACAGCTGCCTCTGATTGGGAACCATACTCGGCCAAACACACAGAAATACAAAACATAGAATGCCCACCCCACATCACACCCTGACCTAACCGAATAGAGAACTAAAACGTCTCTCTAAGGTCAGGGCATGACAATGGCAAAGGTAAACACCGGACAGGGTGCTTTTTCTCTGGTCATTTCTCTGGTAAATTGTCAGCAACAGCAAAAGAGTAGTCAAATTTTCGCCATTATAGAAATGATTCTGTTAGAAAATGTATCTGTTTCAGGAGGTCTTGTGGAAACTCTGTTAGGTGAGTGCCTGTCATTTCTATTTGAAGTGAGGAAAACAGCGTACCGATGTCAGGGCAACATGAAGGGTTTAATACACAGCAGTATATCCTTGTAGGTAAAAACTTCACAAGGATAATTTAATTTAGACAAAGCTTTCTCATTGTTAAATCAGGCCTGCATTCCCGCTTACTCAAGTAATCGAATACTACCGTCGGTTCGGATATTCGATCAACTGTGCCCATCCCTAATTTGAACCAAGGTCTGGTTAGCAAACATTCCATAACTGCAGAAGGCAGCAAATCACCAACATTGGCTTTATACCGGCTCAAACAACACCCTCCAGGTGGCAGTATGCACCCTTTCCGTTTGTTTCCCAACTCATAGAACTAGTAGAAGAAGATATTGACTACTTTAAAATGGAGCGCCTGCTGTCACAGACGCCGTAATGGGACAGCGATTTGAGAAGTCTTAACTTAGGTCTATGACCCTACATCATATTCTGTCCACCGCCCTTTGATGAGTGTTAACCGTTTGCAGCACATTGCAATGGACATAACGTTGACTTTTCTAGTGAAAAGACCCTTTTTAAAAATTCATCGTCATTATTTCCATTCACTATCACAGTGTCAGTCACCCACATGGAAAAGTCCCCGTACTTGGATAGAGTTGACGTAAATAAATGAACAAAGCAAAGTGATGATCTACTTAATGTGTTTTGTAACCATCGTATGGATTTTTATATGTGTATTACTCCCTGGCGCTGGCAGTGGCTGAAACAGGGCAGAAAGGAACCCACACATGTTGTATTTCATGAGCAGAGTGCAGTTAATGTATTGTTGCTAGCTAACACAATGGTGTTTGGGTCCTGGGAACGTTAAACGGATTGGATCAGCTTAGGACAGACATACTGTGTCAATTATGTGTAACAAAAAAATATTTTAAAAAAAAGAGTCACTCGCACAATTGTTTAATTGAATTAGTTGAATTTAGTCATTTGCCCTTTTATTTGTTAATTGATATGCTTATTTGTTTATTTGGTCTATAAGCAGTAATGAATGATGTGTTGTAGTAAGGGAGAAATATATGATGGTTTCTATTACCGATGACTTTTGGAAAACTCGAATAAATGTATTGTTGGATACAACATCGATCAACAATTACCATTGTTCTGGGGATGCCCAACCGAGTGTCTGCTTCACATTACAATAGGACTGGATCAAAATGACATGTTTTTGTGTGTGTTGCATGAACAGTGACAGCAAGTGATGATTTATTGGCGATAATACCCTGTCTTGCCAGTTCTAATAAAAATATAATATGTTTTGCATTGGATCAACCATAAAGAATGCTGCCCCATATCCTACTGCTGCTTCTCAGACTATTCCATCCCTCAATAACTGCTAACTCATGCTTTTCTCTCTCTCTCTCTCTCTCTCTCTCTCTCTCTCTCTCTCTCTCTCTCTCTCTCTCTCTCTCTCTCTCTCCTTTTCTCTTTCTCTCATCCTGGGCTTCTTTCATTTCTCTCTGCCTCTCCTCCTCTCATCTTCAGAGACTAAGGTCAAGATAGATAATATCTATAGAAAACCCCCTATCTACAAGCAGCATGGTACAGTCATCTCTTCTCCTTTACTTCCTGGTGTAACTTCCTGGTCTGGTCTCTGCACGATGTGTTGCGTGTCGCCTGTCCCATATGCTCCGGGTAGAAGTTGCCCGTAGGCACAGTCATAGGATCAGCTTTCCTGTCCGCGATCCTAACTCTTACCATTAGGCGGGAAAGCATCGAACCGACCTAAGATCAGTGGCTATAGGGCAACTTCCTCCTACTCACGTCCTTCTCGCCGTGGCCCATTGTTTTCAAGCGACTTTGACCCATCTCCCGTCTTTTTCTATTGGGAAGGCGTCGGCAACTCAGGCAACAGAGTACGACAGAGTCCCCATTTACCTTTGGGTGCCTTGTTACTGCAACTGCAGAGGGTGGAGGTTTTACATTCAAACGGGTCTTATCTCAGATGTGTCACCCAGGCATCTGAAATAGTGACTTTCCAAAACACACCCAAGGTGATGAACCTTTTTGTCCCCCAGTGTTCTTTGTAGCCACATACGGTTTTGAGAATGACACAAATATTAGTTTCCACCAAGTTTGCTGCTTCAGTGTCTTTAGATATTTTTGTCAGATGTTACTATGGATACTGAAGTATAATGACAAGCATTTCAAGTGTCAAATGCTTTTATTGACAATTACATGAAGTTGATGCAAAGAGTCAATAATTGCAGTGTTGACCCTTCTTTTTCAAGACCTCTTCAATCCGCCCTGGCATGCTGTCAATTAACTTCTGGGCCACATGATGGCAGCCCATTCTTGCATAATCAATGCTTGGAGTTTGTCAGAATTTGTGGGTTTTTGTTTGTCCACCCGCCTCTTGAGGATTGACCACAAGTTCTCAATAGGATTAAGGTCTGGGGAGTTTCCTGGCCATGTACCAAAATATCGACGATTTGTTCCCCGATCCACTTAGTTATCACTTTTGCCTTATGGCAATGTGCTTCATCATGCTGGAGAAGGCATTGTTCGTCACCAAACTGTTCCTGGATGGGTGGGAGAAGTTGCTCTCGGAGGATTTGTTGGTACCATTCTTTATTCATGGCTGTGTTCTTAGGGAGAATTGTGAGTGAGCCCACTCCCTTGGCTGAGAAGCAACCCCACACAGGAATGGTTTAAGGATGCTTTACTGTTGGCATGACAGGACTGATGGTAGTGCTCACCTTGTCTTCTCCGGACAAGCTTTTTCCAGATGCCCCAAACAATCGGAAAGGGGATTCATCAGAGAAAATTACTTTACCCCAATCCTCAGCAGTCCAATCCCTGTACCTTTTGCAGAATATCAGTCTGTCCCTGATGTTTTTCCTGGAGAGAAGTGACTTCTTTGCTGCCCTTCATGACACCAGGCCATCCTCCAAAAGTCTTTGCCTCACTGTGCGTGCAGATGCACTCACACCTGCCTGCTGCTCTGTACTGGTGGTGCCCTGATCCCGCAGCTGAATCAACTTTAGGACACGGTCCTGACGCTTGCTGGACTTTCTTGGGCGCCTTGAAGCCTTCCTCACAACAATTGAACCGCTCTCCTTGAAGTTCTTGATGATCCGATAAATGGGTGATTTAGGTGCAATATTACTGGCATCAATATCCTTGCCTGTGAAGCCCTTTTTGTGCAAAACAATGATGACGGCACGTGTTTCCTTGCAGGTTAACATGGTTGACAGGCGAAGAACAATGATTCTAAGCACCACCCTCCTTTTGAAGCTTCCAGTCTGTGATTCGAACTCAATCAGCATGACAGAGTGATCTCCAGCCTTGTCCTCGTTAACACTCACACCTGTGTTAACGAGAGAATCACTGACATGATGTCAGCTGGTCCTTTTGTGGCAGGGCTGAAATGCAGTGGAAATGTTTTTTGGGGTATTCACTTAATTTGCATGGCAAAGAGGGACTTTGCAATTCATCTGCTCACTCTTCGTAACAATCTGGAGTATATGCAAATTGCCATCATACAAACGGAGGCAGCAGACTTTGTGAAAATTAATATGTGTCATTCTCAAATCTTTTGGCCACGACTGTACTGTAGAATTATTTTGTGGAGAATGTGTCCGTACATTACACTGCAAAATCATTGTTGCCTGAGTCAAAAGTCCGACATGGAAAACACAAGTGGCCGTATTGCACCTTTTAATGATCACTTTTTATTTCTCACACCTCCCTGATTGTGTTAGTGTCTGCTCATCCCGTCCATGCCTGCCCATATTCATCTCAGTAGCTCATTGGTCCTAGTAGTACATGTGACCTGATCCCGTTGTTGTGTGTCCATTGGGATTGGTCGAGGATATGAATCACTTGGTGTTGTGATGCTGATGGTGTCTTGGTCACTTTTTTTGTTCCACTTATAACCCTTTGTGTATTTGTCACGTTTTAAATGTTGTGTTTTTTTCCGGGTCTTTCTCCTTTCTTGTATGCGTGCGAATGTATTTCAAATAGAGGACCAAAATGCCGTCGAAATAAATGAATGCATGTGCTGTATAATGCCTTATCTTCTGTGTCATACCACGGAGGATTATTCTACAGGCCGATACAATCTACAATACATATGAAACATGACAACTTAATCACAGCATATTTCTCACAATTTACGAGTTAACAGTCTTCAGTTTAGATTGTGTATATTCTAACAGACATATGCTTATGATCAATAGAACGCACCAGAAAATACACCATTTCACTAACTCTTCTGAGTAAATAGGCCTGCTTTCTAAATGATAAACTGGGCACTGAGCATACTATATAGCAACATTCAAATACAAACTATACACTGTGATAGTTAGTTACACAACGGTACCGTCACTAGGGTTGTTGCTGTTGACTGTGTCACTGTTGTTTTAAAGCAGTAGGTGTTGCACTGCCCATTTGGAGATCCTCGACGGGCTTGTCTCGTGATGATGATGTCACAGAGTCCAGTTGATTTATTATAGGATGCAGTCTGTGCAGCATACTGTACTGTAGCTGGTAAATAGATGTACAGTGGCAAGAAAAAGTATGTGAACCCTTTGGAAATACCTGGATTTCGGCATGAATTGGTCATACAATTTGATCTGCTCTTCATCTAGGTCACAACAATAGACAAACACAGTCTGATTAAATGAATCACACGTAAACAATTATACGTTTTCGTGTCTTTATTGAACACACACTGTGTAAAGATTCACAGTGCAGGTTGGAAAAAGTATGTGAACCCTTGGATTTAATAACTGGTTGACCCTACTTTGGCAGCAATAACCTCAACCAAACGTTTTCTGAAGTTGTGGATCAGATCTGCACAACGGTCAGGAGGACTTTTGGACCATTCCTCTTTACAAAACTGTTTCAGTTCAGCAATATTCTTGGAGTGTCTGGTGTGACCTGCTCTCTCGAGGTCATGCCACAACATCTCAATCGGGTTGAGATTAGGACTCTGACTGGGCCACTCCAGAAGGCGTACTTTCTTCTGTTGAAGCCATTCTGTTGTTGATTTGGTTCGTTTTCCTGTTGCATCACGCAATTTCCTTTGAGCTTCAATTGGGGGACAGCTAGCCTAACATTCTCCTGAAAAATGTCTTGGTGAACTTGGAAATTAATTTTTCTGTCAATGATAGCAATCTGTCCAGGCCCTGAGGCAGCAAAGCAGTCCCAAACCATGATGCTCCATCCACCATACTTAACAGGTTGGATGAGTTTTCGATGTTGGTGTGCTGTGCCTTTTTTTTCTCCACACATAGTGTTGTGTGTTCCTTCCAAACAACTCAACTGTTTCATCTGTCCACAGAATATTTTGCCAGTAGCGCTGTAGAACATCCAGGTGCTCTTTTGCAAACCTCAGACGTGCAGCAATGTTTTTTTAGGACAGCAGTGGCTCCTTCCGTGGTGTCCTCCCATGAACCTTGTTTGTAGACTCGTCAACAGAGATGTTAGCATGTTCCAGAGATTTCTGTAAGTCTTTAGCTGACACTCTAGGATTCTTCTTAACCTCATTGAGCATTCTGCACTGTGCTCTTGCAGTCATCTTCACAGGATGGCCACTCCTAGGGAGAGTAGCAACAGTGCTGAACTTTCTCCATTTATAGACAATTTGTCTTATTGTGGACTTTTGGAACCCTTTCCAGCTTTATGCAAGTCAACAATTCTTAATCTTAGGTCTTCTGAGATCTCTCTTGTTTGAGGCATGGTTCACATCAGGCAATGCTTCTTGTGAATATCAAACTCACATTTTGTGAGTGTTTTTTGAAGGGCAAGGCAGCTCGAAACAACATCTCCAATCTCGTCTTATTGATTGGATTCCAGGTTAGCTGACTCCTGACTCCAATTAGCTTTTGTAGAAGTCATTATCCTTGGGGTTCACATACTTTTTACAACCTACACTGTGCATGTTTAAATTATGTATTCAATATAGACAAGAAAAATACAATAATTTGTGTGAAACGAGTTTAAGCACACTATGTTTGTCTACTGTGATGACTTTGATGAAGATCAGATCAAATTTGATGACCAATTGATGCAGATCTCCAGGTAATTCCAAAGGGTTCATATACTTTTTCTTGCCACTGTAGATGTGTGGTACAGAAACTGGGATGTCACGTGTTATGTTATATACCGTAACATCAGGAGTGTGGTTCGTTACGTACTGTATGACTGTTTTACAGCCTCTAGAACATCCTGGCCAGAAGGGGACGACGTCAAGGTGAGGAGGTGTCTGTCTGTCCCTCGCACCTACACATCAATCCGTCTTTGGATATCCTGTAATAATTGGCTGTTGAGACTGTATTCACTACAATAATTGGCTGTTGAGACTGTATTGTTATTCACTACAAAAGCGGTCTATTTCTCTGCATAGACGAGGACCAGTTGGATGATCTTGAAGAGTGAGATAGACGGCCAACCTCTCCCAGAGGACCTGCTGGACCCCAGGAAGTCCACCTGCAGCCTGCCCACTGACGCCTCCCTGCCCAGTGAGTAGCCAATCAGTGGTCAATCCTTACTTGACTGGCATGGCCTCCACCAATGAGTAGCCAATCACTGTTCAACTCTGACTTGACTGACATGGGCTCAACCAATGAAGGTTGAGGACTCACTGAATTGACATCAGATTGAAAAAAAAATTGCCCGAAGAGCCCTTATGACGACATAGATATTGTTTCGTTCCTTACAGGCTTCCCCTACAGCAAGTCAGCTTCCCTGCCAGGATATGGAAAAAATGGCATATACAAGGTGAGTTCTCATACACACACACACACACACACACACCATAATGAACAGAGGCTGCAATGAGAAAGTACCAGAGACTATACAGAATCATCCAGCGACAACCTCTTACTTGGTTGTGTAGTATGAAGTTAAATGTTATACAAATACGCACGGGGTCCATTGTCCTGTACCGCTGGAGATAGTTTAGCATGTGGGACACCGGTTAAACAGGTTCACATCTGACTGCCGTTGGCTCATTTAGCATCTCGCGGGCCATGATCGCAACAAGTCATGTACACTGTCTCTCTCTCCCTCAGAGGAAAGGCATCCTAACACACACACACACACTTGCACCAGGTGGCCTCACATATGGTCCCCAATGACACAATGCGATGCTCCACTTCAACTAAGTGCCAACAAGGGAGTGGAGGGGATGTAGTTTTGGCCTCTCTGATTCTGGAGGAGACAAGGGGTGGAGAGGGGGGAGCCCTTGGCAGGGGGACAGTCAGTTCTATCCTGGGCAGGCGTCTGATTCGGACTTGGCCGTCTTACAGAGAGCTCAGAGTTCCGTGAGGTACTGGAAAACTCGCTCGTAAATGGAAATGAGGTGTGCCTGTCGCCATACCAACGGGCTTAGCCAAGCGCGCTAAAGATTAGAGCTCCATTAAAGACCGATCGGTGATTGGTCTGTCGGGCCTCTCTCAGCTCGCCGCTCATTAAATAAGGTGCCGCACTGATTGCTGTGCGGAGGAGGTGCCAGCTGGGCGAAGTGATTGATTTAACCACCAGGTGGTAGTGTTTAGTAAATGTTCATCGCCTTTTCTGTCACCGAGCGAGTGGGAGTGAGTTATGGCCAATATACAGTGAAGTTTATGTCAAAAAAAGGCTATATTCTAGTGCGTATCAATAGTTGAACTGGCTTCCTTTCCTCGTGTCTTCTCCTCCCCCACTGATCTAGCAGCCTTATGCTAGGGGAAAGCAATAGATGTAAACCTATCCAGTCTTTTGCGTTATCAACCGTACTCAAGGGAAGGAGACAAGGAAAGGAAGCCATTTCAGTGTATTGACACACAGCCCTTGACTTATCAACACAGGAAGGTTGGTTGTTTTTCTAACTTCCACAGAGCTCTTTTAGACTGGGAAATCATGTTTTACAGCTTTCCTATCAGATTCCATGTAGGCCTATCACTCGTAACCACTCCCTCCACAGATACTGGACTGCAGCAGAAAAAGTGGATTTAGTCTAACCTTAATGATGTGTTATTGCTGGTTATATTTGTTTGTTGATGGATGGTGGTCGGCTAGACAAGAGGGGGGAAATAGTTGAAAGGCCAACTTTAGGAGGAAATGTGAAATGTGGACTGTAATCAGGCCCCAGTAGCATGCTACACTGTAGACATGAATTCTGCAACCTGATTGGCCGTTACAGTTCCTGTGGCAGTTGAGACAGAGAGACGATGTATGGCTATGGAGAGAGGTTGCGTTTATTTACTGAGCTGGGAATGGAGCAGTTGTTATTCTGAATGTCTGTTTGTCTTTCTCTCTCTCTCTCTTTCTCTCTTTTTCTCTCTCGTTCTCTCTCTTTCTCTCTCTCCCTTTCTCTCTCTCTCTCTCTCTCTCTCTCTCTCTCTCTCTCTCTCTCTCTCTCTCTCTCTCTTTCTCTCTCTTTCTCTCTCCCTCTCTTTCTCTCTCTTTCTCGTTCTATCTCTCTCTTTCTATCGCCCTCTCTTCCTCGCTCTCTCTCTCTTTCTCTTTCTCTCTCTCTCGCTCCCACACTGAGAAATCCATCACATGTTTACACCCCAGAGGTCCCAGTTAGACTGAGACTGAAGCCGGAACCAAACCAGAAAGGATGCACTCAGCTACAGTAGCTAACCCAGTTCCCCCTCAACTCCCTCAATGCATGGTAGCCTTTCTCCAACCAGGTTAGACTCTGCAGTCAGATTGCACTTGTGAGAGTGTGGGGGTAGCCTCTCTTGAATTGTAAGCTGCCTTGAAAAAGGGACATCATTGTGTATCATTTGTGTGCAATTTATCCTCAAACCAATGAGAATAGGAAAGGAGAGAACGACTAGGCTTCTCTTTGTAACTGTACAGTACATATATTATCTATGACAATGTACAGTATGGTCTGGAAACGGTCAAATATGTCTGGATCCATTTAGGTGTGTTGACCTGGTCTGTTTTTAGTCTTAACCCACTGTGTGTGTGTGTGTGTGTGTGTGTGTGTGTGTGTGTGTGTGTGTGTGTGTGTGTGTGTGTGTGTGTGTGTGTGTGTGTGTGTGTGTGTGTGTGTGTGTGTGTGTGTGTGTGTGTGTGTGTGTGTGTGTGTGTGTGTGTGCGCGCGTGTGTGTGTGTGTCCTCCCTAGGAGGTTGCCGACCATGCTGAGGATGAGCCAGACCAGCAGGACTCCCACAGCTGGGGAGGAATGAGAGGTAGGACCTAGATCGCAAATACTAGATCTGCTAGTTCATTGCTGCCATATTGGAAAAGGGCGGGTCTGATAGGATCTATTAGCAGATCTACGATGTAATAATGTTGCAGCTGCACTTTTAATGGGAAGCGGTTCAGGTGGATGAGTTTTCGCTCAAGGGTGCTAAAGCCACATGCCTTCACCATATGAGTTACATCAGTGTGTGTGTGTGTGTGTGTGTGTGTGTGTGTGTGTGTGTGTGTGTGTGTGTGTGTGTGTGTGTGTGTGTGTGTGTGTGTGTGTGTGTGTGTGTGTGTGTGTGTGTGTGTGTGTGTGTGACGTACGCAGTCGCTCCAGAGTTGTCTGCCTCAGCGTGCTCTTGCTATTACTCAGCCAAAGACAGGCAGCACACACAGTGCCATGCTGGGAAATACTTTGTTTCAAAGTGTGTGTGTGCGCGTGCGCGTGTCAGTGGGAGGAAGTTGGTACCAGGCTTTTTTAAAGCCTTTTTACGTGCTGAGTTAGAACACAATATCGAAGTTACACAAAGAATCACCTTCATTTGCACAATTCTGTGATTCTCTTTGTGTTGTAATTTATTGTAATCTGTTCTATTATGGTAGTGTTCGTTATTGGCCTCTGAAATACTAACACAGTCATTCATCTGACATATTATTCTCTCTCTCCCTCTTTTCCTCCCTCCTTCCCTCCCTTTTGCTCGCCTCCAGAGTACAAGGTAAGGTTCCGTCAATTGTTGCCGGTGTTTCACATCATATTAGTTTGAGCAAATATACTGTAGTTAGATGTCTTTTGGCTTCATCTTGGTAGAGTACATTAGCACTCTACCCAGGATGACTGTAGTGTTAAATAGCTGACTGTGTGTGTGTGTGTGCGTGTGTGCGTGTGTGTGTGTGTGTGTGTGTGTGTGTGTGTGTGTGTGTGTGTGTGTGTGTGTGTGTGTGTGTGTGTGTGTGTGTGTGTGTTCCAGGTGTACCCCTATGAGGTGCTGGCTGTGACTCACAGGGTGAGGGTGAAGCTACCCAGAGATGTGGACCGTACCAGACTGGAGGTGAGAGTCCATCATATCGCTCCCTCTTTCTTTCTTTCTTTCTTTCTTTCTTTCTTTCTTTCTTTCTTTCTTTCTTTCTTTCTTTCTCTCTGCCTCTGTCCTACTCTCCCTCTCTGTCCTGTGAGGCTCCAGGCTCCAGTCGAGTCAATTCTTTGGTGATCTTGTGGCATGGAAACTATCCTAGCATCCTGCAGGGAGACTCATATAATCTCTTATAATCAGCCTGTCCCCTCTCAACCAGTCTATGACCTCTCTACGAACTCCCTACGAACCTTTTACGAAGTCTCCCGCTCTCTGGCAACCTCTCCCTGAGGAGTGGGAACGTCAGTATTTCCAGAGGTGTGACTGACGCAGGAGGTTGCCCTCTGCGGTCGGGAATGCCGACCTCCTGGCTGGGTTTGGAGTCGATGAGGTTGGGATGGTGTGTCGGAAGTCGGGAGGCTTGGATTCCAGACTCTGTTTTTCCCACCATTACTCTAGCCTTGACCCTATGTGGCTGGGTTGTGGCTGGCCTGCTCTGCTTTTGACTGTTTGTTCAATTAAGGGCCACATGACTATGGTCGGTTGGTGAGCCAAGGGTTGGAGACACGCTCTCCTAAGTCCTAAAGTGTGACTTTTTTAGAGGTACTCTGAAAATGTACACTGATCAAAAATATAAACGCAACTTTTAACGTGCTGTCCCATGTTTCTTGGGCTGAAATAAAAGATCCCAGAAATTTTCCAAACGCACAAGAAGCTTATTTCTCTACATTTTTTGGTAGAAATATGTTTACATAGCTGTTAGTGAGTATTTATCCTTTGCCAAGATATTCCATCCACATGGCAGGTGTGGCATATCATGAAGCTGATTAAACATCGCGATCATTACACAGGTGCACCTTGTGCTGGGGACAATAAAAGGCCACTATAAAATGGGCAGTTTTCCCACACATTCACACAATGCCACAGATGCTTCAAGATGCTTCAAGTTTTGAGGGAGCATGCGATTGGCATGCTGACTGCAGGAATGTCCACCATAGCTGTTGCCAGAGAATGAAATGTTAATTTCTCTACCAAAGCCGGCTCCAACGTGGTTTTAGAGAATTTAGCAGTACATCCAACCGGCCTCACAACCGCAGACCACGTGTAACCACGCCAGCCCAGGACCTCCACATCCGGCTTCTTCACCTGCGGGATCATCAAAGGGGGGGGGGGGGGGGAAGAGTATTTCTGTCTGTAATAAAGCCCTTTTGTGGGGGGAAAAAAACTCATTCTGATTGGCTGGAACTGGCTCCCCAGTGGGTCAGCCTATGTGGACGGGCTCGTGGTAATGCCTGGAGCGGAATGGTATCAAATAAAACACATGGTTTCCAGGTGTTAGATGCCATTATATCCTCGTCGTTCCGGCCGTTATTATGAGCCGTCCTCCTCTCAGCAGCCTCCTGTGATGGATACAGTACTGTTGGTCAGGGTCATTGCTCCTGTGGTTACTGGCTGTCCTTTCACTAGTCCAGCATTCCTCAGGCACCAAATGATCTCTCTCTCTCTCTCTCTCTCTCTCTCTCTCTCTCTCTGTCTCTGTCTCTGTCTCTGTCTCTGTCTCTGTCGCTCTCTCTCTCTCTCTCTCTCTCTCTCTCTCTCTCTCTCTCTCTCTCTCTCTCTCTCTCTCTCTCTCTCTCTCTCTCTCTCTGTCTCTGTCTCTGTCTCTGTCTCTCTCTCTCTGTCTCTCTCTCTCTCTGTCTCTCTCTCTCTCTCTCTCTCTCTGTCTCTCTGTCTCTGTCTCTGTCTCTCGCCCTCTCTCTCTCTCTCTCTGTCTCTCGCCCTCTCTGTCTCTCTCTCTCTCTCGCTCTCTCCATCTAATCATACCACAGTTCCAGGCCCATGTCTCAGTGTTCTCTAGTATACTCAGGCAGAGGCCCTAGTTATTGCCATAAACCTTTGAATTGTATTTTTCCAACCATTTTCCATATTAATTTGCAATGTGGTTCAGTGGGAGAAGTCAGCCCCTTTTTTGTTCTAACCCTGTCTCTGTGTGTGCGTGTGTACGTGTGTGACGTACACAAGGCTCCAGAGCTGTCTGCCTCAGCATATGTGTGTGTGTGTGTGATTATCCCCCCCGCCCTTACAAATGCACACTGGACTACTCTCACCACATTGTCCCAATGTTGTGAGGGTTGGTTTGTGGTAACGTTATCATGGTATTGTGTGAGTGTATGTGCGCTGTTGGCTGGGGCAGACGGGTTACTCCTCGAGCCTCACACTGAGTTATGGACTGCTGATTTATCATGCTGTTTATCTCCCCCTACGCATTCGCCCTGTGTGTGTGTGTGTGTTGGTCTCATTTCAGTGGGTTTTGTATGCACTTACTGTATGTGCCACTGTCCACAAATCACATACGTCCTCTTATATGTGTCAGGCTATGGGATTGTGTGTGTGCGTGTGTGTGAGTGCATGTGTGTGAGACGGAGTGACTGTTTTCAGATGATAAGTCATCATCTCTCGGGGTGAAGCAACATTATCCAGGCAGTAAAGTTTTTTTTATCTCAAACTGGTGATTTCATTTTTCACTCATACAAACCCCATCTGTGTGTGTAATACCACGTAGAGCTAGGCCCACACACACACACACACACACACACACACACACACACACACACACACAAAGATTTATGCAAATCTGCTGTGGAATCCCATTAAACCCACCATGAGATCACACTGTGTTTTGCAGTATGTGTGTGTGTGCGTGTGTGTGCGTGCGTGCGTGTGTGTGTGTGTGTGTGGATATTTACCAGCGGGACAGACGGTGGTTTCCCCGTACACAGACAGACAGACAAAGACAGATGCTTCTATTATGTGTATGGATGGTTGTGATTACCAAGATTTATGAAGTCATTCGTTCTGTGCTCAGAACCGGTGAGACTAACAATGCATGTGGAGATTATTACTAGACATAAAGTGTCTTAATGCAACACCACAACAATGAGCTCCAAATACAGGATTTTGATGACGTAACTGAATGGAGACACTGAGGCTGCACTGATCCGACATCAGTTGTTATCTTAACTACAGTATTAACTACAGTACTTCCCCAAGGCCTTGTTGGTAGTCTAGGTATGGTTTTCGATTTATAGTAACCTGATTCCAAAGGTTGTAAGTTTGAATCCAGCAGTTGTTTTTGAGGGCCTCCCAAGTGGCGCAGTGGTCTAAGGCTGTGCCACTAGAGATTCTGGGTTCGAGTCCAGGCTCTGTCACAGCCGGGCCGCGACCGGGAGACCCATGGGGCGGCGCACAATGTGCCCAGCGTCGTCCGGGTCAAGGGAGGGTTTGGCCGGCAGGGATATCCTTGTCCCATCGCGCACTCGCGACTCCTGTGGCGGGCCGGGCACAGTGCACGCTGACACTGCCAGGTGTACAGTGTTTCCTCTGACACATTGGTGCGGCTGGCTTCCGGGTTAAGAGGGCATTGTGTCAAGAAGCAGCGCGGCTAGGTTGGGTTGTGTTTTCAAAGGACGCACGGCTCTCGAACTTCGACTCTCCTGAGTCCGTTCAGAAGTTGCAGCGACGAGACAAGACTGTAACTACCAATTGGATACCACGAAATATGGGAGAAAACGAGGGTAAAACAAATTGAAAGCTATTTATTTTTGTTTTAAGCCTATCCCACAATTGAACCCTTAAGTTAATGCCTAACCTTAAGATTTCAGAGTTAATACCTAAACGTAAGATTTCGGAGTAAATACCTAAACTTAACCCTAACCTTAAAAATGTGGAGTCAATGCCTAAACTTAACCCTAACCTTAAAAATGTGGAGTTAATACCTAAACTTAACCTCAACCTTAAAAATGTGGAGTAAATACCTAAACTTAACCCTAACCTTAAAATAGTGGAGTTAATACCTGAACTTAACCCTAACCTTAAAAATGTGGAGTTAATACCTAAACTTAACCTCAACCTTAAAAATGTGGAGTAAATACCTAAACTTAACCCTAACCTTAAAATAGTGGAGTTAATACCGAAACTTAACCCTAACCTTAAAATAGTGGAGTCAATGCCTAAACTTAACCCTAACCTTAAAAATGTGGAGTTAATACCTAAACTTAACCGTAACCTTAAAAATGTGGAGTAAATACCTAAACTTAACCTCAACCTTAAAAATGTGGAGTAAATACCTAAACTTAACCTCAACCTTAAAAATGTGGAGTCAATGCCTAAACTTAACCTCAACCTTAAAAATGTGGAGTTAATACCTAAACTTAACCCTAACCTTAAAAATGTGGAGTAAATACCTAAACTTAACCTCAACCTTAAAAATGTGGAGTTAATACCTAAACTTAACCCTAACCTTAAAAATGTGGAGTTAATACCTAAACGTAAGATTTCGGAGTAAATACCTAAACTTAACCTCAACCTTAAAAATGTGGAGTAAATACCTAAACTTAACCCTAACCTTAAAATAGTGGAGTTTATACCTAAACTTAACCCTAACCTTAAAAATGTGGAGTAAATACCTCAACTTAACCTCAACCTTAAAAATGTGGAGTTAATACCTAAACTTAACCTCAACATTAAAAATGTGGAGTTAATACCTAAACGTAAGATTTCGGAGTAAATACCTAAACTTAACCATAACCTTAAAAATGTTCAGATAATACCTAAACTTAACCTCAACCTTAAAAATGTGGAGTTAATACCTAAACGTAAGATTTCGGAGTAAATACCTAAACTTAACCCTAACCTTAAAATAGTGGAGTTAATACCTAAACTTAACCCTAACCTTAAAAATGTGGAGTTAATACCTAAACTTAACCTCAACCTTAAAAAGGTGGAGTTAATACCTAAACTTAACCCTAACCTTAAAAATGTGGAGTAAATACCTAAACTTAACCCTAACCTTAAAAATGTGGAGTTAATACCGAAACTTAACCCTAACCTTAAAATAGTGGAGTCAATGCCTAAACTTAACCCTAACCTTAAAAATGTGGAGTTAATACCTAAACTTAACCGTAACCTTTAAAATGTGGAGTAAATACCTAAACTTAACCTCAACCTTAAAAATGTGGAGTAAATACCTAAACTTAACCTCAACCTTAAAAATGTGGAGTCAATGCCTAAACTTAACCTCAACCTTAAAATAGTGGAGTAAATACCTAAACTTAACCCTAACCTTAAAAATTTGGAGTCAATGCCTAAACTTAACCTCAACCTTAAAAATGTGGAGTTAATACCTAAACTTAACCCTAACCTTAAAAATGTGGAGTAAATACCTAAACTTAACCTCAACCTTAAAAATGTGGAGTTAATACCTAAACTTAACCTCAACCTTAAAAATGTGGAGTTAATACCTAAACGTAAGATTTCGGAGTAAATACCTAAACTTAACCATAACCTTAAAAATGTTCAGATAATACCTAAACTTAACCTCAACCTTAAAAATGTGGAGTTAATACCTAAACGTAAGATTTCGGAGTAAATACCTAAACTTAACCCTAACCTTAAAATAGTGGAGTTAATACCTAAACTTAACCCTAACCTTAAAATAGTGGAGTTAATACCTAAACTTAACCCTAACCTTAAAAATGTGGAGTTAATACCTAAACTTAACCTCAACCTTAAAAAGGTGGAGTTAATACCTAAACTTAACCCTAACCTTAAAAATGTGGAGTAAATACCTAAACTTAACCCTAACCTTAAAAATGTGGAGTTAATACCGAAACTTAACCCTAACCTTAAAATAGTGGAGTCAATGCCTAAACTTAACCTTAAAAATGTGGAGTTAATACCTAAACTTAACCGTAACCTTAAAAATGTGGAGTAAATACCTAAACTTAACCTCAACCTTAAAAATGTGGAGTAAATACCTAAACTTAACCTCAACCTTAAAAATGTGGAGTCAATGCCTAAACTTAACCTCAACCTTAAAATAGTGGAGTAAATACCTAAACTTAACCCTAACCTTAAAAATTTGGAGTCAATGCCTAAACTTAACCTCAACCTTAAAAATGTGGAGTTAATACCTAAACTTAACCCTAACCTTAAAAATGTGGAGTAAATACCTAAACTTAACCTCAACCTTAAAAATGTGGAGTTAATACCTAAACTTAACCCTAACCTTAAAAATGTGGAGTTAATACCTAAACGTAAGATTTCGGAGTAAATACCTAAACTTAACCTCAACCTTAAAAATGTGGAGTAAATACCTAAACTTAACCCTAACCTTAAAATAGTGGAGTTTATACCTAAACTTAAACCTAACCTTAAAAATGTGGAGTAATTACCTAAACTTAACCTCAACCTTAAAAATGTGGAGTTAATACCTAAACTTAACCCTAACCTTAAAAATCTGGAGTTAATACCTAAACTTAACCTCAACCTTAAAAATGTAGAGTTAATACCTAAACGTAAGATTTCGGAGTAAATACCTAAACTTAACCCTAACCTTAAAAATGTGGAGTAAATACCTAAACTTAACCTCAACCTTAAAAATGTGGAGTTAATACCTAAACGTAAGATTTCGGAGTAAATACCTAAACTTAACCATAACCTTAAAAATGTTCAGATAATACCTAAACTTAACCTCAACCTTAAAAATGTGGAGTTAATACCTAAACGTAAGATTTCGGAGTAAATACCTAAACTTAACCCTAACCTTAAAATTGTGGAGTTAATACCTAAACTTAACCCTAACCTTAAAATAGTGGAGTTAATACCTAAACTTAACCCTAACCTTAAAAATGTGGAGTTAATACCTAAACTTAACCTCAACCTTAAAAAGGTGGAGTTAATACCTAAACTTAACCCTAACCTTAAAAATGTGGAGTAAATACCTAAACTTAACCCTAACCTTAAAAATGTGGAGTTAATACCGAAACTTAACCCTAACCTTAAAATAGTGGAGTCAATGCCTAAACTTAACCCTAACCTTAAAAATGTGGAGTTAATACCTAAACTTAACCGTAACCTTAAAAATGTGGAGTAAATACCTAAACTTAACCTCAACCTTAAAAATGTGGAGTAAATACCTAAACTTAACCTCAACCTTAAAAATGTGGAGTCAATGCCTAAACTTAACCTCAACCTTAAAATAGTGGAGTAAATACCTAAACTTAACCCTAACCTTAAAAATTTGGAGTCAATACCTAAACTTAACCCTAACCTTAAAAATGTGGAGTAAATACCTAAACTTAACCTCAACCTTAAAAATGTGGAGTTAATACCTAAACTTAACCTCAACCTTAAAAATGTGGAGTTAATACCTAAACGTAAGATTTCGGAGTAAATACCTAAACTTAACCATAACCTTAAAAATGTTCAGATAATACCTAAACTTAACCTCAACCTTAAAAATGTGGAGTTAATACCTAAACGTAAGATTTCGGAGTAAATACCTAAACTTAACCCTAACCTTAAAATAGTGGAGTTAATACCTAAACTTAACCCTAACCTTAAAATAGTGGAGTTAATACCTAAACTTAACCCTAACCTTAAAAATGTGGAGTTAATACCTAAACTTAACCTCAACCTTAAAAAGGTGGAGTTAATACCTAAACTTAACCCTAACCTTAAAAATGTGGAGTAAATACCTAAACTTAACCCTAACCTTAAAAATGTGGAGTTAATACCGAAACTTAACCCTAACCTTAAAATAGTGGAGTCAATGCCTAAACTTAACCCTAACCTTAAAAATGTGGAGTTAATACCTAAACTTAACCGTAACCTTTAAAATGTGGAGTAAATACCTAAACTTAACCTCAACCTTAAAAATGTGGAGTAAATACCTAAACTTAACCTCAACCTTAAAAATGTGGAGTCAATGCCTAAACTTAACCTCAACCTTAAAATAGTGGAGTAAATACCTAAACTTAACCCTAACCTTAAAAATTTGGAGTCAATGCCTAAACTTAACCTCAACCTTAAAAATGTGGAGTTAATACCTAAACTTAACCCTAACCTTAAAAATGTGGAGTAAATACCTAAACTTAACCTCAACCTTAAAAATGTGGAGTTAATACCTAAACTTAACCTCAACCTTAAAAATGTGGAGTTAATACCTAAACGTAAGATTTCGGAGTAAATACCTAAACTTAACCATAACCTTAAAAATGTTCAGATAATACCTAAACTTAACCTCAACCTTAAAAATGTGGAGTTAATACCTAAACGTAAGATTTCGGAGTAAATACCTAAACTTAACCCTAACCTTAAAATAGTGGAGTTAATACCTAAACTTAACCCTAACCTTAAAATAGTGGAGTTAATACCTAAACTTAACCCTAACCTTAAAAATGTGGAGTTAATACCTAAACTTAACCTCAACCTTAAAAAGGTGGAGTTAATACCTAAACTTAACCCTAACCTTAAAAATGTGGAGTAAATACCTAAACTTAACCCTAACCTTAAAAATGTGGAGTTAATACCGAAACTTAACCCTAACCTTAAAATAGTGGAGTCAATGCCTAAACTTAACCTTAAAAATGTGGAGTTAATACCTAAACTTAACCGTAACCTTAAAAATGTGGAGTAAATACCTAAACTTAACCTCAACCTTAAAAATGTGGAGTAAATACCTAAACTTAACCTCAACCTTAAAAATGTGGAGTCAATGCCTAAACTTAACCTCAACCTTAAAATAGTGGAGTAAATACCTAAACTTAACCCTAACCTTAAAAATTTGGAGTCAATGCCTAAACTTAACCGTAACCTTAAAAATGTGGAGTTAATACCTAAACTTAACCCTAACCTTAAAAATGTGGAGTAAATACCTAAACTTAACCTCAACCTTAAAAATGTGGAGTTAATACCTAAACTTAACCCTAACCTTAAAAATGTGGAGTTAATACCTAAACGTAAGATTTCGGAGTAAATACCTAAACTTAACCTCAACCTTAAAAATGTGGAGTAAATACCTAAACTTAACCCTAACCTTAAAATAGTGGAGTTTATACCTAAACTTAAACCTAACCTTAAAAATGTGGAGTAATTACCTAAACTTAACCTCAACCTTAAAAATGTGGAGTTAATACCTAAACTTAACCCTAACCTTAAAAATCTGGAGTTAATACCTAAACTTAACCTCAACCTTAAAAATGTAGAGTTAATACCTAAACGTAAGATTTCGGAGTAAATACCTAAACTTAACCCTAACCTTAAAAATGTGGAGTAAATACCTAAACTTAACCTCAACCTTAAAAATGTGGAGTTAATACCTAAACGTAAGATTTCGGAGTAAATACCTAAACTTAACCATAACCTTAAAATGTTCAGATAATACCTAAACTTAACCTCAACCTTAAAAATGTGGAGTTAATACCTAAACGTAAGATTTCGGAGTAAATACCTAAACTTAACCCTAACCTTAAAATTGTGGAGTTAATACCTAAACTTAACCCTAACCTTAAAATAGTGGAGTTAATACCTAAACTTAACCCTAACCTTAAAAATGTGGAGTTAATACCTAAACTTAACCTCAACCTTAAAAAGGTGGAGTTAATACCTAAACTTAACCCTAACCTTAAAAATGTGGAGTAAATACCTAAACTTAACCCTAACCTTAAAAATGTGGAGTTAATACCGAAACTTAACCCTAACCTTAAAATAGTGGAGTCAATGCCTAAACTTAACCCTAACCTTAAAAATGTGGAGTTAATACCTAAACTTAACCGTAACCTTAAAAATGTGGAGTAAATACCTAAACTTAACCTCAACCTTAAAAATGTGGAGTAAATACCTAAACTTAACCTCAACCTTAAAAATGTGGAGTCAATGCCTAAACTTAACCTCAACCTTAAAATAGTGGAGTAAATACCTAAACTTAACCCTAACCTTAAAAATTTGGAGTCAATACCTAAACTTAACCCTAACCTTAAAAATGTGGAGTAAATACCTAAACTTAACCTCAACCTTAAAAATGTGGAGTTAATACCTAAACTTAACCTCAACCTTAAAAATGTGGAGTTAATACCTAAACGTAAGATTTCGGAGTAAATACCTAAACTTAACCATAACCTTAAAAATGTTCAGATAATACCTAAACTTAACCTCAACCTTAAAAATGTGGAGTTAATACCTAAACGTAAGATTTCGGAGTAAATACCTAAACTTAACCCTAACCTTAAAATAGTGGAGTTAATACCTAAACTTAACCCTAACCTTAAAATAGTGGAGTTAATACCTAAACTTAACCCTAACCTTAAAAATGTGGAGTTAATACCTAAACTTAACCTCAACCTTAAAAAGGTGGAGTTAATACCTAAACTTAACCCTAACCTTAAAAATGTGGAGTAAATACCTAAACTTAACCCTAACCTTAAAAATGTGGAGTTAATACCGAAACTTAACCCTAACCTTAAAATAGTGGAGTCAATGCCTAAACTTAACCCTAACCTTAAAAATGTGGAGTTAATACCTAAACTTAACCGTAACCTTAAAAATGTGGAGTAAATACCTAAACTTAACCTCAACCTTAAAAATGTGGAGTAAATACCTAAACTTAACCTCAACCTTAAAAATGTGGAGTCAATGCCTAAACTTAACCTCAACCTTAAAATAGTGGAGTAAATACCTAAACTTAACCCTAACCTTAAAAATTTGGAGTCAATGCCTAAACTTAACCTCAACCTTAAAAATGTGGAGTTAATACCTAAACTTAACCCTAACCTTAAAAATGTGGAGTAAATACCTAAACTTAACCTCAACCTTAAAAATGTGGAGTTAATACCTAAACTTAACCCTAACCTTAAAAATGTGGAGTTAATACCTAAACGTAAGATTTCGGAGTAAATACCTAAACTTAACCTCAACCTTAAAAATGTGGAGTAAATACCTAAACTTAACCCTAACCTTAAAATAGTGGAGTTTATACCTAAACTTAAACCTAACCTTAAAAATGTGGAGTAATTACCTAAACTTAACCTCAACCTTAAAAATGTGGAGTTAATACCTAAACTTAACCCTAACCTTAAAAATCTGGAGTTAATACCTAAACTTAACCTCAACCTTAAAAATGTAGAGTTAATACCTAAACGTAAGATTTCGGAGTAAATACCTAAACTTAACCCTAACCTTAAAAATGTGGAGTAAATACCTAAACTTAACCTCAACCTTAAAAATGTGGAGTTAATACCTAAACGTAAGATTTCGGAGTAAATACCTAAACTTAACCATAACCTTAAAAATGTTCAGTTAATACCTAAACTTAACCTCAACCTTAAAAATGTGGAGTTAATACCTAAACGTAAGATTTCGGAGTAAATACCTCAACTTAACCCTAACCTTAAAATTGTGGAGTTAATACCTAAACTTAACCCTAACCTTAAAAGGTGGAGTTAATAGCTAAACTTAACCTCAACCTTAAAAATGTGGAGTAAATACCTAAACTTAACCCTAACCTTAAAAATGTGGAGTTAATACCTAAACTTAACCCTAACCTTAAAAATGTGGAGTAAATACCTAAACTTAACCCTAACCTTAAAAATGTGGAGTAAATACCTAAACTTAACCCTAACCTTAAAAATGTGGAGTTAATACCTAAACTTAACCCTAACCTTAAAAATGTGGAGTTAATACCTAAACTTTACCCTAACCTTAAACATGTGGAGTTAATGCCTAAACTTAACCCTAACCTTAAAATAGTGGAGTTAATAACTAAACTTAACCCTAACCTTAAAATAGTGGAGTTAATACCTAAACTTAACCCTAACCTTAAAATAGTGGAGTTAATACCTAAACTTAACCCTAACCTTAAAAATGTGGAGTAAATACCTAAACTTAACCTCAACCTTAAAATAGTGGAGTCAATGCCTAAACTTAACCTCAACCTTAAAATAGTGGAGTTAATGCCTAAACTTAACCTTAAACATGTAGAAATTTGACATTTGTAACAACTTCGAAATTTGATCTTTGAGAAACATGGATGAACGTCTAATTTCGACGTGAGACTGTGAGACCTAGTTGCTGTGTGTGTTATACAACATAGAGCTAGGTCCACAAACACATGTACACACACAAACACACACACACACACACACACACACACACACACACACACACACACACACACACACACACACAGATTTATGCAAATCTGCTGTGGAATCCCATTAAACCCACCATGAGATCACCCTGTGCTTTGCAGTATGTGTGTGTGTGCGTGTGTCGATATTTACGAGCGGGACAAACACACAGACACCCCAGTGGCTTCCCCATACACAGACAGACAGACAAAGTCAGATGCCTGTATTATGTGGATGGAGGGCTGTGATTACTAAGAGTAATAATGGCAAATAGAAATCCAATATGGATGGTGTTAAGAGATAGATGGGAGGGGTTGAATGGAGCTGAAAGTTGGGAATAATAAAAACGAATAACAACAACATAACTAATGTAAAACACACTGTGTCTGTAAAACGTACACTACTGTTCAAAAGTTTGGGGTCACTTAAAAATGTCCTTTTTTTGTCCAATAAAATAACATCAAATTGATCAGAAATACAGTGTAGACATTGTTAATGTTGTAAATGTAAATTGTAGCTGGAAAAGGCAGATTTGGTCTGGAATATCTACATAGGCGTACAGAGGCCCATTATCAACGTTCCAATGGCACGTTGTGTTAGCTAATCCAAGTTTGTCATTTTAAAAGGCTAATTGATTATTAGAAAACCCTTTTGCAATTATGTTAGTACAGCTGAAAACTGTTGTCCTGATTAAAGAAACAATAAAACTGGCCTTCTTTAGACGGAAGTTCTCGTACAACGCTGTGTACTACTCCCTTCATAGAACAGCACAAACTGGCCCTAACCAGAATGGAAAGAGTAATGGGAGGCCCTGGTGCACCTCTGAGCAAGAGGACAAGTACATTAGAGTGTCTAGTTAGAGAAACAGATGCCTCACAAGTCCTCAACTGGCAGCTTCATGATTAAATAGTAGCCGCAAAACACCAGTATCAACGTCAACAGTGAAGAGGCGACTCCGGGATGCTGGCCTTCTAGGCAGGTGTGTGTACCATGTTGCATTCATCTGATGTGATGCCAGCGGTGTCTTGCCCAGATTCCTCCCTTCTCCGCTGGAGATGCCTGGTCGTTATGGAAACTAGTTGATTGACCGTCACACGATGACAGCCCGATTCTATACTGAACAAAAATACAATCATTGATATTCAACAATTTCAAAGATTTTCAGTTCATAGAAGGAAATCAGTCAATTTAAATAAATTCATTAGGCCCTAATCTATGGATTTCACATGACTGTGCAGGTGAGCAGCCATTCAGAATGATTTTTTTCTCACAAAAGGGCTTTATTACAGACAGAAATACTCCTCAGCACCCCAGATCCCCCTTTTCAGACGATCCCGCAGGTGAAAAGCCGAAGGTGGAGGTCCTGGGCTGGCGTGGTTTCACGTTGTCTGCGGTAGTGAGGCCAGTTGGATGTACTGCCAAATTCTCTAAAACGATTTTGGAGGCGGCTTATGGTAGAGAAATAAACATTAAATTATCTGGCAACAGCACTGTTGGACATTCCTGCAGTCAGCATGCCAATTGCACGCCCCCTCAAAACTTGAGACATCTGTGGCATTGTGTTGTGTGACACAACTGCACATTTTTAGAGTGGCCTTTTATTGTCCCCAGCACAAGGTGCACCTGTGTAATGATCATACTGTTTAATCAGCTTCTTGATATGCCACACCTGTCAGGTGGATGGATTATCTTGTCAAAGGGGAAATAATCTCTAACAGCGGTGTAAACAAAATTGTCCACAACATTTGAGAGAGAAAAACATTTTTTGTGCGTATGGAAAATTTCTTGGATCTTTTATTTCAGCTCATGGAAGAAAACAAAAACGATTCCATCGTATACTTTTGACATTTTGGGGGGTTATAGTATTTGTAATGTGAGCCAAACAGGGGATAGACATGGTTCTGAGGCATGGACTTTGATTTGGTGTGTTAAATCTTTCATTAAAGAACCAGTGACCAATGATATTCTCATACTGAACACAACAGTAGGTTTTGGGTCACACATGGATGAGGTTTCATGGTGAAGAAAGTTGCGTAAGATGTGTGTAAGTATAGGTACATTTGGACCAGAGGATAACGTAAGTATGATAAGCTTATGTTAAGCACTTATCTCAAATATAATTGAAATACAAAAAAGCAGGTTGTAGGCACAGCTTAAGAGGATGAAGATCCTAGCAGGTCCAGCCAGACCTTTAGGCCTCATCTTAGGGGTTACTGTTTGCCATCCCACACAGGCCCTCTCTCCATCTGTGGTCACCCCAGACATAGTGTGTCCAAGTCAGGTCCTCAGCTCTGCTCCCCTGGGTTTTTAAAAATGTAACTAGGAACACTGAGTTTACTGCCTTGTTCAGGGGCAGAACGGTGGATTTTTACCTTGTCAGCTCGGGGATTTGAGCTTGCAACCTTTTGGTTACTAGTCCAACGCTCGAACCACTAGGCTACCTGCCGCCACTAAGGAGTGGGGTGTGGTGGTGGGGGAAAGCACAACACCTGTCACTGCGGTATCTCTCTCTCTCTCTCTCTCTCTCTTTCTCTCTCTCTCTCTCTCTCTCTCTCTCTCTCTCTCTCTCTCTCTCTCTCTCTCTCTCTCTCTCTCTCTCTCTCTCTCTCTCTCTCTCTCTCTCTCTCTCTCTCTCTCTCTCTCTCTCTCTCTCTCTCAATTCAATTCAATTCAATTCAATTCAATTCAAAGGGATTTATTAGCATGGGAAACATATGTTTACATCTCTCTGTGTGTGTATGAGAGTGGTGTTGTTACAGGGGCTGAGTGAGGCGACTGCACTGAAGTGCACTTCACAGGACATGGAATCCTGCACTAAATGCGCTGAACTATGTATTTGATAGTATCTCTCTCTCACCTCTTTTTTTCTCTCTCTCACCACTCTTTCTCTTGGCTCTCTTATATACTCTCTTTCTATTCTCTCTTTCTATTCTGTCTGTCTGTCTGTCTGTGTGTGTCTGTCTGTCATATTCCCACTATTTTGCTTCCACAGATTGTCGGTCCTGTCATTCTAATGAATACAAACATATTGTCTTGTATTCTTGTCTCTTCCAGAGACACCTCTCCCCAGAGGACTTCCAGTATGTGTTCGGGATGACCCTGGACCAGTTTGACCGCATGGCCCTGTGGAAGAAGAACGACATGAAAAAGAAGGCACGCCTTTTCTAAAGCCAAGTGACTGTAACAGGGATAAAAATAGCATCTCTAGTCTACAACGTCTGTCCAGTCTGGAAGAAAGGAAATCAGAAGGAAAAAAACCACCATCAGAAATCATCTATATATGCACCGCCATACGACGTTGCGCCTGCGAAACATCATCTCTGCCAGAATAAGGAAGGTGGAGACATTTTCACGATGTCGCCGTGACCGACATCCAACGTCGAGGCAATGTTCGTCACATATAGCTTTTGTATGCGTTGTGGTCTGAATGTTATTTTTTTTATAACCTTTGAGGAGGTGGGGGGGGGGGGGGGTAGATGCATTTGCATGGCCCGTTGACACCACTCCTCCTCTTCCCCTCTCCCCGCCTCTATGTGAGTTCTGCATCCCCCTCCCCCTTCCTCCCCAAAAAGAGAAATAGGCTTTTTTCTCTTTGTCTCTGTTTCTTCCTGGTTCAACGTCTGCCTCTTCTACGGTCTTTATCTCGACTTGGAACAATATCTCTGTCTGTTTTCTATCTGTTTCGCTTTCCCCTCTTTTATCATTCCTGCTATCTGTTTTTCTTACCCTCTCTTAAGGTCTCTCACTTGATCTTTCCTTATCTACCGTGTCTCATTTAAGGTCTCTCTCTCTCTCTCTCATCCCCCCCCTCTCTCTCTCATTCCCCCCCCCCCTCTCTTTCTCTCTCTCATTCTCCCCCTCTCTCTCTTTCTCTTACCACCTCACCTCTCCTCTTACTCCTCTTCTCTGTCTTTTTCCATCTCCTTTTCTTTCTCTCTTTCTTTCTTTCTCTCTCTCTCTCTATCCTCCCTTTCCCCGCTGTAGCCTGTGCTAGCCTCTAACTCACCACAACTTATAGTCTCATATCTGAACAACAGATGTATCATTTTACAGCAGTGGAGGTTAAGATAGGAAAAGTTTATCTTCTCCTTTTTTAAGTGGGTAGTTTGTTTGATAGCCATGCCGTGATTTGTTGATAGAGGGCTGTATCTTACACACGCCACTCATAAATCAGTGAAGATGGGAGTGTTGGGGTTGGATCAGAGCCAACAGCATGAATCATGGGTAAAAACAGTACCATAGGCACCACTGATACCCATAGCAGATGTATAGAGCCTCAGGTTCTTTCAAGCCCTGTTGTCAAACACTGCCTTGCCAGACACTTTTACGTAAATCCCTTTCCATCAAAAACCTACATTATTTTTATAAGCTATTTTTGACTCCTGGATGGCCGTCATCCATTCTGTGGAAGTTTTCAGATGTGAGAATCGTGTTGTTCTGACACCTTTATCATCTGCTCCCCCCTCATTGTCCTCACACTATCTAACACAGGCCTGCAGCAGCACTTGAGCAATACAAGTTAAGCCTTGCTTAATGAATTGATAATGACATATTGACATATAATCTGTACCTTCTGTGATAGAGGATGAACCCTTTCTATGTTCGTTGTTTGTAAATCATTTGGCATCCACTGCCACATATGTAGTGGGAAAACATATATTGGCTTTGCTAAGTCTCCAGAAACTCCAACAATTAATTCAACCATAAGTGGTATACAATATACACGTGACATACAGTGTACATATATTTGTCTCGGAGTTTGTTATGCAAGCCAAGGTATATATTGCCTCTAGGGCATGCATGCATATGAGAGATGGTCGAGGTCGTCTACGATGGAAATGTATGAAAATGTTTGTAAAAACATTCTCAATTTGGATCATTTTGGTCCCTCATTTTGGTTAATTATTTTATGCACATTTTGTAACACGACTTTTGTCCAATGAAAAGCCCAATTCAGATGCTTTTGTTTGGCATTTATTTATAGACATCTTAAAGGGAGGATGAGGATGGTCATCTTTAAATCTAATGGCTATAGGGCAGGTGTATTGGAAAATACATGCTCAATATAGATGAAAAATACATAATAAATATCAAATCAGAGTTTTGCTCCATCGCTAAGTAGAACATTAAGCCGTCGTCATCAAAGCTCATGTCTCCTGACTTCTCATGTCAATCTGAAATATAAGCGCTTTTATCGAGATTCAAATCAAATGTATTTATGACACCCGTTTTGCGTCAGCAGATGTCACAAAGTGCTGATACAGGAGCAATGGAGTCGACCATGTATTAAAATGCTTGAGTGTGCCTCGTTGAATGTGAATGCCGATAGTGTTGCAGAATTACATTGTCAAATCTAATGTCTGCTTATATCGGATGATCATTTATGCAGTTTGGAAGAATGCTGTGTGTATGGATGTGTGTAAGTTTGGACCTTTTTGGATCACTGTTACGACATCATTGTAACATTGAAAGAAGGTTGATGTAGCGTTATCAATGGTGAGGAGGGCTTTCCCAGAACAGAGATCACAATGGAGGGCTGTTCGGAAACACTGTGTTTGTTTTTGTGTTTGAACAGCTGTGGAAACAGTAGTGTAAGCTGAGAGGCAGAAACTAAGGAACACGTATCCAGGTCTGAGCTCTGAACTTGCCCTTAGGCACACACAGATCTGGGTTCAGATTCCATTCTCCTAATCCTAACCTTAACTATTAGGGAGGAAATGTTAAATGTGTCTTAGTTCAGTCAGTGTCGACACTCTTAGAAAAAAGGGTTCTTCGGCTGTACCCATAGGAGAACCTTTTTTGGTTCCAGGTTGAACTTATTTGTCATTTGGGTTCCATGTCCTCAACTGAAACCAACAAGGGTTTTTCAAAGGGTTCTCCTACGGGGACAGCCAAAGAACCCTTTTAGGTTCCTTATAGCAGTGTAGGGCCAAGTGCATTCTGTTTTGCTCAAGGGTCAGGCCAGATCAGCAGAGCTCACATAGCCCAGATACAAACCAGGCCAGACCAGCAGAGCTCACATAGCCCAGATACACACTAGGCCAGATCAGCAGAGTTCACATAGCCCAGATACACACCAGGCCAGATCAGCAGAGCTCACATAGCCCAGATACACACTAGGCCAGATCAGCAGAGCTCACATAGCCCAGATACACACCCGGCCAGATCAGCAGAGCTCACATAGCCCAGATACACACCAGGCCAGATCAGCAGAGCTCACATAGCCCAGATACACACTAGGCCAGATCAGCAGAGCTCACATAGCCCAGATACACACTAGGCCAGATCAGCAGAGCTCACATAGCCCAGATACACACCCGGCCAGATCAGCAGAGCTCACATAGCCCAGATACACACCAGGCCAGATCAGCAGAGCTCACATAGCCCAGATACACACCAGGCCAGATCAGCAGAGCTCACATAGCCCAGATACACACTAGGCCAGATCAGCAGAGCTCACATAGCCCAGATACACACCAGGCCAGATCAGCAGAGCTCACATAGCCCAGATACACACCAGGCCAGATCAGCAGAGCTCACATAGCCCAGATACACACCAGACCAGATTGCACAACCCGTTCATCATCTCTTTAGGTAAACAGGCCTCCCACTCAGAGGAATCAGCTGTGTGTCTCTCTTACGTCAAGGTCAATACAGTGTTGGATTCACAACTTTATTTACGCTTTTGAAACAGGAAATCGGAAGGAGCTGCCCAATAGACGCAATTTTTTTGCTTCCGATTTATTTTGAATATAGAGACATAATAACATATCATATGGTCAATGTGTGGCTTCTGTTTTTGCTTGTTTGATTGTAATGGAAGCCAGATATTTATGAATATCCTATGTATGCAGGTATATGTCCATTGCGCCGCTATGGTCACAGAGAAGTGTATTACCATGTTTGTTATAGAATGTCCCGTGAAAATAAATCTGCCTCATTGTATTAACCCCAAATGTTATGGAATGACTAGTCTTTATCAAATAATGTTGTTCTTTTAACCTAATGGCTAGGCGTAACGCGAAGCCGTCTCTGTGGCACACAATTAGAATCATGCTGACATTGCCGTTATGCAATATGATGATGTTAAAATGAATTTGGCTCTGTCACAATCTATTATTTTGCACTGTGTAACCAACGGATACCATATGCTGTGATTGGATGTTGTTGAGGCCCTGTGGAGGATGATGAGAGGCTGAAAATATGGCTTAGCATTATTCTAATGCTGTAACTAAGCCTTTTGTTTAGCTTTTGTTCTTATTTGGCTTCGCTGGTTTGCAAGAAATACTGATGTCCATCTTTAAATAAATGTTTCATTCAGTACCGTTTCTTTTGATGTGTGCTGTGGTTTTATGGTAATTTAACTGGTCAGAATCTTGACTGTTTGGGTAGTTGCTTGAGCAGTCAGTGAAAACTATTTTGTGTTATTCTCAGACAAACTGAAATGTCTCAGTGGCACCTATCAAACGAGAGTAGCTAACTTTGTGTACGTGACAGTCTCCTCTGGTGTGAGGAAAGTTTGTTCCAGACACAACAGACATCCTTATTGGTTCATATCAGGGCTCTCCAACCCTGTTCCCTGTTCTCCAACCCTGTTCCTAATCGAGTGTACCTGATTCTAATAATGAGCTAGTTGATATGCTGAATCTGGTTAGTTACGACTGGAGTTGCAGTGAGAAACGACAGTAGGGTAGCTCTAGAATAGGGCTGGAGAGACCTGGTTAATATTCATTTAGTCGAGAGGTGTCAAACTCATTCTATGGAGGGCCTTTTTGTCTTCTAGTTTTTGGTTGTTCCTTCCATTTAAGACCTAGACAACTAGGTGAAGGGAGTTCCTTACTAATCAGTGACCTTAATTCATCAATCAAGTACAAGGGAGGAGCGAAAACCCTCAGACACTTGGCCCTCCGTGGAATCGGTTTGACGTATGTGATTTAGTCTGTCTCTAAATTAAATCAGAACAGGACATCCGGTTTAAACCCAGTGAACAAATATGCAACATTGTCTAATTTGTTGCTCTGGGACAAAGGAAAGAAGATTTCTGGGTGCAGTCTTGCTGCTGAATCATTTTCCCACACTGTGAATTTATTATGTTGAAACAGGTGCTGATGAAAGGAAGTGAATCATTCTGTGAATCATTGTTGTCATTTGATTCATCATGGTTTCGCATAGCCTGTATGTATAGTAAAACGGAGACTACAGAGATGAGCAAACTGCCATTCTGTGTTAGTCTATTTATTATCTTGATAGGCCTGTATGTTGATAAATAGTTATTCTATCAGCTGCCTCAAATCCACTAGACTGACTATTTAAAAGGCAAAGACCCCCACCCCTTATCTGTGATTGGGAAAGCCCTTGTAAGCTACGGCTGCGATTGGCTACTACTGTGTCCATCTCGTCTGTCTTCTTGACAGCTGGAATATGCTTCTGTCCCATCACCCACGGAATGTACTGATGGGCATTTCTTGTTTTTTTTCGGTGAACCGGCTCATTTGGCTCCGTTCACGTAAAAGAGCCGGCTCATTTGGCTCCCAAACGGCTCTTCGTTCAAAATGCTTAAAAAACAACCTAGAACCATGAAAAAAAAAGCCAATCTCCAATGTATAACACAAAAGCTAGGCTACCATTATGTCAGATCGTGAAATGCGCGTTCAAATACAGTTTTACCTGGCCATTTAATAATTATTAAATGGCCAGCAAAAATAAATAAATCAGCATGGACCAGATTGACGCGCTCTCCTCTCCACACTATGTATTGTTTCTGCAGTGAGGATTCACTCTCTTTGGATCATTATTTTGTAACTTAACTGCAAAAAACAACAACATTGTGTTTTGAGCTCAAAAAAGCAGTAGTGTGCAAATCAGGCAGCCAAAATGAACGCCTCTTTCACCGATGCAATTCGGTTCCAACATTCACCAAAACGATCCGTTCGTTCGCCAATGACCCATCACCAAGGGAAAGGAAGCAAGGAGCTAGGGAAGGGAGACGCACGAGAGTCCACAGCCTGCTTACTATTATACAGGATAAGTGCGCACCCTGGAAGTATCTAGGCGACATGGACAGAAACGGAAAAGGTCAGCGTTTTTGTTTTACGCCTTCACATCTACTTTCATTCATTGTTATTCTGTCGGTGATCGTTGAGATAATTGTAGTCTAACAAAACCACGCGCTCGTAACCATGTTTCTACAGTAGCATAGCTTGCTATCACCTCGAAGGGTGTGTGTCGTTTGTGTTTGGGGAAATATAAGGCGTTTTGCTGTAGAATTTTCCAATGTATTATGTAAACGATATCAGTTTGTTTGTTTCCTCCCCTCCCTTGTTTGGGCATAATACTTCCGTATAAATTGTTTCTCTGCCAGTTTTTTTTTTCTCGTGAGAATAAAATGATTTGCCTCGTCTGTCTCAACTCCAGTTGACCATTTCAATATAAATGGTCAAAGTATTCTTGCTACAACAACTTGAACAAGGTTGCTATGAGGGATGGAGAGGCACAACACAAAGGAACACGAGGTGTAGACCAACAGGGGGTCCTGCCGGGGTGAGCAGGTTGCAGCGTGATTAATTGAAAGACTAATGAACTCTCACGGTATGGTGCCCGTGACCATACCTCATTGGCTGGGACACTGTGTAGGTGTATCAAAGGACCCGCATTTGCTTCCTGTCATTGTATTCTCTCCTATCGTTGTATTATTTCCTCCATGTGAACTGAGGCCAAAAATTGAACAGGTGGAAGCAAATTATGGCCAAAAGCACCATTTCATGTAGCCTCCCAGTATGTGTAAAGCCTACTGTTTATGCCAAAAAGCTTAGGCTTTAATGGCACAGATGGTGAATTTACCCAGAAACCACAGAGTAGCTGGTTCAAGCTCCAATCCTGCCGTACCCCCTCAATCACTATAACCATATAGCCTGTAGTTTCAGATGGGTAAAGATGAAGGGCATGGAACAAGGAAAGGAAATGCTTAAGAGTAAGACTATTGTGATGCAGCATGGTAGGGATCAGCTGGTCGCACCCTGGCTGCTGAGACTGACTGGCCAGGAGGGGGGGGGGGGTATTTAGAACAAATCCAATGAATCAAATATAATGGGGCACAGGATGGGAAAATCTGCTGGGTTTGGATTAATCAGACTACATGTTTAGGACGGGGCACCGTTTTGAAGGGATAAGCAATAACTGGAAATGACACTTACCAATGACCTGGGCCATTTTCTTAAATATTGGATTGAAATGTGTTTTAACAGCGTTTTGTATTTTAGTTGGTCATTGAGCCTGTCTATAGTCTCCATCTCTACTTTAGCTGACCTGTATCCCCCAGTCCCGTTTGTTTACAAGGAATTTGGTGGGGAAATAATCCCTGGAACCTTTACTTCTACTGCCTTTGTTGTATTTTTAACCCTAATTGTGTGTGCCTGAGGCTCGGTATTTCCCCAGCTCTTTATGGAAGCCAAAGCCAATCCACCCCAGTCAGTCCAGGCAGGCAGTCCCTGTAACAATGGACAATGGAAGGCAGACCTACTGTATACATCCTGCAAGCTCTTTGGCCACAGTATTGGACCAACTCTCTTTTTTAAAATTTTATTGCGTCTCAAATGGCATCCTATTCACTTTGTAGTGCTCTGGTCAAAAGTAGTGCACTACATAGGGAATAGGGTGTCATTTGGGACACACACTACCTTGCACAACCTGGGAGAGGGCGACAGTGGCCGTGGAGCACACACACTGTGACAACTTTCTCGTCCCATGTCCTGATTGATACACAAGAAGTAGCAGCTTTTGAGTAGCAGGGTCCTCAGTGGGTCATTTCCCGTAAAAAAAGATGTGTCCGGGCAGGTGTGGGTGGAGTATGGGTGGTATGGTTTTGAGTTGAATCCATAGCAGCGGGAATTAGGGGTGCTGCAGCACACCCTAAAAATCAAAAAGAAAAGTGATCTATAAAAAAAGAATCTCATAACAGTAGTGCTCTGGGCCTTTACTAGTCCTGTATTAGCGGGCCGATATAGCCGTCTGTAGTGCGGGCAGCAAATTCTCATCCTACATATTACAGGAACCGACTGAGATTTCTGGCAGTTGGTTCCATTTAAGCCAACCATGTCGGTGCTGTGGGCGTTGCTGCTGACGTCACTATTGGACATCTGTGCCCCTGGGTGTGAGGTAGCGAGTTAGCGTGGGGTGCGCAGTGCAACACAGCTGCGAGGGCTGAGATACGGTTCCCCTGCCATTAATCCATGTCTTGAGTATTATCCCTACCATCACCAACCCACCCTATCCCCACTGATTTAGTGATAACAGAAAGGGTAATACTACGACAGCATTGATTCAGTGTTGATTCAACGTTCGCAGTGGGGCTCCTTCTCAGTTCCTCGTCATGCAGGGAAGAGTAAGGTTAGCTCGGATTGGAACTGTGCCATTGCATCTCTCTCTTTCTGTCTTTCTCCATCACTGCTTCTCTGTGTGTTTTCTCATTGTGTAAAATAGATCTGTTCGCTTCTCTTACCTTCCAACTTTCTCTGAATCTACTTCTATTCTCCATGCCTATCTTTCTGTCTCCTCTTCTTTCTCTCTCTCGCTCTCAAACTTCTGTTTTCCTTACAGGCCGGTGCATGATTTCTGAATCATCACTATTCATGTACTGTAGGGTTTCGACCTAGTAAAGGGGATTTTAAAATCTCTCTCTAGTGGTTATGAGTGTACCATACTTTGCCCGAGGACAGTGTTCCTAGACTCCCTCTGTCTGTGCTGTCTCTCTGGTGGGTACAGTGAGTCTGCTGTGCCTCAGGGTGGCGTTCTGTAGTGTGTGTCAGGGCCAGACGCATTACAGTAGGGCTAAGTGTGAAGGTGGAGTGCACTATGGGAGGATTCGTAGCTTTCCTTTTCTCCCTCGCTCGCTCTCATTCCTCAGAGAGTCTGTTGAGCTCCGCTGTCTTTAGTCCAGGTGTTTGCCTTGAGGAAAACATCCTGCCCCCAATGGTCTGTAAGAAGACAGAATGATGAAGGAAGCATATTGTGTGTGTGTGCGTGCGTGCATGTATGCACATACCGCATATGTGTGCGTGTGTGCGTGCATGTGATAGTTACCCAGCCTCATTTTCCTCCTGCATAGCCTAGCAGTGACTAAAGTAATGTATCAATTTCTAACATTGTCCTTTGTTATGTAAGGATTAGCCTACCCTTCTCCCTGTCTCCCTGATAATGCCTCTAAGTATACCTGGGCATAGTTCCACCTCCATTACTCTCCCCACATCTCGCTACAGTCATTCAAACTGACATCTAGATTTGATTCATGTTATGAATCATTGCTCCAATAATAATTCTGACTTAAAGATCACTTCCAGTGGCTGGAGCCATCTAGCTGAAACCCTTGGCATGTCACGGGGAAAATCTGAGGTAAAATGTGATTTGCGAGAGTGCACCCCTGTCTGACGCTCGGTACCTGTCGGTGCTTGTGTTATGAGTACCGTGGGGAGAGTAGAGTACGCATGATTGCTCTGCTTCAAGTAGGGATACGAGGGACGACGTTCAGTCCGTGTTCTGACAAGGCTGGCATCTGGAGCTGAAGTGAATGTGTTTTGATAGTTTGCGCTGCCTGACACAAGGTCATCATACTAGCGTTGGGGTCATTTTGATGACTCGTTTTTCCAATGCCGAAAGTCTCTTCATTCCCTTTTCAGCAACAGTTGTCAGTTTTTCTGTGAATCATCTTTGTGATATCCATTTAAGATGTTTGTGTTGAGTTGGATTCTTCTTGGTTAGACATGAACACAACGTATGCATGTCAAAACAATATGTTTTGAACATCTCCAATATAATGTCCCTGTTATATTACAGTAACGTATAGCTTGCTCTGGGTTTCTGGAAGCCTCTCTCCAGTCCTGGCGGCTGTGTTTTGGATATGGCAAGCGTTCTGGATGTTTGTCCTCTGAATAATGTCCTCTGAATGATGTTATCACAACATTAGCTCTCTCCTCACCCCTAGGAATCCCCCCCCCCCCACACGCACACGCACAGGCTCTATCCTTTCCCTCTTCTCCATTCCCTTCAGGGCAACAAAAAACATGACTGAACTAGAACCTCAAAGCCATAGCCCTGGTAAGTAAGGTTGCTGAGGGTGTTGCAGCACCCTCTGATGAATTTAAATTTAACGGAAAAAAAATGTGTGAACTAGGCCTTTACTACTCCTGTTTGAACGGCGAAAAATACTCCTCAGCACCTTCCATTAATATGTCATGAATCCAGATGGAGACTCAAGGCCAGGTAGAAAATCATTAGAGACGGAGTGGAGAAGATTGACTTTCTCTATTATCTGTGAGTACTACTGTATTTTTTATTTATTTATTTATTACATTTTTTTTTTCTATGTCTGTCTGTCTGCCCACCCCAGGTATTTGAGATAACCCCCCCCCCCCCCCCCCAGTGCTGTGAGTCAGTGTCTGAGAGGGCATGAGGTGAGTTTTGCTGCAGGCTCCTTCAGTCATTTGTGCATTGACTCCTCACAAAGAGCAGAGTGTGTGTGTGTGTCTCAGCTCTGAACTACTCAACACAGAGGGCAAAGGGGTGAGCACAGAAGAGCCTGAGCCCTTCCCTGCCTCCCATTGTTTGTTTGTCGAACTCCTCCCCTCTCTATCTGTCTTTCACATTCACTCTATAATATTTAACAGTTAAACACCGTATATAGAATTCACTTGTTCTCAGTCTTGTCTCTCCATAAAATCTCTCATTCCTACTTTCTTTCCATCTGACCTAACCCTCACTTGTGGTATATGGCTTCTCCCCAATGAAGTTTCTTTCTCTCTCTCTCTCTCTCTCAAAATCCCTCACCCTCTCTACCTCTCTAATTAGGGTCTCTGTAAAATAATGGTTATTAGCCTCTTTCTCTCCCTCCCTCTCTCTGCCTCTCCAGCCTTCCAGGGAGGAGAGGGAAGGATTCCAGTTAATCAGACTGTGTGTGTCTATACTCCCCGCACAGTCGTCTGGTCACCCTGACCACCAAGCCTCCCCACATGGTAGCAATTTGAAGCGAGGGACGAGAAAGGAGAGATAGAAGATGAAAGAGGGGAGGTAGTTAGCGCCCTTGCCACATTTATGAGATGGAGGTTGCCGGGGAAAGTAGTGCGGTTTGGGTCGGACCCAAAGTAGATCTATAAAGTAGAGGGAAGGATATAGTTTGAGAGAGAAATGATGTTCGCCTCAGAGTGTCACTTTGCTCCTGTAAAAGGCTATTGGATTCTGCTAATGGCTCCCAGACGCTAGGGAAGTTAGCACGGTAGGATCAAACAGTTTGGGCTGTTTTACGGCGTGGGATCGATGTTGGATGTGGTGTGAACATCTGTAACATAACCAAATAATGTGGTGTTTTGGTCATCAAAATGGACTTGTTCACAGACTTTGTTGGTGTGTTCCATTGAGGGTGAGACTAGGTTTAATTAAAGGGAGACGTATCTACACTATACCAGGTTAGGGGAGAGAACTGTTATTTAGATTTAGGCCGAATGTCATGTCGTCACATTTTCAAGGGGTCCCTCATAACACAGCTGTTCCTTTCGTTGGCATTCACACACGGGTTATTGGATTACTACACACACACACACACATTATAAACAGCTTCATCTGTGCATATAGTTTGGGCTTGTAAGCGGTGAAGTGAAGTCCCGTCAATCTTTCACTAGGGAAGTTATTAGGGTAAATATTTTCACACACGGCACCTGCCTGCAGACACATCTGCCTGCGTCCTGTTCGATCTGTGCAGACCTGCATAGACATCGGCATGGCAGTGGCACATCTTCCACATACACCTGCCTGCAGACACATCTGACTGCGTCCTGTTCGATCTGTGCAGACTTGCATAGACATCGACATGGCAGTGGCACATCTTCCACATACACGTGCATGCTCACACACTCACAAGCGCGCATACACACAAGAGGTCGACCGATTATGATTTTTCAACGCCGATACCGATTATTGGAGGACCAAAAAAGCCGATACCGATTAATCGGCCCATTTAAAAAATATATATATATATAAATAAATAAAATACTTTTTTATTTGTAATAATGACAATTACAACAATACTGAATTAACACTTATTTTTACTTTAATATAAAACATAAATAAAATCAATTTAGCCTCAAATAAATAATAATAATGAAACATGTTCAATTTGGTTTAAATAATGCAAAAACAAAGTGTTGGAGAAGAAAGTAATATGTGCCATGTAAAAATGTGTGCCATGTAAAAAAGCTGACGTTTAAGTTCCTTGCTCAGAACATATGGAAGTTGGTGGTTCCTTTTTACATGAGACTTCTATATTCCAAGGTAAGAGGTTTTAGATTGTAGTTAATATAGTATTTATAGAACTATTTCTCTCTATACCATTTGTATTTCATATACCTTTGACTATTGGATGTTCCTATAGGCACTATAGTATTGCCAGTGTAACAGTATAGCTTCCATCCCTCTCTTCGCCCCTACCTGGGCTCGAACCAGCAACACATCGACAACAGCCACACTCGAAGCATCGTTACCCATCGCTCCACAAAAGCCGCGGCCCTTGCAGCGCAAAGGGAATAACTACTCCAAATCTAAAAGCGAGTGACGTTTGAAACAGTATTAGCGCACACCCAGCTAACTAGATAGCCATTTCACATTGGTTACACCAGCCATTAGGCTTGAAGTCAAAAACAGCGCTGTGCTTGCGAAGAGCTGCTGGCAAAACGCACGAAAGTGCTGTTTGAATGAATTATTATGGGCCTGCTGCTGCTCAGTCAGACTGCTCTATCAAATCAGACTTAATTATAACATAATAAAACACAAATACGAGCCTTTGGTCATTAATATGATCGAATCCGGAAACTATAATTTCGAAAACAAAACGTTTATTATTTCACTGAAATACGGAACCGTTAGGTATTTTATCGAACGGGTGGCATCCCTAAGTCTAAATATTCTTGTTACATTGCACAACCTTCAATGTATGTCATAATTACGTAAAATTAGGACGAATTCCTATGCCGTGAGCCAGGCAGCCCAAACTGTTGCATATACCCTGACTCTTCGTGCAATGAACGCAAGAGAAATAAGTTTAATGCTAGCTAGCAATTTACCTTGGCTTCTACTGCATTCGCGTAACAGGCAGGCTACTCGTGGAGTGCAATGGTTAAAGCGTTGGACTAGTTAACTGTGCGGTTGCAAAGTGGAACCCCTGAGCTGACATGGTGAAAATCTGTCATCCTGCAGTTAACCCACAGTTCCTAGGCAGTCATTGAAAATAAGAATGTGTTCTTAACTGACTTGCCTAGTTAAATAAAAGGTATAAAAATATATATATATATATATATATATTTTTTTTTGAATAATCTGAGATCGGCGCCCAAAAATACCGATTTCCGATTGTTACGAAAACATGAAATTGGCCCTAATTAATCGGCCATTCCGATCAATCGGTCGACCTCTAATACACACACTAGTGTTTCATGGTATCCCGAAACCTCTATACTTTTTAGTTTTTCGATACTAGAACATGAACGGTACTAAAAACGGTTGTTACTTTCTGTCCAACGTGTCTCACGTTGTGTACTGACCGAGAGGATCAAGTCTGTCTATCAGCACAGGCGACGTGCCTATATTGCATGGAGTGCACCACTCATGCCTCTTGCCTAGCTAATCCACTTAATCAACTCTCCCTCACGTCTAAAGACACACTTCCCCGTTTGTCTGCGTCAGGTATCTCTCCTCTCAACTGACTGTGTGGGAATGTGACTTGTGAATGATGTCATTAGTGGGTCTTAGAGACCGTGTACACTTTTATAAAAGAAGAGATCTCTACTTCTATGCAAATGTTGTTGATCAGTACAATAATATAATTCCCAAGTGGAACCCGAAACAGATTGTTTGTCATCTGTAGTCCTGTGAAAACCGTGAGTAACTCAGTGCAAGCTCAATAACTCAAGCATGCATAGATTCCTATTGAATATGCATTCACCTGTATTGTGAATAGAACTAAGCTTTGGTATTTACCCAGTTTGTCAATAGAGTTACCATTCAAATACATTATTACCGTTATGTTTTATCTAGTTAGATTGGTAAAAACAAAGTCTAATTGAATTGTATAATTTATGAATTAATGCGGACGTGGCTGTCTCAGATGTTTTTTTTTTCTTATGACAATTCTGGAATGTAATGATATTGAACTCAAAAGATGCCCAATGATTGAACAGAAGTTGCTGAGTTTATCTGTCTGAATCAAGTGCCATTCTGTGTCTTTGGCTAATACGCCTTTTTTTGTCACTGTTTTGAGTATTGTGGGGGTATCGAGTATCGTGATACTAAATCTGGTATTGTGTCAAACTTCTGGTATCGTGACAACACTAACACGCATCACATTCACAACGCAGTGAATTCTCTGAATTTGTTTCCCTGTGAATGACTTATTCAATCAGAACCCCCAAAATGCTGCAATTGCGGTCTTCCTGACCGTAGCCCTCAGCTACAACTGTCAACACCAGACAGGGAACGGAACCATCACATTCCTCCAATCCCCTTTCCTGGAAGACACACACACCACATTGTCAACATGAACATGAGGCTGTCTGTCATATTCTTTCAGCGCTCATCATCCCTCTCGTCTCATTCCTCAGCCCTGGAATGACTTGGCCTGTTGATGGGCTGCTTATGCTGTGGCTCAGCAAGGGTGTGTGTGTGTGTGTGTGTGTTTGGAGGTTGTTTTAGCCTCTCCCAGGGATCCTGTACCCTATTTGATGTGCAGCGGTATCACCCTCTGGGCTTTTTAATAAAGACGTCTGTTATCTGTAATCAGGCAATAACAACATGTCTCTCTGGGCTGAGAGGGGGTCCTTCTCATATCCTAGTAGAGGAAATGTAAATGGGTGGACGCTGTGTGTTTTGGGTGAGGCTGTAGTTTGTGTTGCGGTTCCGGACTGGACTTCTTCTATTAGCGCATCTGTCCTGGTACTGTATAGGGTTGTTGTTGTTGAATTGACCAAAGCTATAGTAACATTTAAATACAGAGCTGGTTAGAGAGAGAGGAGGGGTAGAGAGATGGGGAAGAGAAACAAAGACCACTGGTTTGATGTGGAATGCAAAAACCTAAGAAAGAAATTGAGAAACCTATCCAACCAAAAACATAGAGACCCAGAAATCCTGAGTCTGCACTATGGTGAATCACTAAAACAATACAGATATATCCTACTGAAAAGGAACAGCACGCCAGAAATCAGTTCAGTGTAATTGAAGAATCCATAGAATCTAACCACTTCTGGGAAAATTGGAAAACACTAAACGAACAACACGAAGAGTTCTATATCCAAAATGGAGATGCATAGATAAACCACTTCTCCAATCTTTTTGGCTCTATAACAAAGAGCAAAAACATACATGATCAATTACAAATCTCAGAATCAGCTATTAACACTAGATCTGCCATAGGCCAACAGCCACTGATGTTTGCTGTATCATGCTCCTTCCCTGACTTTTCCTAAATGTTTGTATTTTACACTGCTCATTTGTCCGAATTTTGAAATCACAAACAAAAGTATTTAGAGCCTTTACTAGTTTTATTTTTTCATACCTATTCCTATCTTAACCCGCCAAGACAATGTGCTGTAGGACGTTGGTACCCAGCCAGGCACTAATGCGTCTCTCTCTCTAGTCACTGAATGAATGATAAATGAATGAATGAGCAATAATTGTGCACCCTACTTCACAGTTGAATTTAAATTAGGCCTAGCTGAACGATGAGGGTGAAGAGGTTGATTTAATTGGCAAAGACAATGGTTTAATGATGAGTTTGTTATGCCTATTTATCAGCAGCAAATAATTTGACTTTGTACTCCGGGGGTTGATACCAATCTCTTTTACATTTTACTTTATAAAAATAAGCTGATTTGGGACTTTTATGTACTATACCTCTATTACTAATCAAATGTCTATTTCCCTGTATATGGCCTCGCTATAGTTATTTTACTGCTGCTCCTTTAATTATTTGTTACTTTTATTATTTAAAAAGAAATATTATTTTATAGCATTTGGTTAGGGCTGTTGTATTTGATGTGACAAATAACATGTGATTTTAATGTATTTTAAGGGAAACAAGAACATGCTACATGTAGGCCTTTAGAATGATGCAAAATATATCCTCTACTCTATCCAGGGAAGCAAACGATGCCAGCCCACTGAATGAATGACAAATGGATAATTGTGCACCTTACTTCACAATCACATTTAAGCAAGGCCTAACTGAATGATGAGGGTGAAGAGGTTGCTCTAATTTAGATCAAAAATAGTGTAATGATGAGTTTGTGTTATGCATATTTATCAGCGTTGGCGCTGATGTTAATTTAAAAAAATGTTTTTAAAAATTACCCCTTTTTCTCCCGAATTTCATGGTATCCAATTGTTAGTAGTTACGGTCTTGTCTCATCGCTACAATTCCCGTACGGGCTTGGGAGAGACGAAGTTCGATAGTCATGCGTCCTCCGAAACACAACCCAACCAAGCCGCACTGCTTCTTAACACAGCGCGCATCCAACCCAGAAGCCAGCCACACCAATGTGTCGGAGGAAACACCATACGCCTAGCGAACTGGTTAGCGTGCACTGCGCCCGGCCCGCCACAGGAGTCGCTAGTGCGTGATGAGACAAGGATATCCCTACCTGCCAAACCCTCCCTAACCCGGACGACGCTAGGCCAATTGTGCGTCGCGCCCGGCTGCGACAGAGCCTGGGCTCGAACCCAGAGTCTCTGGTGGCACAGCTAGCACTGCGATGCAGTGCCCTGACCACTGCGCCACCCGGGAGGCCCGCTTTGCGGTTTGATACCATTCTCTTTTGCATTTACTTTGTAAAAATAAGCTGTTACAGGACTGTTTTTATTAACTGTTATTCTATTACTAATCAAATGTAGTGTAAGGGAAACGAAAACATGCTATGTTTTGCAGTAGGCCTTTAGAATGATGAAAAACATGTCCTTGACTCTATCCAACCTAATGAGCGGGAAACAAACGATGCCAGTCAGCCTGCACAGCCCGTCAATTGAAACTACATCTAAACTATACCAAAACTAATTTCACACATATTAAGAGTTAGCCTATAGACAAGATTCAATTGACAATCTGACCATATTATGCAGTTTCTAGTACTTATCTTTTGTCCATGAATATCCATGCTGTCCATGCATTCAGCTCATGACCACTCACGTGGCAGCATTGCTCTGGCTACTAAGTGAAAACTAGTAGTATAACAAACTTAAAATGTTAAATATGCTATTCTGTCATTAATGGATGAATAGGTGATATAAACTAGACAGAAACCGATCATGTTGTATATGACTTCACTGAACTGTATGATGAAGAGGGCAAAGATCAAATCAAAATCAAATCAAATTTATTTATATTGCCCTTCGTACATAAGCTGATATCTCAAAGTGCTGTACAGAAACCCAGCCTAAAACCTCAAACAGCAAGCAATGCAGGTGTAGAAGCATGGTGGCTAGGAAAAACTCCCTAGAAAGGCCAAAACCTAGCCTGGTTCCTCTCTAGGTTTCTTCCTATGTGGGGTGCCCAGTCCTCTTCTGGCTGTGCCGGGTGGAGATTATAACAGAACATGGCCAAGATGTTCAAATGTTCATAAATGACCAGCATAGTCCAATAATAATAAGGCAGAACAGTTGAAACTGGAGCAGCAGCACGGCCAGGTGGACTGGGGACAGCAAGGAGTCATCATGTCAGGTAGTCCTGAGGCATGGTCCTAGGGCTCAGGTCCTCCGAGAGAGAGAGAGAAAGAAAGAGAGAGAGAGAGCACACTTAAATTCACACAGGACACCAAATAGGACAGGAGAAGTACTCCAGATATAACAAACTGACCCCAGCCCCCTGACACATAAACTACTGCAGCATAAATACTGGAGGCTAAGACAGGAGGGGTCAGGAGACACTGTGGCCCCATCCGAGGACACCCCCGGACAGGGCCAAACAGGAAGGATATAGAGGGTGATTTGAAAAGAGGGTGATTTGAATTTAGAACAATGGTGTGATTTTGATGAATAGTGGGCGGTCAAAAAAAAATTATTATGAAAGGCTGGATATGGTATATAATTTACCCTCTGAGTCAAATCAGACACTGAGTGCAACATACAAAGTGTGTAGTTCACAAGGGTAAGCTGAATCAAACGAATGGACGCACTGACAGCTTTGCAAATGCTGCAGAATTTAGGTGAGTTGGAGGATCAGATATTGAGCTTGAAATCGATGTTGCCGATGAAGAGTCTTCATCTGATTTTGAGCCTCTGCCTCCCCCTCCGATGCCTGAGCCTCGCCGTAGAAAAGCCAGAACAGAGTCAGGAGGGATGGCACGGTTTGTGTAGAAAAGAGGGACACGTTTGACATGCAGATGTTGCAGCACATCAGAGATTGTATTGTTGCTCATGCACACTGGAAAGGAAACAGTAGGTGGGACATGTCTGTGGATGAATTCTGAGAGATTATTGCACTCTTGTATGTCCGCGGGGCGTACAACGGAAAGAGCATGGATATGGAGTCATTTTAGTCTGATGGATATGGGGTGGACATTTTCTGAGACTATGCCATGCATTCCCTTCAGAGCGATTATCTGACACCTGCTGCAGGTGCACACAAAACAAGGCCCATGAAAACGATGTGCAGTGCAACCAATTCTGTTTGTGAGGCTTGCTCACACAAAGCCCCGGAGCTGTGTGCTGACAGCATAAAGAGACGACGGGATTTGATTCATGCATAAAGGCATAAGTGTCACGCCTGCTCCCGCTTCCCCTATCTGGCGCTCGAGGGCCCAGGCTGCCCTTCATTACGCACACGTGTCACTGTCATTACGCACATCAGCGCTCATTGGACTCACCTGGACTCCTTCACGTTGTTGATTTCCCCCTTCTATATCTGTTGGTTCCTCAGTTTTGTTCCCCGTGTCAGCATTATTGTCGCCATGTTTTGTCCCCCCCCGTCCAGACGCTGTTCTTGTTTTGTTTGATGTCCGTTTTCCATTAAATGTTCACTCACCGTACTTGCTTCTCGTCTCCAGCGTCGGTCCTTACAATAAGGGCACACTACAGTGTCCGATACAATCAACAAACGACTATTTCTATATCTTGTCATGAATATATTTCCACTAATATACACTGCTCAAAAAATAAAGGGAACACTAAAATAACACATCCTAGATCTGAATGAATGAAATATTCTTATTAAATACTTTTTTCTTTACATAGTTGAATGTGCTGACAACAAAATCACACAAATTATCAATGGAAATCAAATTTATCAACCCATGGAGGTCTGGATTTGGAGTGACACTCAAAATTAAAGTGGAAAACCACACTACAGGCTGATCCAACTTTGATGTAATGTCCTTAAAACAAGTCAAAATGAGGCTCAGTAGTGTGTGTGTGTGGCCTCCACGTGCCTGTATGACCTCCCTACAACGCCTGGGCATGCTCCTGATGAGGTGGCGGATGGTCTCCTGAGGGATCTCCTCCCAAACCTGGACTAAAGCATCCGCCAACTCCTGGACAGTCTGTGGTGCACGCCTGCACCATTGGTGGATGGAGCGAGACATGATGTCCCAGATGTGATCAATTAGATTCAGGTCTGGGGAACGGGCGGGCCAGTCCATAGCATCAATGCCTTCCTCTTGCAGGAACTGCTGACACACTCCAGCCACATGCGGTCTTGCATTAGGAGGAACCCAGGGCCAACTGCACCAGCATATGGTCTCACAAGGGGTCTGAGGATCTCATCTCGGTACCTAATGGCAGTCAGGCTACCTCTGGCGAGCACATGGAGGGCTGTGCGGCCCCCCAAAGAAATGCCACCCCACACCATGACTGACCCACCGCCAAGGATGCTGGAGGATGTTGCAGGCAGCAGAACGTTCTCCACGGCGTCTCCAGACTCTGTCACGTCTGTAACGTGCTCAGTGTGAACCTGCTTTCATCTGTGAAGAGCAAAGGGCGCCAGTGGCGAATTTGCCAGTCTTGGTGTTCTCTGGCAAATGCCAAACGTTTTGCACAGTGTTGGGCTGTAAGCACAACCCCCACCTGTGGACGTCGGGCCCTCATACCACCCTCATGGAGTCCGGTTCTGACCGTTTGAGCAGAAACATGCACATTTGTGGCCTGCTGGAGGTCATTTTACAGGGCTCTGGCAGTGCTCCTCCTTGCACAAAGGTGGAGGTAGCGGTCCTGCTGCTGGGTTGCACTACCTGAGCCACTTGTGTGGGTTGTAGACTCCGTCTCATGCTACCACTAGAGTGAAAGCACCGCCAGCATTCAAAAGTGACCAAAGCATCAGCCAGGAAGCATAGGAACTGAGAAGTGGTCTGTGGTTACCACCTGCAGAACCACTCCTTTGTTGGGGGTGTCTTGCTAATTGCCTATAATTTCCACCTGTTGTCTTCCATTTCCACAACAGCATGTGAAATTTATTGTCAATCAGTGTTGCTTCCTAAGTGGACAGTTTGATTTCACAGAAGTGTGATTGACTTGGAGTTAAATTGTGTTGTTTAAGTGTTCCCTTTATTTTTTTGAGTAGTGTATATTTATTTATGCAATTCATCCTTTGTTCATGCACTGGTGCTTTTTTTAAATGAATACAGCAAATAATTTCACCTGTGCACCTGGCTATATATATTATTAATAATACATTTGTTTTAGTTTCTACTTTCTCAAAATAAGCTGTATCGGGACTTTTATTAATTGCTATAATTCTAATACTAATCGAATCTACAAATACAGATGATCAAATGGATAAACATATCCTTGACTCTATCTAAACAAATCTTTTTTAATAAAAAAAAAAAATGTTTCCAATAATATTTCTTCATGCATTTAATCCTTTATAATAGTTGATGCACTATTTATCAAGCGTTGGTGCTTATGTTTGCTGTACCTTGCGTGTTCATATAGGAGATGTCAGGCAACGTACTGATGGGCTGAAAGGCAAGGTGGTTCTAGTGTTAAAGACTACCAGAACCCACTGGGTTCTCCAATTACATTGAATGAACTATAGGACAAAATACAAACCCTCCAACCCCAAAAGGCCTGTGGTGTGGATGGTATCCTAAATTATTTGATACAATATACAGACCACACATTCCAATTGGCTATACTTAAACTCTTTAACATGTTCCTCAGTACTGGCATCTTCTCCAATATTTGGAACCAAGGACTGATCCCCCCCCCCCCCCAATCCACAAAAGTGGAGACAAATTTGACCCCAATAACTACCATGGGACATGCATCAACAGCAACCTTGGGAAAATCCTCTGCATTATCATTAACAGCAGATGCATACATTTCCTCAGTGAAAACAATGTACTGAGCAAATGTCAAATTGGCTTTTTACCAAATTACCATACGAAGATCACGTATTCACTCTGCTCAACCTCATGCTTGTGCAGAGTGAATACGTGATCCTCAAACCTTCTCATGCTTTGATTATTTCAAAAAAAGCTTTTGCCTCAATTTAGAATGAGGGTCTGCGATACAAATTGATGGAACACGGTGTTTGGGGGGGGGGGGGGGGGGGGGACATACATACAACATTATAAAATCCATGTACACAAACAAGTGTGCAGTTCAATTTGGCAAAATACACATTTATTTCCACTGGGCTGTGGGGTGAAACAGGGATGCAGCTTGAGCCCCACCCTCTTCAACATATATATTGGCGAGGGCACTAGAACGGTCTGCAGCACCCGGCCTCACCCTACTAGAATCTGAAATCAAATGTTTACTATTTGCTGATGATCTGGTGCTTCTGTCTCCAACCAAGGAGGACCTAGATATGCTGCACATAATCTAAGACCTGGGCCCTGACAGTAAATCTCAGTAAGACAAAAATTATTGTTATCCAGAAAAGACACGTTAAATTCTACAACCGCCTAAAAGGAAGGGATTCCCAAACCTTCCATAACAAAGCCATCACCTACAGAGAGATTAACCTAGCGAAGAATCCCCTAAGCAAGCCGGTCCTGGGGCTCTGTTTACAAACACAAACAGACCCCACAAAGCCCCCAGGACCGCAACACTGGCAGACATTGGCTCTCAAGATAGGCTGCAGTGGGGAGAACAAGTATTTGATACACTGCCGATTTTGCAGGTTTTCCTACTTACAAAGCATGTAGAGATCTGTAAATGTTATCATAGGTACACTTCAACTGTGAGAGACGGAATCTAAAACAAAAATCCAGGAAATCACATTGTATGATTTTTAAGTAATTCATTAGCATTTTATTGCATGACATAAGTATTTGATACTTCAGAAAAGCAGAACGTAATATTTGGTACAGAAACCTTTGTTTGTAATTACAGAGATCATACGCTTCCTCTAGTTCTTGCCCAGGTTTGCACACACTGCAGCAGGGATTTTGGCCCACTCCTCCATACAGACCTTCTCCAGATCCTTCAGGTTTCAGGGCTGTTGCTGGGCAATAGGGACTTTCAGCTCCCTCCAAAGATTTTCTATTGGGTTCAGGTCTGGAGGCTGGCTAGGCCACTCCAGGACCTTGAGATGCTTCTTACGGAGCCACTCCTTAGTTGCCCTGGCCCTGTGTTTCGGGTCGTTGTCATGCTGGAAGACTCAGCCACGACCCATCTTCAATGCTCTTACTGAGGGAAGGAGGTTGTTGGCCAAGATCTCGCGATACATGGCCCCATTCATCCTCCCCTCAATACAGTGCAGTCGTCCTGTCCCCTTTGCAGAAAAGCATCCCCAAAGAATGATGTTTCCACCTCCATGTTTCACGGTTGGGATGGTGTTCTTGCTTCTTCCTCCTTCCTCCAAACCCGGCGAGTTTAGACCAAAAAGCTCTATTTTTGTCTCATCAGACCACATGACCTTCTCCCATTCCTCCTCTGGATCATCCAGATGGTCATTGGCAAACTTCAGACGGGCCTGGACATGCGCTGGCTTGAGCAGGGGGACCTTGCGTGCGCTGCAGGATTTTAATCCATGACGGCGTAGTGTGTTACTAATGGTTTTCTTTGAGACTGTGGTCCCAGCTTTCTTCAGGTTATTGACCAGGTCCTGCCGTGTAGTTCTGGGCTGATCCCTCACCTTCCTCATGATCATTGATGCCCCACGAGGTGAGATCTTGCATGGAGCCCCAGACCGAGGGTGATTGACCGTCATCTTGAACTTCTTCCATTTTTGAATAATTGCGCCAACAGTTGTTGCCTTCTCACCTAGCTTCTTGCCTATTGTCCTGTAGCTACATGATTCCATATGTGTTATTTCATAGTTTTGATTGCTTCAATATCATTCTACAATGTAGAAAAAAGCTCAAATAAATAAAAACCCATGAATGAGTAGGTGTGTCCAAACATGTGACTGGTACTGTATATTTAAAAACCTTGCATATCTTAATTTCCACAATGAATGAATAATATGCGTAATAATGTAGGCAGTTCATGCAAAGATTTGTTTCCTCTAACCAGGATTGTTACCTCTAACCAGGATTTCTATTACAAATATGACATTTTTGGCAAGCAATATTTATGATTCATCCTATATTGTCCCTAACATCATTATCCAATAGCATCAGATGTGGGATACATACACTCCCTACCCTTTACCCCCACAACCAACCACAAGCCCCAGATGTTCAACAGTTGTTCCATCCCCGAGACCAACTCAAGAAAGGACTTGACATGCGAAGGCATATACAGTCGTAGCTGTTTGAGAAGGCATGCAACATTTAGCAAGAATGGGGAGATTTGATTAACCAATGTCAAGTCCTAACTGATGGAGCTAAGATACACTCCTTTCCCCTGAAACACACACATGCTGGTCACCCATTGTGAGCATTTTTCCCAAGCATCTCTGTGCAGTCAGGCCTTTTGATTATTTTGTGCCTCCAGGGCCACAATAATTTGCCCCCTCTCAGATTGTCCAAGTGTGACCCCCCCCCCCCCCCCCCCCCCCCACCATGGGTTACTGAAGCTAGTGTTTCCAGCACTGCCACTACCTGGGTGGGGTCACCCCACCGGAATCCCCACCAGCTAGGTACAAGGTCGTCAAGGTTCTGATTAGCAGCTTTGAGAAATTCCTTGTATATTATGCTCACCCACCTGGGGGCTTTGGCTTTGTTGGACCAACCCTGCCAGGCAGGCTCAGACTCTTGAGGGGGCAGTGCTGCTCTAGTATGTCTCTGACCGTGTTTATCTTTCTGTCTTGGCTGCATATAGGCTACTTACAGTCGGCCTATAAAACAGATAAGGACTTCTCCTTAGTTTTTGGGTTGCTCAGTTGGGTGTCTAGGATATAGTGTTGGGGAACCGTTCCATCATGATAGAACAATTAATAATTAAACTATATTTATCATTTATTTGTAAATGTAAAGCCCATATTGGCACAAAATTGAAAGCTCTCTTTGTCACAACTCCTGCTCGCAGACACACATGAGCTCTGGCATTTGCAACCATTTTCCTTTTTTTCATTTACTTAACTGCACACTTTTCCAAACATAAAAACACACATCCCACCTTCCATCACATGTACACCCGCACTACAATATGTCCTCTGTTTGCTGTGTTTTTATCTCTACGATGTTGATACCTACCTCATTTCTGGCTTTTGAGTACTTTGGTGTTCCAGTTCCTTATATATATGAAGATGTATTGTTTCAATAATAATCCTTTCTTCTAATGTTGTCTTATCTATTTCTATAAAACTACAAATAGAAAGTTGAATACTAATTATTTTACAACATTCCCTATCTTGAATAGTGTATTTGTAGTTTATTCCTTTATCAGTTGTTGTTGTTTTTGTTTCCCTATTATTATTCATATCCCTACCATGGATATTATTGTTTGTTCCATTATTCCACTCCTCTATGGGAACTTTGTAATATTTACAATAGGAATGGAGTAGTCTTGGTGTCTCGGAACAATTGGTTATCAATATACAGTTTATTGACGACGCGAGCTACACGTTTCTCTTTTAATCTATTCAGCTTGAAGAGTGGGTACAGAATTTTGCACCGCTCTGCAATTTCCTAAGTCCCTAACTCTGTGTCTTCCTCCTTTTACCTCTCCCTCTCTCTTTACTGGGAAATAACTATTACACATGCAATCGTGTGTATGTTAATGTGTGTAGCAGCTGGCCAAAGGGCCATCCCCTCAGTACTGTGTGTTATAGTTCTCTCATACACTCAAATATGATTCGCTCTCTCATTGTGTTACAGAAGTGGTACTCAAAGTAGGGGTCGCGACCCCACAGTAAAAAATCAAATGAATAATAATTAAGTATTGAATGGGATGATATACAAACATTTTTGAGAAAGATTAAATGGATTTATTGGTTTCTGTTCATTTTGATAAGAGATGAAAATGCAATGAATTGAATGTTTATTTGTTGATGTAATATTTTTAATTGACAGATAAAAAAAAAAAAAAAAAAAACTTCTTGGGTTCTGCCATTAGATTGGGATGGGTTGGAGAGAAAGAGTTCAGAAAAAATGGGATCCCTGCTGAAAACGTTTGAATACCACAGTGTGGGTGTTGCAGCCTAAAGCTAATAAACACTATTGCACCATACAGAGTCTGGACTGCCATTCAATTCCTTGAATTGCATTGCAGCCATGTTACTTGACTTGCTTCAAGCTGACTGGTTGCCAGCCGTACACTGCTCCAGCACAGAAATCAAAGAGTATCAAAGCATATTTGACTCCCGCTTTAATTTCCCAAGTGCTGTTCTTTCCAGCCTCATCAAAGCACCATGGATATTTTGTTTAAACTACGGGGAAAATCTCCATCATGGAAGTGCCTCAACAAATCACCCGGCAACCGGCGCGGAAACAGCGAGTGAAAACACTTCCTGTCGCCATGCTGGGTGGGTGGACGTTGGGTGTGAGTCACCCCCCCCCCCCCCCCCCTGCTTGCAGTCTGAGGTGGGTTGGGAGTTTGGACTCACACAGTCATACTGAGACTTGAGTGATGATCACACACTCTTTTCTGGTACATTACAGGTTACTGGTATTCAGCCTAGGTCCATTAGTTTCATTATAGCACAGAACCTCCTTTTTGATTAGTGTTGAACCTGTCACCCAAGTGTGTTTGCGTGGACACCTCACCCAACAGAGAGGTCAGGGAGACCCCAACAACTTGTGCCCCGAAACCACATTATTCAACTGTGACACTAAAGAGTGAGTGAGAGCCAGAACAACATTGAGAAAAGGAAATGCTGGAAAATGATAGAGACAGAGGAGAGGTTGCACTATAAGAGATGATAGGTGGACATTCTGTCTCGACACCCAACACACATACACACACACACACACACACACACATTTATGGTTTCTTGCTTTATAAGACTAGGACATTTGTTCAGTGCAATAACAGTCTCTTCCTCTCATCCAAGGATCAACCAGAGGAAATTGCACGGCAATCTCCCTGCCGACTCCCCTGGCCACTTTGTCTCTGCCAGAGACCAGCTATAGTATAAACGCACACGCAGAGATGGACACATGCACGCACACACACATCGTCTGCTGGGAGCGTTGTTATTGAACATGTGGGGGGGGGGGATCTGTCTGACAAATGTGTGTATGTAAACATATGACGTGTACACACGTGTATGTTGTAACTGTTGTGGAACAGTCAATCCCTCAGGGTGGGGTTGAGATGTGTTTTGGTTCTGAGTCAGGTTCCTGGTATTTTACCTGCAGTTCCTACTGTCCCTCTATTTTACTTTCGTCTGAACTTTTGTGTCTGACATTGACCCCCCCCCCCCCCCCCCCCCCCCAAAAAAAAGTTGAGTACTCCTTCTTGCTGTACTGTAGTTGCCAGACGTTCTCTTTTCCCTTTTTCTTCCCTCGTTCCAGGATGTTTGCCATGTGTGGTTTTCTGGGGGCTGTGTTCGTGTTAGGAAGGCTCTACGTTATGTGTGTGTGTGTTATGCTGGTGTGTCAGCCCTCTCGGCCCTAATTGTTATTTACACAAGCCTCAACACTAATGACCGACTCAAAGTCAATTTCATGCAAAGTTTCCTTTTCATTACTATTTTAACCCACTTTATCCGCAGACTGTAAATGTCAGCTATTTCTGGACGGAATCGTTGTTTTTACTTTGATAATGAGCGTGTCACACCCTTTTCTGTTTTGAAAAAAAGACTGGGGGGGGAAAATACGTGGACGCCGTTTACAGTGGAAGACTAGCTGTGCTATTTCCATCTCACCTTCTCCTGTGTGTGTGTGTGTGTGTGTGTGTGTGGCACGTTATTCTGCGTTTATTGGCACCCATCGCTCGCCTCCGGTCTCCCCCGGTTCAGGGGTGCTTTAGTGAGGTGTGGTCTGGGTTGGCCCGTGCTCCAGTCTCTTGTACAAGGGTGTGTCCCGTTTTCCTAGACGGAGTTTGGGGCTGGAACGCTGTTCTGTTCACCAATTTTTGGAATCCTTGACTAAATAACGGTTCCATATGTATTTGTGTTAACAAGAAGAGGAGGTGGGGGGGGAGGGGGGAATGGTGCATACACAGACATAACTCAGACAGAAAACTGACATCCAGACTATCTCTGGACCATAGCCCTGCACTATTTCCACCATCCATCTTTAGAGGATTACATTCACGTCATTGTCCCATTCAGTAGGATCTAATAGTCACCATTGAAGTCTAAACAGTCCTATTTTAGGGGGAGCTGCCTTCACTCCCAGAACAGACAGTACTCTACCTTTTTCATAACCTTACAAGGAACAAGTTGAACTCCCATCCCACCTTCATCCCGTTTCAATCCTTCTCTTCTCTTTACTCCATCAAGCATTCCACAGTTGCAGTCATTTAACTACAATATACCGAGGGGATTTTCCTACAGAATAATGTATTTTACATCGCCCAATAATGTTTCAGTAGTCAGGAAATGTTCAAGATACCTAATCAATCAATCCTTTTATGTTTTTCTTTTTTTATTGAACCTTTATTTAACTAGGCAAGTCAGTTAAGAACAAATTCTTATTTACAATGACCCCGGCCAAACCCGGACGACGCTGGGCCAATTGTGCGCCGCCCTATGGGACTCCCAATCACAGTCGGATGTGATGCAGCCTGGATTCGAACAAGGTACTGCAGTGACACATCGTGCACTGAGATGCAGTGTCTTGGACCACTTGCGCCACTCGGGGAGCCCTGTAACTACATTTGTGTCATGTTGGGTTGTAACAGGAGCAGAGGCAATGTGTAGTAATTATTGTGACAACGTCTGTTAATAATGTAATAGGACACATAACCTTGTTTCTTCACATGGGACAGACTCCTGTGTTTTTCTTAGCTTTGTTTGATGTTGTAACAGAGCGCGACTTGATATTTAGATTGCTTCCCTTTTTATATTTACAGTGAAAGAAGTCATCGAGATGATAAGATTTCAATTCAAAATAGTATTTGTTTTCATAGCATATTGGGGGGGGGGGGGAACGAATGAGAGCGAGAGAGAAAGGTAACCCAGTGGAGTTGGTGTCCGAGGCTTTGAAGTCGCGGCTTTGTGGCCTGCACATGCCTCCGTTTCACTGGGGTAGCTCAGAACTCAAATGGGTCTCTCGCTCTCTGTGTGTGTGTGTGTGTGTACATTTGGTCAGCCTCAATGCATGCAGCCAAAGAATTCACTGACTACACTGCTTCTCTCCTCCTCCTCCTCTCCTCTCCTCTCCATCCCCCTCTCCTCTTTGGTACTGAAGCGGTTGTTATTGTTGGCTAGTATTGATTTGTGCCTTCTCATCTAGTCCATGATTCAGACCAACAGTACAGTTGGAGGAGGATCAACATGTGTTGGCGTTAGATGGCATCGGTACAGAAGCTTGAACTAACAGACTAGCGATACTAACAATAGGAAAACAACGTTTTGCGTATGAACACGGTCATTTGGACCAACACATGTTGCTCGACAAGATGGAAAAATTAAGTCACATTACTTCAGCTGAGCGTTACACCGATCAAGACCTCCCCATGGTTCACTAACCAGACTGCAAAGGCATATGGCCATATTTAGTATTTATGACTCGAGTCCACATGTATACAGCTGTGTATTCTACTGGAGTATTACTGTATCCATGGCATCTCCCACAAAATGCAGGGGTTCGATGAGCTCATGCTAATTCCATTGAAAGTGACACACGTACATACCCACGAACACACACACACACACACACACTGCCGAGAACTATGATGTCATTGTCATCATATCCTACGCAGAGGCGGCCGGTTGCTTTGATCCAGTGGAGAGCCTGCACGGAGAGTGTGTGTGTGTGCACGCTTGTGTGTGTGTATTGCACCTAGAATGTGTCTTTAACCGCTCACAGTTTGAGCTGACCCTGAAACCCTGTAGCACTTTTCACCCCAACTGGCTTAAAACAAACAATTAAACAAGGTCACATCATACATACTCAGTGACATTCGCTCCTAGCTACCCTTTAAGAATTCTGAAACGTTCAACATAAGACCTTACAGCACAATCCCTTAGCCCCCTCTCTTTTGCACAGCCCTGCGAACCCCAGCAAATTGTAGCGATATCCCAATTCAACTTTGAGCGAGGCCTTTTCAGCTCTCCTAGTTAGACCTCCAAACAAAGTGAATCGAGACAATAGTGTGTGATTTGCATGTGGGCATCCCATTGGTTCCTGCTGGTGTTTAAGTGACACTTTTTGATATTCTGGATTTCTCCAGATTTGTCTGTGCGATTTTAAAATGTGTGTCAAAAGGCAAAAGTATTATCAGAGTTTTTTTGTTGAGGCTATGCCATCATTGTAGTATAATTGCCTGATTTAGCTTAAAATGTATGTGCAATCTGTTAATGTGTTGAGCAGCAGATGTAATACATATACACACAATTCCACCCCTCTCTTTATCAAAGCTGTGAGGAAGTGATGTAATAAATACACCGCAACATTAACAGAACTGTGGGAAAGTAGTGCTCGGCAGACGGGGGCGAAGGACACGGTCTACCTGTGTCGCCTTCGCCTCCAGCCTTTTGTAATATTACCAGCTAGCTAGCTAGCTAGTACACTGTGTCATTTGCCCCCCCCCCCCCGCCAGCCGAGCACATGTCCTCGCTGTAACACTAACAGAACTGAGGGAAAGCAGTGTTCAGCAGGCATGGGTGACGGACACTCTACCGGTGTCTTCGCTAGCTATTGGTGTCGCCGCCACCCGCCTTTGTAGCATTACCAGGGTACTTTCTAGCTGGTACAGTGTCATTCACCCCGCCTGCAGATGCAGGAATGCCCACATGCAGGAACGCCCCGAATTGCAGGCCGCAATCGCACACTTCTCAGTCGAGATGCAGACTTTCTATTGAGTGGTTCCCAAAACTCCCATGAAGCTCTGTGACCAGGCTGGAGAGTTGCTTCAGAAAAGATGGCTGACAAAAATACTTGGGTTGAAGCAAATAGAAGTAATTTTAACTTCATAACAAGCTATCGGAGCTTACATTAGCCAGCTAGCTAGCTATACGTTTTGCTAGCTTGCTCTATGAGCGTTAACATTTGTATGAATTGTAATTTGTGTTTAATGTTTTAGAGACTCCTGAGCAAACCAACAAACCAGGCTGTCATCTTGTGAAACCCTGTGGGTGTAAAGAATCTATTTAAGCATTTACTGCAAATTTGAATAACTATTTTGTAAGCTTGCCTTACTGTTCATAAAAAAAAGAAATCTTAAGTCATTCACTTGTCATTGTTCTTTATTGTAGTAATGTTAACATTAGAGACTGAAGATATTTGTTATGCAATGCAGCTGAAGTAACGTAGCAAACTCTTTTCTTGCTTATGTGTAGTGGAGGATAAAAATAACTGTATTCCTATGGATGCGTAGATATGTAGCCGATCTGTGTATGGACCCTAAATCGTTTGGCGTAAATATAAGTTCAGAACACGCGTTAATCATTAAACCCCAAGAAATTGCAGAAAATGACTGAGTGATGGAAATGCAACTGCTACATGTCAAACTGCTATCATAGGTTGAATGTCCTGCTTCTGTACTACTCTACATGAGCCACAGCCAGAGGATGGTACATTACGGGCACATCATTTTTTTGCAGTTCTCATTTGTTGTGCATATGGTAGGTACATACAGTGGGGCAAAAAAGTATTTAGTCAGCCACCAATTGTGCAAATACTCCCACTTAACAAGATGAGAGAGGCCTGTAATTTTCATCATAGGTACACTTCAACTATGACAGACAAAATAACCCAGAAAATCACATTGTAGGATTTTTTATGAATTTATTTGCAAATTATGGTGGAAAATAAGTATTTGTTCACCTACACACAAGCAAGACTTCTGGCTCTCACAGACCTGTAACTTCTTCTTTAAGAGGCTTCTCTGTCCTCTACTCGTTACCTGTATTAATGGCACCTGTTTGAACTTGTTATCAGTATAAAAGACACCTGTCCACAACCTCAAACAGTCACACTCCAAACTCCACTATGGCCAAGACCAAAGAGCTGTCAAAGGACACCAGAAACAAAATTGTAGACCTGCACCACGCTGGGAAGACTGAATCTGCAATAGGTAAGCAGCTTTTTTTGAAGAAATCAACTGTGGGAGAAATTATTAGGAAATGGAAGACATACAAGACCACTGATAATCTCCCTCGGTCTGGGGCTCCACGCAAGATCTCACCCCGTGGGGTCAAAATGATCGAACGGTGAGCAAAAATCCCAGAACCACATGGGGGAATCTAGTGAATGGCCTGCAGTGAGCTGGGACCAAAGTAACAAATCCTACCATCAGTAACACACTACGCCGCCAGGGACTCAAATCCTGCAGTGCTAGACGTGTCCCCCTGCTTAAGCCAATACATGTCCAGGCCCGTCTGAAGTTTGCTATAGAGCATTTGGATGATCCAGAAGAAGATTGGGAGAATGTCATATGGTCAGATGAAACCAAAATGGAACTTTTGGGTAAAAACTCAACTCGTCGTGTTTGGAGGACAAAGAATGCTGAGTTGCATCCGAAGAACACCATACCTACTGTGAAGCATGGGGGTGGAAACATCATGCTTTGGGGCTGTTTTCCTGCCAAGGGACCAGGACGACTGATCCGTGTAAAGGAAAGAATGAATGGTGTCATGTATTGTGAGATTTTGAGTGAAAACCTCCTTCCATCAGCAAGGGCATTGAAGATGAAACGTGGCTGGGTCTTTCAGCATGACAATGATCCCAAACACATCGCCCAGGCAACGAAGGAGTGGCTTCGTAAGAAGCATTTCAAGGTCCTGGAGTGGCCTAGCCAGTCTCCAGATCTCAACCCCATAGAAAATCTTTGGAGGGAGTTGAAAGTCTGTTGCCCAGCAACAGCCCCAAAACATCACTGCTCTAGAGGAGATCTGTATGGAGGAATGGGCCAAAATACCAGTAACAGTGTGTGAAAACCTTGTGAAGACTTACAGAAAACGTTTGACCACTGTCATTTGCCAACAAAGGGTATATAACACAGTTTTGAGAAACTTTTGTTATTGACCAAATACTTATTATCCACCATAATTTGCAAATAAATTCATAAAAAATCCTACAATGTGATTTTTCAGGATTTTTTTGGGGGATTTTTTTTTCTCGTTTTGTCTGTCATAGTTGAAGTGTACCTATGATGAAAATTACAGGCCTCTCTCATCTTGTTAAGTGGGAGAACTTGCACAATTGGTGGCTGACTAAATACTTTTTTGCCCCACTGTATTTGTTGCATGAGAAATACACTGCTCAACAAAATAAAGGGAACACTAAAATAACACATCCTAGATCTGAATGAATGAAATATTCTTATAAAATACTTTTATCTTTACGTAGTTGAATGTGCTGACAACAAAATCACACAAAAATTATTAATGGAATGTCCTTAAAACAAGTCAAAATGAGGCTCAGTAGTGTGAGTGGCCTCCACGTGCCTGTATGACCTCCCTACAACGCCTGGGCATGCTCCTGATGAGGTGGCGGATGGTCTCCTGAGGGATCTCCTCCCAGACCTGGACTAAAGCATCCACCAACTCCTGGACAGTCTGTGGTGCAACGTGGCGTTGGTGGATGGAGCGAGATATGATGTCCCAGATGTGCTCAATTGGATTCAGGTCTGGGGAACGGGTGGGCCAGTCCATAGCATCAATGCCTTCCTCTTGCAGGAACTGCTGACACACTCCAGCCACATGCGGTCTTGCATTAGGAGGAACCCAGGGCCAACCGCACCAGCATATGGTCTCTCAAGGGGTCTGAGGATCTCATCTCGGTACGTAATGGCAGTCAGGCTACCTCTGGCGAGCACATGGAGGGCTGTGCGGCCCCCCAAAGAAATGCCACCCCACACCATGACTGACCCACTGCCAATCCGGTCATGCTGGAGGATGTTGCAGGCAGCAGAACGTTCTCCACGGCGTCTCCAGACTCTGTCACGTCTGTCACGTGCTCAGTGTGAACCTGCTTTCATCTGTGAAGAGCACAGGGCGCCAGTGGCGAATTTGCCAATCTTGGTGTTCTCTGGCAAATGCCAAACGTCCTGCACGGTGTTGGGCTGTAAGCACAACCCCCACCTTTGGACGTCATGCCCTCATACCACCCTCATGGAGTCTGTTTCTGACCGTTTGAGCAGACACGTGCACATTTGTGGCCTGCTGGAGGTAATTTTGCAGGGCTCTGGCAGTGCTCCTCCTTGCACAAAGGCGGAGGTAGCGGTCCTGCTGCAGGGTTGTTGCCCTCCTACAGCCTCCTCCGCGTCTCCTGATGTACTGGCCTGTCTCCTGGTAGCGCCTCCATGCTCTGGACACTACGCTGACAGACACAGCAAACCTTCTTGCCACAGCTCGCTTTGATGTCCCATCCTGGATGAGCTGCACTACCTGAGCCACTTGCGTGGGTTGTGGACTCCGTCTCATGCTACCATTCGAGTGAAAGCACCGCCAGCATTCAAAAGTGACCAAAACATCAGGCAGGAAGCATAGGAAGAAGTGGTCTGTGGTCCCCACCTGCAGAACCACTCCTTTATTGGGGGTGTCTAATTTCCACCTGTTGTCTATTCCATTTGCACAACAGCATGTGAAATGTATTGTCAATCAGTGTTGCTTCCTAAGTGGACAGTTTGATTTCACAGAAGTGTGATTGACTTGGAGTTACATTGCGTTGTTTAAGTGTTCCCTTTATTTTTTTGAGCAGTGTATAAGGGAAGCTATTGCTGCCGCCGGTGAAGGCAATGTGAGAAATCAATGAATTGCGTGGTAGGCTATCCTTTGGCGGCTTCTGGTGTTGTCCGTGCTATCCGGGATCCTTTGCACGTCCCTACCCCATTGATGTTGAAATTCAAAATGGTTACGGTTAGGTTAAGGGTATGGACTTCCCAAGGATCCCTGATAGCACTGATCCTTCTGCTGTGTGATCGTGATGTCCCATTCCCTAGGGTTATTTATCTCTCTCTACCGCTGGTTGTGCCGTTTTTGAGGGACACTCAAAAACGAGGGGAGGGCTAAGGGGGGATATTGGGATTGATCCTACATATGCTTGTACAGTTGAAGTCGGAAGTTTACATACACCTTAGCCAAATACATTTAAACTACATTTTTCACAATTCCTGACATTTAATCCTAGTAAAAATCCCCTGTTTTAGGTCAGTTAGGATCACCACTTTATTTGAAGAATGTGAAATGTCAGAATAATAGTAGAGAATGATTTTAGTTCAGCTTTTATTTCTTTCATCACATTCTCAGTGGGTCAGAAGTTTACATACTCAATTTGTATTTGGTAGCATTGCCTTTAAATTGTTTAACTTGGGTCAAATGTTTCGGGTAGCCTTCCACAAGCTTCCCACAATAAGTTGGGTGAATTTTGGCCCATTTTCACCTGACAGAGCTGGTGTAACTGAGTCAGGTTTGTAGGACTCCTTGCTCGCACACGCTTTTTCAGTTCTGTCCACAACGTTTATATAGGGTTGAGGTCAGGGCTTTCTGATGGCCACTCCAATACCTTGACTTTGTTGTCCTTCAGCCATTTTGCTTAGCTTTGGAAGTATGCTTGGGATCATTGTCCATTTGGAAGATCCATTTACGAACCAAGCTTCAACTTCCTGACTGATGTCTTGAGATGTTGCTTCAATATATCCACATAATTTTCAATCTTCATGATGCCATCTATTTTGTGAAGTGCACCAGTGTCTCTCGCAGTAAAGCACCCCCACAACATGATGCTGCCACCCCCGTGCTTCACGGTTGCGATGGTCATTATGGCCAAACAGTTCTATTTTGTTTTTCATCAGACCAGAGGACATTTCTACAAAAAGTACAGTCTTTGTCCCCATGTGCGGTTGCAAACCGTAGTCTGGCATTTTTATGGCGGTTTTGGTGCAGTGGCTTCTTCCTAGCTGAGCGGCCTTTCAGGTTATGTCGATATAGGACTCGTTTTACTGTGTATATAGATACCTTTGTACGTGTTTCCTCCAGCATCTTCACAAGGACCTTTGCTGTTGTTCTGGGATTGATTTGCACTTTTCACACCAAAGTACGTTCATCTCTAGTAGACAGAACGCATCTCCTTTCTGAATGGTATGACGTCTGCGTGGTCCCATGGTGTTTATACTTGCGTACTATTGTTTGTACAGATGAACGTGGTACCATCAGACGTTTGGAAATAGTTTCCAATGATGAACCAGACTTGTGGAGCCCCACAATTTTTTTTCTGAGGTCTTGCCTGATTTCTTTTGATTTTCCCATGATGTCAAGCAAAGAGGCACTGAGTTTGAAGGTATGGCCTTGAAATACATCCACAGGTACACCTCCAGATAGGCTAATTGACATCATTTGTGTCAATCAGAAGCTTTTAACTTCTTGAGTGTAGGGGGCAGGATTTTAGTTTTTGGCTAAAAAACATACCCAACGTTTCTCAGGCCCAGAAACTAGAATATGCATATAATTGTCAGATTAGGATAGAAAACACTCAAGTTTCCAAAACTGTCAAAATATTGTCTGTGAGTATAACAGAACTGATATTGCAGGTGAGAACCTGAGGAAAATCAAACCAGGAAGTGCTGTTTTTCCTGAAAGCTCTCTGTTCCATTGGATGCCTTGCCTCCATTTAAAGGGATATCGACCAGATTTCCTATGGCTTCCTCAAGGTGTCAACAGTCTTTAGACATAGTTTCAGGCTTTTATTTTGAAAAATTTGTGAGAAAGATAACATCGCGTCAGTGTATAGCTGGGTGTTCTCAGAGTTTTGCTTGAGAGACAGAGTGGGACAGCCATTGTCTCTCCCTCTCCTATTGAAAAAGCGACAGTCCCGGTTGATATATTATTGATTATATATTTAAAAAATGTATTATATTTATTATAAAAAACGTTTGACATGTTTCTGTGGACATTACGGATACTATTTGGAATTTTCGTCTGCGATGTCATGACCGCTCGAGCCTGTGTATTTCAGAACATAACGCGCCATACAAATGGAGGTACTTTAGATATAAAAATAATCTTCATGGAACAAAAGGAACAATTATTGTGTATCTGGGAGTCTCATGAGTGCAAACATCAGAAGATCATCAAAGGTAAGCGATTTAATCTATTGCTTTTCTGACTTTCGTGACCAATCTACTTGGCTGCTAGGTGTTTGTAATATTTGTCTACTGAGAGAGATGTTCTTACATAAAACGCTTGTTATGCTTTCGCTGAAAAGCTGTATTGAAATCTGACACGCCAGGTGGATTAACAACAAGCTAAACTGTGTTTTGCTATATTGCACTTGTAATTTCATGAAAAGTAAATATTTTTAGTAATTTAATTTGAATTTGCCGTGCTGCAATTCAGTGGGGGTTGATGAAAATGATCCCGCTAAAGGGATGGGTGCGTCAAGAAGTTAAAACCATGACATAATTTTCTGGAATTTTCCAAGCTGTTTAAAGGCACAGTCAACTTAGTGTATGTAAACTTCTGACCCACTGGACTTGTGACACAGTGAGTTATAAGTGAAATAATCTGTTTGTAAACAATTGTTGGAAAAATTACTTGTGTCATGCACAAAGTAATGTCCAAACCGACTTTGGTTTGTTATCAAAAAAATTGTGGAGTTGTTGAAAAATGATTTTAATGATTCCAATCTAAGTGTATGTGAACTTCAGACTTTGTGTGTGCGTGTTTTGCGCACGTGTCTGAAACATTAGCCATAACATGACAGTTCACTGCTTTAAAGCCCCTAAACAGAACAGACTCCATTAAAGGCCCATTACCTAGTGACATGTACCTGCGCTTTGATCCACTAAGCTCCCTTAACCATTATCTCCCCCTCCCAGCCCTCTCACTCACTCCCTTCTCTGTTGTGGCTGATAATGGTGGCTGAAAAAAAGCGAGACATTCTGTACGTTCTGAGCAGATGTTGCCCATGGGCACTGATCTAGGATCAGTATCCGTAACTGAATTCTAGCCTTAAACATTCCCTCACCTATCCCTAATGGTAAAGTGTTGAACATTCTGCTTATGTGGTTACCACATCAAAGGTTATCTGCCATGACAGGCCCTCCCAGCTCTTAATAACTAGGTGACAGTGACAAACTTTCAGTCAAAACAACAGCCTAATCATGTAGAATGAGGAGGGATGGCATTTCAGTGAGGTGGAGGGACAGTGGTATGGACCTGGAATTAGAATACTAGAATGGACATGACCTTTTTATGATGGGATAAAGGTCAGCCATTTTTGTCAGGGAGTTGGTCCATCATGGTTTGCCAGTGCTGTGATAAGACATTCTCTAAAATAATGAATTTGAAGAATTTATCTGCACTATATGTTTAACTAGCTAGAAAGACCGTTTTAAGATACAATCGATTTTTCAAATTAACTGACAATATGCCATACACTGGCTGAAATCAGTAGATGATCAGACAAGTTTTAAATGCAACGACTCACACGTTGGGAGTGAGACACTCATTTGACCCTCTTCTCACGCTCACATGCCTCATCTTATTTCTCAGGCATTGAACAAAGTACTGCTTTTATTTTCAAATTAATCGAATGTATATTCAGTGCGTTAACTTTTCCACTGTGGCTCCAAATTATTTAGAAAAATCGAGGCGTTGTAACTGCGGCAGCTTCTCCCGGGAGATCCATAATTTTCCTGCCACCACACTGAACCGCGGCAGATTTGAAGCTTGTGATTAGTTTAGTAAGGGTCTGGGACCGAGATAATTGGATGAGCGTTTGAAAAGAAACGCCCCTCATGATTAAAGTGGCGCAGGCAGCCACTGCAGACTGGACAGGCACATTTGCTCTCTTAATTAACAACATTTTCAAAATAGCAGCGTGGCATCTTGTAGCTCTGTTTTGTACATACTTGTCAATAAAATAAAATGCATAACATACATAGCACTACAATTTAGTTATTTAATGGACGTTTGAATACAGAGCGAGTGCATTCATCTTAAAAAAGCCAGGCGAGACAACCACATATCACAGTCGTATCCCAACCACATACATAATACAATTAAGCAAAAATTCCCGAGGAGGTGTGGTATATGGCTAATATACCACGGCTAAAGTTGGAGTGCCTGGACTGATTGCTATGACTAAACTAGTTAACAACGTAATTAGAGCAGTAAAAATAAATGTTTATTCATACATGTGGTATACGGTCTGATATACCACAGCTGTCAGCCAATCAGCATCCAGGGCTTGACCCATCCCAGTTTATAATTCAAAATACAATACGAAAAACATAATAATGTCTGTGTGTTTCTTGCAGCATGTGATACTAGTGATTTAATCCACCGCTTGCATGCTACATTATTCACCTCGTTTTAGTCATTGGCAATTTAGCACTAGTTTCATTAGGCTGTAACATTGAAAAGGCAGCATTCAGCAGGAATTTTTGCAGGTAGACTTGATTTTGGCCCAACTATGAACATGATTTTAACCAAACTGATTGTGAGCCCAAATGTGTAACTGATTCCAGTGGGGGAACAATCCATTGAAAGATAATTTGGGATGGATGAAGGGGGAGATTTTATCCATTTTTTAAATTTTATTTATTTGGTCTTTCACAATAGCTAATGTAAGTAATTAGAACAATTGCCATCCCCTAAAATGGGCTATTTTTTATATATATTAGTCACTGTGCAAGAACACTGTCATTCCCCATACTTTTATTGTTTTATTTGTGTCATTGAACATCTATTTAGAAATTGCAATGTCTATGCATTTTTGTAAGCATTTATGGACATTGTTGAGTACAGGCTATATAAAATGAGAATAAGCTATATTGAAATGTCCCTTGCCTCAAATATCCTGTTTTGTCCTTTTTTAGTTTTGCTCACAAGCTAAGGAGAAACGGTAGCCATCAATGCAAAAGAAGATGGAAAATAAGATGGCAAAGTTTTCCAAATCAGCTTCAATCACCTGAAGATTGCTATTCGTTAGATTTTTCTTGAACGTGTAGAATATCAAATATCATCTGAACATATTCAAACCCACAGGATTTGTGAAACATAGATCAGGGGTGGCCAACCCTCTTGGAGGAGCTACCTCTAGTCAAGATATTCTACGGTCCTATTTTAAAGGGATACTTCACCCCAATGAATTACATATTTAAATGTTTGCTTCTTATGGACAAGACGAAACTGTAATCCATCCTATGGTTAGCTACTGCCACCAACTGTTAATATTAGCTTCTTCTTTTTTTTTTACCACAAACCAATGTAATTCAATGCCCCCCAGTTAGCATACTCTACATTTCATGCACAAATAATCTCAAAGTATCTTCAAACCGATCACCAACACTGGAAAATTTGAGGAGTGGAAAGACATTCCCTGGTCTGACGAATCCCGGTTCCTGTGGCGTCATGCTGATGGCTAAGTCAGGATTCTGAGTAAGCAGCATGAGTCCATAGCCCCATCCTGCCTAGTATCAATGGTACAGGCTGGTGGTTGTGGTGTAATAGTGTGGGAAATGTTTTCCTGGCACACGTTTAGGTTCCTTAATATCAATTGAGCAACTTTTCCAATTCAGGCTGTTCTGGATGCAAAGGGAGGTTTGACTTGTACTAGATGAGTGTATCTAATAAATTGGCCATAAACTGAGTATGTAGAATTGCAGGAAATTATCTTTTAAAACAGATTTTTTTTCATAGAGGGGAGCCCAGACCCCTGGCTAGGGGGTGGAGCCAATGACATTCAAGAGAGCTTGGTGTGACATTCCCTCTCTTCAAAAGTTGGCAGCCCTGGTCAAAACAACAGCCTTATCATTTAGAGTGAGGAGGGATGGGATTTCAGTGAGGTGGAGGGACAGTGGAATACCCATATAATTAGGATACTAGAATGGACATGAACCTTAAGATATTGTATGAGAAAATGTATTTTTGAAGAATTTATCTGCACTGTATGTTTATCTATCTAGCTAGCCGGTTGTATCAACTGCTAATATGGTAACTATTCAAACGATGCAGTCAATCCACAGCCATTACACTGGCAGAGTGTTGGATTTGGCTGCTGGGGGCGAGGAGACCTCCAGCTCTGTTAAAACCGCTGACAACTGCACGCTGTTCTCAAGGGATTGTCAAAAAGATGTTCAAATGATTTGGTTATAATATGAACCCCTCTTGAAGAGAGAACTTTCTGTAGGAGAGATGTGAAGAGAGAAACTTTCTGTAGGAGAGATGTGAAGAGAGAAACTTTCTGTAGGAGAGATGTGAAGAGAGAAACTTTCTGTAGGAGAGATGTGAAGAGAGAAACTTTCTGTAGGAGAGATGTGAAGAGAGAAACTTTCTGTAGGAGAGATGTGAAGAGACAACTTTCTGTAGGAGAGATGTGAAGAGACAACTTTCTGTAGGCACTGTAATAACACTCACAGCTTTCCAAGAAAATACAAATGTAGATGTATGGTCTGTTTACATATATTTTAGAGCAGGGATAATGAACTACATTCATCTGCTGGCTGTTTTTGTGTGTTTTTTCCCCCAATCCTTTTCTTGGGCAGATGAAAGCCCAAACAGATATAATATTTGACTAAAACGTAATCATTTCAAACCTTGCTTACATTTGTATACCATCACATGTATCTCTCTCTTATACGTGAGAATACTTTGGAACCGATTTCCAAAATTAAAATCTCTTGGAGCTGATTTGCTGGTGTTTTTAGTCGTTTATGTCCAACAAATAAAATCACTGGCCACCAGTTGGGGAACTCTGTTTTAGAGGCTATTTATACAGAAAACGTGCACAGAGCCCATAAAAATGGTGTATATAATTATATGACATTGTTGTAGGTTGACAATACTTTTATTACACAACACATGCCTTATTTTTGTTTTCCTGCATAAGTACATTCACGATTATGCGTCTGCCATTCATTCCAGTTAGACTGGTTTGGATTTCTCCTTGACCAATATGGCTGCCATTTTTACACCATTCTGAAACTTTGAGGGTTCATGACATAACCCCTCTAGTAATTTAATCTCTATGGGTATGCTTTCTGCTCCCTCCCATTCTCTTCTCCGCTCTCCTTCTTCCTCCTTGTGTGTGCCTGCGTGTCTGTCGGAGTGTGTTTGAGGCATGGTGGTGGTACATACAGTAGCAGTCAAAGGTTTGGACACAAACTCATTTAAGGGTTTTTATTTTGACTATTTCCTACATTGTAGAACAATAGTGAAGACATCAAAACTATGAAATAACACATATGGAATCATATACAGTAGTAACCAAAAAAGTGTTAAACAAATCAAAATGTATTTTATATTAGAGATTCTTCAAAGTAGCCAACTTTTGCCTTGATGACAGCTTTGCACACTTGGCATTCTCTCAACCAGCTTCATGAGGTAGTCATCTGGAATGCATTTCAATTAACAGGTGTGACCTGTTAAAAGTTAATTTGTGGAATTTCTTTCCTTCTTAAAGCGTTTGAGCCAATCAGTTGTGACGTGACAAGGTAGGAGTGGTATACAGAAGATAGCCATATTTGGTAAAAGACCAAGTCCATATTATGGCAAGAACAGCTAAAAAAACATCAAAGAGATACGACAGTCCGTTATTGCTTTAAGACATGAAGGTCAGTCAATTGGAACAGTTTCTTCAAGTGCAGTCGCAAAAACCATCAAGAGCTATGATGAAACTGGCTCTCATGAGGACCACCACAGGAAAGGAAAATCCAGAGTTACCTCTGCTGCAGAGCATAAGTTCATTCGAGTTAACTGCACCTAAGATTGCAGCCCAAATAAAAGCCCAAGTAAGACACATCTCAACATCAACTGTTCAGAGGAGACTGTGGGAATCAGACCTTCATGGTTGAATTGCTGCAAAGAAAACATTGGTAAAGGACACCAATAATAAGAAGAGACTTGCTTGGGCCAAGAAACATGAGGAATGGACATTAGACCGGTGAAAATCTAGCCTTTAGTCTGATGAATCCAAATGTAAGATTTTTGGTTCCAACCGCTGTGTCCTTGTGAGATACAGAGTAGGTGAACAAATTATCTCTGCATGTGTGGTTCCCACCGTGAAGCATGGAGGAGGAAGTGTGAGGGGTGCTTTGCTTGTGATACTGTCTGTGATTTATTTCAAATTCAAGGCACACTTAACCAGCATGGCTACCACAGCATTCTGCAGTGATACGCCATCCCATCTGGTTTGTTTTTCAACAGGACAATGACCCAAAACACACCTCCAGGCTGTGTAAGGGCTATTTGACAGAGAAGGTGAGTAATGGATTGCTGCATCAGATGACCTGGCCTCCACAATCACCCGACCGCAACCCAATTGAGATGGTTTGGAATGAGTTGGACCACAGAGTGAACGAAAAGCAGCCAACAAGTGCTCAGCATATGTGGGAACTCCTTCAAGACTGTTGGAAAAGCATTCCAGGTGAAGCTGGTTGAGAGAATGCCAAGAGTGTGCAAAGCTGTCTAGGCAAAGGGTGGCTACTTTTGAAGAATCTCAAATATAAAATATATTGTGATCTGTTTAACAATTGTTTTGGTTACTACATGATTCCATGTGTTATTTCTTAGTTTTGATGTCTTCACTTATTCTACAATGTAGACAATAGTAAAAAATAAAGAAAACCCCTTAAATTAGTATTTGTGTCCAAACTTTTGACTGGTACTGTAGTTCAAAAGCCCCATGCCTTAAAGCTCAGTCTCCCAGTGGGATGCTTCTGGTTTTATTACTGACAAAATAGCCTTTTAAACTAAGCCAACACAACAACAGCGTAAAGTCACAAAGACTTTATAGATGTAATATCGATGATAAGTGTTGTCGTAAACTCCCTTGTGGCTTACTCTATTTCATTAATTTACCCCGGACCCAAAACAATGGGCAAAATATGAACTTTAACCTCAGCCACCCCAAACAACATAATCTAGTCACACACAATGTGTTGATGCAATGTGAAATGGTTATTGTTGTCATAAACCACCTTATGACTAGCTGTGTTATAGCCATGATTAAAAATAATTGGCAAAATAGGAATTGTGTTTACAGTAGTAATGGATAGGATTGTTTTGAGTTAGGATAGGGCACCAAAGATCTCAAACTAATGTCTAGAATAACGGTGTCCATATACCACATATTGCTAATGTTACTCAAAACCCCCAAGGAACTAGGCCAATTTCCCCCTCCTAAAGGCAGGATGTGTGTGTGTGTGTGTGTGTGTGTGTGGGGGGCTCGTAAAAGAGACCTATCCTCAGGGAGCCTAGAGGGAATTTAAAACAAGCTCTTTAAAACCCACCGACTGACCCTCCAGTTTACAATGATGTACACACGCACGCACAGCTGATTAAGGGCTGCTACTTTGGAGGTTATAACCATTAATCAGCTTCACTGTAGCATATCCTGTGCAAAGAGACATGGTATCTTTATAAGTGTTAGTTAAGGGTGCATAATCGTCCAACAACTTCAGTGCCTTGGTTTAACTGCTTCTTTAGATGACCTGCTATTGTCTGCCTTTTTTATAGTTTGACCACTCAGTCTCTCTTATGGGATTCGCTAGTCCAGCGGATCACTAACTTGAAGACGCAATCACACTACGTCTGGTGGAGACAGACGGGTCTGGTGGCAAATGAGGTGAGCCCTCCCCTCCTTATAAGGCGCCACTCGCCCCTCTGGTCGTTCTCACCTCTCTTCCTTGTGGAAGAGATGACTAACGCTCCTGATGATTTAGCACAACTAAATCCCTGTCTTTCTGCTGAACTGTTTTTAGGCGAACCGTGAGGTTAACACTGCCGAATGTAGGACCTCGGCTCCTGTTGATAGTGTTGAGTGCCGACAATTTTTTTGTTTTGAGTAGAATTTTAGTCTCCGGTGGAAGCTAGCATCACACGGCTAGCTATCGAGACTTGGTTAGCCAGCGACGCAAGGCTTTAACTAACTTGGTTAACTAGCTAAGTTTATCCATGGCCTCCCTCAGCAATCGTACATTCTCACAACATTTGCAATAACCATTGCAGGGTCATGAAATGTATCAATTTCTGCATCAGAGGGTCAAGAGGTTGACAGGATTAATGTGTGTGTGCACATGTATGTGTTTGTGCGCGTGTGTGTGTTGTGGAGAGCAACCCCATCGTCCGGCCTGGTGTTGTCGATTTAGTGAGCATTTAGTTCCTTGTTACTCTCGAGGTTCTAAGGGAACCACCTCTTGGGTGTAACAAACAAAGAGGTTGTAAATATGGGTAGTGGCCTCGCTCTCTCTCTCTACTTTCTCCTGTTACCGCTCTACTTCTAGGTCATCCACAGATGTGGGACCGTATTGGATAACAATCGCTACCCACACAATTGAGGTCATAACCGCTTGACTGGAAAGTCTCTCTCTCTTCACCCAAATATTACATCATAAACAAGCAATGCTAGGCATGAGTCTTTGTCGTCCCCCAACGGCCTAACCTGGGCTCTCTCCTCTACCTTTCTCTCCCTCCCTGTCTCCCTCCCTTTTACCCCTCCTTTCAAGAGCCTGATACCGGATCTGACCAGTAAACAAATTGACAAAAGACCTTCAGCACGCTTATAGGGAAGGACACTCAACACGCACAGCACTTACACACATGACTGATGATTGACTGAGAGAAATTGATGATACCATTATTGTGGGGGCTGTCTTGTTAGACTTCAGTGCAGATTTTGACCTGATCGATCATAGTCTGCTGCTGGAAAAACACAAGTGTTATGGCTTTACACTCCATGCTATAATGTGGATAAAGAGTTACTTGTCTAACAGAACCCAGAGGGTGGTCTTTAATGAAGGGCCTCTCAAACACAATCCAGGTAGAATCAGGAATTCCCCAGGGTAGCTGTTTTAGACCCCTTACTTTTTTCAATCTTTACTAATGACATGCCACTGGCTTTGAGTAAAGCAGTGTGTCTATGTGTGCGGATGACTCAACACTATACACGTCAGCTACTACAGCAACTGAAATGACTGCAACATTTAACAAAGAGCTGCAGTTGGTTTCGGAATGGGTAGCAAGGCGTTCTAAATATGTTTAAAACTAAAAGCATTGTATTTGGGACAAATCATTCATTAAACCTCAATTATATCTCGTAATGAATAATGTGGAAATTGAGCAAGTTGCGGTGACTAAACTGCTTGGAGTAACCTTGAACTGTCATTGTCAAAACATATTGATACAACAGTAGCTAAGATGAGAAGTTTGTCCCTAATAAAGCGCTACTCTGCCTTCTTAACAACTCTATCAATAAAGCAGGTCCTACAGGCCCTAGTTTTGTCACACCTAGACGGTTGTTCAGTTGTGTGGTCAGGTGCCACAAAGAGGGGGAGAAGGCTCTTCAAAGTACACAGAGAGCTAACATTTAATGACATGCATGTCAATCTCTCATGGCTCAAAGTGGAAGAGTTTGACTTCATCGCTACTTGTTTTTGTAAGCGGTGTTAACAAGCTGAATGTACCGAGCTGTCTGTTTTTCGGACATCCATGCATACCCCACAAGCCACCAGAGGTCTCTTCACAGTCCCCAAGTCCAGACTATGGGAGGTGCACAATACTCATAGAGCCATGACTACATATAATTCTATTCCACATCAGGTAACTGATGCAAGCAGTAGAATCAGATGTTTTTTTAAACTGGTAAAAATACACCTGATGGAACAATGGGGACTGTGAAGGGGCTCACACAAAGGTACAGACACATGCGTATGCACACATTGATACTGTGGTGTTAAACATGTTGTATTGTAGATATGTAGTGGTGTAATAATGTTATATGATGTACTGTTTTATATGTAATGTAAGTGCTTTAATGTGTTTGGACCCCAGGCAGAGCAGCTGCTGCAAACACAAATACTCTGCCACGTCTTCCATGGACCTTAGTCCATATATCTCCGCCTGTCATTCTCCCCTCCCTATGGCTCATTCATCTTTAATGAGCTCAGATTGGGGCCTTAATGGACTGCCCCCTCACACACACAAACACGTGTGCTCACACACACACCCTCCCCCCAACTACCCCCCACAGACAGGAACAGATGCATTATTTAAATCCTAGGAAAAAAGCCCCCTAACAAATTAACTGGCTCCCCACTGAGACCATGCAATGGCAAGGCCTCCATCTGAGCCAGATGGTAAATCTAAGGAGGGGTGGAGGGACGGGCAGAGAGTGACGGGCGGAGAGGCTTGATTATTGTTTAACTACCGGACTATAGTCGCCCTAGACCAGTCTGTCTGCCTGTCCTCTCGATCCAATTGGTTACGGACATTAGGGCCTGACCGGGCACAATGGCAACACCAGCTGAGGCCTGGAGTGTAGTTGGTTGAGTTGGAGGAGAGGGAGGAGAGTGGTATCCAAAGGGCTTAGGGATATGTGTAAAACAGTGCAGAGGAGGAAGCTATTTCAATCCCAGTCATTTACATTTGGAAAGGCTTCTACGACTTCTGCATTTAGAGAGAGAAAAGGGAGAGCGACAGAGACGGGACGTTGCTGAAAGAGGGAGAACAAGAAACAAATTGACAGAGTAAAGAGAGGGAGAAAAGAGACTGCATTTCTAATGTATCATTAAGAGCTTAAAGGGTATTAGGTGATTTTTTTCCTCCAAATAATCTGATGAGCTCTTCACCCTTTCAGAAGAAACTTCCTGTCTGTGAATAGGAAAAGATTTAGGATGTGCTTGTATGTCTGCGTGCTTGACCGTAATATGTTGTCCAACTAGTAGGGCTGGCACAATTTCCGTATAATTGTGTAACCGACAATTATGGATGAAGGTCGTCATGAAAATAAAAGGACCGTCATGAGCGTTTTTAAGAAAAATGTGTGTATGTGTGTGTGTGTGCAACGAACTGCTGTCTGAAGACTGGGTCGGCCCGGCAATTCATGCGGTTGAGTCAGTTTCTGCAGTTACATGGACTCTTCAAACAATCAAGGTGTTGTCTAGGCAACCTCCTCTGCTACAACGCCCCCCTTCCTGCAGCAACCAGTCAGGAGCGGAGGGCAGGAGAAAATGTGCGAAAAGAAGACAAAAAATGCTATTCAAACAATATAACCATCATCCAACATTCCATGACTGTCACAGCCTACCAACTAGTGGATAGCAAATAGAGGATAGGGCATGTTATGTATGGGATTCCCTCTGAACTTTGCACTCTAGAAATAGAAGACATGGAAGGTACACTCTTGGCACCTTTTTTTCTATCTAGAAATGGTTCCTCTGATGTTTCATTTAATGTCACTGCTACATCCGTATGGTTCCAATACACATGGGCTAGATTGATCGCATGCCCCGCTTATGGCTGTCTCTGGGTCTGCTCGTGACGTGTGAGTGAAATTTACCATGGTAATGGAGGGAAAAGAGAGTGATGGGAGAGAGAACCCTTTAGAGAACCCTTCAACCCTAGGATAACCCTTTTTTTAAAGAACCCTTTTGGTTCCAAGTAGAACCCTTTTGGGTTTCATGTAGGACCCTTTCCACAGAGGGTTCTACACAGCTAAACAGACCACAGTTGAGAGAAACAACTATTTTCTCTTTCCGCTTGAGCTGAAAACACAAAAAAAGGGTTCTATGTGGAACCAAAAGGGTTCTCCCTGGAACCAAAAGGGATTCTCCAATTTGGACAGCCGAAGAACCCTTTTGGAACCCTTTTATTTTTTTTAATAGAGTAGCTTAAACCTCCAAGGTTTGACTCTGTAGCACAAATTCTCTTCACTCTCAAAGGTAAACACAACTAAACAGACCACAGTTGAGATAAACGACTATGTTCTCTTTCCGCTTGAGCTGAAAACACAAACAAACATTCAGGCCGACAGTAGAACATGCTCTATCAGATGGGATATAAGCCACTAATGGGCTATAGCACTCTGGGTTTTCACTGCTGCAATTCAAACGTCTATATTTCACTCAATCTCTCTCATGCTGTTTCATTTGACAAATATTCTTTTAAAAGGCATGTAAAATTCTTGCTAGTGGTTTGAATCTAAACTGGTTAAAAAGTTAGTCTCTCCCCCTCAAGACCAGCTGTGGTGTGTGTTTTGAGTCTGTTGTTGCAAAGACATCTTAACCTCTCTGTCGCTCTGGGGTTTCTGTCAAATACTTCTCTGATGTTTCATTTAATGTCACTGCTACATCCGTATGGTTCCAATACACATGGGCTAGATTGATCGCATGCCCCGCTTATGGCTGTCTCTGGGTCTGCTCGTGACGTGTGAGTGAAATTTACCATGGTAATGGAGGGAAAAGAGAGAGATGTCATGGATTTGACTACTTCCTTTTCGTTGGGCCAATTTGTCTAGTTTGGAATGTTGAGGCTGGTTATTGTCGAATATGTACAATAGTTGTAGGGGGTTCATGCACAAACATACGTAGTGCACAAACCAGGGACTGTCGTGACACCTCTTGCACTGAAATGCATTACCTTCGACCGCTGCGCCACTCGGGACTGGTGGTATACACAATACCCCGTAATGACAAAGCACAAACAGGTTTGTAGACGTTTTAGCTAATTTTATTAAAAATAAAAAACGTATCACATTTACCTAAGTATTCAGACCCTTTACTCAGTACTTTGTTAAAGCACCTTTGGCAGCGATTACAGGATTGAGTCTTCTTGGGTATGATGCTACAAGCTTGGCACGCCTGTATTTGGGGAGTTTCTCCCATTTTTCTCTCCAGTTCCTCTCAAGCTCTGTCAGGTTGGATGGGGAATGTCACTGCACAGCTATTTTCAGGTCTCCCCAGAGATGTTCGATCGGGTTCAAGTCCGGGCTTTGGCTGGGCCCCTCAAGGACATTCAGAAACTTGTCCCAAAGCCACTCCTTCGTTGTCTTGGCTGTGTGCTAAGGGTCGTTGTCCTGTTGGAAGTTGAACCTTCACCCCAGTCTGAGGTCCTGAGCACTCTGGAGCAGGTTTTCATCAATATTCTCTCTGTACTTTGCTCAGTTCATCTTTCCCTCGATCCTGACTAGTCTCCCAGTCCCTGCCACTGAAAAACATCCCCACAGCATGATGCTGCCACCACCATGCTTCACCGTAGGGATGGTGCCAGGCTTCCTCCAGATGTGACGCTTGGCATTCAGGCCAAATAGTTAAATCTTGGTTACATCAGACCAGAGAATCTTGTTTCTCAAGGCCTGAGAGTCTTTAGGTGTCTTGGCAAACTTCAAGTGGGCTGTTATGTGCCTTTTTACTGGCCACTCTATCATAAAGGCCTGATTGGTGGAGTGCTGCAGAGATGGTTGTCATTCTGGAAGGATCTCCCATCTCCACAGAGGACCAAGACCCTTCTCCCCAGATTGCTCAGTTTGTCCGGGTGGCCAGCTCTAGGAAGAGTCTTGGTGGTTCCAAACGTCTTCTATATAAGAATAATTGAGGCTACGGTGTTCTTTGGGACCTACAATGCTGCAGAAATGTGTTGGTACCCTTCCCCAGATCTGTGCCTCCTGTGTCGGAGCTCTATGGACAATTCCTTCGACCTCATGGCTTGGTTTTTGCTCTGACATGCACTGTCAACTGTGGGACCTTTTATACAGACAGGTGTGTGCCTTTCCAATTCATGCCCAATCAATTGAATTTACCACCGGTGGACTCCTATCAAGTTGTAGAAACATCTCAAGGATGATCAATGGAAACAGCATGCATCTGAGCTCAATTTCAAGTCTCATAGCAAAGGGTCTGAATACTTATTTAAATAAGGTATTTTGTAAAAAAAAATTATATATATAAAATAAATCTGAACCGGTTTTTGATTTGTCATTATGGGGTATTGTGTGTAGGTTGATGAATTGTTTTTATTTCATCCGTTTTAGAATGAAGCTGTGACATAACAAAATGTGTAAAAAGTCAAGGGGTCTGAAAACTTTCCCAAGGCACCGTATGTTGTTGTACTCTGAGCTAGGCATAGCAGATCTGGAGGTGTCAAATGATGCAATACCACTCCCTTTTTCCAATCAAAGGAAGTACAGTATACCTCCACTCCGGTAATAGAGACAGGCCTTAAAGGGGCTATTGCCTGCGATGATGCTTCTTCCAGACCTGAAGCCACATTATGGTTTGCTGTAGTCTAGCTGCTGACGCGCTATTCCAATACGTTTATATTGGCTTGATGTCACTGTCACACACACTTCCTGGCATGGAATGTGACGGTATGGGCTCATCTGCACAGTGTGTGTATGCATGTGTGTGTGCGTGACATAGAGACTGAGAATCACTTCTCGTAAATGAACAGACCTACTAACATGCATGACCTGATTCCAAGGGGCTTTTGATGAGATTTATTTTCTTCTTTCCATGCATTTCTGAGCGTTTACAACTGTAGAAAGGGTTTAATTGGAGCCTGTTGGTCATACTGTATTAACTCGATGTGAATCCTCTGTACAGTGTGGCTGTACGGACAGACGAACGGAGATGGGGGTACATATCATTGGATTACACACACACGCACACAACAATGCATACACACACATGCGTGCACACACAGACGGGCATAGACAAATACACACTCAGGCCCGCACACACACGTACAAACACACACGCATCTCAATCCAGCCGCTGTCCCCCCAGCCTATAGGCAAAATGCCACACGGAAATTATGGATCAAACATTACTCTGTTTGTTTATTGCTTTAAAAAAACAAACAACATTTCAATATGGGCAACGGGCATCACTTTCTTGATTGGATGGATCTCCTGACATCACAAGGGATCCGTTCGCATAACACAAACTGTTGCAGCACGTGGTGGTACATTATGTAGATTGAGGGTCTCTCCTAATTTCTAATCCTGTCTACCCCCCAAGCCACCCCCATCTCAGTCAATCAGTCAGTCAGGCCCATATGGGGAACCGGCATAGGCCCAGACCCCAAGATGAACACAGACTGATTCCTCTCCTGGTCTGCTCTGCTCCAGGGTTTAGTCGGGGGGGGAAACAACTCCTGCTTTGATCCTGACTAGTATTACAGTGCCAGCTATTTTGATGCAGCCAACTAGCAGATGGTTTGGAATCCGGAGGAATTCCTACAAATCCTTATCCCACATTACGGGTTGTATTGTTGAACAGATTACTATGTTGGATGTGAAAAAGAACACCTTGGTACCGTACAGTATTTGTTGTGAGAGCGCTATCTCCCCTAAACCTTTGCCAACATAGGTTTGTTTTACTACTACTGTAGTGCCCTCCGGATTACATAAGATTAGTTGGGCCAAAAAGGAAGTTAATGAGATTTAGTTCTTGTCCTGTGTTTTTGATCATCTGTGGCCTTGAGTTTGACCCAGGAATGAGAGATGACTGTTTTTAGAGTTTTACACTCCCTGTGGACCAGTGGTGTAAAAATACTTTAAAGTACTACTTAAGTTGTTTTTTTGGGGTATTTATATTTTTTGCTAACTTTTACCTCACTACATTGCGAAATAAAATAATGTACTTTTTACACTATACGGTTTCCCTGACACTCAAAAGTACTCGTTACATTTTGACAGGAGAATGGTTGAATTCACACACTTATCAAGAAGGCCATCCCTACCGCCTCTGATCTGGTGGACTCACTAAAACAAATCAAATCACTAAACACAAATGCTTTGTTTGTAAATTATGTCTGAGTGTTGGATTGTGCCCCTGGCTATCCGTCAATAAAAACAAAAACATTTTTGTGCCATTTGGTTTGCTTAATATAAGGAATTTGAAGTGGTTTATACTTTTACTTTTTGATACTTTACTATATTTAAAACCAAATGCTTTTAGACTTTTACTCAAGTAGTATTTAACTTTTACTTTTCTATTAAGGTATCTTTACTTTTACTCAAGTATGACAATTGAATACTTTTCCCACCACTGCTGTGGACTAGAGATACCACTCTTCCTCTGATAAAACAAATTCCACACAATCAAAGCCAACAACTTCAAAAGGACCCCCGGGACTCTATTTCATAACGCCTGTTCAAGGCAATAGAATGTTCCGCGCTGACTCTGAATCTGACTTAATAAAGTAAATGTGGGTTGCCATGTTGGGTGGATTTGAACTCATAGCACAGTGGCAAACCTTTACTGCTCTCAGATGCCCCCCCCCTGTGTGTAACTGGAGCCTGTGTAGGGAAGCAATCACTCCAGCACCTCCAGGGGGCCTAAACGCTTCATTAGAGGAGTGTTTGTTTAACACCGCCCCTACCAAGAGGCCTAACCCCCCCACCCCCCCCCCATTAGCCACCACTCCTCAGCCTGTAACCCCCCTCTTTCCCGACTCCCTTCTGAGGCCCTGGTCTCCAACCTCTTGTGACCGCCGGTTCAGGGAGCGAGAGGGTGGGTCGTGCACCGAGAGGTCGGCAGGTTGACTGCTGTTTTGACAGGCGTGCCTGGAATACCATAGGAGCGTTCCCTTTCTAAGGCTAGGGGTTAACACACAAAGTCAACATGGGCTGGGTCCTGACTGCTCTTTCCACACACACACACACACACACACACACACACACACACACACACACACACACACACACACACACACACACACACACACACACACACACACTGTCGTCCTCAGTGCATTTGCTTCAGTTGACGCCTACAGTCAAGGCGTCAGGTCTTTGTCCACATCTCTGACCCGTTAGCCCATTGACACAGCTGGAGAGGCTCAGCTTTGGGGGAGTTGGCTATCCCAGAGCGCACTGCTGGGGCTGCCGGCACGCCTGTCCTGACCTCTATCAACCGGGCCCACGGCCCAGTTTCATCACCGCAGGCTGACCCACCTCGGAGACAAACACCCTCTCTCTCGCTCTTAATTTTTGTATTTCTCTCCTCCTGTCGCTCTCATCCACACTTGTTCTCTCCCCCCACATTCTTTCTTTACTCACTTTCACATTCTCTTTCTCTCCCTCTCTATTGTTCACTCTTTCTCCTACTTTCCCTCTATTTTTCTCTCCTTCACTCAATTTCTCTTAATCTCTCTTCTTTCCCCTTTTCCCTCAGTGTCATGGCATTATATTGCAGGATGACAGACTGTTTGTGAGGGTTAGTGTGACCCAGAATATCTGGTTTCCTACCATTCTATAGACCATTGACGTCCAGTCTCTCAACAGTGCTACTGACTCGGGACAAGGCCAGCGTTGTGCTACAACCCCCAGCTCTGTGTGCTTAATTCAATAAGGCAATCTGGGGGAGAGAAGGTTACTTGTGTCACGGCTGTTTTGCGTAGAGCCTAGCATGTGTTTTGAGACATGTGATTCTGGCCGATTGGCTATGTAGCCCACACAACTCGAACCCACCAACACACACGCGCACAAACATACACATAATTTTCCATGGGACGAGCCAAAGAGGAATTATTTTCATGAATTAAGGTTTAAGTCGATTATCTTGATTCTACGGAGAGGATGATATAGTGTGATATAAAGAGATGGAGCAGCAGCCTGTGTTATGAGATAGGGGACTAATATATTTTAATGTCAGTGACATGACAGTTTCATGGCTACAGTGCATGCAGCAGTGGTGTGTGTATCTCTATTAGATTAGATCTCAGTCATGCGGCCAAGCACTGACGTCAACGCTGACTTTCACAAAAGCCCAGATCAGCCAAGAAAGAGTTGACGCAAGAGATACAATCTCAGCATGTGTGTACATACATGTTTAGTTTAGTTTATTAGGATGCCCATTAGCTACTGCACATGCAGCAGCTACTCTTCCTGGGGTCCACATAAAACATACAAATACATGACAAAGTACAGAACAGTTATGGACAAGGACATTACATAAAAAAATATACATTATATTTTTTTGGTGGCGTTACTGTAGCCTGCTGTAGCATTACTGTAGCCTGCTGTAGCGTTACTGTAGCCTGCTGTAGCGTTACTGTAGCCTGCTGTAGCTTTACTGTAGTGTTACTGTAGCCTGCTGTAGTGTTACTGTAGTGTTACTGTAGCCTGCTGTAGCGTTACTGTAGCCTGCTGTAGCGTTACTGTAGCCTGCTGTAGCATTACTGTAGCCTGCTGTAGCTTTACTGTAGTGTTACTGTAGCCTGCTGTAGTGTTACTGTAGTGTTACTGTAGCCTGCTGTAGCGTTACTGTAGCATGCTGTAGCGTTACTGTAGCGTTACTGTAGCCTGCTGTAGCATTACTGTAGCCTGCCGTAGCTTTACTGTAGTGTTACTGTAGCCTGCTGTAGTGTTACTGTAGCCTGCTGTAGTGTTACTGTAGCCTGCTGTAGCATTACTGTAGCCTGCTGTAGCGTTACTGTAGCGTAACTGTATCCTGCTGTAGCATTACTGTAGCCTGCTGTAGCTTTACTGTAGCCTGCTGTAGCTTTACTGTAGCCTGCTGTAGCTTTACTGTAGTGTTACTGTAGCCTACTGTAGCGTTACAGTAGCCTGCTGTAGCGTTACTGTAGCCTGCTGTAGCGTTACTGTAGCCTGCTGTAGCGTTACTGTAGCCTGCTGTGGCGTTACTGTAGCCTGCTGTGGCGTTACTGTAGCCTGCTGTAGCTGTAGCGTTACTGTAGCCTGCTGTAGCGTTACTGTAGCCTGCTGTAGCGTTACTGTGGCCTGCTGTAGCATTACTGTAGCGTTACTGTAGCCTGCTGTAGCGTTACTGTAGCATTACTGTAGCCTGCTGTAGTGTTACTGTAGTGTTACTGTAGCCTGCTGTAGTGTTACTGTAGCCTGCTGTAGTGTTACTGTAGCCTGCTGTAGCATTACTGTAGCCTGCTGTAGCGTAACTGTAGCCTGCTGTAGCATTACTGTAGCCTGCTGTAGCTTTACTGTAGCCTGCTGTAGCTTTACTGTAGTGTTACTGTAGCCTGCTGTAGCGTTACTGTAGCCTGCTGTAGCGTTACTGTAGCCTGCTGTGGCGTTACTGTAGCCTGCTGTAGCTGTAGCGTTACTGTAGCCTGCTGTAACATTACTGTAGCCTGCTGTAGCGTTACTGTAGCCTGCTGTAGCGTTACTGTGGCCTGCTGTAGCATTACTGTAGCGTTACTGTAGCCTGCTGTAGCGTTACTGTAGCATTACTGTAGCCTGCTGTAGTGTTACTGTAGCATGCTGTAGTGTTACTGTAGCCTGCTGTAGCTTTACTGTAGTGTTACTGTAGCCTGCTGTAGCCTGCTGTAGCGTTACTGTAGCCTGCTGTGGCGTTACTGTAGCCTGCTGTAGCTGTAGCGTTACTGTAGCCTGCTGTAGCGTTACTGTAGCCTGCTGTAACATTACTGTAGCCTGCTGTAGCGTTACTGTAGCCTGCTGTAGCGTTACTGTGGCCTGCTGTAGCATTACTGTAGCGTTACTGTAGCCTGCTGTAGCGTTACTGTAGCATTACTGTAGCCTGCTGTAGTGTTACTGTAGCATGATGTAGTGTTACTGTAGTGTTACTGTAGCCTGCTGTAGTGTTACTGTAGCCTGCTGTAGTGTTACTGTAGCCTGCTGTAGCATTACTGTAGCCTGCGGTAGCGTTACTGTAGCGTAACTGTAGCCTGCTGTAGCATTACTGTAGCCTGCTGTAGCATTACTGTAGCCTGCTGTAGCTTTACTGTAGCCTGCTGTAGCTTTACTGTAGCGTTACTGTAGCCTGCTGTAGCTGTAGCGTTACTGTAGCCTGCTGTAACATTACTGTAGCCTGCTGTAGCGTTACTGTAGCCTGCTGTAGCGTTACTGTGGCCTGCTGTAGCGTTACTGTAGCCTGCTGTAGCGTTACTGTAGCATTACTGTAGCCTGCTGTAGTGTTACTGTAGCATGCTGTAGTGTTACTGTAGCCTGCTGTAGCTTTACTGTAGTGTTACTGTAGCCTGCTGTAGCGTTACTGTAGCCTGCTGTAGCGTTACTGTAGCCTGCTGTAGCGTTACTGTAGCCTGCTGTAACATTACTGTAGCCTGCTGTAGCGTTACTGTAGCCTGCTGTAGCGTTACTGTGGCCTGCTGTAGCATTACTGTAGCGTTACTGTAGCCTGCTGTAGCGTTACTGTAGCATTACTGTAGCCTGCTGTAGTGTTACTGTAGCATGCTGTAGTGTTACTGTAGCCTGCTGTAGCGTTACTGTAGCGTTACTGTAGCCTGCTGTAGCGTTACTGTAGCCTGCTGTAGCGTTACTGTAGCATTACTGTAGCGTTACTGTAGCCTGCTGTAGCGTTACTGTAGCCTGCTGTAGCGTTACTGTAGCCTGCTGTAGCGTTACTGTAGCCTGCTGTAGCGTTACTGTAGCCTGCTGTAGCGTTACTGTAGCGTTACTGTAGCCTGCTGTAGCGTTACTGTAGCCTGCTGTAGCGTTACTGTAGCCTGCTGTAGCGTTACTGTAGCGTTAGGTCTTTCTTTGCTGCACCTGACCATATTACCGGGCAGTAATCAAGATGGGACAAGATCCGAACCTGAACAACTAGTACAGTTGATCTTTGTGTCAAAAAAATGATGAATTTTTTTTATAACAGACATACCTCTCTCCCTATCTTCACAAACTTTTTCAACATGACTTGACCATGATAATTCCAATGTTACTCCTGGGAGGGGGGTTGGGAGGGAGTGGTCTTTTTGTAGCCATTTCCTAGTGACAGCCTTTGTACTGGCTGCCAGTAGGACCTTCAACAGTTAATTTACACCAATAGAGAAAAGTATCAGGTATTTCACCCAAATACATTTACGTTTGTTCTATGTCAAATTCCATTATTTTTCCAATGTTCGATCTTATTTTTCCCAGTAAGTTTCGATTGCGGGGCAGGACCAAGAGATATGAGAGTGATCCACCCTTGATAGCCCAACGAAGGGTGTTCTCTCCAACAAGGGTGTTGGGAGTCGGTCTGTTTTGATTTCAGTTTAGGTGTTATGAAGAAGCGTATAACATTCTTCCAACAGAATTCTCTCCAAGACCTTGAGTTGGTGGAGCTTAGTTGAGTCTCAAATATGTTCAACCATGTTTCATCCTTTATTTCAATGTTAAGTTCCTCCTCCCATTTCTGTATAAATATAGTTTGTAGAATGTTTATTTGATAGAATACCCAAGTAGAGATTTGAAATAGTGTTTTTGTTACTCCCCAAGTTGTATGCGTTAGTGAATACTTGGATACATTTTTACGGTGCTCAAGGGTCAATCACTTTTATCTGCCTTAAAAAAATAGTGTCGAACTTGTAGGTATCTGTAAAAATCTTGTTTATCCAAGCCATGTTTTTTACTTAGGTCCTGGAAGTTCTCCAGGTCCCCATTCTTTATAATTGTACAAAATGATGTGATGCCTTTCTGCGTCCATTGTTTAAACCTGCTGTCCTGAGTTGCAGGGATGAAGCTGGGGTAATATGCGGGCCAACTCGGCAGTTTGACACCTCGGTCTAAATGAATTTGCTTAACTAACCTAAAATCATGTCTTAAGAGAGAAATTAATCCACTGATTTTGTCTATTGTATATTTCTTTTACCATGTCCTTATTTCCCAAAACTGACTGTATGGGTATTTCTGTCAAAGTAGTCTCGATGCCTTTCCATTTGGATTCGTACTCTGAATTTCACCAACACACCAGAGGTCTCAAAAAAATATTTTAGGTTTGGTAAGGCCATACCTCCACAGTTTCTTTGGTAATTGTAATGTTGTACAGTATATCTAATTATTGGTCTCTTACTGTTCCAGATAAACCTTGATATCTGTTTATCCCTTAACTGTTTCAGTGGGATTTCTATGGGCAGAGATTGGAACAAATACAGTAACCTCGGCAGCATATTCACTTTGTTGCAATTCTACTGTGGCTTATCATTATTGATGGATAACAACCGTTTTTCCACCTCTTCCACACAAACTTGGCCAAATTCAAAACGTCAATCCTTCTCTTTCATGATTAGATATTCAATGCGCAAATATGATGATTCATTGTTCAATGTTGTCATTTCACTTCTGTATGTCCACTTCCCCAGTGAAATAGTCATTGAAATGAAAAAAAATGTAGTCACAAAATGTCTACATGTACAGTATGTCAACCAATCAGTTGAGCATCCTGACTTGTTTGCCGCCCTTTTTGCATAATTTCTTTGAACCATACCATTTTTCAATTCATCATCGATCCCGGGGGCTCTAACAGTTCTCACAGTTCGTTTCTTAAGAGGCGCATGCGTGTCAACAATCGGCAATCATATTTGTACAAATACTCCCAAGTGCTGCCTCCTGGATTCACCTCCATATAAACATCAGATCAACATATATGTTTTACAACTTCAACAAAAGAGTTCTGAGAGAACATTTCGTATGATCTCTCATAAATAACTGTAGGGCCCTGCCTTTGGTACTTTTGGCTTTCCTTGTCATTGCCTCAATGTTACGGTCACTAGTACTACAGCCAATGGGAACTGATATTGCTTTGGAGCAAAGCTCTGCAGCGTTCGTGACGATATATGATCTATACAAGTGGATGTCACAGATCCAACACTATTTGTATACACTGTACTTGGTTGGTTGAGTGATAACCTGGGTCAACGTACAGTACCAGTCCAAAAGATTGGACACACCTACTCATTCTATTTTCTACATTGTAGAGTAATAGTGAAGACATCAAAACTATGAAATAACACATATGGAATCCTGTAAAAATAGAAACGTCCTCTCATTGTCAACTGCATTTATTTTCAGCAAACTTAACATGTAAATATTTGTATGAACATAACAAGATTCAACAACTGAGACATAAACTGAACAAGTTCCATAGACATGTGACTGACAGAAATAGAATGTGTCCCTGAACAATGGGGGGGTCAAAATCAAAAGTAACAGTTAATATCTGGTGTGGCCACCAGCTGCATTAAGTGCTGCAGTGCATCTCCTCCTCATGGACTGCACCAGATTTGCCAGTTCTTGCTGTGATATGTTACCCCACAACTCCACCAAGGCACCTGCAAGTTCCCGGACATTTCTGGGGGGAATGGCCCTAGCCCTCACCCTCTGATCAAACAGGTCCCAGACATGCTCAATGAGATTGAGATCCGGGCTCTTCACTGGCCATGGCAGAACACTGACATTCCTGTCTTGCAGGAAATCATGCACAGAACGAGCAGTATGGCTGCTGGCATTGTCATGCTGGAAAGTCATGTCAGGAGGAGCCTGCAGGAAGGGTACTACATGAGGGAGGAGGATGTCTTCCCTGTAACGCACAGCGTTGAGATTGCCTGCAATGACAGCAAGCTCAATCCGATGGTGCAGTGACACACCGCCCCAGACCATGACGGACCCTCCACCTCCAAATCGATCCCGTTCCAGAGTACAGGCCTTGGTGTAACGCTTATTCCTTCGACAATAAACGCAAATCCGACCATCACCCCTGGTGAGACAAAATCACGACTCATCAGTGAAGAGCACTTTTTTGCCAGTCCTGTCTGGTCCAGCGACAGTGGGTTTGTGCCCATAGGTAATGTTGTTGCCGGTGATGTCTGGTGAGGACCAGCATACAACATGCCTACAAGCCCTCAGTCCAGCCTCGCTCAGCCTATTGCGGACAGTCTGAGCACTGATGGAAGGTTTGTGCGTTCCTGGTGTAACTCGGGCAGTTGTTGTTGCCATCCTGTACCTGTCCTGCAGGTGTGATATTCGTATGTACCGATCCTGTGCAGGTGTTACACGTGGTCCGTCACTGCGAGGACCATCAGCTGTCCGTCCTGTCTCCCTGTAGCGCTGTCTTCGGCGTCTCACGGTACGGACATTGCAATTTATTGCCCTTGCCACATCTGCAGTCCTCATGCCTGCTTGCAGCATGCCTAAAGCATGTTCACGCAGATGAGCAGGGACCCTGGACATCATTCTTTTGGTGTATTTCAGAGTCAGTGGAAAGGCCTCTTTAGTGTCCTAAGTTTTCATAACTATGACCTTAATTGCCTACCGTCTGTAAGCTGTTAGTGTCTTAACGACCATTCCACAGGTGCATGTTCATTAATTAAGCATGGGAAACAGTGTTTCAACCCTTTTCCAATGAAGATCTGTGAAGGTATTAGGATTTTTAGCGAATTATCTTTGAAGGACAGGATCCTGAAAAAGGGACATTTCTTTTTTTGTTCAAAGTAGCCTTGATGACAGCTTTGCACACACTTGGCATTCGCTCAACCAGCTTCACCTGGAATGCTTTTCCAACAGTCTTGAAAGATTTCCCACATATTCTGAGCACTTAATGGCTGCTTTTCCTTCATTCTGCAGGCCAACTCATCCCAAGACATCTCAATTGAGTTGAGGTCGGGTGATTGTGGAGGCCAGGTCATCTGATGCAGCACTACATCACTATCCTTCTTGATCAAATAGCCCTTTTTAAAATTGATTTTTTTTACCTTTATTTTACTAGGCAAGTCAGTTAAGAACAAATTCTTATTTTCAATGACGGCCTAGGAACAGTGGGTTAACTGCCTGTTCAGGGGCAGAACGACAGATTTGTACCTTGTCAGCTCGGGGATTCGATCTTGCAACCTTTCGGTTACTAGTCCAACACTCTAACCACTAGGCTACCCTGCCGCCCTGCATGTGTGGTTCCCACCGTGAAGCATGGAGGAGGTGGTGTGATGGCTACCACAGCATTCTGCCCTTGCATAGACTGGAGGTGTGTTGGGTCATTGTCCTATTGAAAAACAAATGATAGTCCCACTAAGCACAAACCAGATGGTATGGCGTATCGCTGCAGAATGCTGTGTTAGCCATGCTGGTTAAGTGTGCCTTGAATTCTAAATAAACCACAGACAGTGTCACCAGCAAAGCACCATCACACCACCTCCTCCATGCTTCACGGTGGGAACCACACATGCAGAGATCATCCGTTCACCTACTCTGTGCCTTACAAAGACACGGCGGTTGGAACCAAAAATCTAAACATGTCCATTGCTCGTGTTTCTTTGCCAAAGCAAGTCTCTTCTTATTATTGTTGTCCTTTTAGTAGTGGTTTCTTTGCAGCAATTCGACCTTGAAGGCCTGATTTCACGAAGTCTCCTCTGAACAGTTGATGTTGAAATGTTTCTGTTACACAAATGAACTTTTAACAAGGCACACCTGTTAATTGAAATGCATTCCAGGTGACTACCTCATGAAGCAGGTTGAGAGAATGCCAAGAGTGGGGAAATCTGTCAAGGCAAAAGGTTGGCTGCTTTGAAAAATCTCAAATATATTTTGATTTGTTTAACACTTTTTTGGTTACTACATGATTCCATATGTGTTATTTCATAGTTTTGATGTCTTCACTATTATTCCACAAACACTTGAGGGTGTGCAGTCAAACAAGTTTGAAGGTTCACACCTTGCATGGTCACACTATAGCTCATATCCTTTCTAACACACACACACACACACACACACACACACACACACACACACACACACACACACACACACACACACACACACACACACACACACACACACACACACACACACACACACACACACACACACACACACACACACACACACACACACACACACACACACACACAATTGGCCCATTCGTTGCACCACATCTTTAACACTATAATCAGTGCAACCAGTTAATTCCTTCACCACCCTAAAGCTCAGCTTCCTCCCCTGAAGCAACATTTGTGGTTTTATTTCACACTACCTAAAGTCTGCGCTCAACTCAAGAAGCACTCCTCCCACTATTGCAATTAACCCACGGTAGGTGCATTTGGACTGCATACCATAATACCCTGCATACCATAATGAACACTAGCTGTAAGGAATGCCATCTCGGGTCTACTAAGGCCTTAAAAATACTCTACATCATTGACAACCTGTGTCTTGCTGTGTTTTTGTTTCTGCTTGACTGTTTGTTGGAAAAGAAAAGTGAGATGTGAGTGAGATAAAATCCACAGGCCTTCTTTTTGAGGATTTTACCACCTTGTTTTGACAGCCCTGCCCAAATAAATCAGCTCCTACCCCAAAATGTGTGTGGTCCTTTTCTGACAATTTTTTTTTACCAAACCCAAACCTCTAATCTACTAACACACAGTAGAAGTGAAGGTTAGGTTGGTTTGTTTTTGCATAGCTAGGCACACACCCTCAAGTGTTTAGTTTATAGTCCAGAAAAGCCTTAATTACATATGATTTAGTTTCAATGTGTCAATTTACACATGGTAAAACTTCAGTTCTGAACCAGCGTTTCTAGGCTTCAGCCTACCTAAACTATGCAATACAGCAGACATGGTTTTGTTGAGTCTGAGTTGGGTGAGGTATTATACAGTATCCCTGTATTTCAACTTGAGCCCCACTCTCATATCTGTCATTGGCTGGCTGTTGCTCTCCCCTCTGGACACACAACCGTGTGACGGGTACAGTGAGAGACGCGGACGGTCCTTAATTACCGACTATTACCATAAACTGCCGATTTCCCCCCCATCCCGAGGGGCGAGCCAGCCTGAGTTCAATAACCCATCTGCCACTGAGGAAAAGGGGGAGAACTCAGAACTGGGCTAGCCCTGCCTGCCTGGTGTGTTTAAATATGCTTCCCTTAGTTAACTGCACACTGGAATACGAGCCCGAGGGAGAGCTGGGCGGAGAGAAAAGGGGTCGCGTCTCACCTTTCAGCAAAGATAGAGAGGGGGAGATATTCGAAAAGTTCAGTCTGCCCTCGGCGCGCTTGCTTGCAAGGCACGACTAGCCCTCTCATTATTGGCCGCCTGTCAGCACCGTAACAGACGGCAGATGCGAGCATTCAAACAAGATCCGTTTCTGAGCTGAGCAGACCATGCAGACACAGGCAGTTTGAGTAGGTTTTGTAAGAGGGAGGAGGACGGAAGGAAGCAAAGAGGGGAAAAGAGCCGGAGAAAAGTTTGTTTAAGAGACTAGTGACGGAGACGTTGCCGGTTGGTCGTAAAGCGCACGGTGGTGAAAAGACTGTTCAGAGCTGGTATCGCCGGGCAAATCTATAGACAAGTGTTCCGTCGTTGGCCGCTGACCCGTGGAGAGAGGGATTTTATTGATATTCGACAGCTGCCGGCCACTCGCCTGCTTCTGTTTGCTGGGATTTAGATGCGTTGGGAAGCCACCATGCGGCGCGATCCCATTTTGTTCGCTTCCAGGGGTGAGTGTATTCCAACGTCAGCATGCGCTTTTGGTTCAGGGCTTCAACAGCTGGCCACTGTAAATATTGATATGTGTCTGACACATCTATTTACTATCTCCCCTTGAGAGCTGCTGGTTTTAAAACGAAACGAGTTCAATAGCCAACACACTTACTGGAAGGGAAAATATAATGACATATAATTCCCTGATGATGCATTCGGGCTATTATTGTATAGTACTGTAACGTTATATCCTAATAATAAACAATGCATTGTTGCAAATCATTATCACCACGCCTTGTAAATTGTCATTGCAGCTTTGCTATAATGACAACTCATTAAATGAATTATTCTGTAATAATAGTAACTCTCATAACAGAGAGAGCGAGAGGTTGCTGCGAGCTGGAGCCTGGGAAGATTGCTGGCCACCGCTGGCTCCTGACAGTGTCATTAGGGTCGTGGTTTTGTTGTCCATGGAATTATGCGTCGCGACTAGAGCGTAGCTAGTTGCAACCTGAGATCTCCCCGCCCTCTCCCCTTTCTGACCCCGGGCAACACTGATGAATAGCAGCCCTCTCAGCGTTCAGGCAGTCCCGCACGATAATCACTGGATTGAACGGTCGCTGGGCGCAGCTGGCGCGGGACGAAGTGACCAGTGACAGTTTCTTTCCAGGGGAGCGCACTTGGAGCTGCTACAGTATAGTGTGCATGAGTTTTACACGCTCATTGATTTGGGTGGATTACTTTTGTTGCTGTACCATCAATTCAATCAGGGCATTATAGTTTATAATATATCATAACAGTCATGGAACGCTTTTGTTTATTTTCCAATCTTACTCTAAATCAGATTTTGGCCTCAGATTAGGTTTATTCTATACAAATTAAGCAATGTTTCTATGATATTACTTACACAAATGATTGTGGTGGTGTCACGCAATTCATCCGTTGCATAGGCCCACATACCTAAGGTCAACCTAGAGGTAATGTTGTTCTCAGGGAAAATCTTACAACACAGTCGTGGTATGACAACACCAAGTGGCTCCATATCTCTTGTTTCTCTGCAGGAGACCGTATCCCTACAATAACAAAACCTGGCTCCACTGCTACTCTCCTCTGTCTTCGGGTTGGCAGCTGTGTGGTATCAGGTAGCTAGGCAATTTATCGCAGCTTAACATTTGGTAGGGTCACCGACAGACAACCATTGTGTAGTAATGCTGTAATCTCATCTACACGCCACATGAGAATGTGGGAAGTGTGTTTTGGCTCAAGGGCTGGGACATGGAGAGGGTGTTTTTAAGTTTTGCATTGTGATCAGCCTATCCACCATTGGGTGGGTACTAGCAGCAGGCAAACTTGGCAGTTGGAAAGAATTCACTTTCTGTCCCTGTTTCTAAAACTCTTACGTGGTGCCATTTTGGGGGCAATATGAATGGAGTGTTAATGTGTTTATTATCGTAGTTTCCCCTCGGTCGGAAACCCTCAGACGATGTGGCTTTAATTGGCACCGCGTTGGTTGCCTGTGATGTGGCCATGATGTCAGCAATTTGGCCCCCTTCGCTCGTTGGCCCATTTGGTTCTGTTTTAGCAAAAGGGGGTCCCCCTCTCTTTTAGAACCCCACTCAGCACCCCAATGATGATGGATTTTTAAAGGCTTTCTTGTGTCAAAAAATAAACAGGAGCCCCCCTTTCAATGGCAGGAAAACCCGATCCAAAGAGGAGGAGAAGAGAGGAAGAAAAATGAGTTCATAATCCCCCCTCATCAAAGTCAATCTGTCAGTGAACTGGCATGCAAGCACAGAGTTTAATTCCAACCCAAATTGGAGATCCTTGGCCGCCTCTCCATTCCTGTCAATAGCCTTATGCACATTGGAAAACCATCGTGATGAAGAGCCATATGTAGACTTATATAAGACTTGTATCATGCATTGTGACTGTCATATGGTGTGGCTATCATATAGTTTGACTGTGCCTTTATCCAACACAAATCCAAAGCCTTTTGACATGATATAATTGCATGTGGACAGACTACGAAAACATAAATCGTAAACCAAGATTAGGCTTGATGTAACATTGGTTTTGCAGGGCCATCTGATTTACTTTCCGAATGCATGCACTATTAGCAATCATAAATAACCACTCCTGCTTTCCTTGGTAATAATCCTCAGGGCAATAACTAATGTTGTTGATCATTTCAGATTAGCCCTCAGCCTGATATAAAAGGCTTAGCAGCTATAAGAGGATGAGCTGGTTAGCCAGTTTGATTATCTGTCTGGGGTGAAGATATACATTTGATCCAGATAGAACAAACACCACTGCGAGAGGGTTTTGTTGGGGTCTGGCTATGCCAAATGGGGTGGGGGGTCAAATTGGGAGGGGCGCAAGAGTAGCTCTTGAGAAAAACGCCATCAACAACATGACTGGAAATGTAACTGATGGAAGAAAGGGTGGAAAAGGGGTTGTGGTCTGTGCTGGGTGGAGTCTAATGGGAATAGATGCTTTTAAATACTGTCTGGTTAGGAGCTGTCAATCTAAGTGGAGCGGTTTCCCTTTGAGCGTCACAGCAGATAACTCGGCATTAGGCCAATGCATGGATTGCTCTAGCTTTACCACAAACGTGTGAGGTATGGCATGGGAGCCCAAATGCTCATCTCATCAACCTCCTTCGGACTCTGATAGACTACAACAGCCACGCTATCCTCTTTTGACTTTTCTTTCTTTCTTGGTTGAATGCAAATGGCTGGTGACATAACTAAAGTCCAGGTTGGGATGAGATGCGGAGGGCACCACCAAGTCTCCTCAGGCCTTCCATTCCTCCAAGAAAGATGAGTCCAACCTGAAATCCAGTGCCTCTAACCACCATCCTCTCCTGTTCTCTTTTTCTTCCCTCCATCCCCTCAGTGGTGTGCTTTCACGTCGAGTGCTCTGTAATTATCCCCTTACACAGATACTGGAGGAGCTTCACTCTCTCTTTCTCTCACGCTCTCTCTCGCTCTCTTGCTCTCTCTCGCTCTCTTGCACTCTCTCGCTCTCTTGCACTCTCTCGCTCGCTCTCTCTCTCCATTCCTTCCTACCCTCTCTCTCTCTCTCCATTCCTTCCTACCCTCTCTCTCTCTCTCCATTCCTTCCTACCCTCTCTCTCTCTCTCCATTCCTTCCTACCCTCTCTCTCTCTCTCTCTCTCTCTCTCTCCATTCCTTCCTACCCTCTCTCTCTCTCTCTCTCTCTCTCTCTCTCCATTCCTTCCTACCCTCTCTCTCTCTCTCTCTCTCTCTCTCTCTCTCTCTCTCTCTCCATTCCTTCCTACCCTCTCTCTCTCTCTCTCTCTCTCTCTCTCTCTCTCTCTCCATTCCTTCCTACCCTCTCTCTCTCTCTCTCTCTCTCTCTCTCTCTCCATTCCTTCCTACCCTCTCTCTCTCTCTCTCCATTCCTTCCTACCCTCTCTCTCCCTCTCCACTGCCTCTCTCTATGAACTACAGACTCTGGTTCCCTTCTCTCAGATGATGGGTAGGTTTTGAGGTCAGATCAGTCCGACTCAGATGTTTGTGGTTTGGCACATCTGCTTGTAAACCACCTGTGTAACTGATAGAGAGGATATAGTCCACTGTGATGTTCCCTTGGCATTCCCCGTGGAACACAGAGCCCTGGTAATTACAGACCAGGATAGCGAATGCTGGTCTCTCATCATAAGCTAATGCAGCCACTGACCTCATCATCTTACAGTACATGGGTTGGGTTCTCAGGGGAAAGGACCCAGAAGCATGAGTGTTTTATTGCAGGTTTATTAAAGGTTCATTGCGTTTCTATGACCGTGATTTGATATGATGTTCACCCTTTTGATTGGGGTGATCGTGGCCTGCAGGCCGACTCTAGTCTTCACGGAGTTTAGAGGATTATTAAGGTAGAAATATGATGTATAGAACTGGCACGATTCCCTACTCTAAGTGACAGAGAATCATGTATGTTCTACACATCACATTTCTATCTGACTTGCAGTGTAATCTACGAAAAGAGTACCAGGTTAGCTTTTCTGGTTCAAACAGGGGCTCCAGGGAGAGAGTTCCAGGGGCCCAGGGGAGGTAGCGTGTTTCCCCTGCACTGGGCTTCCTCTCTCTGAGTGTGGGCGTAGGCCGACTGGAGGAAATGTGCCGACTCAGACCCTGGAGTAAGTCACTCAGTTCACCCCAACGGAGAGAGGGAGGGAAGGGGGAATTGTAACAATCCAGAGAGGTGGGGGCAGAAGGGGGGAGGGGGCACAGTAGGAGGGTCAGCTGGACGAACCAGATGTAGTATGTGTGTGTGTGTTGATATAAGGAGCTGTGTGCAACCAGCGTTGAGCGATAGCCTGTTGTGTGGCGGTGACTGAAGCGAGGAGGGTGACCACGGTGATGCCAGACCATAAACCACCCCAATTAACGTCACAAACGTCCAAATGCAACATTCTGCCCACAACGCAACAGATTATGTGGTTCTTCCCTATATCCTAAAATGACACTCAATATATTGCATTTGATTACCATTGACATTCTATGGAATAGTAAACTCAAGCATACCTGCGCTGCACACAAACTGTGTCCGGCGGTCCATGTCCGCAGTGCATCCACTAACCAGCCTGTCATTGGTCCAGGTCTGCAGTATCTTATTATACCCTGATGAAGACAGCTTGGCTGTCGAAACGTTAGTAATTACATTTTTTGCATCTGAGCTCCTAGAGTGTGCAGCTCTTTTATTTTCAAGTTTTCTACTCCGCTAGCCAGCACCTCTTATTAATAGGTGTGCGTTTCTTTTTCTTCTAGATCCTGCAGTATCTTATACCCATTGGCTCAGTCAACACGCAGAGTCTGGGTGGGATCTATCATCAGACATCAAAGTGGAGCAGGCTACTGCTTGATCCAAAGAACGCCAGAGCTCCCTCAGAAGCCTGGCTCGAGTTTCTCAAACAGACATGATGTCAGATTACATAGGCTTTATGATATATGGTCTAGACGAGAAGTTGTAGTACACATGTGGGCATCATATGATGGCTCAATACAGCCTGGTTATGGGATGGATGATGACGACGCGCTCTCTAATTTGTGTAAATACACCAACTGGTTTTCCTGTATTGTAAGGGTGCGTTTGGGTTGTGTTTGTAGGTTGCCCATCACTTAGGCTACACAATGGTGGAAAATAAACAATGTGGGTACAAAAACATTAAGAACACCTTCCTAGTATTGAGTTGTGGCACCTGTTTTGCCCACAGCACAGCCTCAATTCATCAGGGCATGGACTCTACAAGGTTTCGAAAATTGTTCCACAGGGATGCTGTCACATGTTGACACCAATGATCCCCCACAGTAGTGTCAAGTTGACTGGAGGTCCTTTGGGTGGTGGACCATTCTTGATTCACGTGGGAAACTGTTGAGAGTGAAAACCCCAGCAGCGTTGCACTTCTTTACGCAAACTAGTGCTCCTGGCATCTACTACCATACCTGGTTCAAAGGCACTTGCATATTTTCTTGACCATTCACCCTCTGAATGGCACACATACACCATGTCTCAGTTGTCTAAAGGCTTAAAAATACTTCTTTAACCTGTCTCCTCCCCTTCATCTACACTGATTTGGAGTGGATTTAACAAGTGACATCAATGAGGGATCATAGCTTTCACCTGGATTCACCTGGTCAGTCCGTCATGGAAAGAGAAGGTGTTCTTCATGTTTTATACTCTCAGCGTAGTTATGTATTGCTCTATTTAGTTCCTGTATGACATTTTGAGTGTGTCTTAATAGAATAGTAACACATTGTGTTATGGAAAATGCAGGCTATTTAAGGTGAGAGGGAAAAACATCTGGTTTATGTTCTTGTCCTGAGTTTGTAGTTGTGTGTATTTGACAGTGTCTGTCTGTCTCTCATTTACAAATGGTGTCTGTAGCACACCCACCCCTTCTGCTGTGTTTAGTCTGGGGACGTGACAGCCTTTCAACTCAGGACCAGCGCCACACACACACACACACACACACACACACACACTGCCTAGGGCCTCTATCATCGGAGTGACAGGAGAAGGCAGAGTAGTGTTTAAGGACCTGTCAGACATCGACACACACACACACACACTGCCTAGGGCCTCTATCATCGGAATGACAGGAGAAGGCAGAGTAGTGTTTAAGGACCTGTCAGACATCAAGACACACACACACACACACACACACTGCCTAGGGCCTCTATCATCGGAGTGACAGGAGAAGGCAGAGTAGTGTTTAAGGACCTGTCAGACATCAAGACACACACACACACACTGCCTAGGGCCTCTATCATCGGAGTGACAGGAGAAGGCAGAGTAGTGTTTAAGGACCTGTCAGACATCAAGACACACACACACACACACTGCCTAGGGCCTCTATCATCGGAGTGACAGGAGAAGGCAGAGTAGTGTTTAAGGACCTGTCAGACATCAAGACACACACACACACACTGCCTAGGGCTTCTATCATCGGAGTGACAGGAGAAGGCAGAGTAGTGTTTAAGGACCTGTCAGACATCAAGACACACACACACACACACTGCCTAGGGCTTCTATCATCGGAGTGACAGGAGAAGGCAGAGTAGTGTTTAAGGACCTGTCAGACATCAAGACACACACAAAACAACAACAAAAAAGAAGGGTACAGTTGAAGTCTGAAGTTTACATACACCTTGGCCAAATACATTTAAACTCAGTTTTTCATCATTCCTGACATTTAATCCTACTAAAAATCCCCTGTTTTAGATCAGTTAGGATCACCACTTTATTTGAAGAATGTGAAATGTCAGAATAATACTAAAGAGAGTGATTTATTTCAGCTTTTATTTCTTTCATCACATACCCAGTGGGTCAGAAGTTTACATGCACTCGATTCGTATTTGGTAGCATTGCCTTTAAATTGTTTAACTTGGGTCAAACGTTTCGGGCATCCTTCCACAAGCTTCCCACAATAAGTTGGGTGAATTTTGGCCCATTCCTCCCGACAGAGCTGGTGTAACTGAGTCAGGTTTGTAGGGCTCGCACACGCCTTTTCAGTTCTGCCCACACATTTTCTGTAGAATTGAGGTCAGGGCTTTGTGATGGCCACTCCAATACCTTGACTTTGTTGTCCTGAAGCCATTTTTCCACAACATTGGAAGTATGCTTGGGGTCATTGTCCATTTGGAAGATCCATTTGCGACCAAGCTTTAACTGATGTCTTGAGATGTTGCTTCAATATATCCACATAGTTTTTCTTCTTCACGATGCCATCTATTTTGTGAAGTGCACCAGTCCTTCCTGCAGTAAAGCAACCCCACAACATGATGCTGCCACCCCCGTTCTTCACGGTTGGGATGGTGTTCTTTGGCTTGCAAGCCTTCCCCATTTTTCCTCCAAACATAACGATGGTCATGGCCAAACAGTTCTATTTTGTTTTTCATCAGAGCAGAGGACATTCCTCCAAAAAGTACGATCTTTGTCCCCATGTGCAGTTGCAAACCGTAGTCTGGCATTTTTTTATGGCGGTTTTGGAGCAGTGGCTTCTTCCTAGCTGAGCGGCCTTTCAGGTTATGTCGATATAGGACTCATTTTACTGTGTAAATAGATACCTTTGTACGTGTTTCCTCCAGCATCTTCACAAGGACCTTTGCTGTTGTTCTGGGATTGATTTGCACTTTTCACACCGAAGTACGTTCATCTCTAGGAGACAGAACGCATCTCCTTCCTGAACGGTATGACGTCTGCGTGGTCCCATGGTGTTTATACTTGCGTACTATTGTTTGTACAGATGAACGTGGTACCTTCAGGCGTTTGGAAATTGCTCCCAAGGATGAACCAGACTTGTGGAGGTCTACAATTTTTTTTCTGAGGTCTTGGCTGATTTCTTTTGATTTTCCCATGATGTCAAGCAAAGAGGCACTGAGTTTGAAGGTCGACCCTGAAATACAACCACAGGTACGCCTCCAATTGACTCAAATGATGTCAATTAGCCTATCAGAAGCTTTTAAAGTCATGACATCATTTTCTGGAATTTTCCAAGCGGTTTAAAGGCACAGTTAACTTAGTGTATGTAAACTTCTGACCCACTGGAATTGTGATACAGTGAATAATAATTGAAATCTGTCTGTAAACAATTATTGTAAAAATGACTTGCGTCATGCACAAAGTAGATGTCTTGACTTGCCAAAACTATAGTTTGTTAACAAGAAGTTTGTGGAGTGGTTGAAAAACAATTTGTTTATGACGCCAACAAAGTGTATGTAAACTTCCGACTTCAACTGTACTTGTTTAGTCCTTGGCTATGCCCCACATCTCTCTAGAATTTAATTTGAAAAAGCTATTTTCACATCAGCTGTTGTCACCAAGTCCTTATACATGTAAACACAAGAAGGGAAAAAACATGGATGAAACCAAAGTCCATGTAGTCTTTCTAAACAATAAAATGTAACAGAATGACATATAATAGGGATTGAAACCCAGCCTAAAGTCCTCGTTCTCTCTCTAGAAAAGCTATTTTAGTTAAGGAGTAACATTAAAAACAGACTGATATCCAGACCCGCATGACCCACCAACATTAGATAACTATACAGAAATCCCTAAAATTACTGAGAAAAGTAAATCAAGTCAATGATGAGAGAGTAGTCCGATTTAAATGATAATTGAACCTAGAGGTTTGCCATGAACCAAGAGATTTTGAGTTCAAATCTCAAGTGAGGTCATGTTGAATAATAATGACTGCATAAATGGACGTGCACAATGTAATCATGTATGTCAACGTGTGTAAAATATTTAAGTTGAAAACGTATGTTCAAAGCAAGGTTTGTGTCTGTGTGTGTACTTTAAGGTGCTGCTTAAGTCATTTTTTGGCGTATCTGTACTTTACATGACTATATGTTTTACAACTTTTACTGTTACTCAACTACATTTCTAATGAAATGAATGCACTTTTTACTCCATAAATGTTCTCTGACACCCAAAAGTAAAACATATACATTTCGAAAGCTTAACAGGACAGGAAAATTAACTAATTCACACACTTATCAAGATATCATCCCTACTGAGTCTGATCTGACGGACTCACTAAACACAAATGCTTTGTTTGTGAATTAAATAAAGAGTGTTGGAGTTTGCCCCTGGCTATCCGTAAATAAAAAAATACAAATCGTGTCCTCCGGTTTGCTTAATGTAAAGAATGTGAAATGATATATACATTTACTTTTGATACATCAGTATATTTAAAACCAAATACTGTTAGACTGTTACTCGAGTATTATTTTACAGGGTGACGTTTACTTGAGTCATTTTCTATTAAGTTATCTTTACTTTTAATCAAGTATGACAACTGGGTACTTTTTCACCACTGGTAACCAGTTGCACAGCACTTTTTTTTTACCCAAATATAATGTATAGTTGAATGAACATTTGAGAAGTTTTGTCAAGTTAGAGGTAAGTTTGGGCCAAATATATATTTTTTTGTTAAGGTAGCATGGCTGTGGAACCAGTTCCTTAATAATAATTTGAAGCAACTTGATTTTTTGTTGTTGTTGTTGCAGTGTACCAGCAAGAAGGTGCTAAATAAGGGTCTGTTTGAAAGGGGGTCATATAAACATTGCCTTAGATTAGATTTTTTTACAGGTAATATACCACACTTTCTGTCTGAAATGGGTATCTGTCTCTCTCTCCCCCCTCCTCTCTCAAAGGATAATAAGATTACAACAGGAATGTGTGAAAGCTGCTGTTTGTACAGCTATAGAGAAAGACTCCCAGTCTTCTCCATAGCTGTGAGAGTAAAATATGGATGTGTGTTCTAACCTCGTAAATGTCTCTGGCAGACACCGGTATGCACCAATCTCAATGCCAGACGCACTGATCAAAGGTTTAGGCCACCATCCCCCAAACTGTACATCACTATCATTAATAGAGCTGTCAAGGGGGTCCTTCGGGCTTTTATAGGGCCTACTAGATGTTATATCATCGTAGGTGTCTGGCAAAAACAACACGTCAATTGAGACTATGTCCAAATCACTCTACTGCTGTGTGCTGAACATTCCAAACTGTTTCGCGAGCTGTCAGTCAGATTTCGCATGTGGAGGGGATGCGGATAAGTGCATTACTATTTACTATGACATAATGCATTACTCAATAGGTGTATCAAAATATATCACCCTAGAAATTGTATTGGTCCTCACAGAGTTCAACCGAACAGATTTATTTTTTTATGGAATCATTCAAAACACACAAGTATGGTCTGTGAGGAATTATGCCTTTGCAGGGGTTAAATGATAGTTTCATCGTGAGTGTGTGTTTTTCCGTCATAGTGGGAGGCCTGGGGAATTCTCTACGGAACAAAGCACATATAGGACCTCTGATTATATCCTTAGCTAACCAACCATAACTTCTAGGGGGCCCGTCAATGAACGTTCACTATTTAGAGTTCATATGTCGTCATCAGCAATAAGACATGTTTATTACACGCTGTTTACATGTTTATTACATGTTTATTACATGTTTATTACATGTTTATTACATGTTTATTAGACATGTTTATTACACGCTCTGCTGGAACTGACAGGGCTGAACCATGAAAGATGGGAGGTGTGTTCTCTTTATCTACAGAGGAGTTCTGTACTGATGTGCAGAGCCTAACACGCATATCACCTCCAATAACTCGACGTGAAGCGATCCATACCCTTCTCTCCCTCCCAGTGAGAGACACACACAGGCACCTAAACATCCAGCTATGCCTTTTGTATGGGCTGTGCCTATTGTTTGTCTGCGAAGAGGGTTAGCGAATGTATGTGTTCCCAGAGCTGCACATGAACTTTGATGGCAGGGAAGATTCCTCAGGTCTAATGCCAGTGCCCAGCCTCGGTTGGGCAAATCTTAATCATGGTGTCTACATTCTGCTTTGGATACGTCAGGTAGCTTGCGTTTGTTTCCCAAGAGTCTTTGAATGCTGTTGAAACGGTAGAGCCTACAGAGAGTGTTGACATCGACTTGGTCATAACCACATTATTACGTTACGTCTTTGCTGGCCATGAGTATGATGCGTTAATAGCCTGTGTGTTTGCGAGCGTGTGTGCTGTCTAACATTCTATCGTTTTGTGTCCTGTGTCTTTCTGCAGCCATGGAGGAGTTGGTGTGTGAGCTGCGTCTGTTCCTGGACCTGCTGGACAGGGAGTATCTGAGTTCTGGGGTCAGGGAGAAGAAGATGCTCATCTCCAACATCCTCCACAGGGTCCTCAACGCTAATGGTCAGAATCTAAACACAACCTTTACACAACCTCACGGTCAGACCTACAACCATCACATAACCTTTACGCACGACCTCAGTCTGCTCATTTCCAACATTCTGCATAGGGTACCGAACGTTAAGGCCAGAACCACAACCTTCACACACCCTTTGTCCACTTCAACCACATAACCATTACACAACCTCAGTTCAGTTAAGGTCAGACTCCCAACCAGCGCCCATCAACTATTACACAACTTTAGTCCATTCAGTTCACCTCAATCCATATTATATGTAAATCTGATCCATCTTATTGTTTTAGAAACATAACATGGATGAAACCAAATTCCAATTATTGTCCCTTGTGTACTTTGCAGTCTTCCACTGTCTCTAAAATCTATTTTTATCGCTCTCTTCCTCTCAGAGCCCTCGTTCAAGTCAGAGATCCACAGCAGCCTCCCGGCCCCCCCTCAGATGCCCCTCCCAGAGATCCCACAACCCTGGCTGGTAAGACAACCTCACATCACCTCTGACGCCTAACCTCTGACATCACCATCTTTACATCACTTTACCCATCACTGACTGGGCATGGTAGTCTACTGACTGGGCATGGTAGTCTACTGACTGGGCATGGTAGTCTACTGACTGGGCATGGTAGTTATTTGTACTGGATCAGATCGTAACACAGCCTATAAAATTGATTGATCGCTTGATGATGTTTATTGTCATTCAAGAGGAAATTCCTTCCACATTCTTCAACCACAAGTAACTTGACACATGTTGCATGAGCTCAAGCCAGATCGCATGCAGTACTCTGTCCCGTGAATGTCACATCCAATCATATTGGAGGATGTTGTAAACATGTGAAGTGTTTCAGGGTGTTTTAACAGTCTCTTCTAAATTAGTAGGAAGGGTAGTTCTGAGATCGATATGTTTCTGCTTTCTCACCACCTCCCAACCCCTGACACTCATCAATAACACATAAGCACGGTTTAATATGTGTGTGTGTGTGTGTGCTGTGGCAACAGAATGCGCGCGTGTGTGTGTGTTGTGGCAACAGAATTCACGTGTGTGTGTGTGTGCTGTGGCAACAGAATGTGCGTGTGTGTGCTGTGGCAACAGAATGTGCGTGTGTGTGCGTGTGTCATTTGTCTCTTGAGCGGATGCGTCTGATCATATCCGGGTGTGCCATGCTATCCCATCAACCCCCTTCACCATGACTATGACCCACACCCTGTTCTACAAAGCTGTGGTGAGGAGTGTGTGAGACAACGCACACACATCCTCACAACTTTATTTTCTTGACATTTCAGGACTTTTTGGGGAGTACAAATGTTTGACCATTAAAACAAATCCTATTTTCCCTGACCCTTAACCTTAACCTAACCCTTAACCCAAAACTAGAACTCAAAATAGCATTTGAACAAATTCAGGACATTCAGTGAATTGTTAGGACATTGGGGTCCTGATGATAAGGTAGGAAAACTAGTGTACACACACACACACTCCCTTACAGTAGAGTTTGTAATTAGAACCATCCTAACTCTGTCCTCCTCTCCTGACCCTAGTGTGTGTCTGGACTCTGGAACTCCTGGCTGCACTTCCCGGAATACTTTGAGAGAGGAGGAGGAGGGGGTGAGGGAAGGGTTACGGGGTCGTACAGTCAATTTCTCTCTCTTCCTCTCCCTTTGAAATTACCATTCATTATATTGCAATGCTGCCCTCTGGAAAACTGTCCAAGTAGCTGTGGTGTTTTCTTTTCCAACCGTCTTTGGTTTCAGTTCACAAACATTTAATCTCGCTCCAATGTTCTCTCTCTCTCTCTCTCTCTCTCTCTCTCTCTCTCCCTTGGTAACTCTGTCTTCTCCATCCCTGTAGGTAATACTGTATGTTAGCAAGAGCGGGAGGAATAATAAATGTAATAAGAATTGAGACTCAAATCCCATTATTGTACCCCTCCCCCTCAGAACAGCCTCAATTTGTCGCGGCACGTACTTGACACGGTGTTCGAAAGCGTTCCACAAGGATACTGGCCCATGTTGATTCCAGTGCTTCCCACAGTTGTGTCAAGTTGGCTGGATGTTCTTTGGGTGGTGGACCATTCTTGATGCACACGGGAAACTGTTGAGCGTGAAAAATCCATCAGCTTTGCAGTTCTCGACACACTCAAAACCGGTGCGCCTGGCACCTACTACCTAACCCCGTTCAAGGGCATTTACATATTTTGTCTTGTCCATTCACCCTCTGAATGGCACACATAAACAAAACAGTTTCAATTGTCTCAAAGCTTAAAAATCCTTCTTTATCCTGTCTCCTCCCCTTCATCTACACTGATTTGCAGTGGATTTAACAGGTGACATCAATGAGGGATCATATTGTAGCTTTCACCTGGATTCACCTGGTCAGTCTAGTATGTCATGGGAAGAGCAGGTGTTCCTAATGTTTTGTACACTCAGTGCATAGCATTGTGTCGGGTCAGCAGTCCTGACATTTCTAGAATAAGCTTAATAACATCCTTTAGCAAGGTCATCTAACATGCTAACACAGACCCTCTCAGTCACTACAGAAGAGTTATGATGGTCACATGGGTGGCATTTAGTTAGGTTCTCTTAGCGATTAGCAGAGAAAGAGACTGTTGATAGAGGCAATGACCGCCGTCGCTAAGAATTGTTATTTGTGCCAGGGCAGTTGACTTTTTATTGACCCTTTCCCCACAGCGTGCGCACACACACACACACACACACAGGCTCTAATATCATTAGGGGTCAGGAGACCCTTACAGAATATCTGTTAATCAGATAGACAAAGATTGGGGCATTTTATTCCAACCAGCCAAATCAACCTCACTTTGAACCACCCAGCAGGCTTCCCCTCCTGTGTGTGTGTCTGTGTGTTAGGGAAAATGTATGAGAGAGTACTGTGTGTGTGTGAGAGAGAGAGTACTGTGTGTGTATGCTCAAGAGAGCGACAGCATATTGGAGGTGTTCATGTGACGATTTCTTCACCACTGCAAACATTTTTGAAACCTGAGGCCTTGAATGAGCTCAACCCCATTAAGAGCTCCCTTCTCTTGCTCATTCCCACACAGTAGCCCCAGTCTTCTGTGATTCCAGTATAACACTGTCCTCAGTCAGGGCCAGAGAGGAATGCAGGGATCAATGAAATGGTTGTTCGTCAACAGTGTCACGACCCTATCCCACTCCTGTTAACACGCAGACTGTAGAATAGAGGGTGCTTAGTGCTTGTCTTTACCTCGAGAGTAGATAGATTAGTAAACAAGGGTACGGCCCTGTAGGCTGGTTAAACATGTGAAACCATTGTTTCACTTGGTGAGTACAGGTCCCAGTCTGGTTTAACCAGGCTAAAGTGCTCTTAACTCCAGGACAGGAGTTTTCCTGACCAGGTCACATGGTCAGGGTGTCAGGTAAAACTCAGAGCCCTACTTCCAGGAAATGAAAGTCTAGAGGAAAAGGTTAATGTCGGTTGTAGACAGAGTGAGTTTCTTGAGGCTGCAGGGGTGAGGATGGAAACTCTTCCATGTGTAGATAGGGATCTGGATACTTAGATCTCTTAGTTTTCTTATTGGAAACATAAAATGAACTCAGCAAAAAAAGAAGCATCCTCTCATTGTCAACTGCGTTTATTTTCATCAAACTTAACATGTGTAAATATTTGGATGATCGTAACAAGATTCAACAACTGAGACATAAACTGAACAAGTTCCACAGACATGTGACTAACAGAAATGGAATGTGTCCCTGAACAAAGGGGGTTTCAAAATCAAAAATAAGTCTGTATCTGGTGTGGCCACCAGCTGCATTAAGTACTGCAGTGCATCTCCTCCTCATGGACTGCACCAGATTTGCCAGTTCTTGCTGTGATATGTTACCACACTCTTCCACCAAGGCACCTGCAAGTTCCCGGGCATTTTTGGGGGGAATGGCCCTAGCCCTCACCCTCCGATCAAACAGGTCCCAGACGTGCTCAATGGTATTGAGATCCGGGATCTTTGCTGGCCATGGCAGAACACTGACACTCCTGTCTTGCAAGAAGTCACGCACAGAACGAGCAGTATGGCTGGTGGCATTATCATGCTGGAGGGTCATGTCAGGAGGAGCCTGCAGGAAGGGCACCACATGAGGGAGGAGGATGTCTTCCCTGTAACGCATAGCGTTGAGATTGCCTGCAATGACAACAAGCTCAGTCTGATGATGCTGTTACACACCGCCCCAGACCATGACGGACCCTCCACTTCCAAATCAATCCCGCTCCAGAGTACAGGCCTCGGTGTAATGCTCTCAATCCTTTGACGATAAACGCAAATCCGACCATCACCCCTGGTGACACACAACCGCGGCTCGTCAGTGAAGAGCACTTTTTTTACCAGTCCTGTCTGGTCCAGGGACGGTGGGTTTGTGCCCATAGGCAACGTTGTTGCCGGTGATGTCTGGTGAGGACCTGCCTTACAACAGGCCTACAAGCCCTCAGTCTAGCCTCTCTCAGCCTATTGCGGACAGTTTGAGCACCGATGGAGGGATTGTGCGTTCCTGGTGTAACTCAGGCAGTTGTTTTTGTAATTCATTCCTGTCTTGGCCAGGACGCTCTTGAAAAATAGATTTGAAATCTCAATGAGATTGGTTCAATAAAGGTTAAATAAAAAATAAAATGAAAGTCGTTGCCATCCTGTACCTGATGTTCGGATGTACCGATCCTGTGCAGGTGTTGTTACACGTGGTCTGCCACTGCGAGGACGATCAGCTGTCCTTCCTGTGTCCCTGTAGCGCTGTCTTAGGCGTCTCACAGTACGGACATTGCAATTTATGGCCCTGGCCACATCTGCAGTCCTCATGCCTCCTTGCAGCATGCCTAAGGCACGTTCACGCAGATGAGCAGGGACCCTGGGCATCTTTCTTTTGTTTTTCAAAGTCAGTGGAAAGGCCTCTTTAGTGTCCTAAGTTTTTATAACTGTTCACTCACGCACTCTCACTAAGTGCAGGGGCTTCTTGAGTCATTTTAAAAGTACCTATAACTAGTGTTGTCACGATACCAGATTTTTGACTTTTATACCCAGTTTAGTATATTAATACTTGATACTGAAATTGTACACAAAAGCAAAATGATACTCGATGCTGAAACAATACCAGGGCAAAAATAAATAACATATTAACTAAAGACACAGAATAACCACTGGGCTTTACTTTTTTTTTTAAACATTGAACAAAATGTTGATAACTGGTAGAACAAATAGAATATATTCTATATTCAAATTCTTGCAAAAAAAAAAACACTATATTAAATAACAGAATACCTTACATTTTTCTTATGCCAAACCAATTATGTCTAAATATTCTTTTAAATGTAGTTTGATACATATCAGTGTTAATTTGCTGATCTATGGCCATAATATTGTGTCAAATGACATTCATTAGACATATAATTCATTACAGCTAAATAATTGAATGTATTAAATGAATAGTTTAGTTCCAAAATGACACAAAACACACTTTGAAGCTCATTAGATCAGATAGTCTACAGACCATAGAAAAACAATGGATTTTACACATCATAGTACTATTCTCAGAGTGCAATTCACTTCCAAGGGTGCAACGCTTCGCCCAGAGCTGCTGGCTGGCTAGTGGCTACTGTCCTTTTGAGTTGTCTAATCATATTATAATGCTCACAAATGTCATGCTGAATATATTTTCATGTCATTGTCACTCAAAAATCATTCAAATTTTCATAGTTTGACAACGCTACAATGCAAATGTCATGTGTCATTATTTTTTACTTTTTTAAATGTTTTGGAACTAACCCTCCCTTGCACTGCTCTGCTTTGTAACACCTTTTCCTTAGTTGTTTCGTGGGCTGCTCTGTAATAAATGTATTCCCATAGTTTAGCTTCTGGAGCCAGTGTTGTCAACAAGGGATGATGTTTCCCTTTGAAGGAGCCACATGCTGTCTGCATTTTCTCTCCCTTTGGTTGCTGCTCAGAAATGGCTTGCGCAAGTGCAGCCTGGCGAGCTATACAGCCCCCGTGAGAAGATTCAGTCTAATGACTAGACAGACTCGATCCTCACAATGCCTATGTGACGCGAGACACATTTGACAGAAGTACTACAAGTAACAAAATGTTTCATGTTGTATTGGAAAAGTATAGCAGTTTTGGTATACACTGCAACACTATCCAACCCTGACCTCATAAATCTGTGTATCAGACAGAGGATGAAGGGGGAGTTTCTTTACTCTTGTACTCCCATGTTTCACACACACACACACACACACACACACACACACACACACACACACACACACACACACACACACACACACACACACACAGCTGGCCGTGATTAGGCAGTCATAATTGCCACCAGGCGTTCAGATTGACACAGACTGACTGAAACCTGGTGGGAACAGTCCATCCTATCTCTCTCTGTCTCTCTCTGTCTCTCGCTCTCCCTTTTTTCTCTCGGCTACGCTCCCTGTGGTGTTTCAACAGCAGGGTTTCAGTCTACACCTTGACCCTTACCGATAGCCATCACACAGGGTGTTAGGCGTGTACATGTGCCTCTATTTGATGTCATTACTTTGAGCCAGATGAATGGCCCAGCCTCAGTTGCTCTCAGATACATTGCATGGAGTGTGGGTTTGAGAGTGGTGCTGCTCCATCCCAGTTCGATGCAGGAGAGTATGGGGCAAGCCTAGCCAGGCCTGCTGCTGAGACAAATGAATTCCATCTGTGTTGATGTTGGCGAGTCCCCCCCCCCCCCACACCTCACCTCCTCCTCTCCCCAAATCAACCCAGCCACCCCCTACACACATTTTCATAGAGAGCCGCTCATACACACACATTTTCTCTTTTCTTGTTTGCATACACACGCCCGATATACAATATTTGTACGTGGACATACAGAGATACACGACCAAAAGTCTGTGGACAGCTGCTCGTCCAACATCTCATTCCAAAATCATGGGCATTAATATGGAGTTGGTCCCCCTCTTTGCCACTATCGAAGCCTCCACTCTTCTGGGAAGGCTTTACACTAGATGTTAGAACATTGCTGCAGGGACTTGCTTCCATTCAGCCACAATAGCATTAGTGAGGTCTGGCACTGGTGTTGGGCGATTGGGCCTGGCTCGCAGTCGGCGTTCCAATTCATCCCAAAGATGTTTGATGGTGTTGAGGTCAGGGCTCTGTATAGGCCAGTCAAGTTCTTCCACAATGATCCCGACAAACTATTTCTTTATGGACCTCACTTTGTGCCCAGTGGCATTGTCATGCTGAAATAGAAAAGGGCCTTCCCCAAACTGTTGCCACAAAGTTGGAAGCACAGAGTTGTCTAGAATGCCATTATTCCTCCTCCACCAAACTTTACAGTTGGCATTATGCATTCGGGCAGGTAGCGTTCTCCTGACATCCACCAAACTCAGATTCATCCATCGAACTGCCGGATGGTGAAGCGTGATTCATCACTACACTTCGTGGCTGAGCTGTTGTTGCTCCTAGATGTTTCCACTTCACAGCACTTACAATTGACCGGGGCAGCTCTAGCAGGGCAGAAATGTGCCGAACTGACTTGTTAGAAAAGCGGCATCCAATGACGGTGCCATGTTGAAAGTCACTGAGCTCTTCAGTAAGGCCATTCTACTGCCAATGTTTGTCTATGGAGATTGCATGCCTGTGTACTCGATTTTATACACCCGTCAGCAATTGGTGGGTCTGAAATAGCCGAATCCACAAATTTGAAGGGGTGTCCACATAGTTTTGTGTATACAGTCAGAGCATATACACTATCTTCCTCTTACACACACAACCACACACTCCGTTCTCCAGTCCACTCGGTTATCCACTCCACTCCGCCTGGCTGTGTTTGTCTCTCTGAGGCAGATGAGCTCCATTTGTGTTTAATTTGCCTCTCTCTTTCTCTCTTTCTCTCTCTCACTCTCTCTGTCTGTCTGTCTGTCTGTCTCTCTGTCTGTCTCTGTCTCTCTCAACTCCTGACTGAGACAACTCGCTCCTCCTCCTCGTTTCCTCCCCAAGCGCTCGTTAAGATAAATATGTGTCTCGGCCGAGGGCTTTGTGTCCGAGTTAGTGTAGACACACACATGCACACACAAAAATACTCACACAGTGGAATCACTCTCCCACTGTGTTTGTGAGTTCCTTGATTGTTTTTCTTCTTCTCTGTGTGCTTTCCTTCATGTCAGTCTACTGTAGAACGTTTCCACACGTGGAACTCTATACATACACACATTCCTATCCCTACCGTGTACTGAGTTGGCCTTCAGTACTATTTAAAGGGGTATCTTTTTGCAAGTGTCTGAATTGTTGAAAACCTTGGGGGGGGGGGGGTGAAAAGAAAGAACATTACTGATAAGAATTGCTAACTACAACCACTTGAAAGCCAATAGTCTGTCACAATGGCCATTGCTGTGTTGTGGTTGGATAAGCCCGATTCTTCTGTATTTGGTCAATCCAATTCTAACCTAAAAGAGAGACACATTTAGTGCTGGCATGTAACAATGTCACCATTCTAAATGAAGCCTTGATGTGCGTACACAGTATGAGCCTGGAGCTGAATCAATCACGTCCCAATGAATCAATTCACCCATTTAGTCAGTTGCTTGTGATTTGGTTTGGGGTGTTCGTTTCAATAAACTGTGGTATTGATGGCCAACTTAGGCAAAATTGGCCCTGCCATCACTTGCTTGGGCATTAGTTTCTCAGTGGACTTCCCATACTTGGTGGTTGGTCTAACCGCAGTTAAATGCAGTCACCTCACCATCGTATTGTGTCATGGACAAAGGCAATTAAATATGATTTACTGTTGACACAGAACAACAAATCCACGTTGAAACAGCTCCCACATCTCTGTGGAAACGACACAACAAGCGCTAAGGAAATCTCATGACGAGCAGTGACACTTTTAAAAGGTCACGTGATGGGACCGTGGCGTGGGACCGCGGCGTGGGACCGTGGCGTGAAGAGTCACCAACCTCCATGGGCCTCCATGCGTATAAACTCTTTTGGAAAAAGTTTCCCTGAAAACTGGAGCACAAATGGAAAACCAATTTCGCTCCTTTTCCCCAAAAACGTTTTCAAAGACCGTTTTTTTATAGGGCCAAGTCTCTCTCTATTCCCATCGATGATGTGATCTAACTGACTATATAAAGAAACTAAGCGAAAACTCACACTGCCTCTAAAACAGAGTAAAACAAAGCATTAAGATCTAGCTGAATACCTATTTGACTCGGTGAATGAGAGCGCTCTCTTAAACTAACTGAATGACGACTGACTGTAGGTAGTTGGCAAGGACCAAGCTTCCTGTGTGACTAAGTAAGTGAGGGTCTGTTCGGTATGTGAGTGTGGATGTGTGTTCGGAGTGAATGAGTATGTGAGTGTGTGTGCCTGTTTCACTATGCCAGCTCTCTCCCAGTACAATAGGCAAAGTCCATTCCAGCCCAAACAGACACTCGGGGCTGTCCAACAGGCTCTACCCCTGACCAATGTTCCCTGTAAGCTTTGTGGGTGCGCAGTAGCCCCAGGACTGCCACACAGAAGAAATATCAGCCCACGGAGAGAAGCACAAGATTAAACGTCTCAACTTTGTAGAGCAGTGGTCACCAACAGGTCGATCGCGATTGATTGGTCAATCTCTAAGGCATTTCCTAGTCGATCGCCAAATATATCTGTAAAAAACCCAATGATAAAGCCTTGTTTCTTTTTTTTATTTGCCTTGGGCTGATGGCGGTAGGTACACCTGATTCAACTTTTGCCATTTTGAACCATTTCATGTGTCTGAAGGTACAAACTCTGCCTTCCTGGAAGGCCCGGAGAGCAAATCAAGTGCACTATAGGTCTACCGTTGGCCAATCGGAGGCTCCGATTACCGTGTCTGCAGTAACGTAGCAGGCATAAAAGAAAGCAAAGAGCTGCTGTTTTCATGAGTGAGTTCATGTTTAAGTTCTTACTCAGCACTGTCAACACTTTGTATTCAACACTTTTATAATCCGTAAAATGCGCGTTCTTTCTATTTCCGCTCAGCGCTACAACAAGCGGTGCAGCAGGAATGAATGAGTAGGACAGTGTAACTACAGCTTGCGTTGTTGTTATTATTAGTGGCTTGGGTCTTTTTTAATATCGAGGAATATTTCACTTTCTCATGTTCATAGGAGTAACGGCATGAATTGGTGCATGAGGCAGAAATAATGTGGTGCGCCTCAAGTTTTGCCATCAGCTGGAAGACGGTGTCCGTTTTTGGTTTGTGTCAGTGGAGGAAAGGGAGAGCGGACGGATGTAGAGAGGCGGACCCTCAATCTTCTGCTCTCTCCCTACTCTGAGACTGACCATCAGATGCAGGCACCATCAGCCCAGTGAAATAAAAAGTAAATTAATCACAGCAGGCTGCTGAGGGGAGAAGAGCTCATTAATAATGGCCGGATCAGAGCAAATGAAATGGCATCAAACACATGGAAACCGCTCCAGCCATTACCACAAGTCAATTCTCCCTAATTAAGGTGCCACCAGCCTCCTGTAAAGTGTATGCTCACTTAGCTGTGCCTCACAAGTAATCCAACAATGGCTCTATTACCGGTGTGATCACATAGCCTACCTCAAAGTTTGAAATATTATAGATTTTTTTAAATCCCAAACAACAGTGCAATGGCAGAGCATTTCAAGGAAAGCCTATATGCAGTGATAATGTATTGGGCCTATAGCTTACTGCACAAACCTAATTGCTACAGTACTGTTTTTAATTGGCTCATGTTGCATAGGCTTACATTTTTTTAAGTCATGTTAAAAAAAAATCTGAGTGGTAGATTTCAGTATTTTTGACCCAGGAAGTGATGTTGACTCAAAAGGTTGGTGACCACTGTTCTAGAGTTTTCTCTGTTAACACTATCAACATTTCCCTTTACTGTGGCAATTGTGATCGAATTAAGATACCGAAACAAAATGAACTATACAAGAGATTTTGTTTTCGGCAGAATGCATCGTAGTAGGATTCTATCGCACATACATGACTCAGCCCGTACTCTACACAAACTGGTGCAGCATAACCAATCAGAGCTGCAGAAGGCCTATATGCAAATAGGCCTTTGCCATATGGATCCTTGCCATTTTACTTTGAACTGGACTGTGTTCACAGCATGAGCAGTTGTGAGTAGATGTGATTGTTTTGAGTTCAAGCAAGAGCTGCATGTGTGCACATTTACTTGTGCACATTTTGTTCATATCCTTTACTAGTTAGTAAGTTATTAGCCCCATAATAAATCATTTGTAGTCAGCAATAGGGGAGTGATTGCTTCCTACAAGAGCACAAAACATACATTTCTAGACATCTTTGAAAAGTTTATTGTCTTAAAGGGTCAGTGTTGAATTTTGAGACAGTCTTGAATAAGCTAAGTAGCCAATAGGCAGAGGGTAGCATAATTTGTCTGATTCGCTGTAATAATGGTATGGGAATAATAATGCATTTTATTTTGTAAGGTGGTTTCTTGCATCAAACAACACAACATTTTCAGTTACCTCCATGTCTGAAGGACAAGGGGATAAACAGGTTAATGTCAAGCCCTGCACGTGTTTTTTCAAAAGTCTCATGGAATGTAGTCCTACGTTGAACACCACACATTGGCTGCTACTGTAGGCTGAATGATAAAACAGCTATTTCAATGTTAAAATGTTATTGGATGCATTTTCTCCATTGTTTTTGATGGTAGGCCACTCTGGTAGGCTCACATTATTATCAAATAGTCACAGTAGCATACTTGGCCACAGTTAAAATGTCAACTTAAAGCGGGTACAGCCTCAGTGTTCACAGTAAACCCGCTGAACGTTGCACATCGTTTTCACAACGTTTGCGCTCAGCAGACTTTGCTCAGTGCCCCCAACATTTTTTTGGGGTGCATTGCACCGGACCCCTCCCCTCCCTCTGGCAAATATTGACACCTCATTGTGAGGTGGCAGAAAGAGGGGAAGAGGTGTGGAGGTCTGGAAGTTTCCTATCACTCCTCTGCTCCACACTCCCTCAATGCTTGTTTCTCTTGTGCTGGGTTTTTCCCTTCTCGGCATTCAGACTGGCACATCCGCTCCGGCTGCCTGCAAGAGCACACCTGCCTAGAAACACAGACTTATCCCCCACTCCCATTCCCAGGAAAAGAGGGAGGGGGGAGGGAGGGAGGGAGAGAATAGAATTCAGAATGGGAACTGGTACAAGGGTTTGCTGAGGTTCCACTAATATGGGCAGGTCGTGTAAAAACAGTTTGGTGTAACACGTAGATTAGCATCAGTGAACATGGCTCAGTGGCCATGCTTGTTCTGAAAGGGAGGAGTGCTGGGTTTTTGGATCCAGCAGAGGGTGCTTTTTCCACACCAACCACTGGTATGGTGTGTGTGCGTGAGTGAGAGTGGCTGGATGTGGGCGTCTTCATGAGTGTGCGTGTTCAAGAAGCTCTTGGACTGGTATGAGTGCGCTAGTGACTAATCTGTAGAAGTCCGGTTTGAGTTTCTCTCAGACACAATGGACTATTCACCATCCTTCAACCGTCAGGGGCAGTTTCATATGGAGAGCGGGGTAGGCGTGCTAGAGACTGTTTTTGTTCCTACAGTGCATGCGAGTTCACTAAGGCCAGGCAAAAGGCTCAGAGGCCCAGAAGTCAGTTTGATACGCCGTGAAGTGCTGCCTTAGCACGGCTCCATGATCCGTGTGTGTGTGTGTGTGTGTGCATGCATATGTGAATGCACACGCAATGCGTATCAGTAATTCTCCCCCCTCTTGTTTGGTTTAGATGCACTGATGACCCCAACTGCTGCAGGGGCTGGCAGTGATATGACCTCCATATTTAGTAAGCAGAAAAGCTCAGACTAAAGTTGGCTGCACTTGACTGGACCCATATCAGAATAGGAATGGCAGGGTCATGGAGAATGAGATGGAAGAAAACATGTGTTGTTGTTCACCATGGGCTAATACAAAGTATGTTGGCCAGCTTTTGACACTACTATAACTCAATTAAAACCAAGAAAAAAAGAGAATTATAGACATGAGTCTCTTTAAAATGTATGTTATATTCTTCAATAATTAATTGGTATGTCATTTCTAACTCCAAAAATTAAAAAATTTTTTTTTTACTATTCACTTCACTTCATGACCAAAAGTATGTGGACACCTGCTCGTCAAACATCTCATTCCAAAATCATGGACATTAATATTGAGTTGGTCCCCCTTTGCTGCTCTAACAGCCTTCACTCTTCTGGGAAGGCTTTCCACTAGATGTTGGAAAATTGCTGCGGGGACTTGATTTTATTCAGCATTATTGAGGTCGGACACTGATGTTGGGCGAATAGGCCTGGCTCGCAGTCGGTGTTCCAATTCATCCCAAGGTGTTCAATGGAGTTGAGGTCAGGGCTCTGTGCAGGGCAGTCAAGTTCTTCCACCCCTATCTCGATTGACATGGCTTTGTGCACGGGGGCATTGTCATGCTGAAACAGGAAAGGGCCTTGACCAAACTGTTGACACAATGTTGGAAGTAAAGAATCGTCTAGAATGTCATTGTATGCTGTAGCGTTAAGATTTCCCTTCACTGGAATTAATGGCCTAGTCTGAACCATGAAACAAGGCCCCAGACCATTATTCATCCTCCACCAAACTTTACAGTTGGCACTATGCATTCGGGCAGGTAGCGTTCTGGCATTCGCCAAACCCAGATTCGTCGGTCGGACTGCCAGGTGGCGTGATTCGTTACTTCCGGGGAACGCGTTTCAACTACTCCAGAGTCCAATGGCGTCAAGCTTTACACACCGCTCTAGCCGACGCTTGGCATTGTGCATGGTGATCTTAGACTTGTGTGTGGCTGCTTGGCCATGGACATCTATTTCATGAAGCTCCCGACGAACACGTCAGCTTCCAGAGACAGTTTGGATCTCGTAGTGACTGTTACAACCAAGGATAGATGATTTTGACGCATTACATGCTTCAGCACTCGGCGGTCCCATTCTGTGAGCTTGTGTGGCCTACCACTTCATGAGCCATTGTTGCTCCTAGACTAACAGCACTTACAGTTGACCGGGGCAGCTCTAGCAGGGCAAGAATTTTACAAACTAACTTATTGAAAAGGTGGATTCCGATGATGGTGCCACATTGAAAGTCACAGCTCTTCATTGAGGCCATTCTACTATCAATGTTTGTCTTTGGAGATTGAATGGCTGTGTGCTCGATTTTATACACCTGTCAGCAACAGGTGTGGCTGAAATAGCCAAATCCATTCATTTGAAGGGGTGTCTACGTAGTTTTTAGTCCCTCAACCTAAATGGATAAAAACCCCAAAGCATCTTGGGAAGTCTTTCTCAGACAAACTGCGAGTCAGCCTGCTTCTGTCCCCTCTGTGTTCCCACAACTCCCACGACAGCAAAAACATTGACACAACACTGACTACCCCTCCTACGCAGACAGACAGAGAATGGATTGCGGTATGGAGAGCTAAGCCCAGGCTAGAAAGACAAAAATCTCCCCACACGGTGTCTCCAAATCAAGGACAGTCAGGTCTCCCTCACTGCTGCTCCCTAATTACACATGGGCTGCTCCCTGGAATTGGGGAAATTACTGGGTTTAAGGGCATCAAATGCACAGATCTGTTAATCTTAAAGATACATGGGTGGGAATTCACAATAGGGGTGTATTATGCAGATAGCTTTGGGATGTGGAACGGAATTGGTGGGTTCAAGGCCATATGCATCTATAGGGGAACTTGGTTCAATAATATTTAAAAACGTTCAGGGTTTGTTTGGAACTGCATGCGTACAGCGTAAGGATCAGCTGAACAAGATGCTAATGATTAGGGCCAATTAGCGTGTAGACATCCATCTGGATCCGACACCTCTTTGGGGTTTACGGACGGTGTTTGTTTACGGTCAATCAGAGGCTGGAATGCACTTGGACCACAATGCATTCTGTTAGTCGGATCGTGTGATTCGTCAAGCCAGATTATTTCTGGGATGTTCGAAAAGTAGGTGTGTGTGCGTGATTGCGCGGATGCTTGTGTGTGTGTGTGTGTCCAATGCACTTGACCAGACCCTGAATACCTCTCATAGTAGAGTGATGGGGTCACAACTCCAATCTCCATCTCAAGTAATTTCAATTGCCTTTGAAAACGCAAATCTAAAACGTTCAAGTCTCGAGAGTTATTAATGCTGCTATTGTTGCTAACATGCTCTAAGAAGGAAATGAGCACATTCTGATACTGCTGAGAGGTTACGGCCTTCCAACATCAACAGTCCAAGCAGTCCACCACACGAACACAAACACAACCTCCAGCTTTTGTGTTTTAAGGTAAAATGCCAAGTGGATGTATTTTACCAGAGCTTATTGTTCAAATGTCAAGGCTGAACATTTTTTCTTTCTTGATTTTGAAGTCTTCCACTCACTCACTCAACTTTCTTTCTTTCTCTCTTCCTCCTTTGGTGCAGTGGGGAAGTTTCTGGGAGGGTCAGGAGGGGTGGGGGGAGCATCTGTGGAGTTTAGTGGGCCAGTGACCTTGCCAGAAAATGAGTTCACCACAAAGCACTGTTTCCCAGAGGAAATATGATGAGGTTTTGGGGTCGAGCCATTGCTTGGAGTTAAAGTTCTAGATGGAAAGGGGATATATAGACAAAGGGAGACAGGGAGGGTAGATGGACAGAGAGAGGGGCGATGGGGAGGGTAGATGGACAGAGAGAGGGGGAGTATACGTAGATGGAGGGAGAGGGTAGATGGAGGGAGAGGGTAGATGGAGGGAGAGGGTAGATGGAGGGAGAGGGTAGATGGAGGGAGAGGATAGACGGAGAGGGGGTAGACGGGGAGAGGGTAGACGGGGAGAGGGTAGAAGGGGAGAGGGTAGACGGAGAGGGGGTAGACGGGGAGAGGGTAGACGGAGAGCGAGGGAGGGAGAGGGTAGACGGAGAGCGAGGGAGGGAGAGGGTAGACGGAGAGCGAGGGAGGGAGAGGGTAGACGGAGAGCGAGGGAGGGAGAGGGTAGATGGGGAGCAAGGGAGGGAGAGGGCGTAAATACTGTAGAAGGAAGAGGGGAGGGTATAAAGACATGGGCAGAAAGACTGAGGAAGCATTTTGGTGCTGAAACGCAAACTGTGATGAATTTGTGTTTATCATTAGTGGTTAGTGTTTGTCTCTGGGGTTTGCCTGGGCCTAGACAGAGTGGCTGAGTGTTATTAGAGACGGGCTGCAGATAGGATTATTACCAATTTGACACTTACCCTAGTTTCTAGCTACAACTATGGCGACTAGCATGCCAGTGTGCATGGCATAAACACTGCTGGTTCTTCTACAATTTCCCTTTGGGTTAATGAGTGTAGTGTAGAGTCATCGTATTGACTTTGCATTTCGATTCCCCTATCTATATGTATAAATATGGTCACCGCAGACCTGTTGGATGGATTGCCCCACATCCTAACACTACTGTGTGTCATGATTTCCTTCTCTCTCTCTCTCTATAGGGCTAACTTACGTGTCCAGTATAAATGCTTTGCTGATTACATGGTAACAAATACATTTTGACATAGCTCTGCACTGTAAGAAAACAACAACACCAACATGTTTTTATGCCCCCCCCCCCCCCCCGTGAATAGCCACGTATATCCATGTTGCCATGACGATGGGGACATCGATGTGACGTCGGTCGACGCCTTTTTGGGAGCGGCCGTGATCAACGGCCCATGGTGCTAGCGTTTCACAGCGCTGGCGGATTTTCCCCCTTAAAACCCTCCACCGCTGGAGAAAACAGCAGCTGCTGAAATTAGAGCGGACCGTTCCATGAGGGGGGGGGTGTTGCTGGGACTTTATTGGAGTCACCAGCCATAATTGCTTATCTCTCTCTCTCTCTTTCTCTCTCTCTCTCTGTACTCTCTCTGTTCTCTCTCTCTCTCTGTTCTCTCTCTCTCTCTGTTCTCTCTCTCTGTTCTCTCTCTCTCTCTTTTTCTCTCTCTCTCTGTACTCTTTCTCTCTCTCTCTTCTCTCTCTCTCTCTCTCTGTACTCTCTTCTCTCTCTCTGTACTCTGTTCTCTCTGTTCTCTCTCTTCTCTCTCTCTCTGTACGTTCTCTCTCTCTCTCTGTACTCTCTCTTTCTCTCTATTTCTCTCTCTCTCTCTCTGTTCTCTCTCTTTCTCTGTTCTCTCTCTCTCTGTTCTCTCTCTCTCTTTCTCTCTCTCTCTGTTCTCTCTCTCTCTTTCTCTCTCTCTGTACTCTCTCTGTACTCTCTCTTTCTCTCTCTCTCTCTCTCTCTCTCTCTCTCTCTCTCTCTCTCTCTCTCTCTCTCTCTTTCCTCTCTCTTTCCTCTCTCTGTTCTCTCTCTGTTCTCTCTCTGTTCTCTCTCTCTTTCTCTCTCTCTCTCTCTCTCTCTCTCTCTCTCTCTCTCTCTCTCTCTCTCTCTCTCTCTCTCTCTCTCTCTCTCTCTTTCCTCTCTCTGTCCTCTCTCTTTCCTCTCTCTGTTCTCTCTCTGTTCTCTCTCTGTTCTCTCTCTCTCTCTCTGTACTCTCTCTGTTCTCTCTCTCTGTTCTCTCTCTCTGTTCTCTCTCTCTGTTCTCTCTCTCTGTTCTCTCTATTCTCTCTCTCTCTCTCTCTCTCTCTCTCTCTCTCTCTCTCTCTCTCTCTCTCTCTCTCTCTCTCTCTCTCTCTCTCTCTGTACTCTCTCACTCTGGGTGAAGACCAACTCTGGGAATGCTCAAATCCCCGCATTAAATGTCAACGAAGACATTTATTTCCATGCACTTGGAGAGATTAGATTTTTATTGCCGCAATTATGTTATTTTAAGAGCCGAAGGCAAAGACCCCAGCGCGTGAGTTAGTTTCTCCTCGCACCCTAGCTAGCTAAGTGGGGAAGACAACAAAGAAGTGTTATTTTCCATCCTACTCCCCTCTTCTTATTTTTTTCCTCTCTCTCTCTCTCTCTCTCTCGCGATCTCCTTCTCTTTCTCTTGATCTTCTCTCTCTCTCCCTCTACCCCCTCCCCAGTGTTATTGCCTAAGTGGAAGAGCATCACATCTTAGTGAAAATGATTTAGCTGTTGATTGCCTCCACGGTGCTGTGACAAAGCCAATCATGAGTCAACTCAGCTGATTACTAAATTAATCCCTTCCTCCCGTTGTCTCATTGATAACCTAGAGATAAGATGGCCACCATATAGACGGAGGTCACACTTAATCTTTGAAGTTCCACTAAAGGGACCTCACATCCGAAGTAGCTACTTCCTGTGTTTGCGCCCTGCCTGTCACGCTCTAACACACATATTGCCCTCCCTGTGGCGCTTTCCCATAGACTACAGTGCATCGTAACCAAATACCTCTAACCAATCCCTCTCTCTCCCTGTGTTTCCTCCAGCCTCCAGACAACGGGCCTCCTCCTCTCCCCAGCTCGTCTCTCCCAGAGGGCTACTATGAAGAAGCTGTCCCCCTCAGTCCTGGAAAAGCCCCAGAATACATCACCTCCAGTAAGTGTACAAAACACAAACGCACATCCATGTGAATACACACAAACACACACACACACACACACAACGAAAAACACACTTGAAAAGCTAAAGTGAGGACTGAACACACGTTCACTCACAATGCACCTACACCCGCCCCTGCAGTCAATATCTTACATTTTATTATCCCTCAACAATCTCTCAGACTACGATTCGGACCAGATGAGCAGTTCGTATGAGTCGTATGACGAGGAGGAGGAGGACGGGAAGGGTAGAGGGAAGAAGATGCGACACCAGTGGCCTAGCGAGGAGGCCTCCATGGATCTCGTCAAGGACGCACGCATCTGTGCCTTCCTGCTGCGCAAGAAACGCTTCGGCCAGTGGACCAAGCTGCTCTGTGTCATCAAGGACAACAAGCTGCTGGTACGGACGCACGCACAGACACAGAGAGACACACTGTCACCTTCACACATCAATAGCCACGCGCACCCGGAGACGCACCACTTGATCCACTGGTTCATTGACCTCTCTCTCTCTCTCTCTCTCTCCTCCCTCTTCCAGTGCTACAAGTCATCTAAAGACCAAGCGCCCCAGATGGAGCTAGTGTTATCAGGCTGCAGCATCACACACGTCCCCAAGGACGGCAAGAAGAAGAAACACGAGCTGAAGATAGTGCACCAGGGAGCAGATGCCCTGGTCCTGGCCGTGCAGAGCAAAGAGCAGGCTGAGGAGTGGCTCAAGGTAACACAATTACCCGAGACACAGATTATGACATTACAGCGGCGCACTATTGTAGACCGAGTGGTCCAGGGGTAACGGAATGACCCGAGACACCAATTCGGATGTTACAGAGGTTAGCTACGGAGGTTTGCTGTCAGACGATGGTCCCAAGTTACCGCAACACCATTGTAGACGGAGTGCTAGACTAATGTGTGCATTGGATACACTGACAAGTTGGGTAAATCAGAAACGGACTGGTTCTATGGAGAGGGGTCACCCTGTCCAGTGTACTCTTTTGGAGTGAGAACAGGACCGGGTGTAGTTCCCATTAATCCTGAAGCATGATTCTTCTGGAATGTCTGTCCAGAGGTACAGTACGCCACTGGTTGAGAGATTACTTATAACATAATCATATTATGAGAATAACATCCCCATTGTTTTGCCTCAGCGGATGGACTTTTCTTTCTGGTATTGTGTTAGGGCCCAGATGGTTATTTTGAACAGGTGTTTCTGATGTCTGCACTCTAATGTCAGGATGTTTGCTTAGTATTTGTAGAGCCGTCTCTCTCAGATCTCCCTCTCAGCCCCGCCTCTCCCGGGGACTCCGACAAGTCCGCAAAGCAAACCATCCTGCTGACATCAAACAAAGACCTGTTCTTTTTAGTTTCCCCTCTGCCCCTCTGTATGTTATTCCAAAGGCCTTTGAGCTATTCCATTTCAATCGCAGTATGGAAGAGGCCATGGGGGTTCAAATTGAAAGAAACACACATGCACTTACACACATACGTTACAAACCCCCCCCCCCCCCCCCACACCTCTTGCTTTCCTGAGATTCCCCTTGGAAGCCGTCGTTTATCGTTGAAAACCCATTGTGCCGCTTTTTTAAGACCCCCTTTTCCCCTTTTGTTTTTTCATTGCTCCAGTTGCTGAATGCTGCTCCTGCCAATTACATTTCCTGCTCTGTAGTTTACCGACAGGGCCCTTTTTTTGAAACCTTTTCATACAGCACACCGGTCTGTGAAAAACTTTGTTGAAGAGGGCCCCGTTTAAAAAAAATAAAACGAGAGGCCTAAGATTTCGCAAGTTAGCGTTTTTTTTGGCATGGATCTTGTTCTGGAGGCAGTTCTGCAGTGGTCACTTGCTGGCACATCCACAAAGTCATACAATCTGATTTTAAACCCCCACCGTAACCTCCCATTACATTTCTTTCTCTCTGCATTGTTGAGAAGGGTCAGTGAGTAAGCATTTCACTGTTAGTCTACACCTGTTGTTTACGAAGCATGTGATTAATAAAAATGTGATTTGATTTGAACCCCACTGTTATCCCTAATTGTAGTTTTTCTGAATTCTTTCAATATAGCCAATTTAGACTTTGCAGCTGGTCCATCTAGCGGAAATCGCTCAGTTCTGCCTCCAGGACAAGAATCATCCCAATAAAAGTCAACCTGCGTCTATGGTGGGCCTCTATATAGCTTTATGTCCGCAGTGAAAAAAGGGGATTAGTCTGATATTTTTGTTCTGATTTGATTAATCCTTCCATATGGTAAATATGGTTGTTTATTGATTCGCTGCAGCGAAGCAGCACTCTCAGGTAGCGCCGAGGTACCTGTGAGCAGGAGTACTGGACTGCGCAGATATACAAACCAAACCACAACATCCATAATAATCGCTTGAGACAGGACATTGTTGCATATTTCGTCAGGTGTCTGTTAAAATGCACTTTAAAACGGCATTGAACCGATACACGTGAGCACGACATAAACGCATGCCTTTCACCCTCACCCCAAACAATCTCTCTGTTTTTAGTTTACTTAATTGACATATGCTTACTTTTTCATGCCCAATGACTCTTGCAATCAGTGCGCTCAATTATGAGGCCCGGCTGGCCGTGGTTCGACGTACCCCAAAACAGGAGCATAGAGTGGATGGATTGGAATGAAGTCACATATTTTACCTTCGCATGATTAACTGTACAGTGAGGGAGAAGATATTCTCTTGGCCTGCTCTGCATACAGTTACGCCTGGGGGTGTTTGAGCAGCTCACAGAGCCAAAAAGATTAGAGTGTGGAGCATGTGTTTGGATGTTAGGGCTAGATGTTGCCTAGGACCCTAGAATAAAAGGGATCTGTTTCTCTCTCTTTCTCTGTTTCTTTGTCTTTCCTTAGTTTTTGTCTTTCTTTCTTTCTCGCTTGCTCTGTCTTTCTCACTCTTCCCCGCTCTCTCTTTTCCTCTCTCTGTCTCTGTCTCTCTCTCTGTCTCCCCTACTCTGTTTCTCCATCCAGAGACACAGAGCTTCGATAATAATCACTCTTGCATTTCACATTAAAGATGGAATAATGGATATAAAAGATCTCAGATAAATCCCACCCTAGTCGGAGGATTATGATCCAATACCATGTCCCTGTAAAGAACTGAGTCATGTAAGACTACATTGGTAAATGGAGACTGGACTAGAACGGAGCCTTGAGGCGCACCAAAACAGTTTACTAATGTGAAATCCAGAAATTGTGTGGCTAATGAACTGTTTATGGAATCTAAAAGTCCATATAGGGTTGCTACTACCTTTTCTAATCCTTTCCAGTGCCTTTTGGTCTCGTGAATTTGATATTTTTCTCCTTGTTCCCTTACCTCATCTCTCCTTTGTCTCTGTAGCGCACGTCTTCGACATGACCTGCTTTTCTTCCTCTTCTCTACTGGGCCAATGCTAGTAATCTTTCTCTTCGTCCTCTTATTCTCCTCCTCCCTCTCTTTCGTCTTGTGGTAATTATCCCCCTGTTTCTGCAAGCAGGCCTGGTGAGATATAATGTTGCATGTCATGGTTACTGGTCTGCAGTGGCTGCTTGGCGTCTCACACTGTGTGTTGCCTGTTTACACTCAGTCTCGCTCTATAATCACTGTTCAAGTCCTATCCCAGTCAGGCTCTTATGATTGTCCTTTGCTGCCAGTGTTGCCTGAAATCCTTCCTCTGAAATCATTTTGCTTTGGGGCCACTTGATGTTTGGCAACACCCGTGTCCTGCACGAGAGTGTGGATGCCTGTGTGTACATCAAATCAAACTTTATTTGTCAAATGTGCCGAATATAAGTGTAGACCTTACCTTTGAAATGCTTACTCACAAGCCCTTAACCAACAGTGCAGTTCAAGAAGAATTAAGAAAATATTTACCAAATAAATTAAAGTAAAAAATCATAAAAAGTAACACAATAAAATAATAACGAGGCTGTATGCGGGGGTACCGGTACCGAGTCAATGTGCAGGGGTACTCGTTAGTCGAGGTAATTTGTACATGTAGTTAGGGGTGAAGTGACTATGCATAGGTAATAAACAGCAAGTAGCAGCAGTGTACAAAACAAATAGGGGGGGGGGGGGGGGTCAATGTAAATAGTCCGGTGGCCATTTGAATAATTGTTCAGCAGTATTATGGTTTGGGGGTAGAAGCTGTTGAGGAGTCTTTTGGTCCGGTACCGGTACCGCTTGCCATGCAGTAGCAGAGAAAACAGTCTATGACTTGGGTGGCTGGAGTCCCTGACAATTTTTTGGGCTTTCCTCTGACACGCCTATTGTATAGGTCTTGGATGGCAGGAAGCTTGGCTCCAGTGATGTACTGGGCCGTACGCACTACCCTTTGTAGCGCCTTACGGTCAGATGCCAAGCAGTTGCCATACCAGGCAGTGATGCAACCGGTCAGGATGCTCTCGATGGTGCAGCTATAGAACTTTTTGAGGATCTGGGAACCCATGCCAAATCTTTTCAGTCTTCGGAGGGGGAAAAGGTGTTGTCGTGCCCTCTTCACGGCAGTCTTGTGTTTGGACCATGATAGTTCGTTGGTGATGTGGATACCAAGCAACTTGAAGCTCTCGACACGCTCCACTACAGCCCCGTCGATGTTAATGGAGACCTGTTCGGTCCACCTTTTCCTGTAGGCCGCGGTCAGCTCTTTTGTCTTGCTCACATTGAGGGAGAGGTTGTTGTCCTGGCACCACACTGCCAGGTCTCTGACCTTCTCCCTATAGGCTGTCTCATCGTTGTCTGTGATCAGGCCTACCACTATTGTGTCGTCAGCAAACTTAATGATGGTGTTGGAGTCGTGTTTGGCCAGTCATGGGTGAACAGGGAGTACAGTAGGGGACTAAGTACACACCTCTGAGGGGCCCCAGTGTTGTTGATTAGCGTGACAAACGTGTTGTTGCCTACTCTTACCACCTGGGGGCGGCCCGTCAGGAAGTCCAGGATCCAGTTGCAGAGGGCGGTGTTTAGTCCCAGGGTCATTAGCTTATTGATGAGCTTTGAGGGCACTATGCTGTTGAACGCTGAGCTATAGTCAATGAACAGCATTCTCACCTAGGTGTTCCTTTACACCATGGATCTTTATCCATGTACATGCAGTATAGTATGCATGGTGTTAAAGTATGGGTTGTCACTCACAATAAGAACACTGCCATTCACAGATTCAGCAGAGAAGCATATTTTCCAGTTATATGCCACAAATGTTTATGGCACTAGATTGATGTGAAGCATATATGAAGAGTATTCTCCCAGATTTAACAAAACACCCCTCTATTGGCAGATGACGAAAGTCCTTAAGCCCTCCAAACCCAACCCAAAACCCAAGCATTTCGCCACACCCGCAATAGCATCTGCTAAATATGTGTGACCAATAACATTTGATTTGATTTTATCTGTATAATATCATATAAACTGTGTGATTTGCCTCTCCCTGATGGCAGATAGGGAGACATTTAGTTAATGTCTGTCCCAATCGTTCCAGCAACGCTCTGGCTAGGGCCAAAACCATGGAGCCCAGCCACAGCCTGTAATTTCCCTGCAGAGCCAATTATGTTCGCTCCCAGCCAAAGCCAATGAACTGTGGTGAGCAGAGACGCTGAGAAGAACTCCACCGCGGGGACAGACGCGGATGGTTTTGAAGGGTTGTGTGTGTGTGTGTGTTTTGAGGGTTGTTTGTGTGTGTGCGCGCCCGCATACCTGCGTGCGTGTACGTGCTCGTGTACGTGTTGCCTGTCTCCACAGTAGTCCCCCAAGTCACCCCTCGCAGGTTAACCTAGCATAGCGTTATCATTCATTCACTCGCTGCTCATGTGTCAATGATATTGACTCAATATGGTGGTGGTTGTGCTGTTGATGGGTTGCCAGGTTGGAGGTTCTGCGAGGTCATGTTGATCCAAACTGGCGGCCCGTACACGCCCCCATGCAGTGTGTGGATATCCCTGGATATGCCGTTCTGAATGGGCGTGTTACCGAACACAATGGATGCGTCTCACAATGGATGCGACAATGGCAATCTACCAATGGCTGTAGTCAAGTACTGTGCAGCTATCTGTGTACCGAGCCGTTGCCTTTTTCCCCCCGCGACTTTTCCGTCAGTCATACTCCGTGTGTTTCATACTGCGTGTGTTTCATACTGCGTGTGTTTCATACTGCGGTGTGTTTCATACTGCACGATGATCCATCTGCTGATGTAACACAGTGTAACACGTTTTTGAAATGAAATGCCATTGCCATTGACATGACCTGTTCAATCTTGCTCCCATGCTTGAAATGAGCATGAACTGATGATGCATTGTTGTAACTAAACAGTGCTGTCTTTGTGTCTGGTCTTCCTCTTCCTGTAGGTGATGAGGGAGGTGTGCAGCAACGGAGGGGACTCAGATGGAGCAGGCGCCGGATCTCCTGTACACAAGCCCGACCTGGAGAAGGTAAGGAGCAGAACGCCGGGTCAGGCACAGAAAGACACACTTGCACACACCAGCGAGACGCAAAAGAATCAAAACGAACGTGTGCACAAACACATCAACGTGAGGGTAAGGACATATATATATATATATATACATACATACGCACATACAGTTGAAGTCTGAAGTTTATATACACTTAGTCATTAACTTGTTTTCAACCACTCCACAAATTTCTTGTTAACAAACTATTCTTTTGGCAAGTCGGTTAGGACATCTACTTTGTGCATGACACAAGTCATTTTTCCAATAATTGTTTATAGGCAGATTATTTCACTTATAATTCAGTGTATCACAATTACAGGGGGTCAGAAGTTTACATACACTATGTTTACTGTGCCTTTAAACAGCTTGCAAAATACCAGAAAATAATGTCATAACTTTAGAAGCTTCTGATAGGCTAATTCACATCATTTGAGTCACTTGGAGGTGTACCTGTGGATGTATTTCAAGGCCTACCTAAAAGTGCCTCTTGGATTGACATCATGGGAAAATCAAAATAAATCAGCCAAGACCTCAGAAAAAAAATGTAGACCTCCACAAGTCTGGTTCATCCTTGGGAGCAATTTCCAAACGCCTGAAGGTACCACGTTCATCTGTACAAACAATAGTACGCAAGTATAAACACCATGGGACCACGCAGCCATCATACCGCTCAGGAAGGAGACACGTTCTGTCTCCTTGAGATGAACGTACTTTGGTGCGAAAAGTGCAAATCAATCCCAGGACAACAGCAAAGGACCTTGTGAAGATGCTGGAGGAAACACGTACAAATGTATCTATATCCACAGTAAAACGAGTCCTATATCGACATAACCTGAAAGGCCGCTCAGCAAGGAAGAAGCCACTGCTCCAAAACCGCCATTAAAATGCCAGACTATGGTTTGCAACTGCACATGGGGACAAAGATTGTACTTTTTGGGAAATGTCCTCTGGCCTGATGAAAAACAAAATAGAACTGTTTGGCCATGATGTTTGGAAGAAACGGAGGGAAGCTTGCGAGCCGAAGAACACCATCCCAACCATGAAGCACGGGGGTGGCAGCATTATGTAGTGGGGGGGGGGGGGGTTTGCTGCAGGAGGGACATGTGCACTTCACAAAATAGATGGTGTCATGAGGAGGGAAATTTATGTGGATATATTGAAGCAACATCTCAAGACATCAGTCAGGAAGTTGAAGCTTGGTCGCAAATGGGTCTTCCAAATGGACAATGGACCCCAAGCATACTTCCAAACTTGTGGCAAAATGGCTTAAGGACAACAAAGTCAAGGTATTGGAGTGGCCATCACAAAGCCCTGACCTCAATCCTATAGAAAATGTGTGGGCAGAACTGAAAAAGTGTGTGCGAGCAAGGAGGCCTACAAACCTGACTCAGTTACACCAGCTCTGTCAGGAGGAATGGGACAAAATTCACCCAACTTATTGTGGGAAGCTTGTGGAAGGATGCCCGAAACGTTTGACCCAAGGTAAACAATTTAAAGGCAATGCTACCAAATACGGATTGAGTGTATGTAAACTTCTGACCCACTGGGTATGTGATGAAAGAAAAAGCTGAAATAAATCATTCTCTCTGCTATTATTCTGACATTTCACATTCTTCAAATTAAGTGGTGATCCTAACTGACCTAAGACAGGGAATTTTTACTAGGATTAAATGTCAGGAATTGAGAAACTGAGTTCAAATGTATTTGGCCAAGGTGTATGTAAACTTCTGACTTCAAGTGTGTGTATATATATATATATATAAGTGTGTATATATATATATATATATATATATATATATATATTTATATTTATATTTATACACTGCTCAAAAAAATGAAGGGAACACTTAAACAACACAATGTAACTCCAAGTCAATCACACTTCTGTGAAATCAAACTGTCCACTTAGGACAACACATTGACAATAAATTTCACATGCTGTTGTGCAAATGGAATAGACAACAGGTGGAAATTGTAGGCAATTAGCAAGACACCCCCAATAAAGGAGTGATTCTGCAGGTGATAACCACAGAGCACTTCTCAGTTCCTATGCTTCCTGGCTGATGTTTTGGTCACTTTTGAATGCTGGCGGTGCTTTCACTCTAGTGGTAGCATGAGACGGAGTCTACAACCCACACAAGTGGCTCAGGTAGTGCAGCTCATCCAGGATGGCACATCAATGCGAGCTGTGGCAAGAAGGTTTGCTGTGTCTGTCAGCGTAGTGTCCAGAGCATGGAGGCGCTACCAGGAGACAGGCCAGTACATCAGGAGACGTGGAGGAGGCCGTAGGAGGGCAACAACCCAGCAGCAGCACCGCTACCTCTGCCTTTGTGCAAGGAGCACTGCCAGAGCCCTGCAAAATGACCTCCAGCAGGCCACAAATGTGCATGTGTCTGCTCAAACGGTCAGCAACAGACTCCATGAGGCTGGTATGAGGGCCCGACGTCCACAGGTGGGGGTTGTGCTTACAGCCCAACACCGTGCAGGACGTTTGGCATTTGCCAGAGAACACCAAGATTGACAAATTCGCCACTGGAGCCCTGTGCTTTTCACAGATGAAAGCAGGTTTACACTGAGCACATGTGACAGTCTGGAGACGCCGTGGAGAACGTTCTGCTGCCTGCAACATCCTCCAGCATGACCGGTTTGGCGGTGGGTCAGTCATGGTGTGGGGTGGCATTTTTTGGGGGGGCCGCACAGCCCTCCATGTGCTCGCCAGAGGTAGCCTGACTGCCATTAGGTACCGAGATGAGATCCTCAGACCCCTTGTGAGACCATATGCTGGTGCGGTTGGCCCTGGGTTCCTCCTAATGCAAGACCATGCTAGACCTCATGTGGCTGGAGTGTGTCAGCAGTTCCTGCAAGAGGAAGGCATTGATGCTATGGACTGGCCGGCCCGTTCCCCAGACCTGAATCCATCATGTCTCGCTCCATCCACCAACACCACGTTGCACCACAGACTGTCCAGGAGTTGGCGGATGCTTTAGTCCAGGTCTGGGAGGAGATCCCTAAAGAGACCATCCGCCACCTCATCAGGAGCATGCCCAGGCGTTGTAGGGAGGTCATACAGGCACGTGGAGGCCACACACACTACTGAGCCTCATTTTGACTTGTTTTAAGGACATTACATCAACGTTGGATCAGCCTGTAGTGTGGTTTTCCACTTAAATTTTGAGTGTGACTCCAAATCCAGACCTCCATGGGTTGATAAATTTGATTTCCATTTATCATTTTTGTATGATTTTGTTGTCAGCACATTCAACTATGTAAAGAAAAAAGTATTTAATAAGAATATTTCATTCATTCAGATCTAGGATGTGTTATTTTAGTGTTCCCTTTATTTTTTTGAGCAGTGTATATACACACACACACACATCCCTGTATGCTGCCATAGGGCCCCTCGCCTGTGTTCCCTAATAACAAGCAGGATGCCAGGGCAGCACATTGCAGTAAAAGCTGTAATTGTTGTGCCAAATAGCACTTAATGACAGCTCTGGCACAGTGTGTGTAGGGAGGTGAAGGAAGAGTGTGTTATTGGATTTCAATAGCCTGGAGAAAACAGGTAAACTTACTGGAACTGTTGGAGCCTTATTGTACAGAGCTTGTGTGTGTGTGTGTCTGTGTGTGTACGGTGGTGGAAAATTAGGCAGATCAGAAGGAGTTTAATGACAAACCGCTCCCTAGCTGGCACAGTACACAGAAGCCTAGCCTAATTATTTCAACCATAACATGTTGCAGATGCTCTCCGAGATTCTCTGTGGGTACAGTGTGTGTTTTATGTATATGGTTGTGTGTGAGTGTGCGTCTCTGTATTTCTCTCTCTCGCTCTGTCTGTCTGTGTGTGTGTGTGTGTGTGTGTGTGTGTGCGTCTCTGTATTTCTCTCTCTCGCTCTGTGTGTGTGTGTGTGTGTGTGTGCGTCTCTGTATTTCTCTCTCTCGCTCTGTGTGTGTGTGTGTGTGTGTGTGCGTCTCTGTATTTCTCTCTCTCGCTCTGTGTGTGTGTGTGTGTGTGCGTCTCTGTATTTCTCTCTCTCGCTCTGTGTGTTTGTCTGTTTTTATATTTCTGTCTGCATGTGTACCACCCTGCATCCCACTGCTGGCTTGCCTCTGAAGCTAAACAGGTTTGGTCCGGGTCGGTCCCTCGATGGGAGACCAGTTGCTGCTAGAATTGGTTTTGGAGCGCCAGTAGGAGGCACTCTTTCCTCTGTCCTAATTATTATTTGTTTTTGAATGCCCCAGGGCAGTGATTGGGAGCGTTGCCCTGTGTAGGGTTCCGTCTTTCGGATGGGACGTTAAACGGGTGTCCTGACACACTGTGGTCACTGAAGATCACATGGCACTTATTGTTAACCCCGGTGTCCTGGCTAAATTCCCAATCTGGCCCTCATACCATCATGGCCACCTAATCAGCCCCAGCTTCCAATGGGCTCATTCATCCCCCCCTCCTCTCCCCTGTAACTATCCCCAAGGTTGTTGCTGTAAATGAGAATCTGTTCTTGGTCAATTTACCTGTAAAATAAGGGTTAAATATATATATTTTTATGTAAATATATGTCTAACAGTTCTAACTCCTCCATTGCAGAAGGTGTCATGTGATAGGCCGAGCTCAGATGGCGAGCCGCCCCATGAGAACGGACACACCGTCACCGACTGTAAGGACCAAGGTGAGACCAGGGAAGGGTCTGGAATACTTTGATAGCTACACGAAGTACAGCACATCATACTGGGTTAATGGCATTCTGGTTTTGAACACACACTCTTGATATTGGTGTGAAAGAATCTCTTCTCAATTGGGCTTTCCCTTGGTTCAATACTGTCCCTCTGGAAGTTAAATGAGTAATGGCATGTAAGCCATGTTTTAGCTCTAGATTCATATACTTTATCCTTTAGTCTTCAAGATGCACTATGCAGAAATCGCTCTGCCATTTCCTAGGTGCTAGAATTTGAGTTGTTTTGAGTCATTTCAGTGACAAAACAAGTAAGTATTGTGTAGAGAATCATTGTACCTTCTAAACCGCTGTGAAATATCTTATTCATAACAAAAAATATAGTATTTTCAGCTGTTTGAAGCTGGTGTTCAAAGCCGAAAGTAATAGAACAAAAACTAAACTTAAGACCGGGAAGCATAGAAATAGAGCACATAGAACGGATCTACCACTTTTTAGACGTTCGTTCAAAAGAGAATGACGGATCTATAACACACTTTTCTATGTGAATTTGGTCAGGTCGACCAAAAAGTTACATACAGTATTGCATCTTTAATGCTCATGAAGCCTTGTGTTTCTTCAGCGTTGACCCAGCTGTAAATCCCTCTATACTCTATGTTGATTGGAGATGGGGTGTATTTTCTTCAGGGTCAGAGCAGCTTGTGTGTTCAGGGGAGTATGATTGAGATTAGCTACAGCAACAATGGACTTGAGCATTTGGATTTCTTCAACGTTTAGTTGAACCAAGACAGCAGAGATGCTGTCTAAATAGCAGGATGGGATTATTCATCGTCTGCTTGCTCGACAAGCTCAATTCCGCTGGGTTCACATGTTCATTTAACTTGTCGAGACCTCTTGTTTGGATTCTCTGGAATTTAGAGCTGTTTGTGTTTGGTTTCATTACGCACAAACCAACGCACACACGCAGACTCTCTCGTTCTCTCTCCCCAGGCTGTGATTAAAAGACCTGTGTCTAATAGTTTGCATATCACTGCTGGGAAACCGTGATTGTTGTGGAAATATGCACACGATCTCTGACTGATGGCTTTTGACAGATTGCTGTAAGTCTATGCGTTTGTTGTGCTCCCTCTGGTGAGACCAATTGTGAGTGTATTATGATACTGCCCTCTGGAGGATTGGAGGGGTAATGCTGCTTGGCTACCACTTTTATTCCCCAACTTTCATTCATCAATTATTATTTGATGCCCAATCCCAAATTGACCCATATCCCCTACCCCTATATGCACTTCATGTAGAACTAAGACTATGGTAAAGCTCCACAATGCCCTCTGATAGGTTAGGTTGTATATTTGCCATATTGCTTGCACTCCTCCAATCCTCTCATATCTAGTTCCCACGGAGTAGGGGTGGGTGGTGGCTTGAGTCCATACACTATGTCACCAGTGGCGAGCCAGTGGTTGATGATATCACCTCATATCTCTACAGTACCAGTGCATCTCCAAGCCAAACAACTACCACAGACCCACTCTTCTCACACCATTTCACCCCAGCTGCCCACTTTCTGAGGGGAGAAAAACGAGTCTCCAAACCCCCTTTTTCAGCTTAATCAGCCACATTCCTTCCATGGCTGGTAAGAAGCGAACTTGACTCAGTGGAATCAAATTAGCCTGATCAGAGAGTTTCCCCCCTGTCTTTCACGGCAAAAATAAGAGGAAAATTGTTATAATCATTCAAAGTGAAGCTCTTTCACACGTGTGTCTGGCTTCCTACCTTAGGCCCGATGTCTAGTGTGTGTGTGTGTGTGTGTGTGTGTGTGTGTGTGTGTGTGTGTGTGTGTGTGTGTGTGTGTGTGTGTGTGTGTGTGTGTGTGTGTGTGTGTGTGTGTGTGTGTGTGTGTGTGTGTGTGTGTGTGTGATAAATAAATCACTAGCAGGGATTGGGCAGAAATGGCCACATATTTGATAAGATTTGTCGCCATGGTAGATATCATCACTATCAGGGTAACGGGATTTGAGTTGATTCCTGCAGGGCAGCGGAGGTGTGTGTGGCTTACGTCTGTCTGCGTCTCTCTGTGTGTGTGTCAGCGTAAGCGTCTGTCTGCAGAAGCACTCCAGACTCCGAGCGTCAGCTGCTTCACTACGATGACATCATTCACAGGGAATTTTGCACCCCTGCCTCAGAAAACCCCTCTCTTCTTTCTGTCTCACTATTGTGTCCGCCTCCACAAAGGAAAATGGGACCTCCACAACTTTGTGAAGGGGGAGTTATACTATATTCTGTAGTAATTAATGGATATTGACAGGTAATAATGTACATGGGTATGATGCAGATAATCAAACTCTGCAGATATTGGGAGAATTTAAATATTGCAGTTATCTTAAGACAAAAGCTTATAGGAATATGCACTACTTTCTAGTCAGTGAATCTCCCTGTCACACACTATACAAAACAAATCATTTTATGGCCATTTCCATCATCTCTTCTCAACTATGTGACGTCTATTCTTGTCATTCTGTCTGTGGCTCATCTCTCGTTTACCCTTCTGGCAGTTTCCAGAGTGGATCTTGTCGACCAAACCCTGCTCACCGCAGACCACACAATCCAAACAACCCTCAGACGACCAGCAGATTTTCTATTCAGACTCACAGAGAGACAGGCTTTATGACCGGGTTTAGTCCAGTTTAGCGGTATTTACAGGAGAATGTGCACTGTCATTGTGTCCGTGGGCCTCTTCGGTTAGTAGAATTGAGGCCTAATTACTGACCTAAATATTCAAATGATATGACAATCTGGTCAAATAGCTGATGTAATATTTTTTTCATTCTTAAAGGTGAAATTACCTTGAAGGTTTAGCTCTCTGACATTGCATGTCTCTCTTTGCTCTTTCACTCCCTCTCTCTCTTCCTCCTCTCTTCCTCTCCCTCTCTCTTTATCTCTCTCTCTCTCTCTCAGGTAAAGGAAAGAAGGACTCTCAGAAGAGTCAGAAGGGAGGCACGCTGGGAAAAGGGGCGGGAAAGAAGATAACTAAGATCATTGGCCTGGGCAAAAAGAAGCCGTCCACTGACGAACAGACATCTTCAGCCGAGGAGGACATACCCACCTGTGGTAAGACACCTCTTAGGGGTTAGAGGTCACATCTGGGGTTTAGAGGTCAACCTACAGTGGCAAGAAAAAATATGCGAACCCTTTGGAAATACCTGGATTTCTGCATAAAATGGTCATAAAATTTGATCTGATTTTCATCTAGGTCACAACAATAGACAAACACAGTCTGCTTAAACTAATAACACACAGACAATTATACATTTTCATGTCTTTATTGAGCACACTGTGTAAAGATTCACAGTGCAGGGTGGGAAAAGTATGTGAACCCTTGGGTTTAATAACTGGTTGACCCTCCTTTGGCAGCAATAACCTCAACCAAACGTTTTCTGTGGTTGTGGATCAGATCTGCACAACGGTCAGGAGGAATGTTTGACCACCAACTGTTTCAGTTTCGCAATATTCTTGGAGTGTCTGGTGTGACCTGCTCTCTTGAGGTCATGCCACAGCATCTCAATCGGGTTGAGGTTAGGACTCTGACTGGGCCACTCCAGAAGGCATATTTTCTTCTGTTGAAGCCATTCTGTTGTTCATTTACTTCTGTGTTTTGGGTCGTTGTCCTGTTGCATCACCCAACTTCTGTTGAGCTTCAATTGGCAGCATTCTCCTGTAAAATGTCATGATAAACTTGGGAATTTATTTTTCCGCCTATGACAGCAAGCTGTCTCATTGATTGGACTCCAAGTTAGCTGACTCCTGACTCCAATTAGCTTTTGGAGAAGTCATTAGCCTAGGGGTTCATACTTTTTCCGACCTACTGTCATGACGCTGGCCTGGGGGTAGGTTTATGACAGTCATAAATACCTCTTTCCCCCTTTTTCCTCTCTCTACCCTACTGATGTGACTATTGGAAATCCCTTGGTTAACATAGGGATTCTGGGAACATCAGAAGTTGGGGGGAAATTAACCATATTTTGGTAATCCGACCAGTTGAACATATGCGTTGGTACTTAATGAATATGATGTCAGTTCGGTTGTCATCTGAGACATTCTCATCAATGATAGGATGACATAAATGGTACAGTGGAAAGTATACACATTATAGTTATCAGATTCACATGGAATTGTTGTGCAATTTAAATGTTTGAATATAAAATTATTGGTGAAAAGATTCAATGTAATTTTAGCTTCCAAATGAGAGATTTGGGTTTTCATAAGGTTAGGGCTCTGCTCAAACAGTGGCCCGTTCCCGGTGAAGAGACATGGGTTATAAAACTATGAAAACACACCCTTCTCCCTCCACTATATAAAGCCTTGACGAAAAATGTAACCTCCTGTTCAGAGGACGTGAGGACGCCGGCCCATACGTTTAGAAGGACTAACATGTCAACTACAGAACTAAGCCAACCTAAGCGTGAGCTTTGGTTGTGAATGGTATGAACTTTGAACTCTTATTCACTAAAGAAGTGAGACATCCTAGCCGTTGAGTTAGAAACAGCAGCTAAAAACGTGGGCTAGGAACCCCCTACCACCCAACGACGACACTACAACGTTTCCCGTTCACCACCAGAGACACTCTTCAAAGGACAAAGGACTCTGTTGAGCAACTTGGCCATCCATCTACCACCGAACTATTGAAGTGCAGCTCAGAGTAAATATTTATTGCATTTTCCTTTTCCAAATGGGCGGTAATTTAGAATGAATAAGATACTGTATTTACGATAGAGTAGCAGCCTACGGTCCGGTAGAGACATCGCTTCTCCCTTTGTTCTTCAGTCTTCCCGCTCTTTCACTCAAACTCAGCCCCCTTTTCTTTGTGTAACCAGCTGTCATATCTGTTCCGTCCGCCAGGGACGTTTTCCTTTATGACATAATTTGTAATCAATGTATGATTCATTCTGTGTATATGTAATTCTGTGTGATTGATGAGGTATTTAGTAAATTAACAATTAAACCCAATTTTGTATTGCTGATTCAACTTGTTAGCCAGGGTTCGTGAAGATATCTGAAAGTTGTAAATTCTTGTTTCAGACTGAAATAAGGTGATGATTAATATTGACTGCTATTGATGTAAAATATTACTAGGTCTTTAAGAGTTTATTCGGAAGATAACAGCTCTATAAATATTATTTTGTGGGGCCCCGACTTTCTAGTTAATTACATTTACATGATAAGCTCAATCAGGTAATATTAATTACAGAGAAAGGATTTTATAGAATAGCGACACGACACTACACTGTGCATGTTTAAATTATGTATTCAATATAGACAAGAAAAATACAATAATTTGTGTGTTATTAGTTTATTGTTATTAGTTTAAGCACAAAAAAATTGTTGTGACTTAGATGAAGATCAGATCAAATTTGATGATCAATTTATGCAGAAATCCAGGTAATTCCAAAGGGTTCACATACTTTTTCTTGCCACTGTATATAAAGGGTGGATTTGGTTGTATAGGTATTGTTATATAGAGGGCTTATAGAACGTATGGGGAAAAGTTTTGAATGAGAACAGCCAGAACTGCAGCTATAGACTCATTTTCTGGTCTGATGTTTTGCTATTCGCCATTTTACCCCACCCTTTTGTCCTAACTGGTCCGTCTTGTCTGATTGACAGGCTACCTGAACGTGATGTCCAATAACCGCTGGCGTGAGCGTTGGTGTCGTCTGAAGGACAACCAGCTGTTGCTCCATAAGGACCGCGCTGACCTGAAGACCCATATGGCCAGCCTGCCCCTCCGAGGCTGCGAGGTCAGCCCCGGGCTGGACTCCAAACACCCCTTCGCCTTCCGCCTGCTCCGCAATGGACAGGAGGTGGCTGTACTGGAGGTAGGTTGGCGGTCAATTGGCTCGGGGTGGAGGTTAGTCTTAGGTTCAGATCTAGGATCAGCTTACCCTCGCCAACTCTGAACCTTAAATCAAATTGCCCTACGGCACTGTGAAGTGCTAATGTTATAGTGATAGTACGGATTGGATGGAAAGAAATTATGCAAAGTATCTCTTGTTTTATCATTTTTTGTTGTTGTTGAAGTTTATACATAGGTACACTTGTTTTCTAAACCAATGAATAGTATTAACATAAATAAATAGATACTAGTTTCTTTAAATTAGCGTAATAATCTCTAACCCATCTCTTCTCTCCAGGCGTCCTCCTCAGAGAGTATGGGTCGGTGGTTGGGGGTGCTGCTCGCTGAGACTGGTTCCACCACAGACCCTGCTGCCCTGCACTACGACTACATAGACGTAGAGACTACCGCTAACGTCATCCAGCTGGCCAAGCAGTCCTTCTGGTTAGACACACACACACACACACACACACTGCCGTTTTTCCCTCATCAATCTACACACAATACCACATAATGACAAAGCAGAAACAGGTTTTTAGAAATATTACATTTTGGTACTTTGTTGAAGCGCCTTCGGCAGCAATTACAGCCTCGAGTCTTTTGGGGTATGATGCTACAAGCTTGGCACACCTGTATTTGGGGAGTTTCTCCCATTCTTCTCTGCAGATCCTCTCAAGCTCTGTCAGGTTGGATGGGGAGCGTTGCTGCACAGCTATTTTTAGCTCTCTCCAGAGATGTTAGATTGGGTTCAAGTCCGGGCTCTGGCTGGGCCACTCAAGGACATTCAGAGACTTGTCCCGAAGCCACTCTTGCATTGTCTTGGCTGTGTGCTTAGGGTCGTTGCCCTGTTGGAAGGGAACCTTTGCTCCAGTCTGAGGTCCTGAGTGCTCTGGGGCAGGTTTTCATCAAGGATCTGTCTGTACGTTGCTCTGTTCATCTTTCCCTCAATCCTGACTAGTCTCCCAGTCCCTGCCTCTGAAAAACATCCCCACAGCACGATGCTGCCACCATGCTTCTCTGTAGGGATGGTGCCATGTTTCTTCCAGACATGACACTTGGCCTTCAAGCCAAATAGTTCAATCTTGGTTTCATCAGACCAGAGAATCTTGTTTCTCATGGTCTGAGGTGCCTTTTGGTAAACTCCAAGCGGGCTGTCATGTGCCTTTCACTGAGAAGTGGCTTCTGTCTGGCCACTCTACCATAAAGGCCTGATTGGTGGAGTGCTGACGAGATGGTTGTCCTTCTGGAAGATTCTCCCATCTCCGCAGAGGATCTCTGGAGCTCTGTCAGAGTGACCATCAGGTTTTTGGTCACCTCCCTGACCAAGGACCTTCTCCCCCGATTGCTCAGTTTGGCCGGACGGCCAGCTCTAGCAAGAGTCTTATATGTTCCAAACTTCCATTTAAGAATGGAAGTTTGGAAGCCACTGTGTTCTTGGGGACCGTCAATGGTGCAGACATTTTTTGCTACCCTTCCCCAGATCTGTGCCTCGACACAATCCTGTCTCGAAGCTCTACGAACAATTCCTTCGACCCCGTGGCTTGGTTTTTGCTCTGACATGGACATTCAACTGTGTGACCTTATATAGACAGGTGTGTGCCTTTCCAAATCATGACCAAGGCGGACTCCAATCAAGTTGTAGAAACATCTCAAGGATGATCAATGGAAACAGGATGCACCTGAGCTCAATTTTGAGTCTCATAGCAAAGGGTCTGAATACTTATGTAAATAAGATATTTCTGTTTTTTATTTGTAATACATTTGCTAAAAATGTTGCTTTGTCATTATGGGGTATTGTGTATAGATACATTTTCATTTCTCATCTATCTAATCAATTTTAGAATAAGACTGTAACATAACAAAATCTGGAAAAATGGTCTGAATACTTTCTGAATGCAGGGTTCTTATCACCCTATTGGGGATCTCAGAAAAGGCTAATGTTTTTTGGGGCAGATAATGTATGTTTTTGAATCCCAAAAAGTATGTGTGTTGTTCCCTCAGCCGCTCAGACCCCCGTTCAGTTAGGAATGGACATCTCTGGACCAATTTATTTCCCGCTCTCTGGCCATTTGATGTGTCACTCTGACCAACAGGGTTTTCACAAAAGCAACGTGTGCAGGCCAGTCCTCCCCACACAATAACACAATACACTTTGCAAGGGCTGGATAAAGCGTCTGCCTACCCAAGGGAGCACTAAATGTCTGAACTGTTATTTGTATGATGCCGGCAATATATGAGACCGCTAATACACCGAGTGTACAAAACATTAAGAACACCTGCTCTGTCCATTAAATAGGCTGACCAGGTGAATCCAGGCGAAAAGTTATGATCCCTTATTAAGGTCACTTCCTAAATCCACTTCAGTCAGTGTAGATGTAGGGGAGGAGACATGTTTTTTTTTCCCATGCCTCGAGTAATTGAGGCTGTTCAGAGGGCAAAAGTGGAGGGTGCAACTCATTTAGGAAGGTGACCTTAATGTTTTGTACACTCAGTGTACGTGTCCAGCTATAACGGTCCTTCATGGACAATCCTCTCCATATTCCCCACTAGACTCCACGTGTTATATAAGCGCTTTACTTTTGGACTATAACAACTTTTTATATGTCGATTCCCTGATGTATTATCACTCACTCATGGATATGTGCATTTTCTCCCCAGCTTCACTAGTAAACGCGTTGTATCTCCCAACCCCTATCTGGACAACCCTGTGAACGGTTATGCCTGCCCCTCTGGAATGGCACTGCACTATGATGATGTGCCCATCAATGGAACGGTAAGGACACACACACACACACACACACACACACACACACACACACACACACACACACACACACACACACACACACACACTGAGAAAACAAACAAATTAGCGCACATATTTCTGCAATATCTCAGTAACTATTATATCTGGATGCTGCGCTGCTTGTGATGGCTTGCATCGGGTATCTTTCTGTTTCTCTTCCTCTTTCTCACTCTAATCCGACTTTGATTAATAATTGTGCAAGTGCTTTCCTCTGCTCTAGCTCACTTTTCTGTAACAATAACAACCCTTTGGCTTCCTCTCTTCTTTTCTCTTTTTTCCCCTTTTCCTGACTTATTTTTTTGCTCTTTTTCAAATGTACTCCTTCCCTTTATTCCCTTTTCATGTCCTTGTTTCTCTTATTTTTCTTTCTCTTTCTTTCCTTTAATCTCCTCCTCCGTTTCCTCTCCTCTCTGCATGCCTACCTCTAACATAAGGACCCAGAGGCGTTATACTCCAGCCCTGCCACCGGAGGGCGACGGCTGAGAGAGGAGGTGTTGTATGAGGATGCTGACCTCTATGAGAACATGCCTTCGCCCAAGCTGGCTGCCCGCTACTCCCCCAAGCCCAGCCGCCTAGCCTCTTCCTCCAGCCACGGCAAAACGCCTGGCCCTGTTAAATCCAAATTCCTTTCCTCCTCTTCCTCAGCTAACACTAACACTAAAGCCGGTACTCAGGTGACTAACGCTCTGCTGTCTTAACATTAACGCAACCTTAATTAACACTGTATACTTTTCTGTCATCTTAAAGGGATAGTCCACCTCAAATTCAAAGTTCAAATCGTCTAAAGTCGAGTCTCTTATGGCATTTGTTGTATAGATCCTGCTATATGCATTCATCAACATCTCAAGGCCTTAAACCCAAATTATTGGGAGAGATTGACAGCATCTGAATTCCCATCTAATAACTTTTGATTTTGGAGTTAGCTCTCCCTTTAACATGTTGTATGCGCAGTGTACACCTGCTCTTTCCATGACATAGACTGACCAGGTGAATCCAGGAGAAAACTATGATCCTTTATTGATGTTGCTTGTTAAATCCAATTCAATCAATTTAGATGAAGGGGAGGAGAAGTGTTATGATTTTTAAGCCTTGAGATGATTGAGACATGGATTGTGTATGTGTGCCACTTAGAGGGTGAATGGTTAAGACAAAAGATTTAAGCGTATTTGAACGGGGTACGGTAGTAGCTGCCAGGCACACCGGTTTGAGTGTGTCAAGAACTGCAACGCTGCTGGGTTTTTCCACTCTCGGCAGTTTCCCGTGTGTATCATGAATGGCCCACCACACAAACGGCATTCCAGACAACTTGACACAACTGTGGGAAGCATTAGAGTCAACACGGGCCAGCTTTCCTGTGGATTGCTTTCGACACCTTGTAGAGTACATGCAGCGACAAATTATAGGCTGTGCTGTGGGGTAGGGGTGCAACTCGGTATTAGTGAGGCGTTTGTAATGTTTTGTCCACTCCGTGTGCTAGTGTGTCTTTGCTGAGGGGAGAGGTAAGCGGTATGCCTAACAATGGGCAGGGGGAGGGATTCAATTCTTATTACATTTATTATTCCTGCAGAAACATTTAATGTAATGGTGTTGATACTGGCCACCCAGAATCCAGGTTTTGAGACATTATCCTCAAAATCCCCGCTAGCTTAGTCCTGCTGTAGTGCAGCTCTTACTAAAAAAATACTCTGTCCGGTATTGAGTATCTGGGAGTTAGTTAGGGTCTGAGGCATTGACCATGCAACACTTTAGCTAGAGGCCTGATATTGGACTGAGAGAAGTAAGAGGGGATCGAATATCTGCAGTGTGTTAGGCATGGTATCTGTGGGAGCACTTCAGACCACCCAGATGATAGAGACTTTTCCTCCTTTGTGTGTGTGTGTCCTCTGTGTGTTTATACTGCTCTTTGCCTTTACAACGACCATCGCCTGCATGCATGCATGTATGTAATTATATTTTTATAGCCTACATGGATGTGAGTTGGAAGTCACCACTTGGCTTTGTAGAGTTGAGCTTTGGTGTGTGTGTGTGCTTGCATGCATCGGTCCGTGTGTGTTTATGACCAGGGGTGTTAACATGGAACCCTGCGCCACAAAGCCTGCGCTAGTGTTTACTGTCATCCTGCTAGGTGTACAACTCCGGCTCAATGGCCCGAATGCTTTCAGTAAAGCTAATTGAAACTGAATGGTAGAGCACCACATCCAAACCCCTGGTTATGTAGTAGTCCACACACACACACACACACACACACACACACACACACACACACACACACACACACACACACACACACACACACACACACACACTCTCCAGGGGAATAGGGTTCAATAGGGCTGGTTTAGCCTAATGCTGGGATTACTGTGGGATTCATACTTTTAGTGTCATGTGTTTAACGTGCAATTCATTTCTACAGCTGTGCACAGAGTCGTTCACATGATCTTACCCACCTGGGAATTTAGATGGGCATGGTTGATTTTTATTGGAAGTGGGTTGTGGACATTTTAACTGTAGCGTAGTGGTTTTCATTATAGCTGCAAATTGTTTAAGGACTGTGCGTTTCAACCAGATTGTGAATGCCTGCTCTCTCGCTTCCTCCTTCTCGACCAATCAGCTGAAGGGAAAGAAGGCCCCAGTGACCAATGGGACAGCGTCTAAACAGAAGGTGGACAAGAACCAGGCCAAGAAGACCAATGGAACAACCAGTGGAGCATCTGTGAAACGCAACAACTCCAGTAAGAGTCTAGTGTGTGTGTGTGTGTGTGTGTAGGGGGGGGGGGGGGAGTTTGCGAGCTAGATAGAATGAGAGCGAGTGAGCGAGACACACACCCATTCCCATGAGTCTATGAGTCTTTCTATAAATCATGACACAGTACATACCAGTGTGATAATTCATAAGCTACTGCTAGCCTGTCACTTCTAGTCAGCCCTTATACAGTCTGCTAGCTGTGATATTTAGCAGTAGCCTGGGCTTAGCAGACATGAAGTCTGGCTCCCCACTCCTCAGTCCCAGTCAAACCCACCACTGATCGCTTTCTAGGAAAACTGGAGCCACACACAAAAAAATCCGGAATTCACAAATTACAGTTGGTGGAGCAGCAGGAGTAAATATCTTTGGATGGTGCGAAGACGGCTTCCTTGAAACCATCCGTTGTAAATCCCAGCCTTATGGAGGATTACCATGACATACCCGGACCAAACTATCATTCAACGTCGAGTCAATGTTCAAGTAGCAGCTTGAATATTTGGCCAGGGTGACCCGTGGTTACTGGTGAGGCTAATATTTGTGGTGAAGGTCTGTGTGTTTTCAGTAATGTGTGAACTACGACAGTTTTGAACCCACTTTCTCATATTTGGTCGCTTTTGTAAGCATCGTGTTCGTAGGGGATACCAACTATGTGCCATTTTGGATTTAGTGTATGTTACACAATACTTGTTTAATGTCAAGCTAAAATAGGCCCATATTGATGGTTGGAGATGTCAAGTGGTGGTTTGATTGATTATTTGGTCCTTCGTAGAGGCTAATGTGCTAGTGAGGCACATACGCACGCACGCAGGCGCACACACACACACAGTCGTACTTCAGTGGTGTGGGGAGGTTCTAGTGGCCTCTTTTTTTTTTCAGCAGGGTTGGTTCCTAGTCCCTACTCTACTCTGTTTGATTAAGGAGTGCTTATAGGCTGAGGTTTGGGTTCAATGGGTTTCTGGTCAGTTTATGCCTCGTCTACAACTCTGATGAGCATGGTCTTTTTCTTTCACCACTCCCTCCTTCCCTCTCATAGCAATCCATCCTTCTTCACATATTTCCTTACCTCCTTTTGGATCTCATTCTCTCCTTCTCCCTCCCCCTAATCCCTCCTTCTCCCCTCCCCTTCCATTACCCGTTTCCCACCACCTAAGGAGCATTTTGGTTTTAACGGCGCAAAGGGATATATGGCGTAAAGCCCCTCTCTCTCCTGCAGGCGCAGAGCAGTATAAGTACGGTAAGAACCGCGTGGAGGCGGACGCAAAGCGGCTGCAGGCTAAAGAGGAGGAGCTGATGAGGAGGAAGCAGGACATCAGGAACCGTCTGACCCAGCTGAAGAAGGACCGGAAAGACCTGCGCACCGCCATGGAGGCCAGCACCGGTACGACAGAGGGACAAACGCATGCACACTTAGACAGACAGACATACAGACACATTCACGCACACACACACACACACACACACACTGCTTTTTCCAAGATAGAGAAAGAAGGGGGAGAGGTAAAGAGTAAGTGGTGAGAGACGAAGGATTAGACGGGGGAGAGGTGGGAGTAAAAGTATGGGGAGATATTATTGGAGGAGAAGAGGAAGAGCGGTTTAGAGTGGTGGGAGATGGAATGAGTGTTGGAACGAAGAGTGGACATGTGGGAGTTAGTGGTGTGATGATGGAGTCACGGGTGGGAGGATTATGGTTAGGAGTGAGTGGTGCGGGATGGAAGACTGGTTTGGAGGGGGAGAGATGGGAGTCATGTATCAGACGTTCTTATCCTGAGAAACTTGTCAATAAACTAAAATAACAGTAAGAGGGGAACCGGGAGTGAACCTCCTTCCTCTTCATTCCTCCCTCCCTCAGGTAAGCGTTCCGCTGCGTCTCTGGTGGAGCGGCTGAAGAAGGTGGAGGACGAGTGCAAGCTGAAGGAGGACGAGAGGGTGAGCCTGGAGCTGGAGCTGACGGAGGTCAAGGAGAGTCTGAAGAAGGCCCTGAGTGGAGGAGTCACCCTGGGACTCACCATTGAGCCCAAGTCTGGCACCTCCAGCCCGCAGGTTAGACCTCAATCACATTTATTTTATCGATACTTTTTTACATCAGCAGATACCCAGCCTACAACCCCTAAGAGCAAGCAATGCAGATGTAGAATCACAGTGGCTAGGAAAAACTCCCTAGAAAGGCAGGAACCTAGGAAGAAACCTAGAGGGGACACAGCCCTCTTCTGGCTACACCGACCATGTCCATGACCTATGGCTGAGTTTCAATACTGTGAAAAGGTGTCCTTTTCTTGAATAATGAACATTGTCCATGTAAATTAGTCTTCTAGATAGTCTAAAGGGACTTAAATTATTATTTTATTTTTTACCTTATGTGCATTTCACCATCTGCATTTCAAAAACTTGTCTGGTGTAAGCTATATTCCCAACATACCGATGACAAACAGTCAACAGGCTTTTGATAAAGTGTTGAAAATGTTCCTGCTGACTCTGAATGGTGTGTATCTGTGTGTCCAGTCCCCAGTGTTGCTGAGGCGTACCCTAGAGAACTCTCCCATCTCCAGCTGTGACACCAGCGACACAGAGAGCTGTTCTACTCTGCCCGTCAACAGCGCCTCCCTCCTCCGCAGGACGGCCAATCAGAAACCCTCGACCGTCCGCGGCCACGTCCTCAGGAAGGCCAAGGTGAGACAGAGTTACAGAGAACAAACACGCGTGCGCTCGGGAACACAGTCAGCACTCGGTCAACTGCATTGCCACACAACTGACACACACACACATCCATTGCCACACAACACAGCCCAGTCCAATGACGATACCGAATGTGCATTTAGCTGCATGTAACTGTAAGTACATGTGATTTTATGCGCTGTATTATTTGCATGCATTTGCATTGATATCCTGACACCCAAGCACAGTCACTGTTCCCTTCGTTGCAGGAATGGGAGATGAAGACTGGCACATAAGCAGCAACTCTCTTCACAAACGATCCTATTGTACCAGCTTGTTTTTTTTGTGTGTGTATATATTTATTCACTTTTCACATGGGGGAAGAAGGTTGAAGAGGAGTACACTACAAGCGTAGCATAGCCAACCAGAAAGACGATGCTGATTTGAGTATACTTTATTTCCAAAACATAAAGAAATAGCACTCTTTTTGTAGCTTACTATTGTATAATACCGTGTATTATATCTGGCATGTTTGAACTACTCTGTCGTGCGGTTTTGGTATTCGTCCAATCGTTTTCTTTCTTTTCAAGCAGACATCCAATCATAGACGGTCTTTTGTGATCTGTTTCTCCATCACACACAAATCTGGTTTCTACAACTCTTGGGGTTCAAAAATCAAGTGCAAAACCAAGTATTTATTTGTAAATGTTTATTAAGTAAACATCCCTGTGATTATTTATGTTGATAATATTTAATGCTTGTTTTATAGTATAGCTGGCTCTCCGTAAGCGCCCATGTTATCTTTCCTACTCAGTTAGAAGCTCTCTTGTTCACAAGCATATGTTTAGAGTGGTAACTGCACTGCGCCACTAATGTTCACGTCATCTAAATGGGTTAATCGAATCATCAGTATCACTGTTAGGCAATCCAGATGATTTGCAGATCATCAAACCAGCAATACACCTACTCCCTACTGGTTGATGCTTGTGAGTGGGCGATTGGAATGCTCCACTCAGTAAAGTGCAGGTCAGGCTAAGGCGTGGTCGTGTCCTGGTGAGTTTGGCCTCTGGCGTTGGAAAACTCCTAAAACCCCAAGTAACGTGGCCTCTTATATTTAAGCTTGACAACCAGGAGCCTCGGCCCAGCTCTTTTAATCATGCCACTGGTGTACTGTAGCCCTGTGATCTGATCCGGTGTGTGTATGTGTGGCTTGTGTGTTAGTGCACACAACTGTGTGTGTGAGTGAGCGTGTTTGTGGCTTGTGTGTAAGTGCGCACGACTGTGTGTGTGTGTGAGTGAGCATGTTTGTGGCTTGCGTGTTAGTGCGCACGACTGTGTGTGTGTGTGAGTGTGTTTGTGGCTTGCATGTTAGTGCGCACGACTGTGTGTGTGTGTGAGCGTGTTTGTGGCTTGCATGTTAGTGTGCACGACTGTGTGTGTGTGAGTGAGCGTGTTTGTGGCTTGCATGTTAGTGCGCACGACTGTGTGTGTGTGAGTGAGTGTGTTTGTGGCTTGCGTGTTAGTGCGCACGACTGTGTGTGTGTGTGTGTGTGTGTGTGAATGAGTGTGTTTGTGGCTTGCGTGTTAGTGCGCACGACTGTGTGTGTGTGTTTGTGGCTTGCGTGTTAGTGCGCACGACTGTGTGTGTGTGTGTGTGTGTTTGTGGCTTGCATGTTAGTGCGCACGACTGTGTGTGTGTGTGAGTGTGTTTGTGGCTTGCATGTTAGTGCGCACGACTGTGTGTGTGAGTGAGCGTGTTTGTGGCTTGCGTGTTAGTGCGCACGATAGTGTATGTGTGCGCGTGTGTTGAAACGTCTCCAAGGCACATTCCATCCCCATCACTAATACACTGTTAGAAATAGAGGCCTGTATGGTCAGAAATACTGTGTGTTCTCCGCTTCAACCAGAGACTGTGACCTAGTTGTGGATTCTGGAACTTCCAACTTCTACTGTAGCAACACGTTTCAGCTCATACACACCACATAGGCACGTGAACACACAAGCACACACATTTATGTCATTTATTTCTAATGGTGCTTTTGGTAATGCTTTTACCACATCTACAGTACACTGCAAATACTGTCGTATCCACACAGCTCAGTGTAACCTAACCACTGTGCTTTGTAGGAGTGAGAAGTAGCATGTTGATGTACTACTGCAAACAAGCTTTTACCATTTACTCAAAGGCACATTTATCTTTTAAAATGGCTGGTTTATGGTGTATTTACTGGCCTGGTTGGAATATGAGGCATAGCAAAAATGGCCACCAATGGAGGTTTCTCAAGTTATCAGAGTGTAAATATTTGTATAGCTTTTCCATTCTGTCAGATTGATGCCGGGATTCAAATCCGATCGCACATATAAGCAGCATTTACCATGAATGGGATCTCCGCAAACCTGAGTACATTGCCTTTAAAGGGATGGTTTACACAAAATGACACATTGACATATTCCTTACCGTGTAGGCAGTCTATGGACAAGGTATGACAGAAATCCATGCTTTGGATTAGTTTCCCTGGCACTGTTTTCAAAATGCTAACGTTTTAGCATTTGTGGCACAAATCCCATTGAAGCCATGGGACCAATATTAGCATTGTTCGTGCATCATCCAAAAGTATCTACATGTTATTGTGAAGCTCACCAAACGTCAGTTATTGATGATTTGAACATGATGCGAAAAATTCTGATATCGGTCCCATGACTTGAATGGGATTTGTACCAGAAATGCTAAAACGTTAGCATTTGGAAACGGTACCAGCCACTGCCAGGGAAACTAAACCTAAAGCTTGGATTGCTGTCACACGTTGTACATAGACTGCTTACTGTGTAAAGAAACCAATGTGTCATTTTGTCATTTGGGTGAACTACCCCTTTAAAAGCCACAATGTCTATAACCTGCCATGGGATTGAATCCCGGCCAAAGTCCCACTAGATGGCAAGCTAGAGCTAGCCATAGTCACCACGAGATGAGGGAGAGGAGGACAAGTTAAGCGTCTAATCCATTTTGAAAGCCTATCTTTGTATAAACACCTTCAAAACTGAAATGGGACAAGATATATGTCAGTGAGAAAATGTGAACCCACATTGCGGGAGGGGAGGTGGGGTGGGGGGTGGGGGGGGGGGGGGGGGGCAGGCAGAGGGAGTAGGGGAGAAACAGCAACATTGTTTGTTTTGCACCTTAGACTTTTCTACTCCATTGTACTTCTTTTGACAGTTGCCAACTCGGTGACGAACGGCTGTAAATAAAAGCAATAAACTTCTTTCCAAATGTCCTCTTTTCTTGTTTATTGGTGTTGGGTTAGCTGTGTAGTCAGACCAAATGAATCTTAAAACCTCCATGAAAATGTTATTCCGTATATTCTCAAAGAGCAAAGCATTGAAAGCAATGACCCAAGATACAGTATATGAGAAAACAGTCGTTCGAAACATGATCTAGCAATATTACCTGCTAGCAGGTGAAACCATACACATCAATGCAGGAATAAACCCAAGAATCTGAGAAATCATAGTGATGGTTGCATTGGATCCGAATTCTCTGTCACTTGTTTTAGATCTGTAAAATGTTAGAACTAGATCTGCTAACTCTTTCTCTCCTGCTGATTGGCTCGTTTGTTCGGATTCATCTGGATGGGTCTGAAGCAATGGGGGATGACAGGAGGCAATGGCTCTGAGGTTAAACTCTTGACATTTAGTGTACATTTCTGACATTTTCCACAAATGCTGATGCGCTCCAAAGCGGTGCAGCGGTCTATCTCAGTGCAAGAGGTGTCACTACAGTCTCTGGTTCAAATCCAGGCTGAATCACTTCACGATTGGGAGTCCCATGGGGTGATGCACAATTGGCCCAGCATCGGCGGGGCAAGTCGGCATTGTACCTAATAATTTGTTCTTAATTAACTGACTTGCCTCGTTAAATAAATACAATGAGAAGTGACAGAGTCTGGTGTAAAGCTCTTACCCTGAAGTTTTCTCCCCAGTAAGCACAGGGTTGTCGGTTCAAGCTTTTAACCCCCATCAGTTGTCACATTCCACCAACTGCCATGACATCCAACTGCAATACCTTGGTTCTAACCCACAACCCTGTGCCACCAACTCCTTCATACTTGAAATGCTTGTCTTCGTGTGCTCTACATTGACAGGTCTGCAAAGGCTCATTGAAGAGATGTGGCTCAAACCCATTAGCCATTAGCCCATCCACTCTGCTCGTTGTTGGTGACGTGTTTGCCATTCACTTGATGAAACCCATTCAGTAAAGTTTGATTCCAATCGATCTGTTGCAATGCGCAAGATATTGGGAATGGCGGGATTGTTAGTTTAATTTCCATGTGTGTCATTAAGTGCATATAGTTACTGCAAGTTGGATAGGTTTCAAACAGAATTCCTCAAACCCCCAGCCATTCCATGTACTAGCTCTATTCCAGAGCTAGCACGGCTGAGTCGACTGATCATCCAGCCTTTATGGAACCGATCAAATTACAACAATAAACACGTACAGTTAGGGGAGTGATTTATTCCAGAATGCAGGTTAAGTGCGATACACTTTCTGTTGAGGACTTCAACACATTTTTAATTGACCAAAAATCAAACAAACCCAAAAATATTAATACAACTGCGGTCAATCGCACATAGTCTGTGTCAACAACAGTGAATCTCCTTCAGAAATATGTTGGATTCTCTTGATCCCCACAAGGGGGGGGGGGGGAAATAATAACAGACGTCACTAGAAAACTAAGAACAAGCCAAATATGAGCATATATATATATGTACAAAAGATGAAGAACAGAGAATCAAATTGAATAGTCCAGTGTGGTGTACTGTCTGTTCGTATCAGATAGGCCTACATTATCATGAATGTAACTGACTCACTGGGAAGCTTGAGATTGACTCTCAGCATTTGTCACTAAGACGTGTACTCTGCCTCAATCAAGACAACCCCATCATATGGATGGCCCCAATATGTGAAGTACTCTTGGTACACTTCTCTCTGGACTGCACTCCCTCAAGACTACATCGTTGGTGTAAATGAAATGTCTTGGGAAATGTGCAAAGGGAAGGAAAGCTACTAAGATTTACTTCACGTTTTTACAGGAATTAAACAAAATGTATCCCAAATGCAATAACACGAGTGCAGAAGTGCAGGGTGTAGATTTGATCGTGAGAGATCCTTTCCAGTTAAACAATGGATACAACAAAAAGTAGCCTACCTAATAAAAGTCTATGATACTTCGCTATACACAGAAATAATGCTGATACACGAGAAGCAAGCAATGGGTAATGAGAAAGCTCCCTGTGTCATTTTACTGTGAAGGGGGCATCCAAAAAGACATGTGTGTTTTCATATTAGTGTAAAATACTAACACTCAAGTGACTATATACAGTGGGAGGTTTTTCATATAAACATCTATGTACACAAACCAAATTATATAGGAGACCTACCACCATACCACTGCTAACTCTGCCTAATATAGGCTCATATAACGACAGCCACACCTTTATCTCCATGACGACGACCTTAGTCTCTGGGGAAATGAACTCACGTTGACCTCTGACCCGGGGGTTAACTTGGCGGCGCGATCAAATTGTTATTAGTAAATAAATAAGTAGAGGAAATGCAAAGGAAAGGTCATAGAGCAGAGGAGTCTGCGTCTTTTTAGGCACGGTGGGACAAATAATTACTTTTTCTTTTAACCAGGGACATGACATGCTGTAGCTTTGCTAAAATATCAAACACCATACAAAGTGTCACTCCTTTAACCTCACCTAGTAATCAAGTACCGTAAAACATAAAAATGACATATTTCATTATTATAGAGCATTGTTATACATTGCTGTATGGCGAATGGAGACCGTTTAAACAAGAAGTTATTGTAAATAATGGTGAATGAATGAGGATTTTCCCACATGCTTCATGTTAGCTTGACTCTGAAATACCTGTATCTGGGATTTATAAACAGTGCAACATCACCCCTTAGTGCCTATTTGGGTAATTGCATTATTTTCAGGAACGCAACCTTGCCTCAGTTCAGACCAATGATTTATATATACACTAGATTACTAATTCTGGGGCGCTGTGTTGACGCCACTGTGCCTCCATCTTGGCACTCCCCCACCAGTGTAAAAAATATTTTGGAAGCTATAGAAATACATTTATTAATGTCTACATTTGTTTTTGTCAGACGTATTTGATTCCAGACACGTTAAAGCATAGTTTTAAATTATATTATGTGAGCTAAACATTCAAATATATATAAATATATAAACATTTCCCTTAAAGTATATATATTTTTGTGTTCCTAAATGTTACTTTCCCCTCTACAAAAAAAAAAAACTTAAATACATGTAATTTTGGCCTTGTGAAACATTTAATTGAGATACTGTAGAATTCCATTAATTCCTATGGAAGACTGCTCCTACTGGGGAGTGCCAATATGGCCGACCGGTGGCCAATACATTGCAACCGCAATCCAGGGTTTATGTACATTATTGGTTCAGACTGCTCCCTTTCCACACCCTATCCTTCATATAACAACCCTGCAGATTTAAAGGGGGCATTTCATCTAATTCTTTCCTGAGAAAGAGTATTATTGCATTCTCAGGAGTATTATTGCATTTAAGTGAGAGAGAGAAACAGATATGGCGTCAATTGTAAATTATGGGATTGTTTAAAAATCTAAAAATCAAAATGATCCTAAAAACCTTCTCTTCATTTTGTAGGATCCCCCAGAGTTGTAAACAAAGCTATTAATAACATCTTTACCTCTCTTTTCTCCACTACTAAACCACAGTACCCAAACTGTGTGTGAGAATGATGTACTTTTCACAGCTATGGCCTGGTCATTGCATGGCTCTGTTTTGGTCATATTGTGTACCCTACTATCCTTAGTGTACTATGATATCTGGGAACTACCTAGTGTGTGAAAACAGTCAGTGAAAAGATGAGTCTTACAGTACAGAGCGTTTTAAATAGCAGGCCAGTGGGTGGGGCTTCCTCTCTGTGATGTCACCGGAACTGTCCATCCTCACTGGGTGGCGTCCAATCAGTCTCTGCGGGGTTTAACCAATGAGAACACACCGAGCAAACACGACACAGGGTGCAACGGACACTGGGTGCAAAGAACACTGGGTAAAAAGCAGAGTTGGCCCACACCCCTGATGTTACAGTAACGCAGTGGAGGGAGGGATAGAGGGATTGAGGGAGAAGCAGAACGGAGGATACAGTAAGTGTCCCTCTGGTCCAGTGGCGAGAGCGAGAGCCGTAACAAGGGAGCGAGGGGCCATGGAGAGAAGGAGAGGAAGAGGAGAGAGAGAGAGAGAGAGAGAGTACTGCTAGACTAGTACTATGGTGGTTTATCTTCCTCTGTAAGGAGAGTGGTGGATTGGTTGGTCAGACAGAGAGACAGAGAAGGAAGGCAGAGTAGAGTTCCCTGTGCTCGTTAGCATGGCTAGCTCTTTAGCATGGCTAGCTGGTTAGTGTGTCCTTGTTCAGCCATCAGCTGGTCAGGTAGCTGTGCAGCTCTCTGGAGTTGATGCTCAGCACCACACCCGAATGGTTACCTAGCAACAAGGAAAGAGAATAAGTGGGTGAGACTAGTGCCGAGGGTCAGTTGGTTTTGAAAGGGAAAATCCCACATGCTTCTTTATCTTGCAACATTAAAGCACAATATCCTTGATCATCTCAAGGGTCATCAGCCAAACTCTAACTTTTAAAAAGTAACTATTTTATTAATATAAGTATTGCAATGCTTAAATTAACCTTTAATTCACAATATTGTTCTGGAGTTAGTAGCATTAAATTAAAGAAAATACTTTTGCAAATAACTAATACCTTGCGTTAGCTGCATGGGCTTGTGAGTAGTAGCAGGCTGTTCTGTTAGTAGTAGTAGGGATTAGTCCTTATAAGGGAACGGAAGGCGGGGCTACCTCCTGCGTTACCTAGAGTCTGCGAGTCCAGATCGTCGTCGATAAACTCCTCCCCCTGGATGATGTGCTGCGTGTCCTCGCTGTGATTGACAGGGCTGGTCATCTCCTGCTCCTTCTCGTTGTGCATCTGGGCATACACATTTCGGCCAGGCAGCTTTCTGAAAAATAGTGGAGGATAGGCATCCTCAGTCCTAAGCCAAGGACTGTGGGATTTGTAGTTTTGATGAGAGGTTGTGGTTGTAGTTCATGTTAATGAGTGCAGATTGAGGACTTTGTGCATCGGATGCAAAGGAAGTGCTATTGGTGGGACTCGTGAAAAGAAGACAAATCACGCACAACATCATCTACATTCTAGATTCATCAAGTACATGCATTTATGTATTCTAGTACATCTATATTGATTCAGTAATGTATTCACCTACTGTATCTTCATACATGCAGTTATGTTTTCATCTGTGGTCATGCAATGCTTCAGAGGATGACTGATTCTGATGGTTGAAGCATGGTTATTGCAACACCATAATTGGGGGTTTGATTCCCACATGGGCAACATGCAGTATATTGACTATGTCACGATAAAAGCGTATACCAAAGGACATTATTGTTTTAGCTTCAGGAGTTTTTCCTGACCACATGCTCTTGGCCAGGGATCATAAACTAGATTCAGCCGGGGGCCGACTTTTTTCTTGGGTGGATGGTCAGGGGGGCGGGAACATAATTACAAATAATTGGTCAACTGCAAAATCTTCACTATGTGTGTCTAGTGCCCAGTGAATATCTGATATATGTGAGTCAATCATACCCACCTCTTGAACTTGTAGAGGATGAAGGATCCAGTAGCGATGACGCTGATGAGGAAGATGACAGCCAGAGCCCAGACACCTGGACCTGCCACTCCACCCTGAGAACCTGCAGGGGGAACAATACACACACACACACATTATGATATGGCACATACACACAAGGATAGACGACACACATCAGATGGGAAATGAACTACACAGACACACAGGGTAGGTAACACACACATACAGTCTGCCTACACACACCTGCTATGGATGTGGCCAACTAAGACACTGAAACAAGAGTATAGCTGGCACGTCACAATAAACCCAACAGAATACATACACATCTCACTGCAAACAGTCCATTCCACTCCGCTTCGATAAACACCACACACAGTGTTTAACACACACACACACTCACATATACCACACCTCAAGGTTTAGCACAGTCTGGAAAAGAGATCTGCACGCAAACTGTGCAATAAAATATAGAGTAAGTTAAAAAGCAAATGGAATATATTAGACATCATTCGAACATATTGTCTTACCTATGCAGATATTGCAAAAATACACGATATATACAAAAGTATGTGGACATCCCTTCAAATTAGTGGATTCGGCTATTTCAGCCACACCTGTTGCTGACAGGTGTATAAAAGCCATGCAACCTCCATATACAAACATTGGCAGTAGAAAGGCCTTCCAATAAGTCAGTTCGTCAAATTTCTGCCCTGCTTTATGAAATGGGTTTCCGTGGCCGAGCAGCCATTGGACTCTGGAGCAGTGGAAACGCGTTCTCTGAAATGATGAATTGCGCTTTACCATCTGACAGTCCGACGGACAAATCTAGGTTTGGCGGATGCCAGGAGAATGCTACCTGCCCGAATGCATAGTGCCAAATGTAAAGTTTGGTGGAGGAGGAATAATGGTCTGGGGCTGTTTTCATGGTTTAGTCAAGGCCCCTTACTTCCAGTAAAGTGAAATCTTAACGCTACAGCATACAATGACATTCTAGATGATTCTGTGCTTCCAGCTTTGTGGCAACAGTTTGGGGAAGGCCTTTTCCTTGTTTCAGCATGACAATGCCCCCATTCACAAAACGAGGGCCATACAGAAATGGTTTGTCGAGATCGGTGTGGAACATCTTGACTGGCCTGCACAGAGCCCTAACCTCCACCCTATCGAACACCTTTGGGATGAATTGGAACACCAACTACGAGCCAGGCCTAATCGCTCAACATCAGTGCCCGACCTCACTAATGCTCTTGTGGCTGAATGGAAGCAAGTCCACACATCAACACTGAACAAAAATCTAAATGCAACATGTATCATGTCTGGTGAGTATTTAGGCTGTGGAAGAATTAACTTCTTAAGGTATAGGGGGCAGCATTTTCACTTTTGGATAAATAGCGTGCACAATTTCAACTTCCTACTACTCATGCCAAGAATATAGGATATGCATATTATTAGTAGGTTTGGATAGCAAACACTCTGAAGTTTCTAAAACTGTTTGAATCATGTCTGTGAGTATAACATAACTTATGTAGCAGGCAAAACCCTGAGGACTAACAGTTCAGATATTTTGTTTTTGAGGTCTCTGTCCATTGAGTTCTCATTGGCGAACTTGTTTTCAGTTCCTACCGCTTCCACTGGATGTCACCAGTCTTTGGAATTTGGATGAAGAAGTCTGGCCATCTAGGAACTGCGTAACACTGTTGAGAGTTGCGCAAGACTTGAAAAGTAGCTTGGTTTGTTGTGTTCCTGTATTAAACACAGATAGACCCGTCTTCAATTTGATCGATTATTAACGTTTAAAAATACCTCAAGTTGACTGATGGTAGGGGACGCCATGTGCGACTGACGTGTTTTCCGTTTGCTCCCGTGGTATTCTTAAAGTTTATGTGAATTTAGCAGCAGAACCGTATTTATTTTCAAATATTAATTTGGTGATCCCTTTCCGTAAAAACCAAGACTACTTTGCTTCCGAATGTCAGCATGTCGACCAAGCATAAGGCCAAAAGCATGACTTTGAGAAAACCCGGCCTACAAGACCCGCTCTCATCACCGCCCTCTCCTGAGTCTGAGGGCCCGGGGACGCACACTTTACCCGGGGGTGCGGCTTGGCCCGGCGGCGCTGAAATGAACATTCTCGAGGCCATCAAACTACTATGCTCTGAGATAGTTGAAATGAAAACACAGGTGGTTGCTACGATTGAGGCCAGAATACAGGAGGTTTCTGATACTTTAAAAGCAGATTTAACCATCCTGCGGAACGAGACTGTGCCAGCAATCACATTACTCAAAACAACAACTGCGTCACACACTACGACGATTGCAGCACTGGAGACCTCCGCTACTAATGTCTCCGATTTAACTACATCCCTGGAGGCTGAAGTTAAACACCTAGCTGCGGATTTGAAAAAGGTGAAGGAGAGCTGTGTGAGTCTAGAGGGATTCTCTCGCCGCAATAATCTGAGACTTGCATCGGTCCCAGAGTCCGTGGAAATGCATCGCGCCACGGATTTAGTTTCAGGGCTGCTGAAGGATGTTCTTGCCTTAGATGAAAAGCCCCTGATTGATCGAGCCCACCGGTCGCTGCGCCCAAAGCCCCGGGATGGGGAGAGGCCCCGTGACATAATTCTTCGAGTGCACTTTTTTCATGAGAAGATGGAGATCCTCCGACGAGCCCGCAATACCACTCTGAGCATTCAAGGACTCTCCCACTGTTTCCAGGCAGCGCGCAGCTTTCAGACAGGCCAAACGAGTACTTCGGGACCATCCAAGTGTGAAGTATGGACTGCGATTCCCGGCCCGTTTATGGATATCTCATGAGGGTAAAGACTACACATTTGAATCTCCGGATGAGGCTATGGCTCACATTCAACGTCACATCAAGAAGTCTTGAACATGCTCACAATTCAGCAACTGTTGCTTGCGAACTGTGGATAGTAAGTAACCCACCTGTGGTAAAATTATGTTTAGATATAACAGGCTAGTCTTGTATAGTTGGCGAAACCATTCAGGCTTATTTGATGTGATCTAATGTTTTGATCATCTAGTGTGCGTGCCTTATCTCGCTCACCTATTTAGTTTGTTTACACATTGTCTCGGTGACTCAAAATATTTTTGGTTATTTGTTTACTGCATCCGTTTGCATTGACCCAGTAAACAGTAAATGTCTCCCGAGGCTACACAGTTTTTGGGGCCTCACTTTAATTTTAAAGGTTTTGAGCGTCATTTATGCCCAGCAAACGCACACATAGTTTTTTGGTATTGGTTGTAAGCTGTCTCAGCGTCAACTAGACTACTATTATAATTACTATTATTTTTGATTGTCTTACTACGATTTCCTTACTTCAAATTAGATTTTTGGCTGAGAGCCTTTATACATTTGATTTATTTTCTCTCTCAATGCCGGTTATAAGACTGGGAATACAATTATATACATCTACAGGTGGTGCTTTTGTCATTCCGTTTGCACAAGGGATTCGCCTTTTTTTTATTTGAAAAAAAAAACATACAAATCTTTATTTTTGCTGCTTGATCCACTAACAAAACGCGACTTTAAAGAGCGGGACTGTGGGTTTAGGTTTAAGACCGCACTCTCACAGACATACAGTGTGAAGAGAACATGTTCTATTTAGGCTTGAACCTCGTTTGGGGAGGTATTGTCTGGGATGGGGGGAGGGGGTGGGGGGGCAGGTTGAATTGTTCAGTTCTAATGTTGTCATTCTGTCTTTTTAGTTTTTTTTCTGTACTTTTTCCAAACATTTACCACCGTACATTATTACTCTGAGACAAGTTATTCTGGGGGTTTTGGGCGCTCATTGCTTTTCCATTCTATGCTCTAATGACAGGGTTGAATAATGGGAATGCCCAGAGGGGCCGAAATAATGCGATCAAGTACATTTCTTGGAATACCAAAGGGGTTAACAACCCGGTGAAGCGTAAGAGGGTGTTGACACACTTAAAGGGTTTGAATGCAAATATTGCATTTCTACAAGAGACTCACTTGAGGACTGGTGAGCATTTTAGGATGCGTAAGGACTGGGTTGGTCAAGTGTTCCACTCAAACTTTCATAGTAAATCAAGAGGTGCTGCTATTCTGGTTGATAAAGCTACTCCCTTTGTAGCTTCTGAGGTTATTGCTGATCCTAAGGGACGATACGTCATAGTAATCGGTGAACTGTTTTCTACCCCTCTTGTTTAGGCTAGTGTTTATGCTCCCAATTGGGATGACACAAGTTTCATTTCTTCCTTTCTGTCTGCTATTCCCAATTTAGATTCTCATTTGTTGATTTTAGGGGGGGATTTCAACTGTAAAATGTCCCCAGTTCTTGACAAGTCCTCACAAACAAATACAGGCCCATCTAAATGTGCCCTACTTATTCAATCCTTTCTTCAGAAATATGCCATGTTTGAGGCCTGGTGTTTCCTACATCCTACAGATATTCAGTATTCAGTATTCCTTTTATTCTCATGTTCATCAAACATACTCCCGGATTGATTACTTCTTTTTGGACAAAAAACTTCTGCCTAACCTTCGGCAGTGTACCTACGAGAGTATTGTTATCTCTGACCATTCACCATTAGACTAGAGTTTCCCCAGCGACCTCCTATGTGTTATCAATGGCGTCTCAACCCCATCAGATAAGGAGTTTGTCAATTTCATTTCTTCTGAAATCACCTTATTCCTAGAAACTAATTCAACACCAGGTATGTCCTGCTCTACCATATGGGAGTCTCTCAAAGCATACCTACGTGGCCAAATTATTTCTTATACAGCCAACCAAAACAGAGTTCACTCCCAGCGACTTCGGGACCTGAGCGAGTCCATAGCCACATTGGATGAGAAGTATGCTACGGATCCTTCCTCTGATCTGCATAAAGAGCGCCAACTACTCCAATCTGAATTTGATGAGCTTTCTACCAGGCAAGCTGAACAGTTACTCTTGCGAGCTCGATACAAAGTCTATGAACAAGGCGACAAGGCCAGTAAACTTCTTGCGCATCAGATCCGTAAATCTGAGGCCTCACGTTTAATCCCACAAATAAGGACCCCGTCTGGTGCCACCACAGTTATCCATAAAGAGATCAATGATCAATTTAAACAATTTTACTCTGCGCTATACACCTCTGAATCCCCTCAAGACCCTTTGCTGATTGACTCCTTCTTTAATGCCTTGAATATGCCTTCAATTGATACAGACTCCCATGACTATCTAGAAGAAGAATTTACGCTTGAGGAGATTGCAACAGCAGTGTCCGCAATGAAAAGTGGTAAATCACCGGGTCCGGACGGTTTTCCAACCGAATTTTACAGGACGTTTTCTGGTCTGCTTTGCCCATTCTTGTCTCGACTATTTGCAGAGTGCCTTAATACTTCAAAGCTACCGCCTAGTCTTTATCAGGCTTCAATTTCATTACTACTAAAGAAAAACAAAGACCCCCTGGAATGTGGATCCTATCGCCCAATCTCGCTTTTAAACTGTGATTACAAAATCCTAGCTCAGCTTTTAGCCATCCGTATGGAAGGCTCGCTGCACCAAGTAATACACTCTGACCAGACTGGCTTTGTGAGAAATAGGCATTTATTTTTCAATATTAGGCGCCTTATGAATATACTGTACTCCCCAGCGTCGGAGGACCCGGGGGTGGTGGTCTCACTTGATCCCGAAAAAGCGTTGAGTGGGATTACCTAACAGCTGCCCTTTATAGATTTGGCTTTGGCCCAAAATTCATTGCGTGGATAAAGATTCTTTATTTTTCCCCCATGGCTTCGGTACGGACTAATAACTTGTCCTCTGACTATTTTCCCTTGCACTGCGGATCCAGACAGGGTTGCCCATTCTCCCCCTTGTTGTTTGCTTTGGCACTCGAACCTCTCGCCATTGCACTACGCTCTAATGATGCCATTCAAGGCATAATCAGGGCGGGCTGGGAGCAGAAAGTCTCGCTATATGCTGACGACCTCCTTTTGTTTATCTCCAACCCTGATACCTCATTGCCACGTGCCCTATCTGTTCTTAAAAAGTTAGGATCAATCTCAGGGTACAAGCTGAATCTAGGCAAGAGTGAGCTTTTTCCGGTAAACAAGGCTGCTTTAAAGTGCTCTTTTACAAGTTCTCAGTTTAGGATTGTCCGGGATCAATTCACTTGGGAGTAAAAGTGACAAGGAAATATTCAAATTTGTTTCAGGAAAACTTTGTTGCTCTAGCAGACAGATTGAAACAATCTTTTACTTTTTGGAATTCGCTACCCCTTTCTCTTATCGGAAGGAATAATGTCATTAAAATGAATGTGTTGCCCAAATTTTTATATTTATTTCAATGTTTACCCATTTTTATTCCAAAATCTTTTTTTATTTCACTGGATCAAACATTCATGCATTTTATTTGGGATGGCAAGGTACCACGGATTGGTAGAAAACTTTTACAGAAGCCTAGGTCATTGGGGGGTTTAGCTCTACCAAATTTTCAGACATACTACTGGGCTGTGAATTTCAGAGCCATTCTGTACTGGCTGCAGACTGATCCTACTGGCCCTAGACCACCCTGGGTCCAGATGGAGTCTGAATCGTGTAAACCTGCAGCACTTTCCTCTGTGCTGTGCTCGTCTCTCCCAGTGTCCCTAGGCAAAAGGTGTGTCAACCCAATTGTAAAGCAGTCTCTTAAAATGTGGCATCAGTTCCATTTAGCCTTTAGCCTCCGAGGGTTTTCTCTATCAGGCCCAATCAATCAGAACATTTTATTTCCTCCATCTTTGAATGATGGGGCTTTTGGCATTTGGCACTCACTAGGCCTCTCCTCGCTAGCCCAATTATTATTTGATGATATATTTGCCCCTTTTTCTCAGCTGCAGGAAAAGTTCAATCTCTCCCAATTCCACTTTTTCCGTTATCTCCAGACTAGAAACTTTGTCAGAGCTAACACACCTGGATTTCCCAATAGGCCTGCGAATACAGCTATAGAGAGCATCTTGGAGCTGAACAAGCTTCCTAGGGGCGCAATTTCAGATGTATATGCAATCATTCATGACTTACAGAACCCTTCTTTGGTGCCTTTAAAGACTCGATGGGAAAAGGATTTGGGGTAGGAACTTGGGGAAGACGCCTGGGAATCTGTGCTGCACAGGGTGCACTCGTCCTCTTTTAGCACTAGACACAGCCTCATTCAATTCAAGGTGGTTCACCGTATCCACTGGTCGGGGGCCAAACTTGGAAGAATATTCTCAGATTTTGATCCTACCTGTGTCAGATGTAAAGTGGAACCAGCCACACTGTTGCATATGTTTTGGGGCTGTCATAAACTGTCAGGTTTCTGGGAATTCATATTTAAATGTTTCTCTGATATATATGACACTGTTATAGATCCGTCTCCCCTTACAGCCCTTTTTGGAGTACTGCCCATGGGTACCCCCCCTATCAAGAATCCAGTCGGACACTGTTGCTTATACAACTCTTTTAGCTAGACGGCTAATACTACAGAACTGGAAGATGGCAGCTCCCCCATCTTATAAATATTGGGTGAGGGATGTGTTGTGCTCTCTGAAACTAGAAAAAATTCAATTCACGTGGGAACCCCAAACTGTTTGATGAGGCTTGGGCTCCATTCCGGTCTTACTTTAAACAGTCCATCCTCATTCCAATTAATACTAAATAAGTCAGTCAGTTAAGAACAAATTCTTATTTACAATGACAGCCTAGGAACAGTGGGTTTAACTGCCTGTTCAGGGGCAGAACTACAGATTTGTACCTTGTCAGCTTGGGGATTTGAACTTGCAACCTTCCGGTTACTAGTCCAACACTCTAACCACTAGGCTACCCTGCCGCCCTGGGTTGGAGGAGCTTCTCTCATGTGTTTTTGCTCTCCTGTGTTTTTGCTGGGGAGAGCATTAAGGTCCATGTGCTTATTGATTGTGATCCGCAGATGCCTTGTTCATCTTGCCCGGGCAGAGACTGAAGTGTGAGCTTGTTTTTCCCAGTTATTTTTACATTTTGTTCACGCCTACATGAATAATCATTCTATTTATTTAATTTTTTTACATTGTAAAGCATTGTAAACTTTTTTTTGATCCAGTGGATGGTCGGTCTGTGGCCATGACTCTCTGTGAGTGGTTGCATTTCTCCACCCTTATCCCTTGACTGTTTACAGGAACAATGGTGAGGTGTTTGCTCTGTCCCTGTACTATAGATTGCCCTTTAACCTCTGTAGCCTTCTGCCTGGTGTGTTTAACTTGTCTAAATTATGGGATCTTTAAAGCCATTTTTTTATTTGTATTTGTATTTTTTTCTAGTTGAGTATATTATTTATATTGCTTTGTCTTGTCTGTGTGTGTGTAAAACTTAATAAACAGAGTTTTTAAAAAATATACAAAAAATATTTAAAAAATACCTAAAGTTGTAATACAAAAGTAGTTTGAAATATTTTGGCAAAGTTTATAGGCAACTTCTGAAATATTTTGTAGTGACGTTGCGCATTTTGGAAGCAGTTTTTTTCTGGATCAAACAGGCCAAATAAATTGACATTTTGGATATATATGGACGGAATTAATCGAACAAAAGGACCAATTGTGATGTTTATGGGACATATTGGAGTGCCAACAAAAGAAGCTCGTCAAAGGTAAGGCATGTATATTTTATTTCTGCATTTTGTGAAGCGCCTGCAGGGTTGAAATATGCTACCCTCTTTGTTTACTGTTGTGCTACCATCAGATAATAGCTTCTTATGCTTTCGCCGAAAAGCCTTTTTTTTTTTAAATCTGTTTGGCTGGATTCACAACGAGTGTAGCTTTAATTGAGTATCTTACATGTGTGATTTAATGAAAGTTTGGTTTTTATATATTTTTGCCCAAGTGAGACGCAAGCGTCCCCTATACCATAAGAAGTTAAGACATTTTCACCTTCCAGGAATTGTGTACAGATCCTTGTGACATGGGCTCGTGCATTATCATGCTGAAACATGACGTGATGGCGGCGGACGAATGGCACGACTATTGTCACATCCCGATCTGTTTCACCTGTCTTTGTGCTGTTCTCCACCCCCAACCAGGTGTCTCCCATCTCCCCTCATTATCCCCTGCTTATTTATACTGGCCTATTCTGTTTGTCTTTTGCTAGTTTGTCTTGTCCTGTGTTCCCGTCTTCCCAGTTCTGACCTTACTGCCTGTCCTGACCTTGATCATGCCTGCCGTCCTGTACCTGCCTGACTCTAATTTGGATTACAACTTTTTGTCTACTACCAAGGAGCCACCATTGGAAGACACAAGGAGTTACTGCAAAGCCTTATGGAGGGACTCCATACCCTGGCAGAACGCCATGACCATGCATTCAATATATTCTGCAGATACCCTACTTGGCAGCAAGCCACAACAGTAATTCCCCAGACTCTCAGCAACCCCGCCAGCAGCAACGCTTCTTCCCAGCCTACCCCAGTGTCCCGAGAACCTCGCTTACCTTCTCCGGAGTGCTACGCTGGAGATTCTGGAACCTGCCGGGCTTTTCTTGCCCAGTGCTCCCTCATATTCGAGCTGCAGCCTTCTTCTTTCCCCTCGGACCACTCGAAGATTAGCATACCTCATAAAGCTGATGTCCAAGAGGGCACTTGCCTGGGCTACGGCAGTGTGGGAGTCCACTGTTTGCCTCAGTCTTGAGGAGTTTGTGGCGGAGGTACGAAAAGTGTTTGATTCTCCGTTGTCTGGGAGAGAGGCTGCTCGTAAGCTGCTCCAACTACGTCAAGACTCACGTAGTGTGGTAGACTATGCGGTGGATTTTCACACGTTGGTAGCTGAGAGTGCCTGGAACCCGGAAACCCTTTTCGACACATTGCTTCACGTATTATCGGAGGGGGTTAGAGCAAGTTCGCAGCCCAGGAGCGTCCCATGGACCTCGACTCCCTCATCGCCTTGACCTTACGGATCGATGGGCGGCTACGGGAATGTAGGAGGGAGAGGAGATTTGTTCCCGATCACACTCGCTCATCCACTGCTCCCACCTCGCCTCCGCGGAAGTTCCCGACGTCCACCTTACCGAGAGAATCCGAGGTCACCCGAGTGCCCGAATCATTGAGGGCGGTTGACTCACCTCCTCCAGAGACCAAGCTACTGTGAAGGGCTAAATTGTCTCCGGATGAACATTTACTCAGGTTGAGCACCAGGATCTGTATGTATTGAGGGACTACAGGACATTATATTTCCACCTGTCCATTAAAAAGACCAGGCTCACCAGTAGGTATGCATACTCTGGTGAGCCATACAGGGATTTTCCAATCTCCCCTTACTCATACCCCTTCCATGCCACTCTGTTGTGGGTTGACCAGGCCAAATCTTTCCGGGTGCTCATTGACTCTAGGGCTGACGAGAACTTTATCGAAGCTATCTTGGTGTCGGAGCTGGGAATCTCCACTCAACCCCTCTCCATTCCCATGGACGTCAGAGTGCTGGATGGGCTCTCTATTGGTAATACGGTTCCTATCAACCTACAAGTATCAGGAAATCACAGTAAGTGTATGTAGTTCCTGCTCATAGAATCTCCCTATGTACCCGTGGTTTTGGGGTATTCATGGCTCCAGAAGCACCATCCCATGACTGACTGGGCTTCTGGTTCTATCGTGGGTTGGACCCCGTCCTGCCATGTGAAGTGTCATAAGTCAGCACAGCCTGCCCCAGGACATCTGCACCCCTGCGCTTTTCTCTCTCATCATCTTACCCATGTTGAGAGGAACTATGATGTGGGAAATCGAGAACTCCTCGCCGTCAAGATGGAGGAGTGGAGGCACTGGTTGGAGCGGAACACCCAATCTTGGTGTGGACTGACCATAAGAGCCTTTCACTCCTACCGCCCGGGGTCCAAGAATGTGAAGCCTGACACACGCTCACATTTGTATAGCCCCTGCTGCTACTCACTCTGACCCTGAGACCATCCTCCCTACCTCCTGCCTAGTGGCTGCACTCGTCAAGGGCTATAGAGAGCCTGGTCCTTAAGGCGCAGCATTCTCAACTGTCCGGCTAACTGGATGTTTGTCCCAAACTCTGCCCGTTCCCCGGTCCTGGAATGGGCACATTCCTCGAGACTGACCTGCCATCCAGATTCCAGTCAGACCCTGGCTTTCATCCAACGACACTTTTGTTGGCCTTTCATGGTTCCTGAAGTCTCCTCATCCGTCGCCGCCTGCTTTGTGTGTGCACAAAATAACACTCCGCGGCAAGCTCCGGCTGGCCTTCTTCAACCACTCCCTGTTACTCACCGCCCCTGGTCCCATATATCCGTGGACTTTGTTACTGGTCTTCCTCTGGCAGATAGCAACACAACCAATCCACCACTGTCTGGATTGTGTTCTAAAGCCGCCCATTTCATTCCCCTTCCTAAGTTACCCTCAGTCAAGGAGACGGCTCAGATCATGGTGCAGCACGTCTTCCGGATCCATGGATTTCGGTCAACATGGTCTCCGATCGTGGTCCTCAGTTCACGTCCGCTGGAAGACATTCTTCACCCTCATTGGGCAGTCGGCTTCTGGTTTTCACCCCCAATCTAAGTGCCAGTCGGAGCAAGCCAATCAGGACCTGGAGATGGCTCTTTGTTGCCTCGTCTCCGCCAACCCCACCACCTGGAGCCAGCAACTCATGTGGGTGGAATATGCCTGTAACACCGTCCCCTGCTCGGCCACTGGTCTCTCGCCTTTCAAGTGTTCCTTGGGATATCAGCCCCGACGCTTCCCTGAGCAAGAGGACGAAGTCAGCATACCCTCTGCCCAGATGTTCGTCCGCCGCTGTCTCCGTGCCTAGAAGAAAGCCCGGGCCGCTCTTCTGAAGACCACATCCAGGTATCGGCGACAGGCGGATTACCGATGGGCCCCTGCTCCCCGCTATCGGCTCAGGCAGAAGGCATGGCTTTCCACTCAGGACCTGCCCCTCCAGGTGGAGTCCCGTAAACTTTCCCCCCATTTCATCGGCCCTTTCCCCATCTCTAAAATCCTTAGCCCCTCTGCTGTTTGTCTTCTGTTGCCCCGCAACCTCCGTATACAAATAAAATACTATTTGTCACATGCTCCGAATACAACAGGTGTAGACCTTACCGTGAAATACTTACTTACAATCCCATAACCAAAAATGCAGTTCAAGAAATAGTTAAGAAAATATTTACTAAATAAACTAAAGAAAAAATAGTAAAATAAAAATGTAACACAATAAAACAGGGCAATATACAGGGTGTACCAGTACCGAGTAAATGTGCGGAAGTACAGGTTAGTCAAGTTATTTTGTACATGTAGGTAGGGGTAAAGTGACACTGCATAGATAATAAACAGCGAGCAGCAGCAGTGTAAAAACAAAGGGAGGGGGGGGGGGGGGGGGTGTCAATGTAAATAGTCTGGGGGGGTGTCAATGTAAATAGTCTGGGTGGCCATCTGATTAATTGTTAAGCAATTATGGCTTGGGGGTAGAAGCTATTAAGGAGCCTTTTGGTCCTAGACTTGGCGCTCTGGTACTGCTTGCCTTGCGGTAGCAGAGAGAACAGTCTATGACTTGGGACTTGGGTGACTGGAGCCTTCCTCTGACACCACATAGTATATAGGTACTGGATGGTAGGAAGCTTGGCCCCAGTGATGTACTGGGCCATAAGCACTACCCTCTGTAGCGCCTTACGGTCAGATGTTGAGCAGTTGTGAACCTCCACACCCCCTCTAACCGGCTGAAAATTGCGAAAATGGTTTTCAGTACGGTCCTTTACCACTTCTACCGTGAGACCGGAGTCCGAGCCAGCAACCTGTACACAGCATCCAGAAGCTATCAACTGCCTTTTCTCTCATTGCTTTTTTTCTCAGGAATGTGACATGGGTCCATGTGCAGTGAGCATGAAGAGAGATCCAGTCCAAACTTCTCTCATGCTGCTAGTGTACTGGTAGGAAAATGGACAAAGACATAATGGACTGTAAGGTGAGAGACATTATCAAGGGTCATTCACGTAATTCATTTAGGCTTATCCAAAATGGTTTATTTTGGGGTATTAGGTTGATTGTGGAGGTCTGCACACTGCGACATTTATTGTAATTTAGACCAAGAATGCATTGAGATACCAATCTGTCATTACATCAAATGATGAGAAAAGTGAAATGCTAGAAAAATAATGTCAATGTAAAAGTACATTCTGCGAGTGTCGGTGTGTGCTAAGTTGAGGGTCTTAAATTAAAGTGATCGAACCAACGTGAAGCACTAAGGACTGCAATTCTAAATTTGGGTTAAAATGTGAGGAGAGCCACAAGATTGTAGCTTGGGCTAACCATGCCCCAATCTCATTCTTAGCAAGGTTGGTGTGAAACTATTATAACATGTGTTCTCTTTCCTGTTAAATGTTATTAAAATGCTGTAAGGCAATCTGTGCCTCTCTGGCTGACAAGATTTCAGCAGCTATCATGTTTTCTGCTCCTCCAGAAGATGGTGAAACTAAATGAGCTCCTCCTCCTCCTCTAATGAGCTCCTCTGCTCCCATTTCCCCCTGTAGATACAGAGGATGAGTACTGATTGAAGGTTGTTTTCTTTTAACAAGTTGAGGGTAAGGCCATCTATACCCTTAACCTGTTCACATCATGTGGAACAATGAGCTGATGAGCAAGCACCAACCTTTTGAAGGTCTTAACAGAATTGCTAAACAACTGGGTTTTATATGTTGACTAGGTTGATGTCCCAGGGACAGTTAGTTAAAAACTTTTGCCAATGCAACCCGATTGTGGTAAGAAATATTGAAACAATGGTTAACATTGAGAGATTTATTCACCTATGAATCTACAGATGTCTTGGTATGTGTGTATTTTTGATACTAACTTCCATTAATAAAGCATAACCTTTATTATGATTATAGTATTATCATGCTAAGTGGATTGTACAACCCAGAATGAAGGGTTTGAAATGAGGAAGTGTCTGTTTTTTCTCTCCCTGTGTTGATTTCCCTTACTTTAATAGGAGTATAGAATATTTTGATATAAAAGCTCAAATCTAAATGCTTACATTAAAATGTAATGATCATTATCACACAAGTGATAAGAGGATGGATGTAATGGAATTTAAATGTTTGTGCTTTTCTTATAACTCATTTATATGTTCTACTCATGTGTTGTTCTATAAACCAATTTCTGTATTCATGCAAGTGGCTGACAGTACAACTCAGTAGCTGCCATTTGGCAGTATGCCCAGACCTTGTTTTGAGAACGAACGAAAGATACCATCATTTGCAAATAAATTTTTAAAAAATCCTACAATGTGATTTTCTGGATTTTTTTTTCTCATTTTGTCTGTCATAGTTGAAGTGTACCTATGATGAAAATTACAGGCCTCATCTTTTTAAGTGGGAGAACTTACACAATTGGTGGCTGACTAAATACTTTTTTGCCCCACTGTATATGTAAATATAACTTGTCTGTGTATAGCCATATATAAAGACAACTGCTGGGACTGCCCCAGCAGAGCTTCTGACCGACATTCACTATGGTGCATTAAGTTTGTTGGAACCTCTCCAGCGAGCCGACAAATAAACAATGATTCATTCAAGATTGACTTTGAGTGTCCCTGTGTAAGAATTTCCAGGATAACGTCTTGCTGACATCGGCTGCCGAGAGTGTGATCACACAGTCGTCCGGAATGGCTGGTGTTCTCCGATCTCCCCTCATTATCCCTTGTATTTATACCTGCTTATTCTGTTTGTCTGTTGCCAGTTCGTCGTGTCCCATCAAGTCCTACCAGCGTGTTCCCGTGTTTCCTGTGCTCTAGTTTGTTTTTCCTAGTCTTCCCATTTCTGACCTTTCTCCCTGTCCTGACCTTGATGCTGCCTGACGTCCTGAACCTGCCTGACTGATTTGGATTATGACTCTTGGCCTGCCTTGACTTACTTTTTACCTGACCCTTGTTCTATAAGGAACACTGAGACTCGTGCTATCCGCCTCCTGTGTCTGCATCTGGGTCTTAGCCTGAGCCTTGATAACAATTGGTCCCAGGATCTCGTCACGGCATCTCTGTGCATTCAAAGTGCCATTGATAAAAAATGCAATTATGTTCGTTGTGAGTAGCTTATGCCTGTCCATACCATAACCCCACCGCCATCATGGGGCACTCTGTTCACAAAGTTGACATCAGCAAACCGCTCGCCCATACGATGCCACACAAGCGGTCTGAAGTTGTGAGGTTCGGTTGACGTACTGCCAAAACTGCTGCTCTAAAATGACATTGGAGGCGGCTTATGAGATGAAATGTTCGATGTGCAGGTGTCCACATACTTTTCGTCATGTAGTGTATCTAACAGTTTAGCAATTTAGTAGGTAAGAAATTAGGGAAATAACACTGAAAGCAGAGCAGAGAGAAGGTAACAAAAACAGAAGCCCAATCAGATTTAAGGAGATCAAAAGGAAATAGACTCCTTTTGAGAAAGCAGGAAGGAAAGCTAATACAAGATTGTGTGGGGCGACTAACGCACCGATCTCCGTCGCTCTCGGGGACGAGTCATTAGCTACTAGTCCTTTGAAATAGATTGATTAAAAACTAAATTATCGATTCAAAGTCAACATTACACCAAATAATATTGGAGAACATATCTATTATAAAATCATATTTACAACATCACAAGGACATGGTTACAGTAATGGGAATGGTTACCTGCGTTAGGATCAGCTAAGGTCACCAACACCTGTAGACCTCCTCGTACGATGAAGCTAACGTTGTTCTCACTGAAGGCCTGCTTAATGGCAGGGATACGCTGTGTTAAAAAATGTAAAACACAACCATAAAATTCACACAATTCAATTTCTACCAATATGAATGAGTCCAACAATGCCAATGAGTTAGGTAGTGTGTCTGTTTGATAGTGTACCTTATCCACAAATACACTCCTCTTAGCAGGCTTGCTCTCTGGTGGGAGAATGTACAGCTCGGCTGTGGTGGGCAGGCCCGGCTTCACCATGGTTACCAGGGACTCCTGGGGGACACCTGTGATCTGGGGGTCAAAGGTCATGGTCAGAAACGACATCTTCAACTTATGGGACATGAGCATTTTTTTTGTTGATTCAGGTAGTCCCTCCATCGCCAAATGTTTTCTCCCATTTCATAACTATACTGAACGTGCCTGTCATGTCTATATCAAATAGAATAATTTAACCAAAACATATTGAGGCCAATGCAGATGCTATCATTATGTATCCTAAGGAATAGACTGGTCCTGTTATGTTATAGCATCAGGTCATGTATGAGGTGAGTACAGTAGACCCACCTTGGCCAGAATCCTGGTGACCACCTGACCCACGTCCTCCCTCCACTCTGGAATGTTGGGGTTGAGGAGGTCCAGGTTACTGCTGAAGGCCAGAGGGATGACCTGGAAAAGGTCTGGGATTGGACAGAACACACAGGAAGTTGGCAGCCATTTTGGGTTACGGCAATCAGATTAAAAAAAATGCAATTTTAATTATACCCTATCCATTTCTATCATTAAGATGATTTAGAAAAAGTGAACAGTTCCTCACAATCCTACATTCACTTCTTCTGCAGTATGTTTATTCTGTACCATCAGGTCTCTAGGGGTAAGATAATACAGTACTGTTCTGCTCAGTTAGCATTCTCTCATGAATAAATTAAACTCATCTAGATTTGTTAAGATGACATCATTATCCGTGACACAGTTACACAACAGCAAAACATGAGGTCATGGAAAACACCAGGGACACAGTTACACAACAGCAACACATGAGGTCATGGAAAACACCAGGGACACAGTTACACAACAGCAACACATGAGGTCATGGAAAACACCAGGGACACAGTTACACAACAGCAACACATGAGGTCATAGAGAGACACAGAGACACAACCAAACAACTAGAGCTATATCATCTAGAATAAAACTATTGCCTCATACCATAACATCATAAATAGTTGATGTACAGCACACAAATAACGTCATATATAAGTACTCATCAGCCCTGCAATGTCCCCTCTCTTTTACCGTAGATGCGGACTGTCTTGGTGTCCTGCACCATGGAGCGTCCATTAGAGGCCTGGACAGTGACAGACACCTCTCCTTCCGCAGGGAACCGCGTTATCAGACTATTCTCCAGGGACAGCTTGGGCTGCATGGAGACACACAGTGAATGTATTCATTCATCATTTCCCCAAATCATTTATAAACTCTCAACATTAGCTTTAGCACTGTTAGCATCACAAAAAGACAGTGGTTGCATATGGCTCAGATCACCTTTTGAACATTAGTTTCCATAAATCTGCATTTAAAGTGTATTACCTGTGGGTTGTGTGTGTGTCAGTATGAATTAACGGTCGGTTGTGTTTGTGCGTGTGTGTCAGTGTCAGTGTCAGAGGAAGCTGGTGGGAGGAGCTATAGGAGGAAGGGCTCACGGTAATGGCTGGGTTGGATTGATGGAACGGAGTCAAACATGTGGCTTCCATGTGTTTGATGTGTTTGGTTATTCCATTCCAGCCATTACAATGAGCTCATCCCACCAGCCTCCTCTGGTCAGTATACATTACCTGTAGGTTGTCTCCTATCCACCAGTAGAAGACAGTCAGGTTGGCCTCTGAAGGAAGCACCACAGCTGTCAGGTTGACTTCCTGGTTAACCCCGGCAATGGGAACTACTTCCAGGTGAACTTCCTGTAGAGGGGCTGTGACCTGGATGTACATGGTGGCCTGGTCGTGTCCGGCCATGTTCTCGGCCTTGACAGTGACACGGTAGACCCCCAGCTGTTCGTAGCGGTGCTGGATGGGCTCGTCTGTCACTGTCAGGTTCTGGTAGATGGCCCTCACCCCGTCACCCAGGTCCACCTGGTATTTAGTGTTGCTGGTGTCACCCTGAGTGAGGGAGGAGGTACAGGAGGAGAACGTCACTGAATTGGGCTGATAAAAGGGATAAAAACGAATGCTCTATTTTTCGCGTCAAACTCATTCCACGGAGGGCCGAGTGTCTGCAAGTTTCTGCTGGACTTGATTGATGAATTAATGTCACTGACTAGTAAAGAACTCTCTTCACCTGGGTGTCGAGGCCTTAATTGAAATATATATACTACGAATGTAGTTTGAGGTAATAGCGAAGTAACTTTGTTCAACTCTGAGTTCAAGTTGAGATAACCAGTACCACGAGAGTGCCTCACCTTCTAGCCAGGTACATTTCTATGGCAACGAACCTTTCAGACTTAACCTGCTCCAGTGCAGGCCAACTCAGAGTTAACCTGAATTGAGTGTCTGAACTGCAAGTTGAGGACCAATGAAATCAGATTCCCTCCCTCTCGCAAAAAAGATTGCTTCATCATCCACTTCATTTGAGGAAGACAACTCAAAAAACATTTTATTAATATTATGGATTTTAAACATTTATGTACATATAAGTGTCTTATATCGTCTGAAAGCTTAAACTCTTGTTAATATAACAACACTTTCCGGTTTACAGTAGCTATTACAGTGAAAACATGCCATCCGATTGTTTGAGGACGGCACCCCACATCAAAATATTTTTCCACCGACATAGGTTTCATAAATTCACAAATAACGATATATTCACTTACTTTTTGAAAATCTTCCTCTGATTTGTCATCCAAACGGTCCCAGCTATAACATGTAGTGTTGTTTTATTAGATAAAATCCTTCTTTATGTCCCTAAAAGTCTGTTTAGTTGGCGCCATCAATTTAAGTAATCCACTCGTTCAACGTGCAGAGAAAGGAATCCAAAAATCTACCCCTAAACTTTGCTTCAACAAGTCAAAATACGTTTCTATTTACTCCTCAGATACCCTAAAATGTAACCAAACTATAATATTTTTTACGGAAAGAAGTATGTTCAATAGGAAACCGATTTTAGCAGGTGTGTAATGTCTCCGTAGCGCGCGCCAACACGAATTTCCAAGACTGTGTCCTTCTGCTAAAACGGATATTTCTTATTCTTTTTGGAAGTTACAAGCCTGAAACCTTGAACATAGACTGATGACACACAGTGGAAGCCATAGGAATTGCATCCAGAGAGCAAATTGTCAATATGACCTTACTCTTGCATTTCTAAGGGGATGGTCTCTCTCTCAAAAAGAAAAGATTCTGGTTGGTTTTTCTTTGGATTTTCTCCTACCATATCTATTGTGTTATATTATCCTACATTATTTTAACATTTCTACAAACTGCAAAGTGTTTTCTTTCCAATGGTACCAATTCTATGCATATCCTGGCTTCGGGGCCTGAGCTACAGGCAGTTTACTTTGGGTACGTCATTCAGACAGGAAGTGGAGAAAAAAGGGGCCTAGCCCTAAGAGGTCTTAATGCACGAGTACCTTTTTTCCCACACCTATCAAACAAATTATTTGATTAAGTCATAAAAAAGTTTGGCTGTGTGTGAGGTTTGAAATGCATTTGTCATTACCAAATGTGTAATGTGGTCGGTATTACTACTGTTTTAATAACCACACCAAAGTCATAAAATAAAGACGGCACTAAAAGTCTATTTCACACAATATCCTGATGAATTTGCAAGATAACTTTTTATTTCATTTTGATTTCAGCACAAATACAACAAAAAAATGGCACTGACTTGCGCATGGATTGATGTTTCAGCATTGTCTCAATGAAGAGTTTGGCGATTGACTACCCTCGTGCGACGTGCAAGCGCAGTTACAAGCCTGATAGAGTTAGCGGGAGGCAATATTCACCCTTGTAGTTTGGATTGAAGCCGGAGCTAGAATGTGGAGCTAACTGAAGCTGGCGAGCTTTAGAAAAACCTGAGTAGGACTAGCTTGCTTTGTAGTATGACCCCCTTGCTGACATTAGGCCCTCTATGGAATGAGTTTGACACTGCTCTATTTCAACAAGTGTATTTGGTAGGTTGCAGTTATAACTTCTGTCTCATAGGAGTCGTACGTGAGTCGTCTTGAACTTGCATTCGGAAAACAGGGGTTATTTCTTAGCTAGCTATTATCACAATCACACAGGCAAAGACACAAAAACACACACATTTACTCTGAACAGCCACACACAACTACCGCACCCCCGTGGTTTTTTGAGACTCCCTACGCTGCTCTAAACTCTGACTTAAGTCATCCGTACCTGTTCCTGGTGGACAATGAAGGTGATGTCATCACCAGGCGCCACAGCCAGTATCTGCCCCTTTATACCCAGCTGGAGGCCTCTGGGAGGCAGCAGAGGACAGGTGTGCTGCTTGGCGCTCTGCTGCTTGTTCACTCCCCCCTCACACATGTTGGACACAACCTTCCTGTACCTGCAACACAGCACAGGGCCATACCAATGTCAGAAAACAGGGGGACTTGTGATGGGTCAGGTGTAGTTCAGGTAAGGCATAGAGACTAGAGTACTAAAAGAATAATGATGCCTTTTTTAATGACATGAGGTAGGGAGAGGGAGAGTGGTGAGAGGCAGCATGTGCGTGTTTGTGTGTGTGTATATGTGTGTTTGTGTTTTGTGCATTCTATTAACCCTCACCCCGTGCTGGACTCGAAGTCATGTCCCAGATGGCAGTCGTCAGGTGGCGAGTCTGGGTCATGCCAGAAGTCAGCAAAGCATCTATCTCCCTCGGTCTTCAGGCTCTGGGCACGCTCAAACCCATAGTCACTAAACACACAGAGAAAGAGGAGAACGTTACCCCCAAGGCACTGATCTACGATATTTTCTTGTATTTCTTCCACTAATGGTTAAGGTTAGGATTGGAAGAGGGGGAAATATCCTAGAACAGTGCCTAAGGGTAAGCTCCATCTAGGGGTCCATCTAGGGGTGCAGGCAAAGGTCAAAGAGCAAATACAATTCATGACCTCAATGATCGATAGACACCAACAACAAAGACGCCAACAGGCTTCACATAATAGGATCAATATCAATCGCCTAGAGTCGACACACAGCATTGATTGATTCTGTTTGTTGTGAATCAATCAAGCTTTAGGGTCAATGTCATTCTTATCATCTTATCTTAAATTAAAGAGGATCCTCATTGAAAATGCTTGTACTGGATTTTCAATTAATCTCCTGAAGACAAAAGGAATCAAACCCTAACCCTGACAGTGACCCTTATCATTTATTTATTAAGTCTTTATCTGAAGTATATTCTATTGAATTAGAGTGTTCTTGTTTGCTGTGGTGTCTCACCAGTTGAAGTCTTTCTCGGAGCACTGGCAGGTCTTGGTAGTGAGGGCGGAGGTGTAGCTCTTCCCCTTGATGCAGAATGCGGTGTCCTTCCTCTTCCTAAAACTCCTCTCCTGACCCATGATGCACTTCTCTCCCTGATGCGGGCCAAAAGTATCCATTAGCTGATTGTAAAAGTGTAGGATAAACGCAAGATATTTACAAAGACATGGGAATGTGTATGTGTGTGTTTGGGTACCTTCAGGTCAGTGAGTTTCCAGGAGTCGTAGTCGGCCTCAGTACACTGTCTGGGGAATGACTGTCTGAAGTCCACCTTGACAAGCTCCCAGTCTGACCGGTAACTGATGTGACCAAACACCCTGCAGAGAGATATAAGAGGGAGAGAGATACATTTATATTGTCACATGCACAGTGAAGTGCAGTAATCAATATCAAAATAGTATAACAAATAAATATAAATAATAATGATATATAAATAAATATAAATATATATACAGTACCAGTCACAAGTTTGGACACAACTACTCATTCAAGGGTTATTCTTTATTTTACTATTTTCCACATTGTAGAATAATAGTGAAGACATCAGAACTATGAAATAACACATATGGAGTCATGTAGTAACCAAAAAAGTGTTAAACAAATCTAAATATATTTATATTTGATATTCTTCAAATAGCCACCCGTTGCCTTGACGACAGCTTTGCACAATAATAAGCAAAGAGAAACAACAGTCCATCATTACTTTAAGACATAAAGGTCAGTCAATACGGAACATTTCAAGAACTTTGAAAGTTTCTTCAAGTGCAGTCGCAAAAACCATCAAGCGCTATGATGAAACTGGCTCTCATTCGGACCGCCACAGGAAAGGGAGACCTAGAGTTACCTCTGCTGCAGAGGACAAGTTCATTAGAGTTACCAGCCTCAGAAATTGCAGCCCAAATAAATGCTTCACAGAGTTCAAGTAACAGACACATCTCAACATCAACTGTTCAGAGGAGACTGTGGGAATCAGGCCCTCAATTGCTGCAAAGTGTCACATGTGCTCCCTCTCCGGGCCTCTAGGTCACCTGGCTGCTCGTTAGGCCGTATACCATCACCTCCTTGATTACCTGCCCTTTATATGTCTCTCCCTTTGGTTTCTTCCCAAGTCGTTATTGTTGCTGTTTCATGTCGGTGCGCTGTTTGTGTTTCTTGTTTTGTTCATTTATTAATTAAATGTATTCACTCCCTGAACATGCTTCCTGACTTATCGTTATATACTAGTGATAATATACTATATACATGTAGAGGAGAATTAGTGACTAGCAGCACGATAAAATAGATAGGTACTAATTGTAATGGCAATCAATAATCAATGAACAGCAGCGTAGTGGTAGTAATAAATCCAATCAATAATCATAGCGTAGGTGTGAGGGGAGTTGTTAGCCATTTAACAGTCTTATGGTCAGGGGGTTGAAGCTGTTCAGGAGTCTGTTGGTCTAAGCCTTGATGCACCGGTACCGTCTGCCTGGATGGGAGCATTGAGAGCAGAGGTTCTCCATGTCTCGGGTGGTTGGAGTCTCAGACACTCCTGACAAGTGCTTCCTGGAGGACTGGGAGCTCACCCCCAGTGATTCGCTGGGCCGTCCGCACCACCCTCGGTCGGTCTGACTGCCTGCCCTGTCTGTTCTGCACTCATCTGTCTGCCCACCCTTCCACTCGCCCGTACATCCAACCATTTCCACATTTATCCTCATAGGCCGCGTTTAGACAGGCAACCCAATTATTTAAAAAAATTCCACTCATTTCAGATCTTTTCCCGAACTGATCTGATTGATAAAAATAAAAATTTGTTTATAAAAAAAAGCTGAATTTGGATGCATGCCTAAACGTAGCCATCGAGCTCCAACTCCTATTCCATGAGGTGTAACTCCTGAACCATATCCTCTGGTCCCTGGTCATGTGACATGGTTGAACCAATCCCCTCTTTTGGGAACAGAGCAGTCGGACAGTAGTGTCGTGACATGTCTGTGCTCTCTACTTATCAACACTTCCCTAATGAGCAGGAATCCACTTGAGTGCTCCTGGACCTTTCTATAGTCCATACTTTGTACATCAAAGACACAGATGTCCCTTCTATTATGATGGCCTCAAAAGCCATTGACTGCCCTGCACAAAAGGTTGTCCTAAATGGTCTCTTTAAGGGACTCAAAAGCATTCATAAGAGTATTGTATGAAATGCGTTATTGTATATGTCCACTAGATGGCGATATATCATTATGAAAAGAAATGAGGAAGTACATTTTTTTCACCTATGTATTAAAATGTACCAATTTGAGCACTTATTTTTCTTAGACTGTCAGTGAGAGCATGTTCTTTTGGGAACAGATTGATGGGAAAACATGTCAGCAGCCCTGACATCTGTTCCGTTACGTATGTAACAATTCCCCCCATTCAATAGGCTGCAACTGTGAACTCATATCTTGATCACAGATGCTGTTGTTTTATCCCCCTCTCTCACTCCCAATCTCTCTTTATCCATGATTATATTTCTATTGAATATGGCGCTTTTAAATGTTAGAGCAATCACAAGTAAAACCTTTCTCGTGAATGACCTCATTACTGAGCTCAAAGTTGATTGCATGTTTCTCACTGAAACATGGCTGTCATCAGACTGTACTGCCGCTCTTATTGAAGCCTCCTCCCAGATTACAAGTTTTCATCCTCTATCGGAAAATGGAAAAAGGGTGGGGGGGGACAGCCTCTATTTTTACTAAGGCTTTCAGATGTAAGGACATTTTGTTTGGCGACTTTGGCTCTTTTGAGCATCATGCTATACTGTTTAAATGTTACCCACCAGTGCTGGCCATAACCCTGCATAACCCTGTATTACCAAGGGGCTTTCTACTGGGTCCACCCATAACCGCAGCCATACTCTGGACCTGGTTATTACCAAGGGGCTTTCTACTGGGTCCACCCATAACCCATACTCTGTACCTGGTTATTACCAAGGGGCTTTCTACTGGGTCCACCCATAACCCATACTCTGGACCTGGTTATTACCGAGGGGCTTTCTACTGGGTCCACCCATAACCCATACTCTGGAACTGGTTATAACCGAGGGGCTTTCTACTGGGTCCACCCATAACCCATACTCTGGACCTGGTTATTACCAAGGGGCTTTCTACTGGGTCCACCCATAACCCATACTCTGGACCTGATTATTACCAAGGGGCTTTCTACTGGTTCCACCCGTAACCCATACTCTGGACCTGGTTATTACAGAGGGGCTTTCTACTGGGTCCAACCATAACCCATACTCTGGAACTGGTTATTACCGAGGGGCTTTCTACTGGGTCCACCCATAACCGCAGCCATACTCTGGACCTGGTTATAACCAAGGGGCTTTCTACTGGGTCCACCCATAACCGCAGCCATACTCTGGACCTGGTTATTACCAAGGGGCTTTCTACTGGGTCCACCCATAACCCATACTCTGGACCTGATTATTACCAAGGGGCTTTCTACTGGTTCCACCCGTAACCCATACTCTGGACCTGGTTATTACAGAGGGGCTTTCTACTGGGTCCACCCATAACCCATACTCTGGAACTGGTTATTACCGAGGGGCTTTCTACTGGGTCCACCCATAACCGCAGCCATACTCTGGACCTGGTTAGTACCGAGGGGCTTTCTACTGGGTCCACCCATAACCCATACTCTGTACCTGGTTATTACCAAGGGGCTTTCTACTGGGTCCACCCATAACCCATACTCTGGACCTGGTTATTACCGAGGGGCTTTCTACTGGGTCCACCCATAACCCATACTCTGGAACTGGTTATAACCGAGGGGCTTTCTACTGGGTCCACCCATAACCCATACTCTGGACCTGGTTATTACCAAGGGGCTTTCTACTGGGTCCACCCATAACCCATACTCTGGACCTGATTATTACCAAGGGGCTTTCTACTGGTTCCACCCGTAACCCATACTCTGGACCTGGTTATTACAGAGGGGCTTTCTACTGGGTCCAACCATAACCCATACTCTGGAACTGGTTATTACCGAGGGGCTTTCTACTGGGTCCACCCATAACCGCAGCCATACTCTGGACCTGGTTATAACCAAGGGGCTTTCTACTGGGTCCACCCATAACCGCAGCCATACTCTGGACCTGGTTATTACCAAGGGGCTTTCTACTGGGTCCACCCATAACCCATACTCTGGACCTGATTATTACCAAGGGGCTTTCTACTGGTTCCACCCGTAACCCATACTCTGGACCTGGTTATTACAGAGGGGCTTTCTACTGGGTCCACCCATAACCCATACTCTGGAACTGGTTATTACCGAGGGGCTTTCTACTGGGTCCACCCATAACCGCAGCCATACTCTGGACCTGGTTAGTACCGAGGGGCTTTCTACTGGGTCCACCCATAACCGCAGCCATACTCTGGACCTGGTTAGTACCGAGGGGCTTTCTACTGGGTCCACCCATAACCGCAGCCGTACTCTGGACCTGGTTAGTACCGAGGGGCTTTCTACTGGGTCCACCCATAACCCATACTCTGGACCTGGTTAGTACCGAGGGGCTTTCTACTGGGTCCACCCATAACCGCAGCCATACTCTGGACCTGGTTATAACCATGGGGCTTTCTACTGGGTCCACCCATAACCGCAGCTGTACTCTGGACCTGGTTATTACCGAGGGGCTTTCTACTGGGTCCACCCATAACCGCAGCCATACTCTGGACCTGGTTATAACCATGGGGCTTTCTACTGGGTCCACCCATAACCGCAGCCATACTCTGGACCTGGTTATAACCATGGGGCTTTCTACTGGGTCCACCCATAACCGCAGCCATACTCTGGACCTGGTTATAACCAAGGGGCTTTCTACTGGGTCCACCCATAACCGCAGCCATACTCTGGACCTGGTTATAACCAAGGGGCTTTCTATTGACATATCCTCTATTGTTGACGCTGCTTTGTCTGATCACCACTGTGGCATTTTTTTACTACATTGTTGCATGTAGAACAGGGTAATACTGAACACTGATTAAGAAACGCTATTACAAATCTGAAGTTGACAGAGATTTTATTGAGTGTATGAACGATACTCCACCACCTATTCTGCCTACCTCGTGTGAGGGTTTAGTTCATAACTGAAATGAAGGGCAACCATTGATGCCACAGCTCCAGTAAGGTTGAAAAGGGCCACATCCAAACAGAGAGCCCCCATTGGATGAGTGAGGAAACTAATCGATTAAAGAGAAATTGCAGAAAGGCAGAGTGGAAGTGGAGGAAGTCAAAGTTGCAGGTCCATAATGATATTCTGAGAGAGCAACTTGGCATATATAACAAGGCAATTAGAAATGCCAGACGGGCTCATTTGATCTTGATCACTGTTCATCAGAATCCTTCAAGAGTGTGCTCTCCTCGACCATTGATGGCCTGATAAATCCTACCCCTGCAAACCTGTGATCTTTCCTCCACATCTAAATGTGACGAGTTTGCAGCATCTTTCAGAGGTAAGAGAACCAACATTAGGCTGGGTATCAGTCAAGCAAGACCTGATGAGAAGTTTGATGATATGTACCCTAGCCGACCACGCAAAGGCACTATGGATTTAGTTTCCCTGGTTTACACAGACATGCTTCTTCAAAACAGTTTTTAATTGCATATCTGAAGAATTACAAGCTATTCTTAAATCACTCACTTTTCCCATTGCACTAAAAACTGCTATGGTGAAACCTCTTTTGAAGAAAAGTAATCTCGATTCTTCAGATCTTAGCAATTTTTTGGCCAATCTCCAACCTTCCGGTCTTAAGAAAAATTCTGGAGAAATTGGTGTTCAAACAGCTAAATAATTTTTGAAGTGACAGCTGTATTTAAAAAAAAGATCCAATCTGGTTTTCGTGCCCACCACAGCACACAGACAGCCTTAAAGTGGGAAATGATCTTAGAGCCAACACAGATGCCAAACAACTTAGATTTAAGTGTTATCAACACTGTTGACCATGATGTCCTTCTGGACAGACTGGAGAGGTGGGTTGGCCACTCTGGTCCAGTTCTAAATTGTTTTTGGACCTATTTAACTGGTGAAGAGTTTTTTTTGTCACACTTGGTAAACATAACTCAGGGAAAAGACATATCTTATGTGGCGCTCCACAGGGTTCCATTTTGGGTCCGGTACTGTTCAGTTTATATAGTGTATTTTACCCCTTGGCAGCGTTATCAGGTAGTACAGCATTGATTTTCACTGCTACATAGACAATACACAACTTTACATGTCACCAGCTCCACGGATAAATTATTAGACTGTATTAGGGATTTAAATAGTTGGAACTTCCTCCAGCTAAATCAAGACCGAGGTACTTATTGTTGGAACCAAAGCACAGAGAGAGAATCTAGCCGCACATTTTAATTCAAGGGCAATAAAGACAAAACACCAAGTAAAAAACATACTTTAGATTCTGAACAAATTCGTATTTCATATCGCATTTCGTATCGCACATTAGGAATGTGACCAAAATAGTTTTGTACCACCTGAGGAACATTGCCTTTGAATGTTCTTCAGATGCTGACGTTTCTCTCTCAGACTGATACCGAGAGACTCATTCCATGCTTTTATTACAAGCAGGCTTGACTACTGTAATGCTCTCCTGTCTGGTCTACCCAAGAAACCCATTGGTCACTTGCAAAACACACAGAACGCTGCAGCGCGGGTACTGACCAAGACCAGATGAAGAGCACACATTACATCAGGTTTAAAGGTCTCTGTACTGGCTACCTGTGAGTTTTAGATTATTCCGTTGGTTTTTAAATCAATCCACGGTTTTGCACCCCAATATCTGTCAGACCTGCTGTTAAGTTATGTACCCAGTAGGTCCCTCAGGGCCACTGGCCTTTTAACTATCCCCAAAGCTGAAGACCAAGAGGCATGGAGAGGCAGCGTTTAGTTATTATGAACCCATCCTCTGAAATAACCTGCCGGAGAACCTGAGGGGGGGGCGAAACTGTGGACATATTTAAAAGAGATCTTAAGACACAACTTTTTAGCTTTGTTTTTCCTCAGGGTGTTTTTTAGTTGTTCAGTGTGTCATCCTTTTGTTTTTTATCTTATATTTGTTGTGAAGTAAATATTTCAGTTTTTATTTTCATTGCTATTCATTCCTTTTTTTCCTGTATAGCAAATTGCATTGCGTTCCATGTCTGAAATGTGAATACATAAAGCTTGATTTGATATGTCACGTTTCTGCTCCTTATTATTCTAACTTGATATTTATTTCTCTCTCTCTCTCTCTCTCTCTCTCTCTCTCCTCTCTCTCTCTCTCTCTCTCCTCTCCTCTCTCTCTCTCTCTCTCTCTCTCTCTCTCTCCTCTCTCTCCTCTCTCTCTCTCTCTCTCTCTCTCTCTCTCTCTCTCTCTCTCCCTCTCTCTCCTCTCCCTCTCTCTCTCCCCTCTCTCCTTATCCTCATCCCTCCTCTCCTCCTCTCTCTCTCTTTCTTTCTTCTTCTTTTTTTCTTTCCTTTCTTTCTTTCCTTTCTTTCTTTCTTTCCTTTCTTTCTTCTTTCCTTCTTCTCTCCTCTTCTCTCTTCTAACTTCTTCTTTTCTTCTTTATCTTCTTTATCCTCGGTTCTTTCTTCTCGTCTTTCCTCTCTCTCCCTCAAACACGTGATCACATATGTTGCAAGTCCTTTAAAATAATGTGTCCAGATCACGGTTTTGACCTCCCAAGGCTCTTGTCATTAGTATGTGGCCTGTCCTTGTGCTACAGTAGTCACTGTTCAAAGACGAGACGAGAGTCCCTTCCCCCATCAAAAAAAAATCGAAGCCAGGGCTGGCAAAATACAACCAGGGCAATGTGGTTGGCATCAGATGTCCCCTACTCGTCTCACTCCTCGCCGTATCTCACAGGAGGCAGATGGCGTGTGTGCGTGTGTGCCTATGTGTGTGGGGTGTGTGTGCATGGCATTCCGCGACGACCCAAATCAGACCCATGGCCGCAACTCGGCGCAGGAGAAAATTGTTGTCCTGTTGGCTCATGATTCTGTCCTCTCACGACACCCCCCTCCACTTCCCGCATTTCTACTAAAATGAAACCCAGGTCTTATCTCCCCCACTGGGGCCAAAAACTCTGAATTGGTGTGCCTCTACACTTACTCCATCTAATTCACTGAAGATGATTAGATTAAGGGAGAGAGGGAGAGAAATGGAGAGAGAGTGGAAGGGAGAGAGAGAGAGAGAGAGAGAGAGAGCGAGAGAGAGAGAGAGAGAGGTGGAGAGAGAGAGAGAGAGCGAGAGAGGTAGAGAGAGAGAGAGGTAAGCGAGAGAGGTAGAGAGAGAGAGAGGTAGAGAGAGAGAGAGAGAGAGGTAGAGAGAGAGAGAGAGAGAGGAGAGGAGAGAGTAGAGAGAGAGAGAGTAGAGAGAGAGGAGAGAGAGAAGAGGAGAGCGAGAGAGAGAGAAGAGAGGAGAGAGAGGTAGAGAGGAGAGATAGAGAGAGAGGATAGAGTGAGAGAGAAGAGAGGAGGGAGTAGAGAGAGAAGAGAGTAGAGAGATAGAGAGAGAGAGAGTAGAGAGAGAAGGAGGAGGAGAGAGAGAGAGAGAGGAGATAGAAGAGAGAGAGAGAGAGAGAGAGAGAGAGAGAGAGAGAGAGGGAGAGAGAGAGGGGTTTAGGGAAAGAGAGAGGTAGAGAGAGAGAGCGAGAGAGAGCGCGAGGTAGAGAGCAACGTAAAAGGTGAGAAGTACAGAAGTAAACACTAGGCTAATCAATCCCTTAAGAGGAAGTGCAGCAGAAAATCACAGGGGAAATGGCCGTGTCCTTAACTAATGGAGAGTACATTGGGGAGATGAGAAAACCCTGCTGGAGAGGCAGCTGCTCCATATTCCTTCCTAAGCCCCTTATTGGAGAGCAGAGGAGCCAGGAGAGCAGGGTAGAACTGTGAGGTAAGCAGCATGAGGTGTCACTGAGACTGCAGGATCAATTCTCACTCTCCTGGGGGAATCATTGCCTGGCCGTCTCATCTGAATAATAGGCTCCAGCCAATCAGATCCCTTAGTGTTGAAGTAATAGTGTTAAGAAAACAATCAATGACTTGCTACTAAATCGAGAGAGTTCTATTGAACCAATGGCAGAGCTTTGGAGTTAGAGGTTCCCGTGAAATAGGACCTATTACCATACTACAAAGCTCATCATTCCTTTCCCAAAATGTACAGCTTCATTGAGGATTTCTGGAAGATTCCACGGTACACTTACGTCATGACCAAGGTCTCATCTCCCGGTTCGCTCAGAAGTCCATCGACGAAAACCGAGGTGCTGGTGAAGTTGTGGATGATCCACGTCCTTCCCTCATCGATACTGAACCTAAGGAGAAAAAAAAAAACATAGACACAATTACAACAGCTCTATGGAAGTCTATGGGTTCTTTTCAACAGGTGGTCATCTTGGAAGAGGCATTCACATGAGCTTTCTTATTGGTAATACTCCTCCTAACTAGAGAGAGCGAGAGAGATAACGTTTTGTTTTTGCAGTTTCCCCCCCCAGCGGAACGTTTGCAGCAACATGCTGAATTGGTGTATTACGAGTTACTTTTCAATATGATGTCAACGCAAACTAAAACACAATAAACGACAGATACGGGCAACAACCCCCCCCCCCCCAAAAGGAGGATATGCCAGTAGCCAGGGATCGGATTTCTACAAGTGATCTCTCTCTCTCTCTCCTCTGCGAGATTTCCCTGCGAGTCGCGAAGTGACGGAAGGCCCAGATCGGTGCAGGCATCTGAGTAGGAGGTGTAGTCCGTGCCCGTGTCGCGGGTGGAAGCTGTCATTTATAAAACTGCAGAGTTCTACAGACTCTCCTAGACTGGCCATCTTGGAAAGAGGCAGGGGGGGGGGGGGGGACCCTTCATATTTGTACGGCTTGTGTCTAGGGGGGTGTCATGCCATCATGACACACATCCAACCGGGACTGAACCGCCACCTGATTTAAGGACCTGTTCGAGTAAACATCTAGACGCACGTCATTGCCAAGATGGTTTCCCCCGTGGGGTCTGTCTTCAAACGCGCCACCAGACCCACGGGCTGCTGTTAACTTGATGGAAGGACTTTGAAATGAGAGGACCGGGGGGTACGGATAGCTACCTTCTAACTCAACGTAACCCCCATGTGGCGTATGGCTCCCGGGATCAACAGGGTTACGTACGTAAGTGGGGTTATGTGTTGGAAAGGAATCACTGTGGGATTTGAGTAGCAGACCTATGCCTGCAGGGCATGCAGATGGGCGTACTAACAAGACAGCAGTAAAAACCAGAGAGACTCTAGAGAGAGACAGGGATTAGACAATATATACAGAGAGAATCAGAGGCAGACAGACATCCCAATGCTGTATACAGAGAGAATTAGCTAGGGGGAACGATTTGTTGTTATGTGTCTCAGTTTTGCTTTCTCGTTCTTCCTTCTCCATGCCCCCCCCCTCAATCACTCTATCTCTCTCTCCCTCTCTAACACTAAGAGCGTGTCGAGAGAATAACTTATCCTAAGTGCACATTTTTATAAACCTTTGGGTGCAGCCTATGCATTAATAACACACAACTGTGCATTTGTGATGAATTATAATGTTACCACTACAGCCTTTCCTAGCAACCAATCTGCAGTTAATCCATACCTCATACACACACACTGTATAAACAAAACATGACTTGCGTGAAAATAAGTGTAGATTTACTTGTACATTCACACAACCCCATTTTTTATTTATTTGCCACCGTCATCTCTGAGCATGTTATGTTTTATATGATTAAAAGCGACATGACAGTGTGGGAGAGTACAATCAACCCCAAAACAACCCCGCTGCTATTATGTTATGCAAAAGCCAGGCATTATCTAACATTATTGAACAAGTGTGTGCAGTGAAGTCAGAATATTGGCAAAGNGGTGAAGTTGTGGATGATCCACGTCCTTCCTCATCAGATACTGAACCTAAGGAGAAAAAAAAAAACATAGACACAATTACAACAGCTCTATGGAAGTCTATGGGTTCTTTTCAACAGGTGGTCATCTTGGAAGAGGCATTCACATGAGCTTCTTATTGGTAATACTCCTCCTAACTAGAGAGAGCGAGAGAGATAACGTTTTGTTTTTTGCAGTTTCCCCCCCCAGCGGAACGTTTGCAGCAACATGCTGAATTGTTGTATTACGAGTTACTTTCAATATGATGTCAACGGCAAACTAAAACACAATAAACGACAGATACGGGCAACAACCCCCCCCCCCCCAACAAGGAGGATATGCCAGTAGCCAGGGAGGGTCGGAATTTCTACAAGTGATGCTCTCTCTCTCTCTCTGCGAGATTTCCCTGCGAGTCGCGAAGTGACGGAAGGCCCAGATCGGTGCAGGCATCTGAGTAGGGAGGTGTAGTCCTGCCCGTGTCGCGGGTGAAGCTGTCATTTATAAAACTGCAGAGTTCTACAGACTCTCCTAGACTGGCCATCTTGGAAAGAGGCAGGGGGGGGGGGGGACCCTTCCTATTTGTACGGCTTGTGGTCTAGGGGGGTGTCATGCCATCATGACACACATCCAACCGGGACTGAACCGCCACCTGATTTAAGGACCTGTTCGAGTAAACATCTAGACCGCACGTCATTGCCAAGATGGTTGCCCCCGTGGGGTCTGTCTTCAAACGCGCCACCCAGACCCACGGGCTGCTGTTAACTTGATGGAAGGACTTTGAAATGAGAGGACCCGGGGGTACGGATAGCTACCTTCTAACTCAACGTACCCCCATGTGGCGTATGGCTCCCGGGATCAACAGGTTAAGTACGGTAAGTGGGGTTATGTGTTGGAAAGGAATCACCTGTGGGAATTTGAGTATGCAGACCTATGCCTGCAGTGCATGCAGATGGGCGTACTAACAAGACAGCAGTAAAAACCAGAGAGACTCTAGAAGAGACAGGGATTAGACAATATATACAGAGAGAATCAGAGGCAGACAGACATCCCAATGCTGTATACAGAGAGAATTAGCTAGGGGGAACGATTTGTTGTTATGTGTACTCAGTTTTGCTTTCTCGTTCTCCTTCTCCATGCCCCCCCCTCAATCACTCTATCTCTCTCTCCCTCTCTAACACTAAGAGCGTGTCGAGAGAATAACTTATCCTAAGTGCACATTTTTATAAACCTTTGGTGCAGCCTAATGCATTAATAACACACAACTGTGCATTTGTGATGAATTAATAATGTACACTACAGCCTTTCCTAGCACCAATCTGCAGTTAATCCATACCTCATACACACACACTGTATAAACAAAACATGACTGCGTGAAAATAAGTGTAGATTTACTTGTACATTCACACACCCCCATTTTTTATTTATTTGCCACCTCATTCTCTGAGCATGTTATGTTTTTATATGATAAAAGCGAACATGACAGTGGTGGGAGAGTACATCACCCCAAACAACCCCGCTGCTATTAATGTTATGCAAAGCCAGGCATTATCTAACATTATTTGAACAAGTGTGTGCAGTGAAGTCAGAATATTGGCAAGGGGCATCCTTGAGCTGGGGCCTTTTGCTTTCCAAAGGGCCCCTAACAGAAAGTGAATCTCTGTGATCTACAGTACATATGTAGCGGTGTTGGAAACCCACAGGGCCTCTCGAATTCAAGTGCCCTTCTGAGAGGGGGAGAAAAACGTCTCCTTTGAGGACATGGATTTTGGACTCGTGTCAGTGAACCCAGAGGGTTGTCTTTTTGGTTTAAGGGTCTTTTAGGGCTGTTGGAGGGCTCTTGACTAACACAGATGAGTTCTCTCTCTCTCTCTCTCTCTCTCTCTCTCTCTCTCTCTCTCTCTCTCTCTCTCTCTCTCTCTCTCTCTCTCTCTCTCTCTCTCTCTCTCTCTCTCTCTCTCTCTCTCTCTCTCTCTCTTTCTCTCTCTCTCTCTCTCTCTCTCTCTCTCTCTCTCTCTCTCTCTCTCTCTCTCTCTCTCTCTCTCCTCTCTCTCTCTCTCTCTCTCTCTCTAAATAAATAAATAAATAAAGGGCACACAGAGTACAGACACTGACTGTGGCAATGTCTCCCAAAAAACCTTTCAAAACACTCTCACGCTCTTGCCTGAAGATTTCTACTACAGCCCAATCCCAAGGCAGTGATTTGGATTTAGAGGGCGAAGTGGGCATAAAGTTGACCTTTCTGATGCCGATGAGGCTGTTGAGGCAAAGGTCATCTGCTGATAAAGGTCAGCGATAAGGATTCTCATTACTGAGTGCTTTCTATCATTTATTTTTTCATTCAACGTTTATCAAGGTTACAGCTTCATTGAGATCAAATCTAATGATATAGATATGATCCACAGGAGAGACCTGGTCCTGGTCAGGTGGTTTGAAGGTCATAGATGGACGGTCAAAGGACTGTGTGGACACATTGGTGGCTCCTATATTGGTATATTGAGAGTTGTGAGTATTGGAGTTACAGAGTATATCATTTGACAGTAAAATGAGCCTACTTGAGTATTTTGAGGGGGATGGAGGTGTCTTTGATGGCAACAATGACCCCTCCATGGTCCAGGTACAGGATGTGATGCTCTTCCTCAAACACCTACAAAACAGGAAGGACAATCACAGGACGTGTCGAAAAGACCAGGAAGTGAAAAGTTAGTAGGACGATAAGCGCTAGAAATGAATTAGATTACAGTACATTAATACATCACATAAAAGAAGAGCAGGAAAATTGGAGTTGGTCATAAAACTTATTCAAAAAGCCGAACACTGTATAATGGGTTTTGTCAGGAGATTGGAAGGTAATCTCCACCTTGAATTGAATTAATCTCCACCTTGAATCGTCTCCTGTTTTAGGTGGAGAGAGAGCAGGGGATGGAGATGGTGAGGGAGGGAGGGAGGTACGGAAAGAGGTGGGGGTGGGAGGTGGGGAGGGAGTTGGTGAGGGAGGGTACGGAGGGAGGTGGTAAGAGAGGTGGGGAGGGAGGTGGGGGGAGGGAGGGAGGGACGTGAGGAGAGAGGTGAGGAGAGAGGTGGGGAGGGAGGGAGGGAGGGACATGAGGAGAGAGGTGAGGAGAGAGGTGGGGAGGGAGGGAGGGATGTGAGGAGGGACGTGAGGGAGAGAGGGTGAGGAGAGAGGTGGGGGAGGGAGGGAGGGACGTGAGGAGAGTGGTGAGGAGAGAGGTGGGAGGGAGGTGGGGATGGAGGGACGTACGGAGGGAGGGGGGAGAGAAGTGGGTAGGGGAGGGAAGTATGGAGGGATGTGAGTAGAGAGGTGAGTAGAGAGGTGGGGGAGGGAGGTGGTGAGGGAGGTGGGGAGGGGAAGTATGGAGGGAGGTGGGGAGAGAAGTGGTGAGGGAGGGAAGTATGGAGGAGGTGGGGCGGGAAGTGGGGAGGGAGGTGGGGAGGGAAGTATGGAGGGAGGTGGGGGAGAGAAGTGGGGAGGGAAGTATGGAGGGAGGTGGTGAGGGAGGTGGGGAGGGAAGTATGGAGGGAGGGAGAGATAGGTGTGGAGGGATGTATACAGGGAGGGTGGGGGAGACTCACCTGTCTCCAAGTCTTCCCACAGTCAGAGGTGATGTACATCTCTTCTTTATACTCCACCAGCTGGGAACCCAGGTTACCTGACAAACAGAGAGAGAGAGAGAGAGACAGAGAGAGAGAGAGAGAGCATAATTAGACCCATCCAAATCATGAGAAAACAAAAATATAATTACTTCACACATTGGAAAGAATTAACAAAAAACAGAGCAAACTAGAATGCAATTTGGCCCTAAACAGAGAGTACACAGTGGCAGAATACCTGACCACTGTGACTGACCCAAACCTAAGGAAATCTTTAACTATGTACAGACTCAGTGAGCATAGCCTTGCTTTTGAGAAAGGCCGCCGTAGGCAGACATGGCTCTCAAGAGAAGACAGGCTATGTGTGCTCACTGCCCACAAAATGAGGTGGAAACTGAGCTGCACGGGGATTTGAACTTGCAACCTTTCAGTTACTAGTCCAACACTCTAACCACTAGGCTACCCTGTCGCCCCATGACCATATTAGAGAGACATATTTCCCTCAGATTACACAGCTCCACAAAGAATTCGAAATCAAATCCAATTTCGATAAACTCCCATATCTACTGGGTGAAATACCACAATGTGCCATCACAGCAGCAAGAGTTGTGACCTGTTGCCACAAGAAAAGGCCAACCAGTGAAGAACAAACACCATTGTAAATACAATGTATATATACAGTGTTGTAACAATGTACAAATGGTTAAAGGGAAAGGGAAAATAAATAAGCATAAATATGGGTTGAATTTACAATGGTGTTTGTATATATATATATATATATATATATGTTTATATATATAATATCACATTTGTAATGTATTGTTTTGAAACTTCTGTATGTGTAATGTTTACTGTTAATTTGTATTGTTTTATTTCACTTTTGTATATTATCTACCTCACTTGCTTTGGCAATGTTAACACATGTTTCCCATGCCAATAACGCCCCTTGAATTGAATTGAATTGAGAGAGAGAGAGAGAGAGACGGAGAGAGGGAGAGAGAGAGAGAGAGAGAGACGAAGAGAGGGAGAGCAAGAGAGAGAGAGAGAGACGAAGAGAGGGAGAGCAAGAGAGAGAGAGACGGAGAGAGAGAGACGGAGGAAGAGAGAGAGAGAGAGAGAGGCTAGAGGTCATGATCAGATGAGCGCCTGCATTTTTCAGCATTTTCTTTAAAAAAATATAGATTTAGAGTTAGATAAACTTGGATTTTTTGTCAGGAACATATACAGGATGCTACCCTCTACAACATAACCTATTTCCTCTTAGCAGCTGGTTGAGCAGATAGGCCACTCGTTCAAGTATGGAGCTTTTAGGTAAGAGAGGGCAGGATGAAGAGGATAGAGAGACGGGGAGGTGAAAGAGATGAAGTAAGTGTGTGTGTGTGTGGGCTTGTAATACATGTGTGATGAGAGAGAGAGAGAGAGAGAGAGAGGGAGAGAGAGACAGAGAGACAGAGAGAGAGAGAGAGAGAGAGAGAGAGAGAGAGAGAGAGAGAGAGAGAGAGAGAGAGAGAGATAGAGAGAGAGAGAGAGAAATAGTTAATTGAATGAGCAGACAGAAGCCGTGGATGTCACAGCTGTAGCTGTGGTGGTCGTGAAATGTTGTCAGCCTGGTGATTGTCAAGCAAATAACTGCTGGTCGCACGGTTATTGACCGTTGATTAACATAAACACATTTAGCATCTCCTGGCTTCCACACATAGCCTTTACAAGCCAGTGATGCAGACCGCTGGAACATCTACATGTTAAAAAGTCGAATAAATCCATGTAATATAGCCTACACCATCACAATAAATCCATTATTTATTTTAGACCGGTCTAAAGAAACATGATATGAAGAAAATGTAGTCTATTTCAGAAGAACAGAATGACATATTCTGAGCCGTCCTTATGTTAGGTCCTGACCTGGCTATGCCAAATGGCTGTGGGCTGCACTAGTTCATTCAGCAGACAAGGTTTGCTTATAATTCCATTATTTTATATTATTTTAAAGTTTGAAGAATACAATTAAACATAACTGAATAGAATGGAAATGATATTTCCTCCAAACGATCTGAGGGAGTATGAACATTCTGTGTTGAGCGGGTAACAAAGAAACAGGTACTCCTATATGCTTCATTTAGAGTTATTTGTGCAACTTTATTTATGATAGAAATGCTGGGCTATCTGTTTTGATTTTTTTATCAATTCTAAGGCTGCATGATGCGACTCTAATGATGATTTGAAAAAGGTTGCATGAAAGGCATGAGCTCTGCTTCGTCTCTCATTCGCAAGTTGACAAGTCAAATCAAATTGTGTTCGTCACATGCGCCGAATACAACAAGTGTAGGTAGACCTTACAGTGAAATGCTTACTTACGAGCCCTTAACCAACTGTCATGTAGGTATGAATGATTCGGGAGACAGGCGCAGCAATGCGTAATATGGGTTTTTATTAAGCCCAAATTACGGCGTGCCGTGTAAAGGCACGGGGACGAAGACCAAACAAACACGTAACAAAACACAGGGTAGAAACCCAAAACAAAAGAGCGAGGAGTACCTTGAATAAATAACACATGGGCACAATGATTATCACGCGGGACGAGACCCGTAATCATCTGCGCAATCCACAAGGGCACGAAAGCCTAAACACACAGCACAGGTAGTCACACGCACCAACGGACATTGTAACAATAATCGACCGCCCAATGGAAACCAAAGGGCACCTATATACAAATATAATCAGTGGGAATAGGGGCCAGGTGTGCGCAATTAAAGTTTCAGAGGGATCCGTGACACCAACAAGGCAGTTTTAAGAAAACACCTACAAAAGTAAATAAGAGATCTTGTTGGCTGACTCACTTGATTATACCTTGAATTTCCCGGCTGCATCCCCTTTGTGTGGACATAATCCCCCTAAAAAATCCATGCCTTCTGCTGCCAGTGGCTGATGTGCCCTTTGGTTGAATATAATACATATAATTCCCTTCTCCCCGCTGCGTGCCGAGGCACCTCTCACCCACATGGCTCTCAGTCACGTGATCGGGACTTTCTCACAGGCTACAAGTGAAGACAGACACATCCGGGATGCAACTGCGCGCGTCCTCATCCAATTCCGAGGCACATATTGAAGATATTGGAAGAACTGTCCACATTAACTTCTCATCAGCCAACAAGATGAGTAGGTCTAATAAACAGCAAAAGCACTAGCCTATGTCAATCTACTATCCCCCATAGTACAACAGTTGACTTATTATATTCTGTGCAAGAAATAAATATCCCAAACATAGTCCGGGACAGTTGTGGGATGCGACAGCTTAAAATGTAGATAAACTACCATGGCAGTAGGCTGTAAGCGCACATCTTCCATTAGCAGGAAAACACCATTCTCAAAAGTGACCACAAATGCGATTATGCATGTAATGCTTTTATTATAAAGATGCATTTTAATGGTGAATGTATGTATGCCAGTTAGGCTCTACACCTGTTGTAAAGCGAAAAAAAATCGACTTTATTTTAAGAAGCTATTTGGCCACTTTAATTGTGATATAAACCTATATGTGCGACTATGATTTCAAAAAGTCGCAAACAAAAACATGCGCTGTTTGCCTTAATAAGCTGGTCATCATTCACAAGTGATAATATATCATTCACAAGTGATAGTCTAATATTCTCACCCATCACACTATTCTTGATCTAATCTTGTCTTTAAAAAGAATAAAACATAGATTTGTGAAATTTATTTTGATTAAGAATGGATCATTATCATATACCTGTCTCGAAACAGGAGCAGTGGAAAAAAATTTAATCTATGGACTTAAATAGCAAATGGAGGACGCTTTTCCCGTGGTTCCTTTTCATGCCAGCCAGGTAGGCTATACTCCTGTTTTAAAGAGAAGCAATGTGCTAAATATTAGGAAGGTTGAGAAATAAATATAGTAGGCCTAGTCTACAGAAAGCTGATGGGATCCTCCTCTTTTTAATAGAGGCCATCACTCTGTTTTCTCACACAATTGCATAGCCTATAGAAATGTTGCGCAACATGAGCTCATGGGCTCTCATGAAGTGTTGATGTCAGAGTGATTAGAGGGACAATAGAGTGCGGAGTACCAGGTAGGCCCAATTACCATGACTAAGCGGTCACATGGAATTTGACTGCCATCATGACTCGTGACCGCCGGTGTGGCGGTAATACGGTCACGTAACAGCCCTAGTCACAGCACTACAAAAAAAAAGGTGATTTCTAAAACCTAAAAGGATTCATTGGCTGTCCCCATAGGAGAACTCTTTGAAGAAACCTTATTGTTTCCAGGTAGAACCCTTCTGGCTCCAGGTTAAACCCTTTTCTACCTGGAACCAAAAAAGGGTTCTCTTATGGGGACAGCCAAAGAACTCTTTTGGAACCCTTTTTTGTAAGAGCACAGGGATCTCCAGGCTATTAATGCTCTCCCTTTGAACACAGCGTTGAGAACGAAAATGCTCTTCCAACTGTCTCATTTTGATAAAAAAGAGAGAGAAGAAGTAAAAATTAGGGAGGAGGGGGGTGATCTGTTGGATCAAAGCCTCCTGCGCCGACAAATCATTTCAGATGGAGGGTAATTTCCCTCTCGTTCTTAACAGTGGCAATAAGGGAAGAGAGGAGGGGGGATGCAAGGAATGGCGAGGCATCTCGTACTCACTCAGGAGATGAAGCAGCCCACTTATCCCCTTCCCTACAGACCCCTATTTTAGCTTTCCTCCAGCGGTGCCCACACAGAAATGCCAAATATTCAATAGATAAAAGCAGCAATGACTGAGGGAACTCTTCTCTGGGGTTGAAGTACTTTGTATCCTCCATTCCTCTAACCCACTGCCTTTCTGGGGTAAATCCAGGTTGTCTAGAGGAGCGGGATGTTTTAAATCCAGATACTGTGGGTTTGTCAAAAATAGAGCACTCCGGGAACATTTTGGTGGATAGTGTGCTTGATGAACCGCGGAACACACACATAGCACCACGACTAGATCTCCCTCACTGTGTCTGCCTGACGTAAGCCTGCATTATGTCCAGCCTTGTTTAGGGGCCCCACTGTCTGCCTGACGTAAGCCTGCATTATGTCCAGCCTTGTTTAGGGCCCCACTGTCTGCCCGAGGGCTCCATTGTACTACAGCACATAGAGCTAGCAAAACAACAGGCTCAGAGCTGCCTTCCTATAATGGGGCTGTAATCCCTAGAACTAGAACAAGTAGGCTAAACCTTACTTAGGCTAAAAGGCCTAGCCAGAGCCTGTTCACTAGCAAACTGTGAGGGGGTCCTAGTGTTAGTGACCCTAGACAGAAGCTATTACAGTGTCACATACAGATAATAATAAGTCAAGCTAATGGCCACTTCAGTAATGATGTAACTGGGCGGCGGTTGTCGTGGTTACTCACCTGCACCCATGATGAGTCCGGGGGCGGAGTCTTTGGTGTGGACGGTCCCTGATACGTAAGGGTTGTCAGCCCAGCGCAGGTGGAGGTGGAGGTGACAGTCAGGCTAGAAGACGGGACAGAGAGAGTTTATGAAAATTAAAGGATAGTATGTTTTGGAAACTGTAAGTCCTGTATGTCTGTTGGAGTTTGTTACTGTTTAGGTGGCCTTATCAGCCATATCATCCCAGATCTCTCCCTCTCTCGCTCTCCCTCCCATATCATTTTGCTCAACACCGCAGCATATTCGGCTAATAGGCTAAAGAGTCGCAGCAGTTCCTGTAATGTTTGTTAAGCAAACCAAATCCCCCGGGGAGAGACAAAACCAAAGAGTTTCTGACGGGTGGAGTGACATTATGTTGGGCTGGGTGAATTTGTATTGGGACATTTAGGGAGTAGGACCATTACAGTACATTAAGGGACTTTTTTGACACAGTCAAAAGTTTGGACACAACTTCTCATTGAAGGTGTTTTCTTTATTTGTACTAGTTTCTACATTGTAGAATAGTAGTGAAGACATCAAAACTATGAAATAAGACAGAAGTAACCAAAAAAGTGTCAAACAAATCAAATATATTTTACAAAGTAGCCACCACTTCCTTGATGACAGCTTTGCACACTCTTGGCATTCTCTCAACCAGCTTCATGAGGAATGCTTTTCCATCAGTCTTGAGGAGTTCCTACATATAGTGAGCACTTGTTGGCTGATTTTACTTCACTCTGCGGTCCAACTCCTCCCAAACAATCTCGATTGGTTTGATGTCAGGTGATTGTGGAGGCCAGGTCATCTAATGCAGCACCATCACTCTCCTTGGTCAAATAGCCCTTACACAGTATGGAGGTGTGTTTTTTGGTCATTGTGCTATTGAAAAACAAATGATTGCCCCACTAAGCCCAAACCAGATGAGATGGCGTATCGCTGCAGAATGCTGTGGTAGCCATGCTGGTTAAGTATACCTTGTATTCTAAATAAACCCCAGACAGTGTCACCAGCAAAGCACCCCCAAACCATCCTCCTCCATGCTTCATAGTGGGAACCACACATGCGGAGATCATCCGTTCACCTACTCTGCATCTCACAAAGACACGGCGGTTGGAACCAAAAATCTCACATTTGGATTCATCAGACCAAAGGACATATTTCCACTGGTTGAATGGCCATTGCTCGTGTTTCTTGGCCCAAGCAAGTCTCTTCTTCTTATTGGTGTCCTTTAGTAGTGATTTCTTTGCAGCACTTCTACCATGAAGGCCTGATTCACGCAGTCTCCTTTGAACAGTTGATGTTGAGATGTGTCTGTTACTTGAACTCTGTGAAGCATTTATTTGGGCCGCAATTTCTGAGGTGCAGTTAACTCTAATGAACTTATCCTCTGCAGCAGAGGTAACTGGGTCTTCTTTTCCTGTGGCGGTCCTCATGAGAGCCAGTTTCATCATAGCGCTTTCAAACTTTCAACATTTACCAGATTGACTGACCTTCGTGTCTTAACGTAATGATGGACTGTTGTTTCTCTTTGCCTATTTGAGCTGTTCTTGCCATAATATGGACTTGGTCTTTTACCAAATAGGGCTATCTTCTGTATAGCACCTCCACCATGTCACAACACAACTGATTGGTTCAAATGCATTAAAAAGGAAAGAAATTCCACAAATTAAATTTTAACATGGCACACCTGTTAATTTAAATGCATTCCAGGTGACTACCTCATGAACCTGGTTGAGAGAATGCCAAGCGTGTGCAATGCTGTCATCAAGGCAAAGGGTGGCTACTTTGAGGAATCTAATATCTAAAATATATTTTGGGGTTACTACATGATTCCATGTGTGTTATTTCATAGTTCTGATGTCTTCACTATTATTCTACAATGTAGAAAATAGTCAAAATAAAGAAAAACCCTTGAATGAGTAGGTGTGTCCAAACTTTTGACTGGTACTGTATATTGGTCAAGGACTGTGTTACGTGGTGTGTGCGGGTGGGGGTGTACGTTAATTGTGTGTGTGTGTGTTCGTGACATGCGAGTGTGTGTGTTGACATCCATCTGAGTGGAGAGTGACTGAGGGGACAAAGTGTGTGTGTTTAGTGTTTTTACTGAGTGACTCACACCACTCTTTGTGTGTCAATCTTAAGCCTTTCTCTCCACTTTCCCCTCTTCTTCCCGTCTTCCTCTCCTCTCAGTGTTGTTATTTATTCACGACTCTGCATTAGATGACCCTGTATGTTAGCGTGATGCTGTCTCTCCTCGTTAACCCTGTTGCTATATGACTCCGGCTGTACACACGGGGTTAAGTGCCTCCCTAAAACACCGTGCAGGCCCGTCAACAAGAACCATCTTTCATGCCTCCGTCACGAGCCGTCAAGGAACTTTAAAATGGCAGTATAACGATAATGGCGTTAGGGCAGTTTTTAAAGTTAAACTAACAAAGACTGCCCATTTTAAAGGTGGGTCTCTCTCTCTCTCTCTCTCTCTCTTTCATTAAGCCTACACTCTTCCCATTTCAGTAAAACATTAGCTGCCCTGGCTAGCCTAGCCCCAGTACAGATGGTATCACGTTGCACCTGCACTGAGTCAAATCGCTTGTATCTGGCCCTTGCAACGCTAAACAGTAAATCACTTACGGGGAAAAAAGAAGCAATTTAAAAGAACCTTGCTGCGCTATTAGGCAGTAGATTAAACAAAGATTACCCACATTAATCTAAGGTACATGGATTCTTTTAATAGTCATTTACAAACCGCCATCCTTCTATTCGATGGCCATTACTCTTCTAGTGTGCTTTGAGACAGGTCATGAAGGTATAGTAGTCGTAGCATTGTTCGCGTTACACCACTTGTGACATCTTGGCGACACCGTGGGGTGACAAGTGTTGTTGTTAGGGGATATAAAGCTGTCTGTCGGACCTGTAACCTGGTTTCACCGCAATGGCCGGGGCGG